>NW_027256884.1:117170898-117770898 GCF_029215685.1 Pituophis catenifer annectens | reverse complement strand
TGAGCTCTTGACTGCTGAGCAAAGTATTATTTCTTGGGAGAAGAATTTTTGAAGCAAACAAAGGAATTCAAGAGCATTATAACATCATTTCTGGTACATTTCTGTAAAAAATAAATAAATAAATAGAAAGGGCCCGGTGGCTCAGCAGACTGATAGCATTGTGATTAACACCAGCTGTCTGCAATTACTGTAAGTTCGAATCTCCCCAGGCTCAAGGTTGACTCAGCCTTCCATCCTTTCTAAGGTAGGTAAATTGAGGACCCGGTTTGTGGGGGCAATAAGCTGACTTTGTATAAATATACAAAAGTATGAAGGCTATTGCTTAATGCATTGTAAACCGCCCTGACTCTCCGGGGAAGAGTGGCATATAAATCAAATTAAATAAATAAATAAATAAATAAATAAATAAATAAATAAATAAATAAATAAATAAATGAGCTTACTATTTTATATCCTCCCAAAGTGTGTGTGTGTGTGTGTATTATATTGATGTGTGTGTATGTATATATCTCTATCTCTATCATCTCTATCTCCATCTCTCTATCTCCATCTCCATCTCTCTACTTCCATCTCCATCTCCCTACCTCCATTTTCATCTCTCCATCTCTCCATCTCTCCATCTCTCCATCTTCACCTCCACCTCCACTTCCACCTCCCTATCCCTATCCCTCTATCTCCATCTCTCTATCTCCATCTCCCTATCTATCTCCCTATCTCTCCATCTCTCTACTTCTCTATCACCTATTTATATCTAATTATAACATCTATCATATTTTCAGCTTCCCTCAACATTTTCAGTTTATTTCAACTGTAGAGAAATCATCAAATTCTTCAGTTAAAGATTAAGCTTAAACAGGTTTTGTCCTCTCAGCTATCCAGATCTGCATTTTAGAGATTCAAGAGGTTATTTTCTTGTAGGATAGTTTGGCCTGAAAAGTGAAAGGAGATATAAGACATCTGGCAAACAACGTGGGTCTTCATAAATTACAAGTTATTTAGACTGGTATTCGGTGACTTTTGAAAACCATTTTTTCCCCAGTATTAAAACCAGTATTTCTCAATTCTTCAGATGTATTGCCTGTTCATGGATTAGAAAAAAAACCAGTTTATCCCCTGAATAAGTCAGTCCATTTTTGAAACTCAAACTGGTTTGAAAGAAGAATCAGATCTACAATAAATAGCTGGAGGACATGTAGTAAATCAGCAAAGACTTCTACTTGCTTAACTATTGCTACAGAAACAATATGATTTCCCCTCAACCTTTCTAAATTAGTTTGTTAGAATTCTTAATTTGTTGTAATGAGGACTAGACAAGACATTTCATTGCCTGAGGCAAAACACAATAAATGTCTCTGCCATTCCAAGATTTAAAAGATGACAAGACTATTGTGGTTCGTTTTATAGTATCTATTAAATTTCAACATCAAACATTAAAACAGAAGCTAACATAAAGGGAAAAGGGAGGGGGAATAACATAACAAATTAAAAGTGACAGAAAATTATATATCAAACAAATATAACAATAATGACCTCTGACTTTCTTTTACAATACTATAACAATACAACCACCTCTGTCTAATCTGAAACTAATTTATAAAATATTTTAAAACACTAATAGTACTAAAAAAAACCCTGAATATTTAAAAAATACTCTTTGCTTAATTTCATCTAAAACCTAATAAATTAACATGTGTAAATAACCTATATGAGAAGGAAGGACTCACTGGAGAAGAGCCTATTGCTGGGAAAGATTGAGGGCAAAAGAAGAAGGGGACAGCAGAGAACGAGGTGGCTGGATGGAGTCACTGAAGCAGTCGGCGTGAGCTTAAATGGACTCTGGGGATGGTAGAGGACAGGAAGGCCTGGAGGAAAGTTGTCCATGGGGTGGTGATGGGTCGGACATGACTTTGAAACTAACTAACAACAACAAAATAACCTATACTTAAAAAAGTAACAAAGCTTCTCTAATAAATCTAATCTTCGAAATTCAAAGTCAAAAGTTGATTTTTTCTTCGTCTTGTAAGACAATGTTCCTTGACCTTAGCAACTGTAAGATGTATGGCTTTCAATATGCTGGCTGGGGAATTCTGGGAGATGAAGTCCACATATCTTACAGTTGCTAAGGTCAAGAGACACTGTTGTAAGAAATTCAAAAATGGTCACAGGAAATTTAGACAAATCATTGTCTCTGAGCAAAGCTGTCAATTTCGCCACTTCAGTTAGATCCTTTAGTTTCAAAAACCATTCTTCCATTGTGGGTGTATGTTTTTCTTTTCATCTTTGGTCATATAACACTCTTGCTGCTGATGTCGTGTTTTAAAAACAAAGTCACATGACAATACTGGTGATTGATGAGACATTCTTTAACACTGGCAATTATTTGTAGTGTTTTCTATCACACCTAAATGCAGATTGGTGTGGAGAGAACAAGGCAACCTATATGCCATGTGATGACTTCTTAATCATCTTCCTGCTGTCTTTCAACTTCTGCCACTTGAAACAATCTTCTTACTCTTCTCTTCTTTCAAAGTTGTTAATAATCTTTACACATCTCATCATCTTCTTTTAATGACCTCATAACCCTTTGCGGGATGGAGTCTGGGCAACTGAATGAGTGTTTGCTGGCCGGATGTCTTTCCTGTTGCCAATGCAGAGTTTGCTTCTGCGGATATATTCTCACTGTGCCCAGAGAGAGAAATATCTGCCTCTACATAGGATTGAACTCACAGCCTCCTGATTGTGAGGCGAGAGCTCCACCTCTAGGCCATCGCACCACTCAAATAATTTTTACACATGGTTGTATTTAAATGTGTAGATTAAATCAGTGGATGAATTTTGGGAGGAAGCAAATAATTGATTCAGCTTCTTGAACTATTAGACTAGATCTTAACACAATTGATTTTTTGGGGAGTCCTGGTTAAAAGAAAATAAAGCCACTCTAGTTATTAGAATAGAATAGAATTCTTTATTGGCCAAGTGTGATTGGACACACAAGAAATTTGTCTTTGGTGTATATGCTCTCAATGTACACAAGGAGAATAAAATACATTCATATAAATAATATGAATATGAAATATACAATAAAAAGATACAACACTTAGTGATAGTCAAGGTTACTAATAAGCTATCAAATTAAATTAAATTAATTAAAAGATTCATTACACAAGAAAGCTTCACCCTAATGGTGGGCAAATAAATTAGTTTGCCTTTTTGATATCACTGATTTTTTCCCCCAGTTTAATCAAAGCATTTTTTTAAAAAAATTCTGTGGCCCAAAAGATGCTGGATAAATTTTTTCATAAGTAAAATTTGGGGCTATTGAGCTTATACAGGCACAGTATGACTAGGTAGTAGGTATGCATGCCTTATTTTTCATTATACAGTCATAGTTCTAGTGATCTGAACCTTATCTTCCTTCAGTATAATTCACTTATTTTCAGAGATATGGAAATATAATTATATATATATAATGTGTACAAAGTTCAGCCATAGTACACCCCGGTACCTTCAACAATATCACATGAAAACATTTTTTTTATCATCTTGATCTCAAGTCATTGTGATGGAATCTCACAGGTGTTTTTCACAACTGGTGCTATTATTGTCGATATGAAGGCAAAATTCTACTCTTCAAAAAATAGATGGAAAAACTTTCTTCCTCTGGGAAACATTGGCAAAATCAACCACTGAATTTCTTTGTCAACAAATCTAGTGGTGAATTTTGAAAGGCAAATTGTGACCGGCTTAAATTCACTTGCCCGTTTAGCAGTTATAGACAACCTTTGAGTGGAATTATTCCTCCTCCTCCTGTTTTTTTTTTTTTTTAAGAAAAAACACATTATGTGTTTTATTAATAAAGGAGAATATTTGTAGGTCAGGGTTGAAATGAGAGGTCCTTAGTACTTTCTGAGCTTGGTTATTTTCTTGCAAATCTTTCATTATCCAAACTCCATAACATCATCAGTGCTGATAGAGCACTAATAATATTTACTAGTTTGGGTAATGAAATGTTTGCAAGAAAACAACCAAGCTCAGAGAGCATCAAGGATCCCCTTAAGCGTTTTATCTTAAAATATATTTTTCTTTATTGGCGAGCTATAAAGTCTTGCCCGGGATATACTGTAGAATGAAGGATCAGGAAGGAAACATAATTTAAAATAAAAGTGCTGACGCAATATTAACTACCATGAATAAACGACGCCCAGTAATTTACTTACGCGCTGCTTTTCAATTACTTGGTTGCTATTGTTATCATTTTTACGGCAAGGATTTTGCAACCAGTTTTTGATTTGCAGCGCTCTACCTCTGTCTTTCCAGTTGGCTGGAGTCTTCCTACAAATTAATTACACCATTCCCAAGAACTGCTTAGGCCTGGAAAAGTGACACAATTCATTATGATGTTGAGTTATGCTGGAGACCAGCTCTCTTGAAGCCTGCTTCAGATGACATCCATTGGTAAAACGATGTTTAATAATAGCAAAACGGTGCACATGAGATCAAATATGACCTCATGTGCAGAAGAAACAGCTGATACCAAACCTGCCTTCCATTAAGGACCTGTATACTGCATGAGTCAAAAAGAGGGCTGTGAAAATATCTACAGACCCCTCACATCCTGGACATAAACTGTTTCAACTCCTACTCTCAAAACGACGCTATAGAGCACTGCACACCAGAACAATTAGACACAAGGACAGTTTTTTTCCCGAATGCCATCACTCTGCTAAACAAATAATTCCCTCAACAGTCAAACTATTTACTAATTCTGCACTATTATTAATCGTCTCTTCATTCCCACCACCCATCTCCTTCCACTTATGAGTGTATGACTGTAATTTTGTTGCTTGTATCCTTACGATTTATATTGATATTGTTTTCTGATTGCTTATTTGTACCCTATGACTATCATTAAGTGTTGTACCTTATGATTCTTGATGAACGTATCTTTTCTTTTATGTACACTGAGAGCATATGCACCAAGACAAATTCCTTGTGTGTCCAATCACACTTGGCCAATAAAAAATTCTATTCTATTCAATCTAAAAATATGGGTGCTAGCTTACAAATCACGAAAATTGCAACCGTCGTTTTTAATCTCACAACATTTTTTTTCAAAACTTCAATTGCAGCTAATTTTTTTTTGGGGGGGGACAAAACATTGACTAATTGAGTCCTGCAAAGTACCACAATGATGGGAAGTGCCAAAATCATTATGAATGGAAAAAAATCACCAGGGTGACTGAAATATATTGTCTGCTGCAAAACAGCTCACCATGTTCTGCACTTATTGCCGTGGCTGACATTATACACTCTTATGTCTTCTTCTACTTTACCCAGATTGCTTTATTTTGTTTATGCAAGCAGGAGAAAATGGCATGGCTTGTGATCTACAACCAGCAATTAGCACCACGGAACAGCTGTTGGATGGGACACATGCCTTGTTGTTATCCTCATTGCATTTAATTTAAATGTTAATTGCTCTCAGTGTACTGCTCGCAAATGTAGTGAGCACTAGGTGAGACCCGATAACAGATAGCTCACTGTCATACAGGCAGGAAATATTATTTGGGCAAACAGGTAGGTCGATTGTCGGCAACAGTGTTAATGTTGAATACATTTTGAGGCATCAGGAAGATGTCAGTCAAAATCTCATGAAACAGAAGTAGAGCTTAGAAGGAACATTGGATGCTGTTTTATACTAGGTTAGTTCATTAGCTCTTATTCATCTGCACACTACTTTAATCCTGGGGGGTTTGGGGGATTAAAAGAAGATACTGAAAACATTAAGCTTAATAATATCACCAAAGCCTCTGAACGCAACGCAAAGAATAGTGAAACACAAAATGGTTATTCCTAAATTAGGAAACTTGTGGTGTTTCAGATATTTTTAAAATTACAAACCAATCAACCCTATCAGTATAGGCCAGTGATAGTGAACCTATGGTACACGTGCCACAGGTGGCACATGGAGCCATATCTGTGGATACGTGAGTGTTGCCCTAGCTCAGCTCCAGTGCACATGCGTGTGCCAGCCAGCTGATTTTTGGGCCTTCCGGGCCCATTGGAAGTTGGAAAATGGGCCATTTCCGGCCTCCGGAAGGCCTGGTGGGGATTGGAAGGCTGTTTTTGCCCTCCCCAGGCTTCAAGAAAGCCTCTTGAGCCTGGGGAGGGTAAAAAATGGGCCTACTGGGCCATCACGTGCCAAAACCGGAGGGGGAGCATGGGGGGGGGTTGCACGCACATGCACAGGGGGGCGGGAGGCATTGAATCATGGGTGTGGACACATGCATGTGCGACCCCCCGCGTGGGTCATGACGGCAAAAAGGTTAGCCATCACTGGTATAGACAATGGTGAAGGATACCAATTCAGTCACCTCAGCAGGCAGCCAGAAAAGGAATCTGCAGACAGTGAATTCAAACTTGCAGAAACAGAAAATGGGAAAAATAAACAAAGTGAATGACTGAAGTGATTTCTTAAGTATGACTTAAAGAGACATTCATGAATTTAAGAGGCTGCATGAAAACAGAGCTCTGTTTTCCTTGGGGACAGAGTGCAGGAGGCTGTCGCAGCTGAAAACGGAGCTTGCGAGGGTTGTGTGTGGCCCTTTTGGGCTCTGTTTTCACTGACAGGATTGCAGGAGGCCATCCCGGCCGGAAACAGATCTCAGGAGCCCATTTTTGCTGGCAGAGCACTTGGGCCACCAAAGGCGCCCCCGACATGAGTGACGTCAAGCTGGCCATGCCCACTCCAGCCCCCCGAGGTCAAACACAACCCTGATGCAGCACTCAATGAAATCGACTTTAACACCCCTGGTCTATTGCTGCATGTGGAGTGGAAGTGACAGTAAAGGAGATGGTGATAAACTTTGGATGACAATTACAAAAATAATCATCTAATAAATAAGGTTGGAGCTAAAACTCCCATATTTTATGATTTACTTCTGTCATTTACAATAATTGGGGTGGGATGGAGGGGTTCTCCTGATAAGTAAATCAGTCTATTAGAAGTTGGCTGTCACCAGCTCATCTAATCTTCAGACGATAGAAGCACACTTTGGTTGAGTTTTCGAGGAGCACCTTGCAAAAAATGCTGAATCAGTAAACTATTAATCTTGCCCCTAGAAGCCTCTTAATTTTACAATAATTATTTAATGGGGGCTCGGGTTTACATCAAGTAAAATTCATGCAGCAGAACAAATCTAATGATTGGAAAAGTTTGGTTCCCTTGGTCTTGCTTTTATCAGACATAAAGTTGGCAATAAAATCAGCCAACCTTTCGGTTGTCCTCTAAGATGGTTAAAGAAAGTCACTCCTACTTCTTCTGGCGAATTGTTAACTGTCAGGTTTCAATTCATACAAACAAAATTCACCTTTTTAGGGAGTTCAAACCAGGTGTAGGAGGAAGTCAGGCTGGCCCAGGCATTAAGCTGATAGGCAATCTTCTCAGGTGGTAGATGCTATTGGTGGTGCTCTCTATAGCCATTACTTCCTTTTGTTTGTTTGTTTTAAGTTTTTTTATTAATAATTCAAATTAAAAACAATGGACATGGTTTAACATCACTGGTTTTAAACATTTTCATCAAATTTAGGCCAATAAATGATATATTTCTTTATCTTTGTACAAATTTTCATTACTTCTTACATATCAAGTATGTAGGTTAATTCCTCTTAGACAGCTACATCCATATTCAATATAATCATATCTCACATACAAGTTTAACATACATTGACATATCCATTTCTAGACATTCATTACACCTTCATCTTAGCATTCCTCTTCCTGTCCAACCATTAATAAATCTTAGTCCAGATTTCATAATACGCTGATTCACTTTTATCCTTGAGCTCCAAGGTAAATCTGTCCATTTCTGCACAATTAAAGATTTTAGTTAGCATTTCTTCTTCCGTTCCATTACTTCCTTTTGGAGATCTTAATAATTAGCTACAACCTTTGAACTAACCTTCAGATGTTGTAGGTGATATTCCTGTTTGTAATACAAGTGTATGCCACATTCCACAGATAGTTAAATTGAGTTCTTCAGTAGATAGTACCTTTATAAAGGTAGCTTGGTGGCTGACAGCTTGGCTAGTGAGATGGCCCTGTATATGGGGGGAAAGGACCATTGTTAGTAGTAGAGAGGGACACTTTGCAACAGAAGCACAGGTGACAATGTTGTTATTTTCAACATGGTGCCATTTGTTCTCTGTGGATGCCCATGTTTTAAAGAACACGGACTAAGCAATGCAAAATTCCTTACATCACATGTAGATGGATAACTAACTTAGACAGGTAGAAGACAGCATTGCCTTTTTAACACATTAACAGAGGGAAAGGGACCTTGTAGGTCATCTAGTCCAATCTCCCACCCAAGCAGACCCTACACCATTTCTGACAGATGGCAGTCCAGTCTCTTCTTGAAAGCTTCCAGTGATGAAGCTCCCACAACTTCCAAAGGCAATTTCTGTTCCATTGGTTGATTGTTCTCACTGTCAGAAAATTTCTCCTTATTTCCAGGTTGAATCTCTCTTTGTTCGGTTTCCATCCATTATTCCTTGTCTGGCCTTTGGGTATTTGGAAAATAGGATGATCCCCTCCTCTCTGTGGCAGCCCCTGAAATATTGGAACATTGCTATCATGTCTCCCCTGGTCCTTCTCTTCACTAGACTAACCATGCTTGTGATATTAGTTGCTTTTTCTAAAATACTCTGTTCCTGAATAACTTCATACTCTGGAAGACTTGTCTAAATCTATTTATTTAAAACTAAAGATTTCCTCTGTCCAGCCATGTCTGACTCTAGGGAGCATCGTCCATCCCAGCTGAAGGAGTCAGTATTTGTTGTGACCCAGGCCCAAGTAGTTAGTATTAAATACAAACAGTTTGAAAACAAACAGACTTTATTAGAACAGCTGAGAGTTAACTCATTCTCAGCGTAGTCCAAACTAAATTAAAGCAAATTCTTCAAAACACCATTCCTCAGTTTATCACCGACCTTGGAATAATTAGGCAAACTGCCAAAGGCTTTTCTTGGCAAAAGTTCAGAAGCAGAAGACGCCGACAAGAAATGAATACAGTGAAACAAGAAGCAATTCTCTCAACATTGTTTTCCGGCAAAGAGGCTAAGAGCCGTTGCTGGTCTTTTAAGCCTTATGGGAGGGGCCAATCATCTCTTGGCCCTACTCCTGAGTCATCCTCTCTGCTTTATCTGCTCCTGCCTTCTGGCAGCTCTTCTCATACGTGCACTAGGAACAGGCTCCTCCTGTTCCTCTGCCTCTCTACTGTCAGCCTCTGGAGGCTCCGAAGTCCACACATCACTCCCCGATGGCCCTGGCCTCATCTCTGCCTCCAACGCAGAGCCCTCATCTGGGCCTTCCCCAGCCTCCAGGACTGGCCCATGTTCTTCCTCAGCCTCATCGCTGTACGACTCCTCTGCCAACTCCACAGGCTGCTGGTGGACCACAACAGTATTGTCTGAAGATGCTTTCACGGTCATGTAGCCAGCATGGCTATATACTGCAGTGCATGGAACTCTGTTTTTTTTAAAAAAATCACGTTTGTATAGTTGCCCATCTCAGATAGTGACTCTGAGTGGTATGCATAATAAAAACAATCCAATATATAAAACTATCAAAAACTAACCAGTTTAAATGTTAAACAGATGAAAACAAGATAAAAACCAGATGGTGGAAAAGCATACAAGAGCGTGCTCTCCAATTAACTATCCATTTATTTGACTCTGCTCTATCACGGGATCACCAGGCCAGTTGACAAAGCCATATTTTAAGGGCCTTCTAGAAGACCAAGGGACACGGTGGCTCAGCGGCTAAAACACTGAACTTCTTGATCGAAAGGTCGGAAGTTCAATGGTTCAAATCCCTAGTGCCGCATAGTGGGATGAGCTCCCGTTACTTGTCCCAGCTTCTGCCAACCTAACAGTTCGAAAGCATGTAAAAAATGCAAGTAGAAAAATAGGGACCATCTCTGGTGGGAAGGTAACAGTGTTCTGCGCGCCTTTGGTGTTTAGTCATGCTGGCCACATGACCACGGAGATGTCTTTGGACAGCGCTGGCTCTTTACCTTTACTTTAGAAAGTCAACAGAACTGGAGTCAGCTTCACCTTGGGGGGAGTGATATTCCATAGGGTGGGGTCCATGGCAGAAAAGGCTCTTTTGCTAGATCCTGACTGATGAAACCTCCTGGCTGATGGGACCCACAATATCCATCTCCTTTCAGATCAAATAGATGATACTAGGGAGAGGCAGTCCTCAAATCATCAAACAAAGAAATAAACAGTCTATCTCTTCATCCAGATTCAAACAAATAAATTTTTCAACTTCCTAAATAAAACATTGAACTAGCAGTCATATTCATTTCCCCTGGTTCTTTATTATTTGATTTACATCCTACTGCCCCAATCAATCAAACAATTAAAACAAAGAGGGGAAATCAGAACAAAAAAATACTAATAGGGAGAGGACACAAGGTTATCACTAATTGCCAAGGCATTAAAGATTTCCCCCCACCTAGTCAGAAACAGAAAGTGGCACCCTCGATTTTACTCCACATCTCCTTCAGCAATAGTATAACTAGGATGATAGTTATACTAGTATAACTAGGAGGATGCCATCGGTCAAGCAGTGTTGACTGGCGGCCCCCAGGGGGAGAGCCTTCTCTGTGGGGGCACCCTCCATCTGGAACGAGCTCCCCCCGGAGATACGGAGGATCCTGGATCTGCGCGCTTTCCGCCATGCCCTCAAAACATTCCTATTCCAGCAGGCCAGCCTGGCCTAACCTCTCTTTTAAACTGTTTTTAAATTTTTTAAATTTTAAATTTGTCTTATAAATTTGGGGTGTTTTAAATTTTGTTTTCTGGGCCAAATTATTTAATTGTATTTTAATGGTTTTTTAACATTTGTATTATATGTATTTTATCTTTTGGCTGTTCACCACCCTGAGTCCTTCGGGAGTAGGGCGGTATACAAATTCAATAAATAATAATAATAATAATAATAATAATAATAATAATAATAATAATAATAATAATGTGGAAAATTTAGTTTTTTAAAAAAGTTGGAGTACGGCAGTGGTGGGTTTCTACCGGTTCACCCTGGTTTGGGCAAACTGGTAGCAGTGCGGCAGGAGGCTCCGCCCACCTGCCCCAACATCATCACAGACATTCTGCGCATGCGCAGAAGTACCACATGTGAGCAAACCATGCGCGCACACATGCACGCTCACAGTTCTGAACCGGTAGCGAAGGTAAGCAAAACCCACTATTGGAGTACGGAGTAAGGAGGATCACAAACTTATTGGTTATTCAGCTCTCTCCTCACCCCAAATTCATCAAAGATAAAACAGTTTCCCACAATTCAATAATACAAGCCAGTTGCTCTCTCTCCCTTACCCCGTCTCTCGTTAAATACATTGGAAGACAAATTAGAGTGCATTAAGAACCGCAGTGATTAATGCTGACAAGCATATATGGCCGTCTTGTTACTTTCCAAGCGTGGGTTGGATTACATTAACTGAAGGATTTAAAGCTGGCAGTGCGTTTATGGATCTGATACCAGATAATGGGACAGACAGAGACACAGAAGGCGAATGGAGAAGATTAGAATGATTGCATTGGAAAGGCTGATCAGTATGCTGGGTTGGCATACAGAATGTGGTTCCTGCATTTAACGCATATTTGAAGCCCTGTTGCAGTATTTAATACAATGAGATATTCTAGTGATAAAATCTCTTCCAGTTCCTTGAGGCTCATACCTACAATAGGAGCTTTATTCTAGGAGATGTTTTAGGGCAATGTGGACATCAGAAAGGCAGAAGCAAATGGAAATTGTATTCAACTATAACATTTACTTGTCACATATCACACAATTACTCCTCAATACAGATTTCTGGGTTCACTTAATGCACTAAATTAAAATGTGATTTTGGTTCACTTGTTGTTCTGTATGTGAGCCCTGGAAGAATAGTGGTTAGAATATAGTACTGCAGGCTAACTCTGTCCACAGTCTGGAGTTCAACTCTGACCGGCCCAAGATTGGAAGCCTTCCATCCTTCCAAGGTTGGTAAAATAAGGACTCAGATTGTTGGGGACAATATGTTGACATTTATAAACTGCCCAGAGAGTGCTGTAAAGCACTCTAGAGTGGTATATAAGTCTAAGTGCTATTGCTATTTCTAATATGCCCCATGGAAATTTAGCCATCAAAGTGGAATCAAGCAGAATAGAATAGAATTCTTTATAGGCCAAGTGTGATTGGACACACAAGGAATTTTTCTTTGGTGCATATGCTCTCAGTGTACATAAAAAGAAAAAAATACATTCATCAAGAATCATAAGATACAACACTTAGTGATAGTCATAGGGTACTAAATAAGCAATCAAATCATACTAGGAAACAAAAAAATATAAATCATAGAGATACAAGCAACAAGGTTATAGTCATAAGTAGGAGGACATAGGCAATAGGAAGGATGAGAAGAATAATAGTAATACAGTCTTAGTAAATAGTTTGACAGTGTTGTGAGAATTAGTTGTTAAGCAGAGTGATGACATTCGGGAAAAAACTGTCCTTGTGTCTAGTTGTTCTGGTGTGCAGTGCCCTATAGCGTCATTTTGAGGGTAGAAGTTGAAACAATTTATGTCCAGGATGGGAAGAGTGTGTAGATATTTTCACAGGCCTCTTTTTGACTTGTGCAGTATACAGGTCCTCAATGGAAGGCAGGTTGGTAGCAATTGTTTTTTCCTGCAGTTCTAATTATCCATTGAAGTCTGTGTCTGTCTTGTTTTGGTTGCAGAGCCAAACCAGACAGTTATAGAGGTGCAGATGACACTCAATAATTATATTGAGTTTGTCAATATTTATATTTAGGACCCAAAGCAAATAACCAATGCTTACTGCATTGTGCTGGTGGGACTGCCACCAAAGTATATTGAGAGATGCCCCACCCAACAAAGATTGCGCTCACATTTATACATCTCAGAAAGGCTGCAGAGACTAATGCACAACAACAGATGATGTAAGCATGTATATTCGTAGGCAAAGCATCTTAAGTTACTACAGATAATGGAGTTCAGGTTACTTCCTGCAACCCGTTTTCCTTCAGAAACCAAAAGGGAGGAATAAAGCAGTAAAATAATCAAAGAAGGAGGAAAACATATCTCCCATAAATCAAGAGGAGAGCCAGTTTAGGAATGCCAGGCGCCAAAAGAAAAACATTTCCCATTGCATATTTATGAGATTGTTCTAATAAAATAACAAACTGTGGCTTAATATCGCAATAGATCAACTTGATTAGGGACAATGTCCAGACTTTGAGGGAGAGCATGGAAGATCAGATGGAGCAAGTAGACCCTTATTATCTAAAACAAGCACCCTAGCTCTAAAAGTCTGGGCATTTATGATGTCACTTGTGTGTTACCATGAAAATGCTGTGATCGATGCCTTTGCTTTAGACATTGGGATTCAACAACCTAATGGCAGGGTCCGTAGGATGATGTCAGGATGTGTGTGTCATCATTTTGGCACCATCACAATTTTGCTGCATACATCACTGTGAATAATATTGCAATGAATATTAACATGGCTGAGAAACATATTTAGTTGAATTGGTTGGTTTCTCAAAATATGTACAATAACATCTGCATTAGAAAGAGCCATACCTTCATGGTTATAGACAACAGCTTTGTTTGCTTCCTGCTTTTGACATGGCAAAGTCTGATAAAATCAATATCTGAAATAAAAATGAACAGATCTGCAGCTGGAAAGGATGATATAACTCATCCATTGCATCCTTCTGTATGCAAGAATCCAATAACTGCTGACTGCTGTAGTTCAGTGGTGGGTTTCAACATTTTTTACTACCGGTTCTGTGGGTGTAGCTTGGTGGATGTGGCATGGCTTGGTGGGCATGGCTTGGTGGGCGTGGCAGGGAAAGGAGATATATATATATATATATTAATTTTGATTTATATGCCGCCCTTCTCCGGAGACTCAGGGCGGCTTACAATGTGCTCAGCAATAGCCTTCATCCTTTTGTATATTTATACAAAGTCAGCTTATTGCCCCCACAACTGTTGTAAAATCTCCATTCCCACAATATTGTAAAATCTCCATTCCCACCCCACTCCGGGGGAAGGTTACTGCAAAATCCCCATTTCCTCCCCATCAGCTGGAACTTGGGAGGCAGAGAATAGATGGGGGTGGGGCCAGTCAGAATTTTTACTGCCGGTTCTCTGAACTACTCAAAATTTCCACTATCAGAACTGGTCAGAACCTGCTGAAACCCACTTCTGCTGTAGTTATCTCTTTATTAGTGAACTCAATGCTTGATAAGGGCCTGGTGGCTCAGCAGACTAAAAGCATTGTGATTAACGCCAGCTGTCTGCAATTACTGTAAGTTCGAATCTCCCCAGGCTCAAGGTTGACTCAGCCTTCCATCCTTTCTAAGGTAGGTTAATTGAGGACCCGGTTTGTGGGGGCATTAAGCTGACTTTGTATAAATATACAAAAGTATGAAGGCTATTGCTTAACGCATTGTAAGCCGCCCTGAGTCTCCGGAGAAGGGTGGCATATAAATAAATAAATAAATAAATAAATAAATAAATAAATAAATAAATAAATAAATAAATAACTGCTTAGCACCCCAGAATCCTAAATTCAGTCACTTCTCTTAAAAGGTGAGAATATACATATTATTCGGCAAACATTTTAATTAATAACAGTCAAAAGTAATATACAAGCCAATTAGAAAAGTCTGGAAACAGACTTAAAATGAGAAAAATTGGGAAGTGGACATGAATTTTGTGCATAATATTCCGGACTAGACCTGAGTGGTGCAGTGACTTAGAGGTGAAGATGCTCACCTCCCGCTCAGGAAGCTGAGAGTTCAATCTGAGGCAGTGAAAAATGTTTCTCTATCAGGGCACAAAGGGAACCTTTTCCAGGGAGCTTAATGTGTTTGAAATATGTTCGGTCAGGATTGAACTCCTGGCATTGAGAAATGAGTTAGTCTTCAATACTGCGTTCTAACCACTGCGGCACCATGGCTGTATACAGTATATGTACAGTATACAGTATATGATATATATATATATATGTATACATATACATACATATATATATTAAAGATAAAGTTTCCCCCGCACATGAGTGCTAGTCGTTTTTGTCTCTAGGGGGCAATGCTCATCTCCGCTTCAAAGCCGAAGAGCCAGCGCTGTCCGAAGACGTCTCCGTGGTCATGTGGCCAGGAGGACTAAATGCCAAAGACGCACGGAATACTGTTACCTTCCCACCAAAGGTGGTTCCTATTTTTCTACTTGCATTTTTTACGTACTTTCGAACTGCTAGGTTGGCAGAAGCTGGGACAAGTAACGGAAGCTTATTCCATTATGCGGTGCTAGGGATTCGAACTGCTGAGCATTTGCTCCTGGAAGCACGAAGCCGAGAACACCAGCCTGAAGATGACGAATGAGACTTCGTCGAAACGTCGCCAAGACACTTCCAATTTTACGTGGGAGAAGACCCGAATAACCAAAGACCTACATACAAACACCCGCGAAAACCTGAGAAAACATATATATATATATATATATATATATATATATATATATATATATATATGTATGTGTGTGTGTGTGTGTGTGTGTGTGTGTGTGTGTATGTATGTATATGCATGTATATAGATAGATAGATGATAGATAGATAGATATAGATATAGATATATGATAGATATATAATATAACAACATAACATAATAATAATATAGAATGTTAAAATATAACATTGATGCAAATGTTATGCAAACCCTCATCTACTCCTTCTTCATAACGTTTCCTGTTTTCTAAGCAGACGCCCTAAAGAGGACTCCAAATATCATCCTACTTGGGTTGGGAAGGAACCAGGGGTGAAATCCAGCAGGATTTCTGACAGGTTCTGGAGAACCGGTAGCGGAAATTTTGAGTAGTTCGGAGAACCGGCAAATACCACCTCTGGGTGACCCCAGAGTAGGGTAGGAATGGAGATTTTGCAATATCCTTTCCCTGGAGTGGGATGGGAATGGAGATTTTGCACTGCCATGCCCACCAAGCCACACCACCCCCGCCAAGCCATGCCCACAGAACCGGTAGTAAAAAAAAAATTGGATTTCACCACTTGAAGGAACAAGATGCCTTCTCTGCTATCTTCTCTACTACTTCTCTTGTATTGGACCCTTCTCTTCTATCTCCAGTGGAAACATTTCATGTCTCTGTCTATGAAAGTGAAAACACTCATTTCCCTTCTTTTGAACAGTTGGGTAATTGTATCTGTGTGCTTGGAACAGTTGATAAGCATTCGGAGCTTTCCTTGGTTCATTACAAGATTCCAGCTGCCTCCACAATTGACTTTACATAAAATAAAGTGAAAGCTACAGAAGAAAATATTATCTCTTCTGCTTTTACTTCTAATGAGCTTAAGTGTTTAAGTGTTAATTAGCCTGAGCAGCCTAGATTATGAAAATCACAAAGCTGGGGTTTTTCCCCCACCCCTCTCGTGTTTTGAAAGTGAGAAAGAAATTCCCAGAAACAAATAGTAAACATGACTACCAAAGTAATCTAACAAGCCGCAAACGAACAAATTCGAAAGAAACTGTTGCAGCCTTATTATTATTTTTTGGCATTTGAGTTTTGTGTTCCCCACTTTTAATTACAAGAGCCTCAAATATGGCGGCCCATTGATTAGATGCATGACCTTCCAGTTACTAGGTATTAATGACCTCTGTTCTGTCATAAATCAGGCCTTAATTGCTACCAAATAATGAGGAAACAATCAATTAGCAGGGCTCATTAATTTTGAAGATCTAACGTTCCCATGTAGAATGCCTCATTTCTTGAATAGCTGCCACCCAATAACTGTTGTCACATCTGTTTTGGCCCGAGCTTCATTTTTTTTGACATTTCTTGATTTATTGATGGACTTTGCACGACTTGTGACCAAGCCAAATATATCCCAGTGGCCAAGACAGATTTGTTGCCATGTAATATATGGAGATAGCCAGCATCTAGTCCTTCTTCCTCTATGTGACATAAACAAGGACAGAAGTCAGGTTCTTTCCTCTCCCTGACTCCATGTTATCTGCTGTACAACCTACAAAATTGCTTATATCAGTGTTTCTTGACCTTGGCAACTTTAAAATGCATGGACTTCCAACACCCTGCTGGCTGGAGAATTGTGGAAGTTGACGTCCATATATCTTAAAGTTGCTGAGGTTGAGAAACTCTGGCTTTAGGTTGTCCATCCATATGGCAGCTAATACAATGTATTCCTCAATTCAAAGAACGGTAATGAATGGGACTGTTACGCCATAGCTGGTGTGGGAGTTGTAAATTAATAGATGTATCTGGAGGGGCTTTGGAGTACTTTCTGATCCCCAGGAATCATTGTCGAGCAATCTGTTCTTCTTGGATTTAATGAGTATAATCAGGGGTGGGTTCTAAATTTTTTTACTACCGGTTCTGTGGGCGTGGCTTATTTTGTGGGTGTTGCTTGGAGGTCATTTGACTAGGTGGGCATGACTAGCTGGTCAGAGTCATTTCTGGAAGGTCCTTGCACTTACGACCAGTCCTCGCACTTACGACCCGACCCATTTGTTTGCTTTTAACACTGATCAGCTGTAGGACGGCCCTTTGAAGCTCCGCGGCAAGAGTTTAAACAGTTTTTTTCCCTCTAGTCATCAGCTGGGACTCAGGAGGCAGCAATAGATTGGGGGTGGGACCAAATAAAAGGTAAGAATAACGTGGGTGGGGAGGGGTGGGAGGGCGGGGGGGGGGAGAACCGGTTCGGTGACGTCATATCATTACCGCTACCGGCTCGGCCGAACCGGACCGAACCGGGAGGAACCCACCACTGGCTCTACAGCAAAGATTGCAACATTAGACAAATGTTCAGTAATAAATCTGGAAAACTAAATACAACAGTCTGTTGAAAAGGCTGGCTGCAAATCTATTGTTGGGTTCTTGAACTACTCGAAGCTTGGTTTCCTTCTCATTGACATGGGGAAGAGAGGATTTATTGGCTGCTTTAAAAAAAGCAATTGTCCTACTAACCCTGAATAGACTATATTGATTTTGGGCACTGTTTCATCAATTCCTGTGCAATTGTTTGGTCCTTACTTCAGTGATTAGGTGCTTCTCTGGGTGTTGGTTAGGTGTGTGATAAGGATGTTCTGGGCTTTTTCTTCCTTTCTTTGGCCTGGCTTTTAGTTGAAAGCAAAAAGTAGGGATTCCTTGGTTTCAAGTGTGAGGCTGTTCCAAAGGGCTAGGGTAGCCACCAAGAAGACATACCTCCAAGATCCTATTAGCTGGCAACATTTAAGGGAGTGGAGCTGGAGTACAGAGCTGAAGAAGCTTCTTGGATGAGAAGCGCAACATCTTCAAAGAAAAACCAGAAGGTCCAGTTGCCTCTTGAAAAAGCACCTTTGGGACAACCATGACCTGGATGACTGAGAATCTGCATAGACATAGACCTGGAGTACACCCACTCTGTTTAACTAGTAGGGTGGACAGATATCTTTGGGGAAAGATGGTCCTAAAACCTATGCCATGTAAGGTTTTAAAGGTGATTAACTAGCATCTTGGATTTCACCCAGAAATTAACTGGTACAGTTCACACAGCAATGGTCTCACTCAGGAGAACCATGTTGTTCTGTCCCCGTTACACACACGCACACGAACAGATAGCCAGGGGTTAAATAAAACTGGCAAACAACAAATTCTTTCGATAAGAGGTTTGGCAGCAACCCAGTAGCTGCTTGCAAAGAACTTTACTCATAGAGGGAGGGGTTGTTCCTCCGACAGATAAACCCAAACAAGATACACACAGTTCAAGCATTGTCAAGTCCAGTCTGTATTAAATCCAAGGCAGATAATGTTGTTTCAAAGATACAATGTGACTCGCTAGTAGTTAGTTTTGTCCATCACAGAGTCTGAATGGCCACCTCACCCCCTTTTATCCCCTGTGGGATGTGGTCCAGTGACTCAGCTTAATCTCTGGCACGCCTCCTTTTCTGCTGCATGTGCTTGTCTCTCCGATGCTGGCGTGGATCCAGCCAAGACTTATCTCCGTCACTGTCCGATTGCGAGGAGATACTTGGCTCCTGGCCAATCTCTTCTCCTTCGGGAGACACCTGAGACATTGCCAGAGAGGAGGGTCCTGGAGACGGAGGCCTGGCCAACTCCTCTCCTTCATGTTCGGAGCCTTCTCCCTCCGATAAATCAGCCTCAGGGGTCGGAGTCACAACACATGTGTGTGTGCTACTACATTCTAAATCAATTGCAGCTTGCTGATGATCTTCAGGGGCAGCTCCATGTAGAGTACATTGCTGTAATCCAAACGGGAGGTGACTAAGGCATGGGTAACTGTGAGCCAGATACACAGAACAATTACAAAACCCATTGCAAGAATATAGGCGATAGATGCCTAGCACTCTGAGAAATTAGCAATCAAAAGACATGCAGTCATAACTTCCATTTGTGAAGCATTCAAAAGGAACTGTCAAAGGCCAACTAACAATTCATACTTCTCCGTATCAGACTAGGCTGTTACCTAGTCTGGCAATGAACTATTTGTAATGTTCAGAGAATACCAGAATCCCATCCCCATCTAACCCTGAAATACATAGGTTATCCAGTATTGTTCCAAATACATGTAGTACTCGACTTATGACCATAATGGAGTCTGCACCTCACAGTTGTAAGCTCTGATGGTAGAAAAACATGTGACCAAGCTGATTTTACAATCTTCTTTGGCAGTGGTTGGTAAGTGAATATGTCATATGACTATTGATTGGGACAATTTGGAATCTGGGTCATAAGTAGTGCGAAGTTAGGTCCATCATCATTTCGAACAATCACTAAGTGACTGGTCATAAATCAAGGACTACCTGTACATTTCTGAAACTGTCAAGTCATATTCCTGATATCATGAAACTGAGCTCATTTATGTCTACAGCAGAAAGATTAGGACATGAGGTGGTTCAAGAAGGTAGACTGCTCTGAAGTTTGGATGAGGTGATAAATTGAACATTTTGTGTAATCCCAGCCCTTGGTGATTTGTACATCATGATTTATGAGTCAGCATGATTTGGATCTAACCACTTACAAACAATCCATATTTTAGCACCCTATGGGAACTCTGTTCATGATACTAAAGGTAAAGGTAAAGGTTCCCCTCGTACATATGTGCTAGTTGTTCCCAACTCTAGGAGGTGGTGCTCATCTCTGTTTCAAAGCCGAAGAGCCAGCGCTGTCCAAAGACGTCTCTGTGGTCATGTGGCCGGCATGACTAAACACTAAAGGCGCATGGAACGCTGTTACCTTCCCACCGAAAATGGTCCCTATTTTTCTACTTGCATTTTTTACGTGCTTTCGAACTGCTAGGTTGGCAGGAGTTGGGACAAGTAATGGGAGCTCACCCCGTTATGTGGCACTAGTGATTTGAACCGCTGAACTGCCGACCTTTCAATAGACAAGCTCAGCATCTTAGCCACTGAGCCACCACGTCCCCATGTTCATGATACTAGTCGTGTTTAATTATTAGTTGGTGCCCTGAGCTACATTTTTTTTCTCAGCAACTGAGAGATGACAAGGAAAATAAAACAGAGGCAGAAAACTCACTTTCCAAATTAGACCTATCTCTTTCCCTGTCTTAGAGAAGGACTAGAAATGCCATTACACAAAGCAAACACGTTCAATACTTTAAAATATTATTTTCCAGCAAGGCAACTGTAGGGAAAAAGTCGGCAATGTTGTTTGAACTGAAACAAGAAAGAAAGAAAAAAATATAGAGAACAAACACATACTATTCTCTGAAATAAACAAACAAGGCTAAACTCCCTGGCATTTCTTTAGGCTACCTGAGAATTTAAAAAAAGTTACCTGCTAAAATAAATCCTTTGAGAAAACAACTGAGAATCTGGAAAGATGTGAGGGGTTTTTTTGTTTTGTTTTGTTTTTTTGTGTGTGTTTTATCAGCTTTTTCTATGTTCATCCATGCGGCTTGTGATATATCCTTGGACTGGTCATTATCACTTAGCTTCACAAAAGTGCAACTCAGAGTAAAAGCAAATATCTTGACAGGCGTAGCCTTGAGTTCCATGGAGACAAGGCAAATGCAGATGTGCTAAAATGCAGCTCTGTTATTTTGTTTATGCTGGCATTCTCTGCCCACATGAGTGGTATTTTGAGCAGTGGAGGGCTCGTCTCTGGCTCCAGAATAAGAGGCTTTATAAATGAGTTTATGAAATGTCAAATCATATTATCTACAACACGGGTAAAAGACCTCCTTGTAAGATATCAAAGCTTCTAAGTCTTGGTGTGATGCCCTAGGGATGAAAATCCAATGACCTGTCTTTTAGTGATATAAATCTGTCCCTGCTATTATAAAAATAGACCTCGGATAGACAAGATTTTGCAACCTGGAAGGTAAGATCTTGTAATCACTCAGAAGGAAAAAGCTGGGTGACAAACTGGCTAATGTTTGTTTTCCTACCTCAAGATTTCCCCCTCTTGCTTCCTGAGATTTGCTGTCTTTAATTATTTAAATACACTCATCAAACCCATATGTCATTTCTGTAAAACTATTCTGGAAGGAAAATAATGTTTGTCATGGATTCCCAGGCTTGAAGCTTGACAAACCAATTTGAAAAATAATGAAGATGAGACACGGATTTTTTTTTTTTTTTACTTTGAGACATGTGGGAGAAGTTCAAGTAATACACTGGATCTGTAATAGAGTAGATTAAACTGATCATCTGGATTCAGACACTGAATTCAAACCCCAGTTGTGGTGAAGGTGGTGATCTTGAAAAATCAGCCAGTAAGAATAAGCTTGGATGAAACCAAATGTGCAATGTTTGACCAAAAATTGTTGTTTTGACACACAAATTAAAAATCTTTTCTTTGAGGACCAGAGACAGGCGTAGAGAAAGAAGAAAGAAAAGAGAGGGAGAGGGAGAGGGAGGGAGGGGGGAGAGAAAGACAGAGACAGAGAGAAACATACAGACAGAGAGAGGAGGAAGGAGAGAGAGAGAGATAGACATACAGAGAGAGAAAAACAGAGAGAGAGAGAGAGAGAGAGAGAGAGAGAGAAACACACACACACACACACACACACACACACACACACACACACGCACACGCACACACAGAGAGACAGCCAGAGAGACAGTGAGAGAGTGAGCAACAGAGAGAATTTGATTACATTTAAACTGAAAGAACTGAAAGAGTTGTTTTGCTAACTCCCAACCCAATTATTTTGGAGTAATTTTCAGTTTTCTTAGCACCCAAAACACTCCCAGTCAGTTCCTGTGTTTCAGATCAGAGTAAGCACACATACCACTTTGTAGTAAAAATAAAGCTTGACAATTATTTGTTAGCAAACACATCAGCAAACAGCAAAAATAGTGAACTGGGGGAAAAAAAAGAAGAAGATAAAGGCAGGAGAAACACGAAGAGCAGGAAGAATTTACACCTGTATTGATTTATCTATCTAGATTGATGCAAGAAAGGCAATGGGCTGTTTCCAAGACAACATCCAGATAAAAGAAATCTTGAGTTTAGTCCAGAACTGTAACCTGAGAAAGCGTTTCAGATGAGAACCTTACTGGTTCTAACAAAACTAATGGGAGGGATGAGGGAAGTGCATCCAGCACTTGTAAGATTCAGTTACAATAGCTTTATAATAAAAAATATTATTAGCCCGCATGATTTTGGTTTCCTAGTCCTGTCTATTTTGAAGGACTGACAAGAACACAACTTTCAGAGTTATTGGAAACAATACTGTAGATACTTAGCATGGAGAATCCCCAAAAAGAGCAGATTTGGCCTGTTCAAACTTTAACCGTTTGATTTACAAAACAACAACAGAATACAACTGGAAAGTAGGTCACCCACCAACAATTCAGTGGATGGAATGATGTATCCAAAACAGAATAGACAGATTATTGTCGTCACCAAGAAGTCTTTCTCCCATATTAAGTCTACTAATATTAGGCAGCAGATCATGGAAATAACATACTTCTATCAAGGTGACTCTGAATGCCTACCAGTAGTCAGCCTCAATTGCAGTAGCCATCAGCAGATGACTATTCTTATCTATTTATCTTCTACCAGTTAACTGTCCTTGCCTGTTAAATGTAAAGGACAAAGTAGATCATCCTTGTCTGATTTGGGTTAACTGTCAAGAAAAATCCATGTCACAATCATCAACATAAAATCAAGCTTGGGGAGAAGGGTGGTCTCCCATGAGTAAAAAGAAAAAAAAACATACATAAAGAAAAGAGAATAACCTTAGGCTTCATATGGACTTTTCAAATATTTCACGAGAAATTCAATAATTATATGTCTTTCACATCATTTCAAAATACTTCGCATAGCTGTTAAAATAGAAAGCTGGACAACATTTTTTTATTAAAGCAAATCACAGATTAACAGATTAACAGAATAGGAAGGACCTTGTAGGTCATAGTCCAACCCCCCGCCCAAGCAGGAGACCCTACACCATTTCTGACAAATGGCAGTCCAATCTCTTCTTGAAAGTCTCAAGTGATGAAGCTCCCACAACTTACGAAGGGAACTTCTGTTGATTGTTCTCACTATCAGAAAATTTCTCCTTATTTCCAGGTTAAATCTCTCCTTATTCAATTTCCATCCATTATTCCTTGTCGGGCCTAAAGGTGCTTTAGAAAATAGCTTGAGCCCCTCCTCTCTGTGGCAGCCCCTCAAATATTGGAACACTGCTATCATGTCTCCCCTGGTCCTTCTCTTCGCTAGATTAGCCATGCCCAGTTCCTGTAACCGTTCTTCATATGTTTTAGTCAGCGGTGAAATTCAAATGTTTTTACTACCAGTTCTGTAGGCATGGCTTGGTGGGCGTGGTGTGGCTTGGTAGGCATGCCTTGGTGGTGTGGCAGATGAAGAATACTGCAAAATCCCCATTCCCACCCCACTCCTGGGGAAGGATATTGCAAAATCTCCATTCCCACCCCACTCTGGGGCCAGCCAGAGGTGGTATTTACTGGTTCTCCAAACTACTCAAAATTTCCGCTACCAGTTCTTCAGAACCTGTCAGAACCTGCTGAATTTCACCCCTGGTTTTAGTCTCCAGTCCCTTAATCATCCTGGTTGCTCTTTTCTGCACTTTTTCTAGAGTCTCAGCATCTTTTTTATAGTGTCGTGACCAAAACTGCATGCAGTACTCTACGTGTGGTCTTACTAAGGCTTTATAGAGTGGTATTATTATCTCACTTGATCTTGATTGCATCCCTCTGTTAATGCAATCACCTTTGTTTTCTTCTTTCCCTGATGTAGAAAATTTAAATGCGAATTTTCCAGATGTTTTGTTTCAAAAATATAAACGCCTCTGTCCATACTCAACTATTCAGTACAGTATTTTTTCTCAGTCACCTGATTAGGGAAAAGTAAATATAGGTGGATTTTAGTTCTAGAATTATTCTGCAAAGTTATTCTACAAAGTACTAGAGTTATCCTGCAATGTCTGAAGAGAACAGAGTGCACAAATTTACCGCAAATGTAATTACGGACAATACCATTTTCACAAGCTTAATAAGTTAAAAGCGAAAAATCCAATTTTTCCACAAGTTCCACAGTTTGCATTCCTTTTGGCTTCCAATACATCATAGACAAGAGAAGAGGGAAAACTACAGCACCTTGATGAGTATTTTGGTTTTATGGTCAGTCTGTGATATTCTGAAAATATATCTTTGACAGCTGCAATTCTG
The DNA here is from genome assembly GCF_029215685.1 of Pituophis catenifer annectens. Classification (NCBI taxonomy): domain Eukaryota; kingdom Metazoa; phylum Chordata; class Lepidosauria; order Squamata; family Colubridae; genus Pituophis; species Pituophis catenifer. The sequence goes on along the minus strand of NW_027256884.1, from coordinate 117,746,113 downwards.
TATGCCCGGAAAAACTAGTTTTGAGGCCTCTTATAGAGAAATCTTGCACCTACCTGAGAGCTTCTGATATAGATTTAGGAGCTAGCTATATGTATCAAGGGATTGACATTTTAACTATTACTTCTTGAAAACACTGAATTCTAACTCAACGGCTGGCATATATAAATGCCATATTTTCCAGAGAAGGAAAAAAACAGTTGATCATTGGTCACAAGAGCCAGGAAAGGACTGGGAGAATAAAGCGTAAGAAGTATTGCAACAATCAATATGTTTAGGGCAAAATTGGAAGAAATGGGACCCAGAGATTGGCCTGCAGCCAACTTTTTTTTTTACGATGGCGTTTTAAAGGCCGTGAGTTAGTTTATTGCGCCTTTGTCTCAGAATGAATCCTGGAGAACTTTCTTTTCTTTCTTTTCTTTTTTAAAGGAGTCTTGACAAGGCATATTTTAAACATGCAACTCTCTGGCAAAATGGATGCTTTAATGTATGAAGAATCCAAAGCAAAATGCTCAGATGGTAGGAGAGCAAGTTCCACAGACAAAGAAGGCAAAAAAACTTTAGCAGAATCGAAACTGGTCTGCAAAAGTTCTGTTGATAAGCTCTGTGTATGCCCCAAAAGGATTAGGAAGAAATGCAGACGGATTTGTTCCATTTGTTTTCAGGCTTCCATGCCAAAACATTGGTTTAAGACAGGGGTCAGCAATCCATGGCTCTGGAGCCGCATGTGGTTCTTTCATCCCTCTGCTGCAGCTCCTTGTTGCTGGTCGGCTCCACAATTGATAGGATATTTGGTTAGGACAGGTAGAGGAAAAAGGACGCCGTGCTAGGGGGAGACTCTATGGTGGGGGAACCGGACTTCCGGTAGGCAGAGGAAAAAGGACACTACGCTAGGGGGAGACTCTATGATGGGGGAACCGGACTTCCGGTCGACTCCAGAATTGAACAGTGGCTCTTTGAGTGTTTAAGTTTGCCAACCCCTGGTTTAAGAGCTACATCGGGGTGTTACCTCAATTTCTTCGAGGGCCGGATCAGCATTGAAGTTATCCTCCATGGACAGCCCGGGGGGGGGGGCAGGAGATGGGATGGATGACTCCTCCCATTCCCCTTGCAGCCAGGAGTTCTGTAGGCTCTAAGGAAGGGAGCTCTGGTGTCAGCAGGGAGCGAGGGCAGCACAGCAGTTGGGCAGGCAAGGGAAGCACAATCCCTGGGGAGTGCTTGAGCAAGATATAAACCTTGATTAATTCACCCATCTAGACAGTGGTAGCAGTGGCATCTTATTGGCTCTGGCATAACCTCTCTGAGTGGGGGAATATGGGGGTCCCTCCAGATCCAGTGACTCACCTGATTTGCAGCAGAGGAGAAGGAGGTTCAGCACTTTCCCACAGCCTCAAATATAGCCAAGGCTCTTGGGGCAATCTGGTAGGGTAGTGTGGGGGAATTCCAAGACAGGGATAGCCTTGGGGTCTTGGCACATCCCCTCCAGGGGAACAAGGCCTGTGGGGCTGGGGCTTCCATGATAAGGAGGACCAAATTCTCCAAGCCTCTTTTCCAGTGGTGGAATTCAATTTTGTTTTACTATCGGTTCTGTGGGCATGACTTGGTGGGCATGGAAGGGGAAGGATATTGCAAAATCTCCACTCCCATGCCACTCTGGGGCCAGCCAGAGGTGGTATTTGCTGGTTCTCTGAACTACTCAAAATTTCCACTGCTGGTTCTCCAGAACCTGTCAGAACCTGCTGAATTTCACCCCTGGTCTTTTCTATGCAAAAAAACCCAACAAGGCTTGCCAAGTAGAAGCAAGGAGTTGAGTTAGTATGCATGGAATTGTCACCCAACACATTTCCCGTGGTGATTTTCCTATGGTGAATTGTTCCATGGTGAGTTCATCACAGCAACATGGCCATGGAGACGTGGTGATGATGAGTTGTCCTAGATTTTGTGACGGAACATCAAATGTGTCTAGCTTGTGAGAGAATATTGATACCTGGAAAACGCTGTACAATGGGAGTTGCCAGAGGGAAAACCGAGGCAGGGTAATCATGCAAAACTCAGTGTCAAATGTTAAATAATGTCTTTGGGACAGTGAACATCAAATTAGAAGATGCCAAAGACGCTGCCGTGAATAGGATTCATTGGAAGAACTTGCAGCGCTGTGTCCTTTGCGTGAAAGGAACACATGATAATGATGTGGATGAACTCCTGAGGGAAGAGCCAGGTTGTTCATTCAGAAACCCACTAGGAAGAGATTCTCAAGACCACTTTGTCCAAAACTTAGAAAAGTAGCTTTTGAGTGATTGAAATATTTGATTGGGACAATATAGAGTAACGTCAGTAGGATCCAGAGGAAATGTGTAGACCAGTGATTCCCAAGCTGTGGGGGGTCGCCAAGACTTGAAGACATGTTATGATTTAAATCTTGAGTTAAAGTCTTGGTAGTCCAAGGCTGTGGTTAGTAGCCACAAAAGGTATTTAAAGGGAGTCTGTGGTGAAAAAAAGGTTGAGAACCATTGGAGTAGACCATTATTATAATAAAAAGGTAAAGGTTTCCCTCGCACATCTGTTCTAGTCATTCCTGACTCTAGGGGGTGGTGCTCATCTCTGTTTCAAAGCCGAAGAGCCAGACATCTCTGTGGTCATGTAGTCGGCATGACTAAACGCCAAAGGCGCACGGAACACTGTTACCTTCCCACCAAAGGTGGTCTCTATTTTTCTACTTGCATTTTTTACGTGCTTTTGAACTGCTAGGTTGGCAGAAGCTGGGACAAATAACAGGAGCTCACCCCGTTACGCGGCATTAGGGATTCGAATCGCTGAACTGCCGATCTTTCGATTGACAAGCTCAGCATCTTAGCCACTGAGCCATCACGTCCCCCATTATCATAATCTAGGGATAATAAAGGTTCAAATAATCTGATCTAATTTAACTGAACTTTATACATGGTGATAATATATTTCCTTGTTTTTCTTTTCCCTTTATATAACCCTTTCTGTTTTCTTTATTGCCTTCATTTTCTTTATTTATTAAGATTTTTATATACCATCAATTCCACAGGAACACTCCACAGTTTACAAAATGTAATAATCATAATTTTGATTATATGTTTTAAAAAAATCTATACAAAGGTATAATATATTGATATTGGTTTGGGTAAATTTTTTTTTTTTTTTTTTAAAAATGTTCATATTAAATTCTTATGTCATCCTAAACCTGCTTTTATAGGTTCTTCAATTTGTTTCCTACAAGAAAACAAGTCTGAGGGTTTTTTTTTTTTTTTTTTTGCCCTTCTAATGCCTTTGGCCATTCATAGTGATTCTCCATTTATATGTTCTGATAGAAAAATCAATTCTGTAATAATCTGTGGATTTCTGAAGTAGATTCGGCTTCTGCATATCAGACATGGTTTTCTTTAAAGCTTAGAGAGATGTGCTGTTTGTTTCATCTTGGATTCTATATCAACTTCTGTTGGTATCAAAAGCACAAGCTGTAAACATCTCATAAGGTTGCCAGGTGTCCACTATTTGAGCGGACAGTCCACTTTTTCCACATTATGTTCACTATTTTTTTTTTCACAAAATAGTGGACATTTTTTTTATTCAAAAGCTTTATGATTGTATATTTTTTAATATTTCTTAACGTTGTACTGAAATTAAAGAATTATTCCGTAAACACAAAGAATTGATCAAAGCTGCGCAGTCAAATAAAAAATACACACGACAGCAAAGTAAAATGTAATTTAATATTTTACATATTATTGTAATATATTTGATGTTTTGAATTTTAAGTAAAGTTTTGAAGTGATTATTTTAATACGTGTTAAAATGTTTGTAAGAAAATATATAATTTAATTGTAATTTTTTAAAAAAGTTTTTTACTACTTAACCCCCCGCCCCCCGCTTGTCCGCTATTTTTTGGAAGCAGACCTGGCAACCCTACTCAAGAACTAATTTCAGTCTCTCTAAAGAAGGATTGGCATTTTCCTTTGAACAGGCGCAGTTAAAGCTAGAAATGGTCAAGATTATCTTGTCCTCTCCTTTTGGTTAGATTTACCTAGTCCATGGACTTGACCAACATGGTAGGTTTTTTTAAAAAAGTTTTTTATTTTTTTATTGTTTACAAACATATCAGTGTGGGAACAGTGTGGTACCTGAGTATCATACATTTCATACAAGAAAATTAGTATTAATCATAATTGTTTGATTTAACAAGCTTATATAATACTACTAATAATACACATCTTTATATTAAATTATAATTTTCATTGTTTAGTTATTCAATATTTCAATATATTATTTTTATATCAATCACCCTATCTTAATTATCATACCTTTTAATATTAATAAAATATTATCAATCATATTTATTACATTTAACACACATACGTATAACTAATATTAATACCAACATTTATATTACATTAAGTACCTTCCATTATTGCTTATTCAACTTGTTATTTGGTTATCTAATATTTCAATATATTGTTTTTATATCAATCACCTTATCTTAATTATCATACCTTTTAATATTAATAAAATATTATCAATCATATTTATTACATTTAACACACATACATATAACTAATATTAATACCAACATTTATATTACATTAAGTACCTTCCATTATTGCTTATTCAACTTGTTATTTGGTTATCTAATATTTCAATATATTGTTTTTATATCAATCACCCTATCTTAATTATTATACCTTTTAATATGAATAAAATATTATCAATCATATTTATTACATTTAACACACATACACATAACTAATATTAATACCAACATTTATATTACATTAAGATCTTCCATTGCTTCTTCCATCAGCCATTCCATTGCTTAGTCAACTTGTTATTTGGTTATTTAATATTTCAATATATTGTTTTTATATCAATCACCATATTCTACATAATAAAACTAAGATATTATTAATTATATTTGTTACATTTAGCATACATATGCATATTCATATTGAATTATCATCTTTCATTTTTTTGTTTAAGCAGTAATTCTATATGCTGTTTTTATGCCACTCCCCAGACCAATATGGCAGTTTATGGGACCCAACCATTGCCCAACCAAGTGGCAAGCCATCAAACTCAGATCTAATATGTCTTCTTTTTTTAGTTATAACATATCATGTTGACACAACTATTATATATTGTTAACTTGGGTTTAGAAAAAGTTTGTGGTGTAAACCAAGGGAGAATTTCTTTTTTCTCATCCCACCATCCAGTAGGCTGTTATCAGAGATTACTAGATCAGCCAGGGCAAAGTTTTGGGATCAGGGATACTTACCACAGAAATAGTTATAGGAAGTTTTACATTTGCTAAAGAGCAATCATTTGAGTGTCGATGCCAATGAAAGCACAAAGCCGGAGCAAGGAAAGATTAGGATCGGAACTCAAATAAATAGTGGCAGAGTAGAAGGATCTAGAATTCTCTTTCTCCCTTAACTTCTTCTTCTTTTTGACCTGCTCAAAAGGCTATTAAGAAGGTATCATATTGCTTTTGCTAATGGGCTAAAATGATGACATGTAGAAAACAGAGGTGGGTTTCAGCAGGTTCTGATCAGTTCTGGAGAATCAGTAGTGGAAATTTTGAGTAGTTTGGAGAACCGGTAGTAAAAATTCTGACTGGCCCCGCCCCCATCTATTCTCTGCCTCCCAAGTCCCAGCTAATCGGGAGGAAATGGGGATTTTGCAGTATTCTTCCCCTGGAGTAGGGTGGGAATGGAGATTTTACAGTATCTTTCCCCTGTCACGCCCACCAAGCCACGCCCACCAAGCCATGCCATGCCCACCAAGCCACACCCATGGAACCAGTAGTAAAAAAAATTGAAACCCACCACTGGTAGAAAACCTTTGAATCTAGCTCAAGGGATGGGTACCATTTTATCTTGAAAACCAAGATGGTCGATCTAAACTATATTCCGTTCTCAGCCCTGGCTCTAGAAGTAGAATCAGTGGTGAAATTCAATTTTTTTTTACTACTGGTTCTGTGGGCGTGGCTTGGTGGGCGTGGCAGGGGAAGGATACTGCAAAATCTTCATTCCCACCCTATTCTAGGGGAAGGATACTGCAAAATCTCCATTTTCTCTCCATTCTGGAGCCAGCCACAGGTGGCATTTGCCGGTTCTCCGAACTACTCAAAATTTCTGCTACGGGTTTTCCAGAACCCATCAGAACCTGCTGGATTTCACCCCTGAGTAGAAGCTTTATCACCAATGTTTGATTCACAACTGAACATAGAAGATGTGGTGAGGGGAAAATCCCATCCTCCTCATAAGTAAGCTATAGTGCCTTCGGTAGGTGTCTGTAGGTTCAGGACTGGCTAAATTTAAAGGTTGTCTTTCTAAAAGGACAGGTGTGGTGGGGTTGGAGAAAAAAATGGATTAATCAGTGGAATGGCTTGCTTCCAGAAGTTGTGGGTGCTCCATCACTAGAGGCTTTCAAGAAGGACTGGACAGCCATTTGGTATAGGATCCCCTGCTATGGGCAGGTGGTTGGAGTAGAAGACCTCCAAGGTTTTTATTCCAACCTTATTATTCTATGTTCTATGGCAGCTTTTGGAGAACAGCGACAAAGAGAAATCTGCAGAGGAAATGGTTGAAATTACTCTTGTCAATTGTGTAAAAATAGACTCCCTCATCCATTTATACTGCCTGGTTGAAACCTGGTCCATTTGTCAGGCATGAAATAGAACTGGAATTCTTTGAAGAACGAAGACAGGAATGTTGCATGTTGAAAATACCTAACTATATGTATATATTTAAAGTCATGTAAGGGTTAATCATCTATACATCAATTGTTCCACCCACTGACTCCTCCTTACGATTTGACTCCTCCTACTGTGTATATATTCTGATGTCCTGAACAGTTGCCTTGCCTTGCCTGATGATCTCCTGCAATAGAAACAAAGAAATAAATACTGTTTATGTTCTCATGACTTGCATCCTGATTATTGGGCCTATATAAAAGAAATAAAAGAAACAAGGAAGGGGTCAGAGAGTTTACATGTAGGGATTTTCCTGCAGCTGGGATGCCCATTGGATCTGTTGGAATAAAAGAGGATAACAAGCTTCAAACTGTTATTGCTGTTCTGTTGTTCCCCCTTGGTTTGATATTTTGTGTATGAGAATGTTTGTTTTGTATTTTTGGTTTGGACTGCTGACTCTCCAGGGAGATTGTTTTCCACCCTTGATTTTGAATACTTAAGATTCTGGGAAGAATAAACTGCAACACAGGTTTTTCCATCTATAGGGTCCAAAGTTTGTTTGCTGCTGCTCATGAGCCAGCTCCCCCTCGACTCTCTATCTACAAGAGACTTTGACACATCATAAATCAATATTTCATCCAACAGAATATATATAAATAGAGGATTCGGCTCTGTTGTCTTGGTGGCAGCAGCTTCAGGTTAGTTTATTGACAACTCGCCTGTGGTATTTGAACATTCGCTTATTCATTGGGACTCTGCAGTGCTCTAGATTTAATTCAAAAAAAATAATAATCTATTTTTTATGAATGAGGTGTGCCTGTCGGAAAATATGCTCTCCCATTCACTACAAAAAACTTTTTTGGAGTGACACTGCATGATTTTATGTTCCATATAAACTGGAAACAATAACAAATAAAAGCATGATCAAAGAACTACTCAGAAAAAAATTCCTTCCTTCCTTCCTTCCTTCCTTCCTTCCTTCCTTCCTTCCTTCCTTCCTTCCTTCCTTCCTTCCTTCCGTCTGCCTTTCTGTCTTCCTTCCTTCCTTCCTTCCTTCCTTCCTTCCTTCCTTCCTTCCTTCCTTCCTTCCTTCCTTCCTTCCTTTTTTTCTCTCCTTCTTTCTCTTTCCAGTCTGATTTTCCTTTTCCCGCTCATGTACAAAGAACACCTTGAAGGTAATACCTGAAAAGGAATGTTTCCCATTCAAAGAAACAATTTTTGGAAAAGGAAAGTTTAGTCTTATCCCTATTACAGGGTAGAGGTACATGAACAGAGAAGAGAGATTCTTCAGTTGTGCTGTCAGCTACCCAGATGTGGTATTCAGCCGGTTCATACCAATTCGGGCGAACCGGTAGTGAAGATCGCAGGTGGGCCCACCCACTCACCCCAGCTCTATGACGTCCTTTTTAGGCATGTTTTCAAGGCTGGGCACATGTGCAGAAGGTGCACGAGTGAGCAAAGCGCATGCACAGAAGTCCAGGTGCATGCATTGAAGGCTGGGCACATGCGGGGAAGGCCGGGCGCATGCGCAGATGGGGCACGCACGGGGAACCAGTGGTAAGAATATTGGAAATCCACCACTGCAGCTACCTGAAGTGCTTTACAAAGGCTTTGAACTTAAATTTGGAAGCAAAGCAAAATCACCTTCCTATTTAACTACCGATAGTAATAGAAGTTGCTACGTTTCTATGTGCTAATAGACTCATGCAAAAATTCACTCTTTTGTTTGCTGCAAGTAAAAGTGAATATTTGATTTATTCATTTGATAGTTCATATATATTCTACCTTAAACATCTATAACTCAAGGGAGCTCACAGTGGACTCCCTTCATTTTATTCCCATAGCAACAATTGTGAGCAGTAGATTGATCAGAATGACTGATCCAAAGTCACCCAGCAAACTTGAGATTTAAGTGGGCATAGACCTTCCCAATGCAAGCTATAATCTACAATTTCATGCGCTGTATTTGAACTAAACCTGCTGTATAGTTTGCATGTTGGCTTGTAATGTTTGGCAGTGTTTCTCAATCTTGGCAACTTGAAGATGTCTGAACTTTAACTCCTGGATCTTGTCTGGCTGAGGAATTCTGGGAGTTGAAGTCCAGCAATCTTAAAGTTGCCAAGGTTGAGGACCACTGGACTATGGTGTCTACTAGATAAAAATGTGATTAGTTCACATTTTTATAAGATTTCCACAGAACAATTCAGCCAGTTGTGTTTTGTCAAGATAGCTGTGTGAGGGGAAAAAAAAAAGATTTAGCCATTTTATTACAGTTTCTAGTAATTCGGCTTAGTTAAGAAGTGTAACATTAGCATGCTCATTGAAAACATGTCCCCAAATACCTTGAAAATACTTTTCAAAAGGAATCTACCATTCTTCTAGCACATGGGTGTCAAACTCGCCATATCACGCTGCCGTCACATGACATATCATGACATTTTTTTTCTCTCTGGGGTGGGCATGGCCTGCGTGTGATGCATCTGGCCCATGGGCCGCCAGTTTGACACCCCTATAATCTAGCACAATGCACGTGGCCATATGTGAATATGTCTGCTGTTCCCTTGAAAAATCTTCAAAAAGAAAGGCTCATTTGGCTCATTTGGCTCTCTCTGTGTGTGAGAGAAAGAGAGAGAGACAGACAGACAGAGAGAGTCAGAGAAATGGTAAAAGTTTGGTATTATAAATGCACTTTCATTTTTAAATAAAGTATATATTAAATATAACTGCATTTTAAAAAGCCTTCGTTGAGAAAAATTACATACCAAATTATATATATTATGGGATGAGTCTAAGCTAAATATATTTGAAGAAATTATGACAGATTGGGAATGCAGAGAATAGCCAGAAAGGTAGATTTCCCTGCCATTTTTAAATAATAAACTTAGATGAATGGGGTGGACAATTCATTAACAGGGGCCAGATTTACCATCCTACTATTTCTTAATCAAGCTTGATTTTTTTTCACCTTTTCCAGATTTAACCTCCAGTTCAAACAGCAGATCATGAAAGGAAGATAGTAGCATTTGCTAATGACTCATTTTGCTAACTAAGGTGAAAGTCAAAGTGGGACTCATCCCATTCTGTCTGTCGAAGGTATCTAAACTGACAGTTCAGTTTTCCTTCACTCTTGATGATCATCCATTGTACTAAGGAGAAGCAGACTAGCCTAAGGGTAATGACAGGGATGGATAGAATCCGTACCTCAGTCTTTCAATTAAAGGACATAGCCAGGAGCTGTTGCCACTGATTTTATTCTGCACTGACAAGCATCTTCTGTCTAAAGCAATCACACTTCTTTGCTTCATAATAGGACTAACCTTATGTACCTAAAATTAATACTTTCCTGTTTGGAGCAATAAATCTTGGTGTTTTGATTTTAAGTCCACTTTCCCTCCCCCCAATTTTGCTTCCTGGATTATTGATGTGTTGGTAGCAGACATCCATGCCTTGAGCAAGAACAATGGCCACTTAGTCAAGTGTTTTTAATTGTTAAAACTTTGGAGCATTGTCTGTGCTATAAAATAATAATAACTTTATTGTCATTGTACATGTATACACAGTATACCCATACAACGAAGTTAACTGAGTCAACTGCTATTCCTTAACTTACAATATGTACAATCCTAGTCAACGGTAGGTTTCCAATATTTTTACCACTGGTTCGCCCCGCGTGCGCATGCTTGCTTCACGCATGTGCCTTCCGGGCATGCGCCCGGCCTTCCATGCATGCGCTTTGCTCACTCACGTGCCTTCCATGCATGTACCCAGACTCAAAAAGGTGGCTAAATAGGACGGCATTATGCCGGGGCAGGGGGGTGGGCCAGACCCACCCGCAGTCGCCGCTACCATGAACCGGCCCGAACTGGCCTGAACCGGCTGAATACCACCTCGGATATTAGTTGTATAATTATATTAGTTAGCATTAGATAGGGATTTGTGTAGTAGCACTCATAGGATTCATACAGGAATCATTATGGGTTCCAGAAACTATTTTTAGTATGCGCTTACATTAAATACTTCATAGAACATCACTGAACCAATAATTTGTAATATCTGATTTTCAGTAATGTTTCAAAATAGGACTAGAGGATCAGAAATACTTTTATTAAAAGGTCCTCTTAATTATTACATTAATTAAGTACTTTCAGATAGTTTTAATCAGGCAGGACCAAGCCAGACATTAGAGTAATAATTTAATTCTTGCAACATAATCAGTTCACAATATAATATACAGAATAAAACACATTACACACAAATGGTGTGTAAGTAAAACATAGACAACAGAATGGCAAAAAATATAGAGACACATACAGAATTGGTTCCAATCCTATAACTTGGGAAAACAGCCTGAGTTTTAAGGTATTTTTGAATCCTACCAGGTTGGGAGGTACTTGATTCCCAGGGGAAATTTCATTTCATAAGGCAGGTGTTGTGACAGAGAAGGCACACTTTCTAGGTCTCCAAAGATGACACCGTTTAATTGAAGAACCTGGAGTGTGCCACCCTGTCATCTCATATCAAACGGGCAGAAATCAAAGGATATGGATAGTCCTTCAAATAACCGGGCCCTATGCTTTGTAAAAGGGACGTGGTGGCTCAGTGGCTAAGATGCTGAGCTTGTCGATCGAAAGGTCGGCAGTTCAGCAGTTCGAATCCGTACTGCTGCATAACGGGGTGAGCTCCTATTACTTGTCCCAGCTTCTGCCAACCAAGCAGTTCGAAACCACATAAAAAAATGCAAGTAGAAAAATAGGGACCACCTTTGGTGGGAAGGTAACAGTGTTCTGTGTGCCTTTGGTGTTTAGTCATGCCGGCCACATGACCACGGAGACGTCTTTGAACAGCGCTGGCTCTTCAGCTTTGAAACAGAGATGAGCACCACCCCCTAGAATTGGGAACGACTAGCACATACGTGCGAGGGGAACCTTTACCTTTTACCTTTATGCTTTGTAAGACTTATAGGCCATCACCAGGTCATAGGTACTGGACAGAAGCATCTATTGGCATTCACAAAATCCCCACCAGTCAATTGAAAAAGACAGCTGTCACATCTGAAAGCCATCTTTTGGATTGGGACTTCAGGCCTTCCACGTTTACTTCTGTGGGAAATTGGGAGGGGGGATTGTATGGAGCATGGGTGATATATAGTCATGCTAACATTCCTTTCTCAGAGAGTCAAGGACATCTTGCCCTGAACCTGGAGGGGTGTGACTGGGAGGCATCTTCCATTGGGATGGTGTTTTGATTGGACCATGTGATGGACATGTGGGTGCTGGGCAGGGACTTGGACTTTCCTTTGGGTGGGAAAAACCTGGAAGCTTTCAGATTTGGGTTTTCCCAGATGTGCCAATATGACATCTCTAATAAAATGGAACTTTGAGGAACTTCAAGACTAGGAGTCTTCTTTCGTTGGGGGTGTTACTTGGAACCCTGACATTAATCCGAATCTCCTTTAAAAAAATTCAACCAGTTCCCCGGGCTCCGGGGCCCTGTCCGGGATCCTGAGCCCCGAATGTCGACTCTAAACAGGGCAGCGTGAAAACTCATGGAAGATGGAGGAAAATGACAACAGCTTTACTTGGAACAGCTTTTACATCAGTGGTCCCCAACCTCCAGCCCATGGCCCATTACTAGGCCACATCCCATTCAGAAGCAGGCTGTACAAATGGAGCTGTGCAGGCATCTGCTGCTCACCTGGAACCATTTCCTCTCCCCCACCCACACACACCGATCCACAAAGCTGGAAAGGTTGGGGATCACTGGCTTACATCCTTTAAAATGTCTTTAATACTCTTAAAACCAACAACACATGCTATTCCAGGTTTTTGGGAAGGACTCGATAGGTGGACAAAAATGCCAAATCTAGCCTAAACATCAGGCTGACTATGCAAGCATAATAATTTATTAAATTTATGTGCCCAATTCCCAGTGACTCAGTGATTTCCAATTTTTAAGAACATTTATCGCCAGCATGAGAGCCAGTTTGGTGTAGTGGTTAAGGCACCAGGCTAGAAACCAGGAGGCTGTGAGTTCTAGTTCTACCCTGGGTACAAAACCAGCTGGGTGACTTTGGACCAGCCAGTTTCTCTCAGCTCTAGGAAGCAGGCAATGGCAAACTATGCTACTAGTATCCAGGTAGTGTCTGAGAATTAGAAATAATCAGGGGTGGGTTTCAAAAATTTTAGCAAGGGGTTCTCTGCCTGGTTGCTGGGTGGGCATGGCCATGGTGGGCATGGCCTAGTCAGCCTCCTGCACCAAAGGGAGGGGATTTTGCCCTCCCTGGGCTTCGGAGGCTTTCCTCGAGCCTCCAGGAGGGTGAAAACGACTTCCCCAGGCTCCGGAGGCCCTCTGGAGGCACGAAACAGGCCCATTTCCAGCCTTCCCAAACTTCCGATAGGCCTGTTTTTCGCCCTCCCTGAGCCTCTGCATGCGCCCTGCACTTACTTGCATCCAAAATGGGCTGTGTGGGGACTCCTGGGAGGGGAGGGGCTGCGCGGGCGGGGCCAGACAGGAGTGGGATTTGGGGGTTCTCCGAATGGCACAGAATCTTAGCTAGGGGTTCTCCTGAACCCCTGCAAACCCCCGGCAGCCCACCCCTGGAAATAATTGAACTGAAGAAACTAAAATCATTAATATGTATCAGCAAACTGGTGGATTACCTTCTAGGTATAAAGAGATTTCAGTATAATATTTTATATTATAATTACATTATATTATAATAAGATTGATATATTTAACCCTTTTTAGAGGCTGGGGAGCTAAAAACACACTGAGGATTGGGACAGTTTAGACCCATTCAAAAAAAGCAGTGAAAATAAATATATTTTGTCATTGGAAATACACCAGATACCTCTCACACACACATACCAGTTTTTGCACTCTGCTATAAACCAGTAACTCTAAAAAGTGAGGCTATGTTTGAAATATATATGAATAGCCTTCTAAAAGTGTTATTAATTATCCTTTTGGAGCTGTTCCCTGTTCCACTCGGCAGTAATGAGCCAATGTAATAAATGACTGTTTAGTTTAGAATGCATTTGTGACCAATGTGACAGCTCTAACTTTTCATTTAGAGATGTATATTTGCATGACTTAATTTTCTTTGAGAGATACAACATGCACGGCAAGAGTTGTTTGTTGGAGAACACATACAAATCAACGCCTTGTGTTCAGATGACTCTTGAAAGAGAATGTAAGGAAGGATATCCCCCCCACTCTGTCTCTCTGACAAAGAGACAGACAGACAAACAGAGAGAGAAGAGAGAGAGAGAAAGAGAGAGAGAGAAAAGAGAGAAAAAGAGACAGACAGACAGAGACAGAGAGAAAAAGAGAGACAGACAGACAGGCAGGGGTGAAATCCAGCAGCTTCTGACAGGTTCTAGAGAACTGGTAGTGAAAATTTTGTGCAGTTCGGAGAACTGGTAGCAGAAATTTTGAGTAGTTTGGAGAACCTCTGGCTGGCCCCAGAGTGGGGTGGGAATGAAGTTTTTGCAATATCCTTCCCCCAGGAGTGGGGAGGAAATGGAGATTTTGCAGTATCCTTCCCCTGCCATGCCCACCAAGCCATGCCCACAGAACCAGTAGTAAAAAAAAATTGGATTTCACCACTGGCCCATGGGCCTTGAAGTTGATACCCCTGTGCTATGCCATTCTGAATAAAAAATGGCTGTCTAGTCTCTTCTTAAAATCCTCCTGTGATAGAGCCCCCACAACTTCTGGATGCAATCCGTTCCACTCATTAATTGTTCTCATTGCAATTTTGTAATTTTTGTAATTTTGCTTTCACGAAGCAGAAATCTCATGTGACCTCAATGGGCTTCTGAGATCACTTCCCATTCGATCATTAAACAATCGATTAATTTGCAATTTCATTTCCATGATTTCCATTAACTCTGCTTGTTGGATGCTGGTTGTGAAAAGTGCAAATGGTAAGCAGGTGACCACGGGAGGCTGCGACTGCCATAAATGCGAGGAATGGTCACAAAACTGAGCTGTTTTGCACCTTCCTGTCTTTGAATGTTGGCTCAACCTGGTCTATGAGGACTATCTGTAAGTATAAAATCAGTAGTTCCTTTCCTTAAGCATTTCACTGAGACATTTTGTCCCCCTTTAAAAAGGGTAGGTTTGTTTTTTGTTTTTTGTTTTTGCTTTAAACAAAATGAGAAGGGTAAAATAAACAGATTTTAGCAGAGTCCTGAGGCTTTGTGCTCCCTAGCAATCATGGGGAATGATGTGGCACATGTCGTTCTCTTTGAATCTTGTAGGAAAATTCCTGTGGGAAATTTCCAGTTTTCTGTAGTATCCAGCACACAACCTGTCAGTCCCCATTCCAGTTCGGAGCACGTGCACCTGCCAATCATTTCAGCTATCAGAAAAATATAGCTCAAGGTTTATCTACTAAATATCAGCAACCATCAAAACAGTTAACTGGCAAAGAAGAAGATAAAAGGCAGGAAGAAGCAAGGAAAGAGAGAGATGCACAACAAGCAAGAATTTATATCATCCGTATCTATAACAATTGAAAGGGGCAGAACTTTCCAAAGCTACTGGAAAAATGTTGGCAATAATTATCATGGTCAGTCCCAAAGTAGGCATCCTTTGTTTATTCCAATTTATTTGTGTATCTACAGCAGTTGAGATACACAAGATATTTGTGTATCTGCAGCAGTTGAGTAGTGTGGTGGTCTAGTGGTGAAGATGATTGCCTTCCATTCAGAAGGTTGAGAGTTCAATCCTAGGTAGCAGCAGACGTTTTTATCCTAGGGCGCAAAGAAAAAAAAATATCTGCTGTGAACTCCACATGGCATGAGGGAGGGCATACAGCCAGTAGGCTCTCAGCTCCGTACCCCGAATTAGGGAATTACTGCAGGGGTGTCAAACTCAAGGCCCACAGGCCAGATCCAACACACGGGGTGCTTAAATTTGGCTTGTGGGGGCAGCCTGGAAATAGCGAAGGACTGGCCTGCGGTGCCTCTGGCAGCCAAAATGGGGCACGGGGAGGCCTCACGCACACCCCCATGTCCCCTTTTTGGCCTGGACGGTCTCCTGCAGCACTTTGCCAGCCAAAACAGGGCATGGGGGGCATGTGTGGGTGTTGCAGGAGGCATCCGTCCCATCTCCCCTCCTGGCCGGCCTGCAGAGGAGAACTACAATGCTGATCCGGCCCTTGAAGAAATCCAGTTTGACACCCCTGAATTACAGGATCATAAAAAGGGAGTGAGTACTTGAAGCAGCAAAATAGCAATGGAAAGTAGAATACCATGTGAGCCATCCTCTATTCTTCACCATGAATTAACAATTTGATGAATGGGATGATGTAGTCAACATATCTAAGATCTCTGAGATGCTTGAGATGTAATTTATGGTTTATCTTATAGATATAAATATAGGAAGGAGAGTTCAAAAGTTGGCTTGAAACTCAATATTAAGAAAACTAAGTTCATGGCATCCGGCCCTCTCAATTCCTGGCAAATAGATGGGGAAGAAATGGAGGTAGTGACAGACTTTATTTTCCTGGGTTCCAAGATCACTGCAGATGGGGACTGCAGCCAAGAAATTAAAAGATGCTTGCTCCTGGGGAGGAAAGCTATGGCAAAGTTAGACAGCATACTAAAAAGCAGAAACATCACCCTGCCAACAAATGTGTGTATAGTCAAGGCTATGGTTTTCCCAGTTGCAATGTATGGCTCTGAAAGTTGGACCATAAGGAAGGCTGAGCGCCAAAGAACTGAGGCCTTTGAACTCTGGTGCTGGAGAAGACTCCTGCGAGTCCCTTGGACTGCAAGGTGATCAAATTGGTCAATCCTAGAGGAGATCAACCCTGACTGCTCTTTAGAAGGCCAGATCCTGAAGAGGAAACTCAAATACTTTGGCCACCTAATGAGAAGGAAGGACTCACTGGAGAAGAGCCTAATGCTGGGAACGATTGAGGGCAAAAGAAGAATGGGACGGCAGAGAACGAGGTGGCTGGATGGAGTCACTGAAGCAATAGGCGTGAGCTTAAATGGACTCCAGAGGATGGTAGAGGACAGGAAGGCCTGAAGGAACGTTGTCCATGGGGTCGCGATGGGTCGGACATAACTTCGCAACTAACAACAACAACAACAACAAATAAATAAATATAGGTTCTTTCAAATAATAATCAAATATGATTGACATTACAGTTGTCTCCATGGCACCATTATTAAAGGTCTCCACAGCCAATAGAAAATTGTTATTAACTGCATTTAGCATTTGATTTGCTTCCTAGTTGAGAAATTCAAGAGACCTTTCCCTTTATTGTCATACATAAACACCTGTACTTTTCCTGAGTTACATCCATTTCTGCCAAAATTCCCTCAACAGAAACCACACATTTTTTTCTTGTAAATGCACTGCAAGATTGGGAAGACTCTTTGCCACTTGAAATATTGTTGCTCTGACCTTTTCTGACCCTCACAGGAATTTTTTTTTTTTAAAAAAAGTAATTCAGGGCCTTAAATCTTTCATCTTTAGATTTTGGTTGGGAACGCTCCTAGGTTCTGTAACAAAAGAAGACTGCAGAACTATAAATTTGGGTAGCAAAAGCTGAGGTTGAATATGAATTATGGTGGTCAGAAATTGGGAGAGGAGACCTCATGAAAATTAAAAGGTAAAGGTTCCCCTCGCACATATACGCTAGTCGTTCCCGACTCTAGGGGGCGGTGCTTATCTCTGTTTCAAAGCCGAAGAGCCAGCACTGTCCAAAGACATCTCCGTAGTCATATGGCCAACATGACTAAACGCCAAAGGCGCATGGAACGCTGTTACCTTCCCATCAAACGTGGTCCCTATTTTTCTACTTGCATTTTTTTTATGTGCTTTCGAATTGCTAGGTTGGCAGAAGCTGGACAAGTAACGGGAGCTCACCCCATTACACAGCACTAGGGATTCGAACCGCTGAACTGCCGACCTTTTGATCGACAAGCTCAGTGTCTTAGCCACTGAGCCACTGCATCTCTTCTTCATGAAAATTACTTCCTAGTTTACTCAAAGCAATCTTTCTGGTGGCTTTTTGCACCCTTGAGACCAAAATATTCAAATATATAACTAGCATTGCAGGTGTTTTGGTTGACTCCCTCTTCTTTGTGGTAGTCCCTTACAGTACCCTGTTTCCCCTAAAAGAAGACATCCCCTGATAATAAGCCCAATTGGGCTTTTGAGCGCATGCACTAAAATACCCCCCCACAAAATAAGCCCTCCCCGAAAATATTTAAACGCATGCGCAGCTGGTCCCCACCATTACCTCTGGTTAGGGTTAGGGAGACAGAGCTGGAAATCAGGTAAGACGGCAAGAGGAGCCCCTTCTTGCTCCCTGCACCCCAAAATAATAAGACATCCCCGAAAATAAGGCCAAGTGCTTATTTCGGGGTTAAAAAAAATATAAGACAGGGTCTTATTTTTAGGGAAACATGGTAGATATTGGAACACTGCTTGCATTTCATACCTTGTAGTTTTTAATCCTTTATTCCCAGCCTATAATTTCTTTCTGTATTCTTATTTTACATCTGTACTTCTTCTACACACATGATGTCCTTATCCTTGTGCACCATGGGCTGGATAGTCCTCCGCATGTTCTGATCTGATCTAAGACAAAAGACATGGCAGGACCTCCGCTTGAACTGATGGCTTGTGGTGGTGGGTCTCGTTGCCACAGACTTATTGCATCTTGTCTTTGGTGATTGAAAAGTTGCTGACACTCACATTCACCAGCGGTGAGTTTCTCATATTCTTATCACCGGTTCGCCACGCCCATTCATGCCTGCACCTTCCACCCATGCACCCAACTTTCCGTGCATGTGCTTTGCTTGCGCGCATGTGTGTCTTCCATGCATGCGCCCAGCCTTGAAAATGTGGCTAAATAGGATGGCATTACATCCAAGCAGGTGGTAGCCGCCACTACCGGTTTTTCCGAACCGACTGAATACCACTTCTGATATTCACCCATCAGTATTTAGATAAAGGAGCTTTCCAGAACTTTCAGCTGTAGAAAAGCTACCAGGATCCAGGCAATTTCTAAATGACACAAATGTTGGCCATTGGCCACTCCTGAATAGTTACAGGGTTTATTTTTTATTTTGTCGAGTATGTATTAGATAATATATTTAAGTATAAGCATGAATTGAATACATAAAATGAATGCAATTAAAGGGAACATTAGGACAGGGACGGTAGGCACGCTGGTGCTCTTATGCACACCCCTTACAGACCTCTTAGGAATGGGGTGAGGTCAACAGTAGACAGTCTAAGGTTAAAATTTGGGGGGTTTTGGGATGAAACCACACAGTCAGGTAGTGCATTCCAGGCATTGACCACTCTGTTGCTGAAGTCATATTTTCTGCAATCGAGTTTGGAGCGGTTCACTTTAAGTTTGTATCTATTGTGTGCTTGTGTATTGTTGTGGTTGAAGCTGGAGTAGTCATTGACAGGTAGGACATTGTAGCAGATGATTTTATGAGCTAACTAGCCCAGTGCCCAGTGGAGTTTATTATCATCAAGTTATCAAGATCCATTAAGTCAGTTTTTCTTAATCTTGGCAACTTGAAGATGGGGAGGACTTCAATTCCCAGAAATTTCCAGCCAGTCATGCTGGAAGTCCACCCAGTTGCCAAAGTTGAGAAATACTACACTAGGCTCTACTCCATCACTTCCTTGCTCATATCACTCTCCTGGGGACAGTTTGAACTGTTGCCACCATGCTGGTCTTTGCAAGTCCTCCTTTATTATCTATGAGCTTCTGCTCCCACATCTGTCTTTACCACTGCTGCTCTGGCACTGCAGGTTGCCAGTCCTCCAGATTAACCTCAACGCCATTTTTTTCTTTCTTCCTCCCTGTTGCCAGAAACATTGCTGAGTTGTTTTTTAAAGTTCCATCTTGAAGATTCCTTTAAAATCTGAAAAGGAGTATTTTCCAAGAACCATATACCTTTCCTTCTACATCCTACCTCAAAAATCTTTTAAAAATAAATCTAATGGACATAGCCAGTCATCATTGTATTGTATTTGGGTTATTCCTTAGACAAGAAAGAATGGGTGACTGCAGTGGTGGGATTCAAATTGTTTTACTACTGATTCTGTGGGCGTGGCTTGGTGGGCGTGGCATGGTTTGGTGGGCATGGCAGGGTACGGATACTGTAAAATCTTCATTCCCACCCCACTCCAGGGGAAGGATACTGTAAAATCCCCATTTCCTCCCGATCAGCTGGGACCCGGGAGACAGAGAATAGATAGGGGTGGGGCCTGTCATAGGTGGTATTTACCGGTTCTCCGAACTACTCAAAATTTCCACTACCAGTTCTCCAGAACTGGTCAGAACCTGCTGAATACCATCTCTGGGTGACTGATGGAAGGAAAAATAGAAAATCACATGAAGTGTTAGTACCGCTTTATAAATCTTAGTAAGACCGCAACTGGAATATTGCATCCAGGTTTGGTCAGTACATTACACAAAAGATGTTAAGACTCTGGAAAAAGTGCAAAGAAGAGCAACTAAGATGATTAAAGGCCTAGAAACTAAAACGTAGGAAGAACGGTTGCAGGAATAGTCTAGAAAAAAGGAGTAGGGGCAGTGATGGGATTCAGCCAGTTCGCACCACTTTGGGAGAACCGATTGCTAACTTTCTGAGCAATTTGGCAAACTGGTTGTTGGAAGAAATCATTAGGGCAGAGAATCAGTTGTTAAATTACTTGAATCCCACCACTGAGTAGGGGTGATGATAGCAATATTCCAATATTTGAGGGACTGCCACAAAGAAGAAGGTGTTGATTTGTTTTCCAAAGGACCAGAAAACAAGAAACAATGAATGGAAACTAATCAAGAGAGAAGCAACTTGGAACTAAACTCAAGTTAGAACAATTAATCCGTGGAATGACTTGCATCCAGAAGTTGTAGATGTTCCAAGATTGGAGATTTTAAAGAAGAGATTGGACAACCATCTGTCTGAAATGGAATAGGGTCTCCTCCTTGAGCAGGGGGTTGGACTAGAAGACCTCCAAGGTCCCTTCCAACTCTGTTAT
Organism: Pituophis catenifer annectens; assembly: GCF_029215685.1. Classification (NCBI taxonomy): domain Eukaryota; kingdom Metazoa; phylum Chordata; class Lepidosauria; order Squamata; family Colubridae; genus Pituophis; species Pituophis catenifer. Next base: position 117,725,367 of record NW_027256884.1, on the reverse strand, counting down.
TCTGTGAAGGATTAAGTTAAAGAATAAGTTATAGCATAAGAAAGGAAGGTTAGAAAGGAAGATAGGAAATAGTATCATAGACAATAAGCTGATGTTTATTTGAAGAAACTAGGATGGTATCTGAAATATGATATAAATCCTTGATTTTAACTTTTTATAAGATAATCATTTAATAATCATTTAATACGGAAATAGTTTCCTCTTTCAGTAACTACTGTAGGCCTGCAACAAGAGGGTTGATTTTTTTCTTTCTTCCCTAACTTTTATTTCTTCTATGTTTTTATCTCATGATGAAACCTAATGAAAATTATTTAAAAAAATTGATATACAGATGAATTAGGACAGTGATGGCTAACCTTTTCTGGACCAAGAACCCAAAGTGCGCACATAGGTGCTTGAATGCGTGCGCACATGCCCGAACCCCCAAAATGCAATGTGCGTGCCCCCCGCACATGCCCTATCCCCCATACATGTGTGTACCCCCCCGCACATGCCCTGCCCCCTGTGCATTTGTGGCAGAGACCCGAAGACCAGCTGGTAGGTGGGAGGTGCGTGCACAGGAGCAACGGCTCACATGCCAACCTCTGGCATGCATGGCATAGGTTCACCATCACAGGATTAGGATGTTGCTCTGTGTATATAACAGGAACACTTGACCCAATATTTGATTCACACCCTGGACAGTCCTTCTTTATTCTCTTGCCATTGGGAAGGAGATATAGAAGCATAGGCAGCGGCACAAATAAGTTGAAGAACAGTTTTTATCTGTGGGCTGTCAAGCTTCTGAATGGAAAATAATTTTACAACAACATAGTACGATTGACTTGCGGGGCCAGTGCGATGTGCAATAAGTTCATAGGATGCAGTAGGATTGTGTGTTTCTTAGTAGGATTCACTGAGTTAGGGATTTTTCTTTTCTTTTACTGTCTTTCACTGTGAGTTCAGGGGTGAAATGTAAAATTTGTTACTACCGGTTCTGTGGGTGTGGCTTGGTGGGGTGGGGTAATGTGACTAGGTGGGCGTGGCCACTTTTTTTTTTTAACTTTTCAAAGCATTTTTTCTCATGCTTTGAAAAGCCTCTGCCGATCAGGCAACTCAGCTGGGATCGTCAGAGAGGCATTTTAAAAAAATACCTCTCTGCCGATCTGGCAACTCAGCTGGGAGTTGGCAGAGACTTTTCAAAACATTTTTTACCACCTCTTCGGCCAAGAGGTTGCAGAAAAAAATGCTTTGAAAAACCTCTGATGATCCCAGCTGAGCCGCGCGATCATCAGAGGCTTTTTTTTTTTTTACTTTTAAAAACATTTTTTCTTTGGAAGAGGTTATAGAAAAAATGCTTTTAAAAGTAAAAAAAAAAAAAAAAAGCCTCTGATGATCGTGCAGCTCAGCTGGGCATTGGGAGGGGGGGCGCAGGGATTTTTGCTACCGGTTCTCCGAACCACCCGCCGCCATCGCTACTGGATCAGACGATCCGGTCCAAACCAGGAGCATTTCACCCCTGTGTGAGTTGTATTGGGTTGGGGGGGTGCACAAAGGGAGGCTCAGTCAATCTCATTGTACACATGTTGTACTCTGACAATAAAGGTTTTGAATTGAATTGAACATACTAGGGAAAACAAAAGTTGTCAAAACTCTCGATTGTGACTATTTAATATGTTCTGTTTAATTGTCATTAAATGTACATGAAATGAAATTTTCTCCATGGCTTGTTTCCAGTCTTTTCTTTTGTCATGCATGAAGGAGAATGGAGCCCAATTCAGAGAAGGAAGGTTATATGATTTTATTAATATAATGTTTTCTTTATTAATACAATGGGTTCCAGCTTACAAAAGAAAAAGGAGCATTGGGGTATGGAAAAATAAGATCTTTAATAGGCCTTTTGAATCACGGCGCTCATTGCTTTTCAAGGTCTGATTTGCCATCATTTTTAGAAATATATAGGAAACAGATCTGATTAGTTTGGAACATAAAGAAAACCACCTTATTATTAAGAAAAAACTCCTCTTTTAAAAGACCCAGCCTCAGCACTGGAAAAGTCTATTGTGTCTTTATTAAGAAGCATGGAATGTTGATAAGATTAAGTGCATCTCTCCCATTTAAATAAAATACTTGGGGTTATACTGATCTAGCTGGATGCGCATGCTTCGCTACGAAATTATGTGTATAAATTGACACTTAAAGCTTGAAATGTAATGTAGAATGTGTAACTCTGTAGCATCAGAGTGTGGCAACTGGCAGTTGGAATAGAGGGGGAGGGGGAGTAGTCTGTCCCAGCCTGCAGGTCGGATGAGTCACGCACTGGCCATGCCCATGCCTGGTTTAGCGAAGGGGCAGTATCAGAGCATGTTCATATACGGCAACTGGCAGTTGGAACCAAGTTCTTTTCAGATGGAGAGGGGGAGTAGAATGTCTAGCTCCTTAGTATCAGAGTGTGTTAATATATCTCTCCCACCACCTTGAGTTTGGAAACAGTTCCATAAGTGGAAGGCGTAGACATTTTGGTGAGGTAGTGACGTTTAGTACTGTAAGGAGCCCCAGACTACTCCTGAGTGAAGGAGTGGAATGTTTGCCAGTTTGAACTGAGGTAATGGAATGTGAGGCAACTGGCAGTTGGAACAGAGTTCTTTTCAGGTGGGGAGGGGGAGTAGAACATCTAACTCCTTAGCATCAGAGTATGTGAATCTAATACTGTATATGAAATACTAATGATCTGATGGTCATTTTGACAAATCCTTTCTTAGCAAGCACTTAGAAGCCAAGAGGAACGTAAATGCCAAATTTCAAGTTTGTAGGCTTTACTGTTCCGGAGATTTCGTGATGAGTGAGTGGTATTTGGCTTTTATATATATATATAGATTACATTGCTGACCTTTTTCCTGATTCGGTTAGTTAGACAATTGTATGGACCCTTCTTCTAGTCAAGTCTGTTCTGCCTTTTGCTAAGGTAAACAGAATTTTCCTTCCTTCCAAGCATGGATGCAATGTGGCAAGAAAAAAAGGTTTTAGGCTCGACTGGATGATGCAAACATTGGAAACATTCATTCCTGTCATGTTCATAACAGCAGTGGAAAACTGGCCCTCAAAACAAAATTCTTTTGTTATGACTAAAATATTTTGTCAAGGCCCCTGCCAATTTAGGAGACATGTGGGTGGTGAGGTCTGTGGAATGCCATTTGAGTGCTACTTTCAAATGAAAAATGTTGCACATTGTTGGTACCATAATAAATGATGTTGTTGAAAAGGGCAAAGAAATGTAGACCTTTGAGTGTTTAGGCAATCCCAGCTTCTAGTAAGTAAACACTGCGGTGAATATTGTACTGGGTATAGGTAGTATAGGTAGTCCTGAACTAAGATTCCAATTGGGACTGGAATCTTAGTTGCTGAACAAAAGGTAGTCTTCATCCTGTAGGAAACAACCAGGCTGAGCCTGAGGGTGGAGTCAAATGTATCATCAGTTTTGAATCTCTCCACCTTCATAAGGGACTTAAGTACATTCCTCCTTGAAGCCATTGACTTTTATCTGTCACCAATTTGTCTTGTCCATTAGTAACTGAGATTCTTATGCATAGGTAGCATGAAATAAACTTGTAATAGTTTTGAACTCTATCTATCTATCTATCTATCTATCTATCTATCTATCTATCTATCTATAGCAAATATATCTATTTGCTCCTGGAAGCACGAAGCCGAGAACACCAGCCTGAAGATGACGAATGAGACTTCGTCGAAACGTCGCCAAGACACTTCCAATTTTACGTGGGAGAAGACCCGAATAACCAAAGACCTACATACAAACACCCGCGAAAACCTGAGAAAACATATATCTATATCTATATCTATCTATCTATCTATCTATCTATCTATCTATCTATCTATCTATCTATCTATATAACTTTATATATTTATAAAGTTTATATATATATATAAATTTATATATAAGTTATATATATATACTTTATATACTTTATATATTTTATATATAAACTTTATATATAAGTTATATATATATATATAACTCTCTCTCTATATATATATAGAAGGTGGGTTAGAATGGCCGATCCTCTCAAAGATGCTTTTTCAAAAGGCAAGTGGATTATAGTTTTCTTTCCCCTTGAGGAATGAAGAAGAAAACCATAGTCAAGTTGCCTTTTTGAAAAAGCACCTGTGTGACAACCATGATCTGGATGACTGAGAATTTCCATAGACCTTGGAGTCCTAGTGGACAACCATTTAAATATGAGCCAGCAGTGTGCAGCAGCTGCCAAAAAAGCCAACACAGTTCTAGGCTGCCTTAACAGAGGGATAGAATCAAGATCACGTGAAGGGTTAATACCACTTTATAATGCCTTGGTAAGGCCACACTTGGAATACTGCATTCAGTTTTGGTCGCCATGATGTAAAAAAGATGTGGAGACTCTAGAAAGAGTGTAGAGAAGAGCAACAAAGGTGATTAAGGGACTGGAGGCTAAAACATATGAAGAACGGTTGCAGGAACTGGGTATGTCTAGTTTAATGAAAAGAAGGACTAGGGGAGACATGATAGCAGTGTTCCAATATCTCAGGGGCTCCCAGAAGAGGGAGGGAGGAGGGAAGAGGGAGTCAAGTTATTCTCCAAAGCACCTGAGGGCAGGACAAGAAGCAATGGGTGGAAACTAATCAAGGAGAGAAACAACTTAGAACTAAGGAGAGATTTCCTGACAGTTAGAACAATTAATCAGTGGAACAACTTGCTTGCAGAAGTTGTGAATGCTCCAACACTGGAGGTTTTTAAGAAGATGTTGGATAACCATTTGTCTGAAGTAGTGTAGGGTTTCCTGCCTAAGCAGGGGGTTGGACTAGAAGACCCTCAAGATCTCTTCCTTCTCTTCTCTTCTCTTCTCTTCTCTTCTCTTCTCTTCTCTTCTCTTCTCTTCTCTTCTCTTCTCTTCTCTTCTCTTCTCTTCTCTTCTCTTCTCTTCTCCTCTCCTCTCCTCTCCTCTCCTCTCCTCTCCTCTCCTCTCCTCTCCTCTTCTCTTCTCTTCTCTTCTCTTCTCTTCTCTTCTCTTCCCTCCCCTCCCCTCCCCTCCTATCCTATTCTATTTTATGATGTTTTAAATTTATTATTACACTGCAGTTTAAGATGATAGTTTTGTTTATGCAACTTATGATAACAATATCTGATTTCCCCAAACATACTGAATTATCAAATCATGTTTTAGTCTAGTCTGTTAGGTTGAACTTACCTACAGTAACTGGGAAAGTTTTTGGCTAAACTACACATTGGATAACATAGTGCCTTAAATATTCAATCAGTTCACTAGAGCAATTATAACACTAATAGATTTAGTGGAAGAAAAAAAAAGGATAAAGGAAATTAGAGTAAAACCTTAGTTTAATGGTCCATTAGGAGGAAGAAGCATTTGTTACTCCAGAATATCAGTAGATCTGAAAGTATGTCATTCATCGTAAAAACATAATTTAGTTAATGATTAATGTCATGTATGTAATGACTTTACAGAAATAACACACGTGATGTCATTTGCATCAATTTACTTCATTTGAGTAATGAGGTCATTATACAAATGACATAAATTGATGGAAGTGACACAATTGTAATTTAATTTCATTTAATGTAATTTCATTACATTAATCTAATGTAATTTAGTATAAATTTATGCCCACTGTCCATATTACGTACTTTTGATAGTGGAGTTGTCTGTTATTTCAGGTTAGATATGGTTAGATGGAATTTTTCCTCTGTTGCATCTGATAGCCACTAAATAGGGGCATTAAATTGATATTTTTCTTCTATAAAGTAAATAAAATGAAATAATAAGCAAATAAAATTCTTAACCAGTTAGCATAGCTGGGACTGTATACTGAGATAAGCTACTCTAGCCCAATATATAAACCAACAGAGTCTCATACTTCAAATAATATAACCAAGGACTGCAAGAATCAATAATCTTGATCAGAAGCAAGATCTTTCCTTTTTTTAAAAAAATTTTTTTTGATTTATATGCCGCCCTTCTCCAGAGACTCAGGGCGGTTTACAATGCATTAAGCAATAGCCTTCATACTTTTGTATATTTATACAAAGTCATCTTATTGCCCCCACAAACTGGGTCCTCAATTTACCTACCTTAGAAAGGATGGAAGGCTGAGTCAACCTTGAGCCTGGGGAGATTCGAACTTGCAGTAATTGCAGGCAGCTGAATGATAATAACAGGCTATTAGTTTGCTGTGCCACCAGGCTCTTCCTTCCCTTTCATGTTTGATAATTCTTCATTTTTGGCATAATTGTCTGTCTGTCTGTCTGTCTGTCTGTCTGTCTGTCTGTCTGTCTGTCTGTCTGTCTAACTACCAACCTACCTACCTCCATCCATCCCTATCCCTATCCCTATCCCTATCCCTATCCCTATCCCTATCCCTATCCCTATCCCTATCCCTATCCCTATCCCTATCCCTATCCCTATCCCTATCCCTATCCCTATCCCTATCCCTACCCCTACCCCTACCCCTACCCCTATATCTATCTGTCTGTCTGTCTGTCTGTCTGTCTGTCTGTCTGTCTGTCTGTCTATCTATCTATCTATCTATCTATCTATCTATCTATCTATCTATCTATCTATCTATCTAACCATCCATCCATCCATCCATCCATCCATCCATCCATCCATCCAGGGGTGGCATTCACTTACCTTCGCTACCGGTTTGCAAATGTAGATTGGAACAATTACTTCCCATTAACTGGACTCCATATTCTCCCTATTACATCCCCAAATAGCATCTGCCTTTTTATGAGCTGCATCAGACTGTTGGCTGAATTCAACTTGTGTTCTTGTAAAACACCCAGGACCTTTTACATGTACTATTTTCTTGCCATGGTCATTTTATACCTTTTTCCTCCCCGTGGGTTAGATTGCACATTTTTCTTGATAAGTAAAATGTCATAATGGTTTTGGCTCATTGTTCAGAGTTTGTGTAGATATATCAGCATCTTCTGCTTCTCTTCTAAAGGATTAGCTCCTAGATTTATGTCATTTGTCATTATGCTAATTATCCCCTCAACCCCTTCATTCATAAAAACACAGCATAGGCCCAAATCCTATGGCACTCCACTCTAGCTTACTCTCCAAGCTGATACGTTGCCATTAAAAAGTGCTCTTTCAATGCAATCGTTCAACAGTGATAAACCCATTCAACAGGCCTATCGTCTAAAGTAAAGGTAAGGGTTTCCTCTGTCCAATCATGTCTGATTCTAGGTCACGGTGCTTATCTCTGTTTCTTGGCTGAAGGAGCCAGCATTGTCTGAATGCAGCTCATCTGTCTGGAACCTGCACTGAATATCGGACATTAATACAATTGAGAGAGTCCAGAGATATTTCACGAGAAGAGTACTCCACTCCACTGCTCGCAATAGAATACCTTATACCACCTAGGGGTGGGTTCTACTTACCTTTACTACCAGTTCGTATCGCGCAGATCACCTATGATGATGTCCGGGTCAGTGGGCAGAGCCTCCCGTCGGTTTTACTTCTGGTTCTTGCGAACTGGTCCGAACTGGGGGAAACACACTTCTGATGCCACTAGACTTGAAATTTTGGGCCTAGACAACTTAGAACTACGCCGCCTTCAATCTGACCTAAGCCAGTGGTGGGTTGCTACCGGTTCTCCCTGGTTCAGGAGAGCCGGTAGCGGAAATCTTGATGTGAGAGTGAACCGGTTTGCCCCGACCGTCAGCTGGACCCTCCAACCCACCCCCGCGCTATACCTACTTTTATTCCTTCGTTTTTTGGCCCAGCTGTAAGGCACAGCAGAGTGGCCTCAGCTGTATTTTTATTCAATGCGCTTGCGCAAAGTGCAAGTTTGGCACGCATGCAAGTGAAGCCAGCATGCGTGCAGCGATCGCATGCAAAGTGTGCGCATGAAGCGAACCGGTGGTAACACCGGTTAGAACCCAGCGCTGACCTAAGCGTAGTACATAAAATTATCTGCTACATAGTCCTAACTGTCAATAACTACTTCAGCTTCAACCACACAATACACAAGCACACAATAGATATAAACTTAAGGTAAAGCACTCCAAATTCGATTGCAGAAAATACAGCTTCAGTATGATAGCTGGGATTAGGTTTAATCATCCCCTCATTTAAGGATGACCCGTCTAGTAGGTTTCACTTTAGCTCAAGAGACTGCCATAATTCCATCCGAGCAGCAAAATCTAATGAAAGTTTTATACGCTGTTGCTTCTTGTATACATTCTTCCCCCACTTTCTTCTAGTTTTAATGAGCTTTTATAGGTAAGAATTTTCTCCCCTTATATCATGGGGGAGAAGAGGAAAATATGCTCCAGATCAAGCTGATCTATTTCAAGGAAGAAAACAAAAAGGTGCAACAGTGAAAACATCGGGAAGATCAAAGGCGTTGCAAAAGCCACAAAGTAATGAGAAGACTATGTAAATACAAATGAAAAAGAATTGTAAATTAGTTGATTATTTATTAATCAAAGATTCAGCATGAGGTGCTCTGTACAAGTTGGAAGGATCTGACAATTGCTGTCAGAAGCCTCAGGGACAAAAGGAAGATATGGAGAATCTGCTAGGGACTCTTGAACAAGGCATTTAAGAAATCACAGATAAGAAGAGAAAGAACAACCATCAATAATAAAAGCTGCCAAGAACTCACTTTAAACCGATGTTGCTGGAGGTTCCTGAGATTTATCAAAGCTAATAAAACAAGGTGTGTGACTTCTTCAGGGGACAAAACAAGTTTCAGATGACTAAAGAATTGTCGCTTGACACCTGAATGCACGGGCAAACATGTCACACAAGATTGGGATAGAGAGTTTTATATACATATACATATACATATACATATACATATACATATACATATACATATACATATACATATACATATACATATACATACACATACACATACCCATACACATACACACACACACACACACACACACACACACACACACACACACACACACACATATATATATATTGTGGTTGTTTTGAAAAATAAAAGTCAGCTGGTAGAATCTAACTCTACTTGTAGACAACAATGTGCTTCCTGACCACATAAGTATATTATATGGGGGGAGGTTCAAAAACTATCCACATGGTGCTTAAAAAACAACCTGCACCTGAACATCAGCGAGACCAAGGAGATAGTGTTGGACTTCCGGAAGAAGAGAGAGGAACCTGCCCCACTTTACATGAGGGGGGCTGTGTAGAGAGAGTTTTCTCCTTTAAATTCCTGGGAGTCCATCTCAGCAAAGACCTCACCTGGAAAAACAACACGATCCAGATGGCCAGGAAGACCCAACAGAGACTCCATTTCCTCAGGGTCTTGGATATAAACAGGGCGGAACAACAACTGATGATCTCCTTTTACTGGTCCACAACAGAAAGCGTCCTCACCAGAGGTGGGTTTCAGCAGGTTCTGACCAGTTCTGGAGAACCGGTAGTGGAAATTTTGAGTAGTTCGGAGAACCAGTAGTAAAAATTCTGCCCCCATCTATTCTCTGCCTCCCAAGTCCCAGCTGATTGGAGGAAATGGGGATTTTGCAGTAACCTTCTCCTGGAGTGGGGTGGGAATGGAGATTTTACAGTATCCTTCCCCTGCCACGCCCACCAAGCCAAGCCATGCCATGGCCACCAAGCCACACCCACAGAACTGGTAGTAAAAAGTTTTGAAACCCATCACTAGTCCTCACTTATTGCATCATGGTATGGCATGCCAGTTTGACAGCCGCGGATAGAAAGACATTACAGAGGGTGGTGAGCACAGCACAAAGCATCATGGGTTGTCCCCTGATACCACTAGATGAGATCTCTAGGGCTTGCTGCCTTAGAAGAGTGAGGAAAATCCTCAGGGATGACTCTCACCCTGGTCACCACTTCTTTATCCTCTTACCATCGGGAAGGAGATATAGAAGCATAGCCAGCCGCACAAACAGGCTGAAGAACAGTTTTTATCCGTGGGCTGCCAGACTCCTGAATGCAAAATAACATCATAACTACGATGGACTTGCAGGGCCGATGCGACGTGTAACATGTTCACATGGGTGCAATAGGACTCGGTGTTTTATTAATATGATTTATTGGGTTAGGGATTTTCTGTCTTCGCTGCGAGTTGTATTGTGTTGGGAGGGGTGCACGGAGGGAGCTCAACCAATCTCATTGTACATATGTTGTGCACTGACAATAAAGATTTGAATTTTGTTGTGGCCCACCAGCGGCCTGCGCAGATCGTGGCTGATCCCCACGACGAGGAGGCTGGTGTGGTGTCACGCCAGCAGCCTGCGCAGCCAGCGCTCACGTCAGACAGCGAGGAGGCCGAAGAGGATGTGGTGCCAGAGGCAGAGACTCAGCCAGGGCCTTCAGAACCTCCAGAGGCTCCTTCAAGTGGAGAGAGCGAAGTGGAGGAGCCTCTCCTCAATGCTCGAGCACGCAAAGCTGCCAAAAGGCAGGAGTGGCTACTCAGGAGAAGGAGGTCTCCTCGAGACTAAGGCTTGAGGATAATTGGCCACTCCCTTAGCCTATTTAAGTCACATGCCGTTAGTAAGTTTCTTGCTAGAAACAACTCGTATTATTATCAGAGTATTTTGGTTTATAATATCTTGTTTTCTGGGCTGGTTGCCAATGTTTGCTATTTAATAAATTTGATAAGGACCATTGGTGTGTGTCAATATCCTCGGAAATCCAGAGCTGGGGCAGAACAAATTTGAATATGAAACTACCAAAGAAGAGAGATAATGCATCAGGTTAAAAGCCCATCTAATATAATCCCATGTGCCATACAATGACCAGTCAGCTGACTGAGATTCAAAAACAATGACAGGGTTGACTGGAGGTGGGGTTGGAGGCAGTGGTGGGATTCAGCCAGTTCGCACCACGTCGGGAGAACCGGTTGTTAACTTTCTGAGCAGTTTGCTGAACTGGTTGTTGGAAGAAATTATTAGGGAAGAGAACTGGTTGTTAAATTATTTGAATCCCACCACTGGTTGGAGGTCAAGAAAATCAAGATAACAGCAGTGACGATGTGATGGAAACCCCACTTCCTTTTTTTGAATACATTGCTTGGACGTACTCATGAAGTCCCCAGGTACTGAATTTAATTCAAGGGAGCTCTTATGGTATAGTGGTCAAGATGTTAGACAAGAAGCATGGCAGCTGATGTTCAAGCCAATGTTCAAGTCAAGTTTACTGGGTGATTTTGGGCCAATCATCCCAGCCTATTTAGTGCCAGATTTTATACTAGACATAGCAATAGGTCTTGCTTGCTAGGAACTCATCACTGCTTTCACAGCTACTTAATAGCTGAAACTTCACATCTTCAATCTGATTTTTAATAGAACAGGAATGAAGTCCTCTAACGGACTAAGGCTGACGGCCTCCTCAGGGTGCCGTCAGCCAAACAATGTAGACTGGCGACCTCCAGGGGGAGAGCCTCCTCTGTGGGGCCCCTGACCTCTGGAATGAATTGCCCCCGGACATACGAAGGATCCCTGACCTCCGCGCCTTCCGTCGTGCAGTGAAGACCCTGTTATTCCAGCAAGCCGCTTTGATGGGATAAATGATTTTAATTTGGTTTTAATGGGGTTTTAAAATTGGTTTTAAAATGAGAGTTTTAAATTCGGCCTATGATTTAATTATTTTAATCTGCTTTTAAATTCTATTTTTTACATTGTTTTTATTATGGCTGTTCACCGCCCTGAGTCCTTCGGGAGAAGGGCGGTATATAAATAAAATAAAATAAATAAATAAAATAAAATGCAGAAAACAGCGGCCAGTATGTGTGATGCAGGGATGGTATTCACTTACCTTCGCTACCGGTTCGCAAATGTGAGAGTGTGCACGTGCACGCTTGCTACGCTCGTGCACACCTTCTCCATGCATGCGCAGAGCCTTTTGTGCATGCACAGAGGGTCAAAAATGGGATGTGATGACATCCGGGCAGGTGGGCAGAGCCTCTTGCCACCGGCACTACCGGATTGCACGAACCAGCTGAATTTCACCACTGGTATGATGGTGAGAAGCTTAAATTCTGGACCTTTCCTCCTTGCCTTTCTTAATCAGCAAGGTTTTGGCCCATCTTTTCCTGACTTTGCCCATCATGTTTATTTTACAATACTTGCTGACTGTAACAGTTTGGTTTCCTATCTTGCCAGTTTTAGCTTTATCCCTTGCAGGAATTGGAGGATAGCACTTAGCAATAGACTTATATACCATTTCACAGTGCTTTACAGCCCTCTCTAAGTGGTTTACAGAGTCAGCCTCTTGCCCCCAACAATCTGGGTCCTCATTTTACCCACCTCAAGAAGGATGGAAGGCTGAGTCACCCTTGAGCCTGGTGAGATTTGAACTGCTAAACTGCAGGCAGCCGGCAGGCAGCAGAAGTAGCCTGCAGTACTGCACTCTAACCTCTGTGTCACCATGGTTCAGGATGGGAACACCTTGAATTCTTTGTCTTCAGCTTCACATAAATCTAATCAAAGAAGTGTTTTCTTTTGCCAATGCAAAAAATAAAATTAGCGAACACTGAAAATCTAATTCCATTCCGAATGATTGTTTGTTTGTTTGCTGGGATTTGTGGCAACTGAGATTGAGTTAAGACTTAAGGAAGATAACTCTCCTTTATTCTAAAACCAAGCATTAGATATGTAAAGGTAAATATATTAAAAGAGTGATGGATCATCTGCTCCTTGTTCTTTTAACTGCCTCCTTCCTACATTATTTAATGTCCAACGCAGCAACTAGCTGAATGTTAAGGCTAAGCATACGTTAATTAGTTGTGGTTGTAATTAACATACTCTGACCCATGGATTACAAGGAAATCTACTCAGCATGTGGGCATATGGAAGGGCAAAGAGAGAAATGGGAGAATTGTTCTCTAGAATGATAGAAGGAGCGAAAGAGTATTAGGGGGTGACTGCATTCCAGTGTTAATGTGTCTCCTCTTTGCTTCTTGCATATAAAATTATTTAAGTTTCAGCAGAATGTATTTGTGTACGAAAAGCTGGGGGGAATTTCACATTTTGTAATTACATAAGCTCATGATCTTTGATCATGTTTGCAGCTAATGTACAAGGCTGTGAGAGCATAATGGAAGTGGGGAGAAGGACGACAAACTGGCTATGTGTAATTCTGAAATGAATTCCACTTGTCTAATTACTTACTTAATTTTCAGATACGGCCTGCATCTGGAAAGGGAATTGATGTTGTGTCATGAACGCCTTCTTAACCTGAACTCAAGCTGCTTGCCCTCTAGGAAAAGTCATAAGCACTTGAATTGCTTCCAGAGATCTGGATTTGTTTGCAAAAAATTTATCAGCAGCATGAAATCTTTCTGAGAGTTGTTCAGTTGAGTGCTAAAATGGAGCAACTTTCTTCAAAAAGAACTGGCCACAGCAGTGAAGGGAAAGTTGTGTATCTGTTACTCATATACTTGCGCAGGGAGAATGCATCTACTCCAGGGATGGGTTGCTGGGGGTTTGTAGGGGTTCGGGAGAACCTCTAGCTAAGATTCTGTGCAGTTTGGAGAACCCCCCCAAATCCCACTCCTGGCTGGCCCCACCCACCCCACCCCGCCCCTCCCAGGAATCCCCACGTGGCCCATTTTAGATGCAGGTAAGTGTAGGGTGCGTGCAGAGACTTGGGGAGGGCGAAAAACGGGTCTACCAGAAGTTCAGGAAGGCCAGAAACAGGCCCATTTCCAGCCTCCAGAGGGCCTCTGGAGCCTGGGGAGGCCATTTTCACCCTCCTGGAGGCTCGAGGAAAGCCTCCAGAGCCCAGGGAAGGCAAAAATGCCCCCTCCCCACTGTGGTGCAGGAGGCTGACTAGGCCACACCCACCATAGCCACGCCCACCCAGCAACCAGGCAGAGAACTCCTTGCTAAAATTTTCATAACCCACCCCTGATTTACTCTATGCAATCCCTGCAATAGAATTTAGCTATTTTTATGAATGGCAACCACTAAAACCAAATAGCTCTCTGTCAGATGAATATCAAATAAATATTTAACTTCTGTTATGCCATATTGAAAGTGAATTTATCTCTGTTAATGTAGAGAGAAATAAGAGTGAAAGGGAATGAGAGAGGAGTGAGATGGTGGAGAGGAAGAAAAAGCGATGGAAATTCCTGAACTATTTTGCCCTCAGATATGTTTTCCTCAAAAAAAAAAAAAAAAAAAAAAAAAAAAAAACAGTTTCATATGAGCGGAACTGGGTTGCAGAATCCACTATTAGAATCAGCATTGTGAGCAAGATAAAAATATGTTTTTCTTGTACTTGATTTCCACATTACATCATTGGAAAAACGACATAGCAAAATGCTTAGAAACCAGAGATGCAAAAAGCTGTTAAGATTTCAAACATTTCACTATCAGGATAATTTTTCCAAGTAGCTTTGTTTGTTTGTATCCTGCCTTTATTATTTTTACATATAACTCAAAGTGACTAACATATCCAACACACCTTCCTCCTCTCTTTCCCCACAACAACTCTGTGAGGTGGGTTGGGCTGAGAAAGCATGACTGGCTCAAGGTCACCCAGCTGGCTTTCATAGCTTAAGTCAGGGGTGTCAAACTGGTTTTCTTCGAGGGCCAGATCAGTAATGTAGTTCTCCTCTGTGGGCTGGCTGGGGGTGTGGAGGGAGGGACGAGATGGGATGGATGCCTCCTGCAGCACCCTGCCAGTCAAAATGGGGTGGGGGGGCACGTGAGGCCCCTCATACCCCATTTTTGGCCTGGATGGCCTCCTGCAGCACTTTACCAGGGGCCTTGTGCCACTTTTGGCCAGCAGAGTGCTGTAGGAGGCTATCCAGGCTGAAAATGGGGCATGAAGGGCCTCACATGGTCCCCCCACCCCATTTTGACTGGCAGGGTGCTGCAGGAGACCGTCCAGGCCCCACAATGGGGTGGGGCAGGGCGCGTGTGGCCCCCCAAGCCCCTTTTTGGCTGCCAGAGGCACTGTGGGCCTGTCCTTTGCTATTTTCAGGCTGGCCCATAGGCCAGATTTAAGCACCCCACAGACTGGATCCGGCCCACGGGCCTGATGTTTGAGACCCCTAGCCTAGGTGGAGCTAAAACTCACAGTATCCCATTTTCTAGCCTGGTGCCATAACCACTAAACCAAACTGACTCTTTAGAATAATCTGTCTTTTAAGTAAGGTGTCCACTATTACTTGATTCATTTAGTACATCAGTCCCTTGAAAGTACCAAAGAAAATACTGATTTTTACATCTAACAACTTCTTGTGATGTTTACTGAACTACAAAACTCTGTGAATGTCAATGAATTCTCAACCCTTTTTAACTGTTAACCTTTCTATAAACAGCTTTTATCAGCATTAAAATATTACGGATCATCTGTTCAGCTTTGTTCTTATTTTGTGAAAATAGTTCAGAGGGAGCCTATTGTCTCATCTATCAAAACATCCTGAGATTGAAAACAGTTTTCCACAAGTTGTTGACCTGAGGTTGAAGCCAATGGAGGCTATAACCTCAAGATATCTTTGTGGTCAAAATAGGAATCCTATCATTCAACTCTAAAATAATGATTTTGACCTCTAAGAAGGATCACCAATGTTTGCTAAATGCTGATGGGATTCAGAATCACAGCACCACATGGCTGTGAATCCCTACTAAATAGCTGGTTCTAAACCTTGTGTTATGCCATAAGGCAGTTTGACGGTTTTCTAGTTGACGATCATGAACTCAGCTATTGTGGTTAATATATTGTGGTTTATGCCTTGTTCCCTGTTTCATGATTGAAACAAACCTGATTCAAGCCACAGGTCTGAAGCTAGCAGATGTCTTCTGGGAAGCCATTGTAAGCCGCCCTGAGTCTTCGGAGAAGGGCGGCATATAAATCAAATTAAAAAAAAAAAAAAAAAAAAAAGCCCAGGAAAGATGAAGCATGATGTTTCAAGCAGGGGTGGGCTGCTGGGGGTTCGCAGGGGTTCAGGAGAACCTCTAGCTAAGATTCTGTGCAGTTTGGAGAACCCCCAAATCCTGCTCCTGGCTAGCCCCAGCCCACCCCTCCCAGGAGTCTCCACGTGGCCCTTTTGGATGCAGGTAAATACAGGGTGTGCGCAGAGGCTTGGGGAGGGCAAAAAACGGGCCTACCGGAAAGACTGGAAACATTTCCAGCCCCCAGAGGGCCTCCAGAGCCCAGGGAGGCCGTTTTCGCCCTCCCAGAGGCTTGAGGAAAGCCTCTGAAGCCCAGGGAGGGTAAAAACGCTCCTCCGCATCATGGTGCAGGAGGCCGACTAGGCCACACTCACCATAGCCACACCCACCCAGCAACTGGGCAGAGGACCCCTTGCTAAAATTTTTGAAGCCCACCCCCGGTTTCAAGCCACAAAAAAGACAAAAAGGTCCTCAAAGCCTTCCCTCACCTGTTTTAGAATTGCTAAGGTGGTTTCCTCAGACAAATTTCAAAATTAGCCTCTAAAGTTCAGTTTCAGTACGTCAGTCGATCCCCAAAAATACTATAAGCAATTTTATTTTTTTCTCTCTGACTAAGTTTATAAATGATTGCATAGTTTAATATTGGATTAACAAAACATTGTAAGTCAAAACAACAACAAAAAACCCCAGTTAATATGTTATTGGTGCTTAGTTACATAATTAGAGGCTTGGGAAATTTCCACACGCCTTCTTAAAATGGCTTGTATGATGGACGTACACAAAAACAAGGAGTTCTTTGACAAAGCATATAGTTCTTTTTGATTTTCCTGAATTTCTGTGTATTTTTGACATTGAATGCTATGCTATCATATCGTAGTTGTACAGGTAGCCTGCAACTTTCAACTGCAGTTGGGATCAGAATTGCCATTGTAAATTGTTGTAGTCATGAGTCGAATTGAAACTGATTTTATTGGTTGTTAATTGAATCACATGGTTGTTAAGCAAATACAGCTTCTCCAATGAGAATTTTGTAGGAATTAACAGCAGAATTGAAGAGAAAGGACTGGAGAAAGTCTAGAACAGGGATGTCAAACTCAAGGCCCAGGGGCCGGATCCGGCAAGTGGGGTACTTAGAACTGGCCTGCGGGGCCACCCTGGAAACAGCGAAGGACCAGCTCACAGTGCCTCTGCTAGCGAAAACGGAGCTCGGAAGGGCTGTGGCCCTCCTGAGCTCCGTTTTCACTGGCAGAGGGTCGCAGCCAAAAACGGAGCTCAGGAGCCAGCCTGTTTTCTCTGGCAGAGTGCTTGGACCCCGACATGAATGACGTCGAGCTGGCCATGCCCATCCTGGCCATGTCCACTCCAGCCCTCCCAAAGTCAAACAAAACCATGATGCGGCCCTCAATGAAATTGGGTTTGACACTCCTGGTCTAGAACAATTCTGGCAATAGATCTAAACAGTACCAATAGTAATTGGTGCCTTAGGTATAATCCATACCACTTGAGGTTACAAATTGTAAACATGTGACTGCAGGATGTTGCAACTGGTCATAAATTCAGGCCACTTGCCAAGTGCCTAAATTGCTATCTGTTCTGTCCCCGTCCCCAAACACACACAAACAGCCAGCTGGGGGTTAAAGAAGTACTCGGCACACACAAGGTTCATTATCAGGAACTTGGCAGCAATACGATAACCGTCTGCCAAGTGCTTTACTACAAGAAGAGGGAGTGTTCCTCCACCAGATAACACCAACGAATACACACAGTTTTCAAAACAGTCCAGCTCAAACATGAAACCTTCAGCAGATCAGGCGTTGTACAAAGTGACTAGCCAGAAGTTAGCTTTGTCCATCACAGAGTCTATATGGCCACCACACTCTCTTATATAGCCTGTGGAGTGTGGTCCAGTGACTCAGATTAATCCCTGGCACACCTCCTCATCTGCTGCAAACGTTTATCTCGCCTTCGTTGGCGTGGATCCAGGAATGACTTATCCCCCTCATCGCTGTCATCGGAGACACCTGGCTCCTGGTCAATCTCTTCTCCCTCAGCAGACACCTGAGGCATTGCCAGAGAGGAGGGGCCTGGAGAGGGAGGCCTCTCCTTCTCCTCTCCTCTCCTTCATGTTCGGAGCCTTCTTCCTCCGATAAAATGGGCTCGGGGATCGGAGCCACAACACTATCATAATGACCACAGGGGTGGTGTGAAGGTCAGAAATGCACATACAATTTGTAAGTCATATTTTCTGATGCCATCATAATTTTGAATGGTCATAAATCAAGGACTAGCTGTATATAAAGAGGTACTGATTCACCAAATTTCAGAGTTCTAGGTATGGTGTGGACTGTCTGGGGACAGCACATGGCCCATAGCCAGTCAGTCGGTCACATGTGTGCTGTTAAATTGCACCTGCTAAAGACTAATTTTTCTCACCTGCCATGTCTACCCAATTCAATTCAATTTAAAAACTACACATAGTCCTCGACTTATAACAGTTCATTTAGTGACGGTTCGAAGTTACAAAGGCACTGAAAAAAGTGACCTTTTCGCACTTATGACCATTGCAGCATCCCCATGGTCACGTGATTTACATTTGGAACAATTAACAATTGACCCACATGTATGACAATTGCAGTGTCCTGGGATTATGTGATCCTCCTTTGTGACTTTCTGACAAGCCAAGTTAATGGGGAAACCAGATTCACTTAACAACCGGGTTGCTAATTTAAGAATTGCAGTGATTCACTTAACAAATGTGGTGGGAAAAGTCGTAAAATAGGGCTAAAACCCACTTAATAAATCTCTCAATTAGCAACATAAATTTTGGGCTCAATTGTGTTTGTAAATTGAGCCCATTTAGACCTAGTGATTCCTCTTTGATTAGGTTGAATTTCTCTTTGATTTGGTTGAATTAAACTGGAACATTCTAGTATAGCAGAATGTCTTACTCTGATCCAATTTATTAGATGTTGCAGCAGTATATGGGTTTTTTCTCCTCATTTAACAAGAATCCTGGGATTGGGAAATGGCATCTTGAAAGTTAGCTCTCACTGACTTGAGAATGAAACACAGCAGACGGCATTCCCAAAGTATCTGCATGTTCAAAATAGAAATCCTTTGTAGTCCTTCCAATTTATTTGTAGCAAGAGCATGAAGGTTAAATCCTAAAGAATTCCATGTAGCTAAATATAAAGTTTAAGAGAGAAGAAGAACCTAGTGTCAACTCGCAAAGCATCCCTGGCCTGCTCTCGAGTTGCCATAGGTAAGGGGGATGGGAAACTGACGAAGCAGCACGGCAGCCAAAAACAGAAGTACATTCCAGTCATATCTCTCTCAAGGCTGTCTCCCAGGGTTACCCACAGCAGTCGGCGGGGAGTGATCTCTACAGCCCATGAAATTGCTCCGTTGGCGAATGTGATTGATGACACACTCTGGGTGGAGGGGGGAAAATAGGGTCATGATTGGGGCATAAATTACATGGGGTCAGAGTTGGCTCCACCTGGAATGTGCTGACATGAAGCTCGTAATAAATAACTGGATTTCTTTTGAAGCTTGGCTCGAGGCTCATGATTTAATTAGGGCATCTGTCAGACCCTGACACCTAGACTGAGCCAGCTCTAAAGTTCATGTGGAGTAAGTTTATCAAGAACATTGAATTCTATTGCAAATTTCTCTGAATTGGGATTATGTGTAAGATTTCATGTCTTCTAATGCCTCCCTGAAGGAACTTTTCAATTTTTAAAAGCTAAAAGGGGAAAAAAAAACCCCACGCAAAATATAATACAATTTCCCAGGCCAATTATAAAGATTTGGTGATCTGAGTTACTTTCACATAGTTTTAATTATTCCCAGGAAAGGGATATGAGTATAAAAAGATTTGTCTCAATGGGTACTGCTATTAAACTAGCAGAAAGTATAATTGTTTCTAAAGTTATTGTTTTGTTCATTTATAATCCAATTTCTCTATTTTTCCTCCTAATAATTCTCTTGTAAGATACATTGTGCTCAGTAGTAGGTTTCAAATCCCATCGCTACCAGTTTGCTCATGGGCGCGCTTATGGGCACACACAGTACTTTTAGAATAGAATAGAATAACAAAGTTGGAAGGGACCTTGGAGGTCTTCTAGTCCAGCCCCCTGCTTAGGCAGGAAACCATACACCAATTCAGACAAATGGTTATCCAACATCTTCTTAAAAATTTCAAGTGTTGGGGCATTCATAACTTCTGGAGGCAAGTTGTTCCACTGATTAATTGTTCTAAACATTAATTTGAATTTTGTGGCACAGAGTTTTAGGCTACATTCTTTCAATGATCTACTTTTAGTTTTAAACGACAGGAAAAAAAGTGAATCAAATGTTTCATATGCAGACCAGACAAACATTTGCTAATTAGTATAGCTATAGTTTCTTTCTTTCAAGAAATGCACTTCAAAAAGTCAGTGAGCTGCAACTTCATTAATTAAAATATATGTACTTAACCTTCTCGTTTGGTGACAAGGTAGTGTAACTACTACCCATACAGCGATTACTTTAGTAATTATCTTTGGTGGAGGACACTTCTCTTAGATATAGAAGGACTACACTTAGGAAATTAGAAGTCTTTCTTTGACTTTTGAAAGCATTGGGAAGGACTTAGAAAGATACGTAAGGAATTTGGAATGCCTTGGAATCCATCAATCTCCAAGTACATAAAATTACCACTGTTTGCAACTAGAATAAATTTGAAGACCATCTACCGCAGGTGAACTTTGGAACTTGCCATTGCAAGTTTCTCTTACTTCAGAGGGTTTCAAGGGGTAATTGGGGAACTATATGAATTTGTCAGTGCCAACTGTCCATTGATTACAGAAAGGCTGGTTCTGAACACCAGTGACCAACGGTGCAGCCAAATAGGCTGAATAAAAACAACATTGTGATCTCTTTCCTAGAATAGAATAGAATAGAATAGAATAGAATAGAATAGAATAGAATAGAATAGAATAGAATAGAATAGAATAGAATAGAATAGAATTCTTTATTGGCCAAGTGTGACTGGACACACAAGGAATTTGTCTTTGGTGCATATGCTCTCAGTGTACATAAAAAGACAAGATACATTCGTCAAGAATCATAAGGTACAACACTTAATGATAGTCATAGGGTAAAAATAAGCAATCAAAGCATACTAGGAAACAATCAATATACAGTACATTGTAAGGATACAAGCAACAAAGTTACAGTCATGCAGTAATAAGTGGGAGGAGATGATTAGAGTAATAGTAGTGCAGACTTAGTGAATAGTTTGACAGTGTTGTGGGAATTATTTGTTTAGCAGAGTGATGGTGTTCAGGAAAAAACTGTTCTTGTGTTTAGTTGTCAGATCTGGTGTGCAGTGCTCTATAGAGTCGTTTTGAGGGTAGGAGTTGAAACAGTTTATGTCCAGGATGTGAGGGGTCTGTAAATATTTTCGCAGCCCTCTTTTTGACTCATGTGATATGTTGCAATATTTTCAGGATCAGACTCAATAATGATAATAAGAGTTAGAGGTTTAAATATATTTCTCTTTAATTATAACAGGCATTCTATATTCACTGAATATTCACAGATAGAAGCGAGGAAAATGGTGAAGGTGGCTCCTTATATATACAAGGGGTGGAGCCAAGAATGGGAGTGGTGAATTATGAATACATTAGGAACCAAAGAATAAGTTAACCCCCGATGTCCCATATATACATTATTTACACATTAGGGAATAAGGCATTTACATCTCACAAATCCCCCTCTAAATGCCGGTTCGCTATACAACACCAATTACATTCGGATTCAGGACAATATAAGACATATAATTTTGATGTTAAATATTTGTGCTGTTTAGAAGGTAAAGGCTTCGTCAATATGTCAGCTAATTGTTCAGAGGTATCACAATGCACTGCTTTGATAAATCCATCTTGAGACAATTGTCTCACATGCTTAAATTTTATATCTATATGCCTGGACCTTTGTCCAATGGCATCGGATCTGGATATTTCAATGGCTGCTTTATTATCTTCATGCATAACAAAAGGCAAAGCAGGTTTTTTCCAAACATCTGAAATCAAATCATTAAACCATACAAGGTTATTTGCAGCTTTGGACAAACAAACATATTCCGCTTCTGTGGTCGAAGTGGCTACCAGTTCTTGTTTACCAGTGTACCAGTAAACTGGACAGTCATTTAATAGAAAAATATAACCAGAAGTGCTCTTTCTGCATGATATATCTCCAGCCCAATCCGCATCTGCGTAACATGTAAGTGTTGGTTCTTTATCATTACTAGGTTCTAATACTAAGCAAAAGTCTAATGTACTTTTCAGATATCTTAGAATTCTTTTGACTGCTTCCCAATGATACATTGTTGGTTTGCTAACATATCTTGACAATAAGTTGAGTGGTAATGCAATATCTGGCCTGGTCCAATTAGATATATAAAGAAGTGAACCTATGACTGATCTATAAAATGTATTATCCTTGAATTCAGGGGAAGATTCATCAGTGTTTCTAAGGAAATCAGTTTGCATAGGAGTGTCACAGGGTTTGGCATTGTTTAAATTGCATTTGTTCAGAAGTTCAATGATTTTATCTTTCTGAGTAAATTTGAATCCCCTTCTAGTTTTGTTAATTTGTACACCAAGGTATTTGTTTACTTTACCTAGAGATTTCAACGAGAAATGTTCGTTTAGCTTATTTACAAAGGTTTCTCTTCTCTCCTTGTGTTTTCCTATATATAAAATATCATCTACATAAATTAATACAAATTCAATATGATCATCACTCTTTTTTACAAAGAAACAGTTATCAGCAGTGGTAGCGTTGAAATCCATGGTCTTAAGTACTTTTACCAAGCAATCGTACCATCTTTTGCCAGATTGCTTTAATCCGTATAGACTCTTGTTCAATAGCCAAATTTCATTCTTATTAGTGTATTGACTGTGTGGTGCTCTTACATATATTTCCTTATCTAGTTTTGCGTGTAAATACGCAGTCTGTATGTCATATTGAAATACATCAAGATTGAGTGCAGATGCCACTACTAGAGCTGTTTTAACACTCTCTGTTCTCACTGTGGGGGAGTATGTGTCAGTGTAGTCCTCCGGATATTTTTGTGCATAACCTTGTGCAACCAATCTAGCTTTGTATAGAGTATTGCCTCCTTCTAGATTCTTAATTTTATAAATCCACCTGGTACCTATAATCGTTTTATCTTTAGGTGCAATCGCAGGTGTAAACACATTTAATCCTTGCAAACTTTCCATCTCTTTTTTCATAGCTAGTTCCCATTTTTCCTTTTCTTCACGAGGGAGTTTTAATACTTCCTCATATGTATTAGGTGTCATTTGTTCACCATCCATATGCATTATGTAATCTCTGTATTTATTTGGTACTTGATTTCTATTGTTTCTAATAGCTCTTTCGGGTTTGCTATGGTTATCATGCAAATATCTTGCTTCCTTTTTTGTTAATGTGTCTGTCTTTATTTTGTGCTGACTATTTGTCCAAGTTTTGGTTTTGTTTTTATTTTTGTTGATATTTTGATTTTCTATTGTCCCTTCCTCACAAGATTTTGTATCTTTGCATTTATTTGGAAATATTTCATTAAGATGTAATTTAGACCAATTGGCCTGTTCATGGAACACAGCTGTTCTGGAGACTATAAATTTGTTATTATTATCAATGAATCTGTACCCTTTGGTGCCAGTTTCATATCCCATAAATCTTAATCTTCTGGATACGTTTTCTCCCTTTCTTCTCAACTGCTTAGGTATGTGTACGTCTGCAGTGACTCCAAATATGTGCATGTGTGCTAATTTGGGTTTCCTATTATACATCACCTCATATGGTGTTTTATTCACAATACTGGACCAGGTTCTATTTTGAGTGTAATTTGAATAATGTAAGGCCTCTGACCAAAATTGTTTGCCTAAACCAGCATCCTCTAATGTGCACCTAATCATGGTTTGTAGTGTGGAATTCTTTCTCTCTGCAATCCCGTTTTGGAACGCAGAAAATGGACTAGACGTGAAATGTAGCATTCCTCTATCCTTTAACCATTGGGAGAATTCTTTAGACATGAATTCACATCCCCTATCTGTCATAATTTGTTTTATTCTGATATTATGTTGTGTTTCTATGCGTTTGTAGAATTCCTTAAATTTCTGAAAGGTTTCATCCTTGTGTTTTAATGTGTAAACAAAACCATAGCGACTGTAATCGTCTACTATTGTTAGGAAGTAACGTTTTCTATAAGTGATTGATGGAGTTAATGGACCAACTAGGTCCATATGTACTAAGTCAAAAATTTTGTTAGTTGATCTGTTGGATTTTTTTGGTCTGGGACTAGTTTTTAGTTTAGTGGATTTACATACTGAGCATTCCAAATAATTTTCACAATTTTTTATTTTGACACCTTCTGCGTGTTCAGTCATTTTTTGTACTACAGGAAAACTTGCATGTCCTAACTTCCTATGCAAGATGTGAGCACACTCATCATGAATTGGTTTACCTATTCTTGGTTTCTTCTCATTGTGTGTATTTGCGTGATCATGAGATATTTTACATTCATCATTGTCACTGTTACTAACATTTTCATCATCTGCCTCAATACAATCTTCCATATTTGAATCAATGTTATGTAACCATCTTTCTTTTGTTATTAGATAGGGTAGGCCTCCTTTAATCATCACAGTGCCTACATTTGTTTTGTCCTTCTCTAAAGTTGCTTTCCCCTTTGAGAAAACTATATTGATGTCAGAATCTCTGCTTAGTTTTATGGCACTTAGTATGTTATGAGGTATTTCTGGAATTAACAATACCCCCTCTATTTTTCCTAGGCCAGGCAAGGTCACATTTCCTCTGCCTAATACTTGAACCTTTTCTTGATTAGCTACCTTTATTACAAATTTATCTTCTGTAAATGAAGACAATATATTTTTGTTATTAGTGGTGTGGTTGGTTGCCCCAGAATCAATAAGCCAATTATTGTTCTCATTTAGTTGTGTTTTAGTGCTGTCTTGTTTATTTAGTCCATTCAGTGAACCAGATTTTCTCTCTTTTGAATTTTCTCTACCCCCTCTACTATCTCTGTAATTTGGTGGGCTTCTATATTTATGTCTATCTGTGGAAGACTGTCTATAAGTGTATTTGCTCCTATACTCTGACCTATGTCTCTCCTTTGAGATTTTGGGACAGTCTCTTCTATTGTGTTCCCTGGACCCACAATTATGGCATTTAAAAGCTTCATTGTATTTTTCCTGGAAAGCTACCTTTCTAAAAGATTTGTGTTCTGTGTGATTGCTGGAACGATTTTTTCTTGAATTGTCTTCTGCTATCAATTTGTTAGATAGACTTTCTATGGATAAATATCCTAGATTGATGGTGTCTAAGTGTGACATAAAACTATCCCATGATGAATCAAGTGAATTGATAATAACACTTTTCATTGTTTGATCTGAAATCACTTCCCCCCTCAAATGCAGCTCAGCTCTTATTTTGTTTAGAGATATCAAATGCTCACTTATGGAAACCCCTGGTTTTACTCTGGAAGAAAAGAAATCCTTAGACATTCTTGTAGTGGTAGCTACACTATCGCTGTGAAACAGATTAAACATGCATTGAATTATTTCTGAAACAGTTAGGTTTGGTTTGATGCTATGATACATTGCAGGAGACACGCTAGATATTATTAAGAAAAATGCTCTATGATGTAAACAATCTATTTTTAAAGTCCAAGGTCTTCTTGGAGGACTAGTGATAAAGAATAGTAAATTTTCTTTCATAAAGACAACCTGGAGCTGTTGATACCATTCTTGCAAATTAATGCCATCAACTCTAAGTTTTGGGAAGTCACTGGGTAAGTTTCCCACATTATTTTGTCCATTACTTACAACCTGAGGTAGTCCGTGGTCTCGCAAGTGTAGGAAATTGCAAAACGGCATGGGGATGCTCGCAACGAGTCTGCGCGGTTCTCTGGCCAGTTCAAGTCTTTCTGGACCGTCTACGTAGTTTCGCACATGCGCGTTGCTCATTTCTTCTTTGGCGTCGTCGTGGAAGGTTCTCTCCATTGCAGCTCGCTCGCTCCGCTCCTCTTCAGACGAGTCGGTTTCTGGCTCGGTTTTAGGAGTTTTGATGGCGGCGACTGCTCTTTTCTTTCTTTTGTGTGCGTTGGTACTTGATCCGGTCTGCGGTGTAGGGCGGAATCGACATGGCTCTCTGGGCTCGGGCGTCGTCGCTCTCGAAGTCAGGATGGGAGCGTGCAGGTCTTGAGGTATCGGCTTGTTCTCTAGCTTCTTCGTTGTCGCTTTGGAAATTTTTAATTTTGGCCCAAATGCAGCAAAAAGCGTCTTCATTGCTGACTTTACTTGGGATTTCGTTAAGTCGTCTTCGCTTTCTGATTCTGGTTCTTCTGAAGAGTTTGAATCTTCCTTTTCGCTTTCGTTGTCTGATAACGTTTTTCGCGCCAGAAATTTTGAACTGAGCATTTTGATTGGCTCTGCTTCGCTCACTTTGGAGGCTTGTTGGAACCAAGATGGCTGCCATTCAAAATTTCGCGCGGGATCACATCTTTTCTTTTTCATAACGACTTTCTCTGTAGTCATATCACTCACAGTTTTTTGGTCTTTGGGTTTCTCTTTAGCAATGTTTTTCTCTCTCGCTGCTCCGCTGTTTTTCAGCATTTCTTGGAGATTCGCGATGAGGCTTTCATCATTCTTCTGGCTTTTTAATAGTTTTAATATCTCTGACCTGAGTTCGTTATTTTCTATTTCGATTTCCTCCTGGTCATTATTTTCATTTATTAGTTCTTCTTCTTCAGTGGTGTATTCTTCGGATTCTCTCGAAATCGCGTTTGTGGATTCGTTGATTATTTCTTGTTCAGTTTCTATTTCTTTGCTGTAGGCCCTGGTGTTGGGCCTATCTTTCTTAGACATCTTTAAGTATTTATTGAGTCAATTAACCATCCTCTGCTACCAGCTTGTTGCAATATTTTCAGGATCAGACTCAATAATGATAATAAGAGTTAGAGGTTTAAATATATTTCTCTTTAATTATAACAGGCATTCTATATTCACTGAATATTCACAGATAGAAGCGAGGAAAATGGTGAAGGTGGCTCCTTATATATACAAGGGGTGGAGCCAAGAATGGGAGTGGTGAATTATGAATACATTAGGAACCAAAGAATAAGTTAACCCCCGATGTCCCATATATACATTATTTACACATTAGGGAATAAGGCATTTACATCTCACATGATATACAGGTCCTCAATGGAAGACAGGTTGGTAGCAACTGTTTTTTCTGCAGTTCTAATTATCCTCTGAAGTCTGTGTCTGTCTTGTTGGGTTGCAGAACCAAACCAGACAGTTACAGAGGTGCAGATGACAGACTCAATAATTCCTCTGTAGAACTATATCAGCATCTCATGACCTTCTCCAAAGTTTCTATCAAGCGTCCCCAAAATACATGTCAGTCTTAAGATGGTCTGCTGAAAAAAATAGCATGCATTCACACACGCAGCCATCAAACAAGCATCCCTGGATCACAAGAGGTATTGTGATATCACTTTTTAAAATGTCTTTCAGAAATCTTGGGCTGGATAAAGGGACAAAATAATTACTGAGTATGTATTGTTGTTCACAGGAGCAACACATCCATTCTTATTTTTGCCCAAGCAGGCAAATTAATTTTCCAATGTCAAAACAATAATTGCCATTGTAGTTTGATGATTCCTTTTAAGAATAACTCTCGGCATCAAGTTGAGAGTTTGGGGAAGACTACAAGGTGCCCACTTCTGTTGTAATGAAGTAAACGTTTCACCCACTATCACAGATGTAGTTCAGTAGTGGGTTGCCCCTGGTTCGGACAAGTTCACAAGAACTGGTAGTAAAACCGATGGGAGGCTCCGCCCACTGACCCCGATGTCATCAGGAAGCTTATGTGCATATGCAGAAGTGCGCACAAGTGAGTGAGTGAAGTGAGCGTGCACGCGCGGCCCCCGTTGTGAACTGGTAGTAACGGTAAATAGAACCCAGCCCTGATTTAGTTCAC
This sequence comes from Pituophis catenifer annectens, assembly GCF_029215685.1. NCBI lineage: Eukaryota > Metazoa > Chordata > Lepidosauria > Squamata > Colubridae > Pituophis > Pituophis catenifer. The sequence continues at coordinate 117,697,397 of NW_027256884.1, read as the reverse complement.
ATAAACTCTATTGCTGTTGGCCAGTGGTGGGTTTCAATTTTTTTACTACTGGTTCTGTGGGTGTGGCTTGGTGGGTGTGACATGACTTGGTGGGCGTGGCTTGGTGGGCATGGCAGGGGAAGGTTACTGCAAAATCCCCTTTTCCTCCCGATCAGCTGGGACTTGGGGGGCAGAGAATAGATGGGGGCAGAGCCAGTCAGAATTTTTATTACCGGTTCTCCGAACTACTCAAAATTTCCGCTACTGGTTCTCCAGAACTGGTCAGAACCTGCTGAAACCCACCTCTGCTGTTGGCCCTTTGAGCTAAGCCAGACAAGAAGTAGAAGTCTAACTCTTTATTGTGAGGTTATATTAACAGAATCTTGCAAGACCAAAAATATTTTTTCCTTCTTTTCTTTTTAGTCTCCAGAAAACTGAGAAGGATTCCTTCTGAAACACTTCAGATACCTTGACATATATTTTACATGTCAGTCATCCAGTCATCTAGTCATCCTCCTGTCTTCCATACCATTATATCTGCATTTACAGCTTCACTGACAATGTCTATGGAGATTCTCAATCATCCAGGTCATAGTTGTCCCAAAGTTGCCTTGTTCAAAAGGCAACTAGACTTTCTTTTTCCTTGAAGATGTTTTGCGTCTCATCCAATAAGCTTCTTTACTTCTGACAGAAGAAGCTTTTTAAATGAGAAGTGAAACATCTTCAAGGAAAAACAAAGTCCAGTTGCCTCTTTAAAAAGCATTTTTGGGACTTCACTGACAATGCAACTTAAGTGAGTACCAAGGCGTCCCCTTAATAAAGCTAATGTCAAATTTCGAGGTCGTCTCAAATAAATTGCATTTCAAACAAAGTCTTTGAAGAAAACTCCCATTTATTAAGCACGGCATTCTAAATCCGACTCCATCGCAGCCAACACTGGGTTCCAGACCCAAAACCCTCCCTTTCCGTTCCCCACTCCCCTGCACTCATTGGCCATCTTCCAAGTCACTCTACCCCTAATCTACTGCTCCAGCTCAAAGGAATTTCCCCCCCTCCCATCCCATCTCCTAGGGGATATTATCTCCAGGGAGTAAGTAGGTGAAAAGTCAAACATCCCTTTCCAGACGCCTCTGCTTCTACTTCTTATGTCAGCACTAGAGTAAATGCAGCTTGAAGTGCTGACAGCTAATAGTGTTCAACCTGGTAGTATCAAGGGCTCTTTGTCTCACACACCTTCATGATGGAGAGGAGAAGATCAGCTTGTAAGGCATATCCAGAATAAGTAAATAGAATTTGGTTCCTGGCCAGATACAACAGAAGATAATGAGTTCTAGTCCTGCTTTAGGCAGGAAAAACTGGTGGATGATTTTGGGCCAGCCACTCTGTCTCAGCCCAATTCACTTCACAGATTTGCTGTTGTGTGTGAAAAAAAAGAGAGAGAGAGAGAAGGAAGAAGTATTACATTTGTTCACTGGCTTGAAATATTTATAAAAATAATAAAGGTGGGATTGAAAAAAATATTTTAAAAAAATCATCCCAGTGTGTAACTTATTAAGATAAAAGTGACCCTGATTACATATTTCCTAATAATACATGCAGTGTTCAGAAACGGGTCTAAGATTGCATTGCGTGCAGCTGAAATGAAATTGCTCATTTCGTAATTTTTTTATCCAATGCAGACTTTAAAGAAATAAAAAGGGAAACACTTTCTTATTGTTCTTAATAAAGCCTTCCCAGTAGCATATCACAGTGGGCCATAATCTTGGCATGGCTTCCTTTGCTGCAACGATCAGACCTTGTCATGATCAAAGGGCAAAAAGTATTAAGGAAAGGCGGCCATGTTTAGCATTGCTCTCCAAGCCAAGCTTCAAAAATGAAATTTGTGAAATCAGAACAGTGATCTGATCACCAGTGGGACACAGAAAGCACACAGAAATGAGTTATAAACCTTCTTGCATGCAGCCTTTGAAGGCACAGTCCAAGGGAAGTCCATGTCTACACATAATAAAATAAGAGTAAACAAAATCTTGCAGTTGTATTGAACTGTATCACGCAAACAGCACGACAGAAAAGAGTGGTGCTTAAAGTAGGGATGTCTATTAAAGGTGTCAGAAAGCCAGTTTGGTCTAGTGGTTAGGGCAGAGGTCTTCAAACTTGGCAGCTTTAAGACTTGTGGACTTCAACTCCCAGAATTCTCCAGCCAGCCAGCTGGCTGGAGAATTCTGGGAGTTGAAGTCCACAAGTCTTAAAGTTGCCAAGTTTGAAGACCTCTGGGTTAAGGCATCAGGCTAGAAAGTGGGAGAATGTCAGTTCTAGTCCTGCCTTAGACACAAAGCCAGCTGGGTGATCTTAGGGCAGATACACTCTCTTAGCCCTATACATGGCTTTGTGCAGACCCCACTCCTGTGGGAGCTGCATTAGTTGCCGATTTGCTTCCGGGTGCAATTCAAGGTGCTGGTTGTTACCTTTAAAGCCCTTCATGGCTTGGGACCAGGTTATCTGAGGGACTGTCTCTTGCCAGTCACATCTACCTGACCCACCAGAGCGGGGAGGCAAGGAATTGTTTTGATCTAGGCTTCCCAAGAGCATGAAGCAGACTCCTTGTCCTGACAAAAAACCCTTTTTATTATGTTACTGTGAATTCTTCTCATTCACATCCAGCAAAGTCTTTCAAGGGAGAATTTACAGTGACAAACCTTATCTGGGTTGGAGAGCTGCCAGGCCGATATCTTCAAAACTTGGCAAGGAGTCATGAACCAATTAAGCAAACTAATTGTCTCCTGCAAACTCCATTCCCCTTTCACTCCTCTTTTATTCCCTCTGGGAGGGGCCTGATCTGTCCCCGTCTACACACACACACAGAAACACAGCCAGCCAAGGGTTAAGAAAGTACTTGGCACGCACACAGGTCGTTATCTCAAACTTGGCAACAATATAAGCACCGTCTGCCAAAAGCTTTACTGCAACAGATAACATAACATTACATACGCATTGCAAATAGTCCAGCAAAACAATATCTCTTCGGCAGCTTCAGACGTTGTTCAAGTGACTAGCCAAAGTTAGTTTTTGTTCGTCACGGAGTTTTACCAGCCACCGCCCTCTCTTATATAGTCTCTGGGGTGTGATCCAGTGACTCAGTTCTAATCCCTAGCACGCCTCCTTAACTGCTGCAACCGTTTATCACGCCTTTGTTGGCGTCCATCCAGGAATGACGGCTCTCCTTCCTTGCTCTCATCCGAGACACCTGGCTCCTGGCTAATCTCCTCTCCCTCGGCCGGCATCTGAGACAGTGCCAGAGGGGAGGGGCCTGGAGAGGGAGGCCTGGCTGACTCCTCTCCCTCATGTTCGGAGCCTTCTTCCTCCGATGAGATAGGCTCAGAGGGCGGGGCCACAACAGGGCCATTCATCGTCCTCCTGTGGCATTACTCCCAAGTTGACCCTTGTTCTTTAGCTGTTCCCTTCATCTGGAAACTCTGTGCATTTGCACACTGGAAACAGGCTCCAGCTGTTCATCTGCCTCACTGATGTCTGACTCCAAAGGCAGCTGATAACTGGCATATGGCCCTGGCCCTCTCTCTGCCTCCGATGCAGAGCCATCATCAGAGCCTTCCCCAGACTCCAGGACTGGCCCATGTTCCTCCTCAACCTCCTCACTGTCCAATTCTGCTGCCAGCTCCACTGGCCACTGGTGGGCCACAACAGGAATATTGCGGGTCCCGTCCCCTAGGGAGTTACACTTGGTGGGACCCAGAAGAAGGGCCTCTAATCTCATTCCCCCTGAGATTAGAATGGCCCCCGCTCTCACACTCTTCGAGAAGGCACTGAAGATCTGCTTCTGCCAATGGCCTGGGGAGCGCAGAGTGGGATGGAGCCCATTAAATGGCTTGTGTGATGTGTTGTCGCTGGAGCGGGGGGGGGGTTATTTTATTATATTATTTTATTAATTTATTATATGATTCTCTCTTTTATTAGTTTTATTGTTTTTATATGAGGTTTTATATTCTTGTAAACCGCCTTGAGTCGCCATGTGCAAATAGGCGGCAATATAAATTTCCAAATAAATGAATCAAAAATAAAAATAATGAAGGAGGCAATAATAAACCACTTCTAGAATCTGGCCAAGGAAACTGCAGAGATTTGTCCAGGACATCATCAGGAGTTCAAGGCTTGACTTGAAGGATCACATGGACACACACTAACAGAGGCATCAGGCAAATTGAATTTGAGATTCATAGATACCAGTACATTTGATTTGAACCAAATTGGAATGCGAGATCTGCTTTGGTATCATGTCCTGTCCATATCTAGCAATGGGAAGGGGGAATGGGGGTGGATGATAGAACATCACGATGTAAAAGGAGAAGGTGAGTAGACAGAGCCTGAAGAATAGTCCATAAATTAGGGACAGAATTGGGATTAAGTTAGGGATAAGAAAGGATAATGATAAAAAAAGAATATGGATCACATTATTTTTGGTGCTCCTGAACCAATATTACATTAGGTCAGGTATGCAAAGTAGTGGAACATAGAACAATATACAACATGTAATATACAGAATATCTATCTGTGGTTATTTTGCTCACTCCTCAACTAGGTAACATAATCACGGCAGCACTGGTGATGCAAACTAATTAGATAATGAAACATCTTCAAGCGAACAACGAAGCTCAGAGAGCACCAAGGATTCCATGGTCCATCCCAGAGTTAGAGATATTCTTTCTATTGGAATCTCTCAATCTCTTTCTCCCCCTCTCTCTCCCCCTCTCTCTCCCCCCTCTCCCTCTCCCTCTCTCTCCCTCCCTTCCCCCCTCTCTCTGTAATATTTCATTACTTAATATTCTTTTATTCCTTTCTAAAATTTCCAGACAATATGACTTTTGTTCTGAAGTAAGAATGATTTCTGTATGATTTCCAACTGTGATTGCTAATTAAATTTTCATCTAACTACACCTACATCTAACATCTCTGGAGAGTGTTTTACTACCGTTGCTCAAATTAACTTCACTAATTCCGTCTGAGATTTTGATGAGAGCTAAAAAAAATATATTCTTGCCAAAAATGAAGAAAAAGCATTGGAAAAAGAATGAAATCTTTCTTTGTGAGTGAGTTCTATCTAATTGTAGTCCGTTAGGGTCTATTTTTAGACTTTAGTCTTTTAAGTGTAATTGAATTTATATATAACTACTGAATTTTGATATGACAAAGTACATTCAAAACAACTGGAGCTATGTTTGAATGGTTAAAATCCTTATAACTTCATTCATTCATTCGTTCATTCATTCATCCATCCACCCATTCATTCAATAAAATCCTCCTGAACAGTTCATGATGGGAAGAATGGACTAAAAAAGACCCATGTCAGTATGCAATTTCCTGTTTCACTTATGGAGGCAATGAATGCCGTATTTTTCAGAGTATAAGATGAACCTTTCCCCCCCCCCCAAAAAAGAGGATGAAAATCTTGGTGCGTCTTAAACTCTGAATGTAGCCCCACCCAGCTTCTCAAACAGAGGTTTCAGAGGCTGAAAAAAGCATCAGAAAAGAAGCCCCCAAACAGAGCTTCAGAGGCTTGTTTTCTGAAGCTCTGTTTCAGAGGCTTTCAGAGGCAGGAAAAAGTTTTTTTTCTGAAATGGGGTTTCAGAAATTTCAGAGGCAGAAAAAAAAGCAAGGCACAGAGCTCACAACCAAAGAACCTCTTGCTAAAATTCACCTCTGGGGACAGCTGATTGGGGGTATTCCAGGAGGCCGATCCACCTGCCAATCAGCTTTTTTCTTATTTTCCTCCCCAAAAACTAAGGTGCGTCTTATACTCTGAAAAATATGGTAATGGAATTCCCTCTTAAAACCAAGCAAGCCAAACCCAAAACATTGGATCCAAAGTTTATTGAACTGCTCTTCATAGACATGTACCTATGAATGGGGCAGAGGCTATGAAACATAATAAATGGGTTTTTTAAATTAATCCATCTTGGAATAAATCAATCGCAGATGAACCTGCTGGTCTCATGGGAATCTGTACAGCAACATGGGCTTACAGAAGAAAGTAAGGCCCCTAGTAAAAGCACCCAGTGTATTATCAGAATTAAGTTTAGCTCGTTTTTAATAAAAACTCTCAGAAATGGCTCTGAAGTGTACCTGCTCTGCAAGCTGTAACAGAGTTATGTTATTTCTTTCTATAGGAGCAAAACAACGCTTTGTAATTTTCTTTTTGTACCCAAGGCTGCTCTTCAGTCCAAACTCAATTTAGAGAAAAATGGGATGGAGAAGGAGGGAGCGGAGAGAGGGGTGAATGAGAAAGTCCACCTTTCTAGTCTTTTTCAATTGACCTCTGTGACATAAAGGTATCAAGTCTGCTTAAACCTATTCATTCCTGTCAGTTTCAATTAGAAAGGCCAGGAAAGCATCTTGCAAAACCAATGTTTCTCGATTCACATAAGCACCCCAAAGAGATGGCCTCCGGACCTGCTTTAATTAAGAGACTAGCATGCCCTCGCATACACTACATCATACGGAATGAAGGCAGAGCTTTGTCCCTGGGCCTCCCAAGGATATGGTCAGCCAGAAGAGTACATAAAGTTCCTCTGGCAAATATCCTTTCTTTATCTTGCTGATGTCAGGAGGGGAAATTAAGAGAGACAAAGGCAGAGGCAGAAGCAGAGGCAGAGAGAGAGGGAGGGGAGGGAGGGAGGGAGGGAGAGGGAGAGAGAGAAGAAAGAGTTACTTTTCATTTTCATTTTCATTTTTGCACATAGATCTATTTGGTATTGATAAGATTCTTTTGAAATCTGTATTTTAGCCTCTGTTTACAAACTTTTTCATACAGATAGTCCTCGGTTAATGATCACAATTGGGACTGGCAATGTCGTCATTAAGCAATGCTATATTCAGCTATATATCACAGAACTGTGTCACACTTATAGCAATGGCACTTAGACTTATATACCGCTTTACAGTGCTTTATAGCCCTCTCTAAGCGGTTTACAGAGATAGCCTATAGCCCCAACAATTTGGGTCCTCATTTTACCCACCTCGGAAGAATGGAAGGCTGAGTCAACTTTGAGCCTGGTGAGAATCGATCTGCCAAATTGCGGTCAGCAGAAATAGCCTGCAATACTGCACTCTAACCACTTCCTAATTTCAGCATGGTACCATTTCCATTCACTTGGCTTAGCTATTTTTCCAGGACTTCATTTTAACAACAAGTAACATAATGTTGCCCATGTTCACTCTTTCCTCTCTTGTTAAACTTGCTTCTATTTGCTCCCTAGAGCCTTAGTACTTTTCGTCCTATTACCAGCTTCCATATATCTTTTCAGCGTGGAACATAGTATAGTTTTAAGTTTTAGCCTCTGTTTTGGTGGGTGGAAATAGTTCTGGGTTCTTTTAGCCCCATGTGTTGAGTTACTAAATTGCCCATTGCAGCCTTAATATGTTTCTTTAGGTCTTGGACTGACTCTCTGAACCCAATCAAGCTATTGAATTCTTCCAAACAGAAGGAAACTCTTTTTTTTCTTTTTCCTTTTTTAAAATCTCTTTCTCTTTCTCTTGAGCTGTGATGGTGCAGTGGTTAGAATGCAGTATTGCAAGCTAATTTTGCCAAATGTCAGCAGTTCGATTCTCACTGGCTCAAGGTTGACTCAGCCTTCCACCCTTTCAAGGTTGGTAAAATGAGGACCCAGATTGTTGGGGGCAAGATGCTGACTCTGTAAACTGCTTAGAGATGGCTGTAAAGCACTATGGGGCAGTATTTAAATCTAAGCGCTATTGCTTCTCCTTCTCCTTCTCTTTCTCTGATGCATCTTTTGGTTGCTGTTCAGAACAAATTCCTGATTTGACCTTTGCTTTGACTTATGTTATGGCTGTGTTCTTGCTTTATACTTTTACTGCATTCAACAACCAGCCTTTAGCAGCCTCACTCTATGCATCTTTCATTTTAGGAAACTCTCTTGATGCCCTGAACAAAGACTTCAGTTCTACCGCATTTGAGCTTAGCTCACCTTTAGAGACTTACATATTTACTAGCAACACCCAATTTCAGTGGGAGCTTTTCAACTTCACTCCATCTGTAAAATGAAACTAGAAACAAGCTTATTGTGATGTCTAGTAGTATCAGTATCATCTCTGACCTCTACTGATCATCTGGTGTGTTTTATTCCTGGCTTGGAAATGAACCAAGTGGAAAAAGGAAGTTTAATCCTTCTGACAGTCCCAACTTCTGAAGGCAAGCGATTCCAATGATTAATTGTTCTCACTGGTAGGAAATTTCTCCTTAGTTCTAGGTTGCTTCTCTCCTTGATTAGTTTCCATGCATTGTTTCTTGTCTTGCTTGCTGGTGCTCTGGAAAATAAGTTGATTCTCTTATCTTTGTGGCAGCCCCTCAAATACTGGATAAATATATATTAATGTAGGTCTTTGGTTATTCGGGTTTTGTCCCGCGTAAAATTGGAGGTTTCTTGGCAACGTTTCGACGAAGTCTCATTCGTCATCTTCAGGCTGGTGTTCTCGGCTTCGTGCTTCTAAGAGCAATGTGTGTGATCGCACGTTGCCAAGAAACCTCCAATTTTACGCGGGAGAAAACCCGAATAACCAAAGACCTACATACAAACACCCGCGAAAACCTCAGAAAACAAATATATATTAATATATATATAGTTTATAAATAAGTATATAGTTTATTTACTGATATTTATTTATCCTAGGTTGCTTCTCCTTGATAAGTTTCCATCTATTGCTTCTTATCTTGCCTTTTGGTGCTTTGAAAAATAGGTTGTTCTTTGCGGCAGATATTGGAACACTACTATCATGTCACCCTTGTTCCAACTGTTCTTCCTATATTTTAGCTTCCAGCCCCCTAATCATCATTGTATTGTCAGTCTTTTCTGGACTATTTCTAGAGTCTTTTTTTTATAATATGGTGACCAAAATTGGATGCAGTATTCTAAATGTGGTCTTACTAAGGTTTTATAAAGTGGTACTAATAACTTAACACGTTATTAGTTAACGTTAACGCAACCTAGGATTATGTTGGCTTTTTTTGGCTGCTGCCATACACAGCTGGCTCATATTCAAGTGAATGTCCACTAGGACTCCAAGATCCCTCCCACAGTTAGGGCTATTAACCCAGGTTATCTAGGTATTAGAAAGCACACTAGTGAGCTTGCTCCCAATTATTCCTTCTTCACATTTATATTACGGAGGGAAATCAGGCCTTTTCTACTATTTGAAAGGTCTAGAGCTTATTGTTCCTGTTTCAATGGCCTAAGTAGTGGATCCGATTTGTTCATCAGCATGAAATATTTTTTTCCCCAGTTTGATTTGTAAGCATTTCCTTTACATAATGAATCACTCTACACAATTAAGCTCTGCAGGAGGTTTTGCTTAACAGGCTGAAAACCCTTTTCCTTAATTCAGCTTCAGACACTGACAGAAGTCAATTATCCATCTTTAATTCCCCTCATAACATTAATTTGATCATTATAGCTTTCATAGGCGTCAGCCCATTTAAATATGAACTAAGAGATCCTTGTTGAAAAACCAGTGTTTTTGGAATCATTTTTACATCCGGAAATACGCACACCCCCGAACAATTTACTTTATAGGAGAATGCTTGTTTCTCTTCCCCCTCCCCCCCCAATCCATTAATTATTATTGGAGGAGATATCCATCTTGCTTTCACTGATAAATATAGAGGATAAATAAAGGAATATAGGAATAAGGTTAAAATGGTGTGGTGGTAAAAAAATGCCACCCTCATAGACAGGGATGTGCTTCAAAAATTTTAGCAAGGGATTCTCTGCCCAGTTGCTGTGTGGGCATGGCCATGGTGGGCGTGGCTAGTTGGCCTCCTGCACCATGGTGGTGGGGGGAGTGTTTTTGCCCTCCCCGGGCTTCGGAGGCTTTTCTTGAGCCTCTGGGAGAGTGAAAACAGCCTCCCAGGCTCCAGAGGCCCCTGGAGGCTGGAAACGGGCCCTTTTCCTGCCTTCCTGAACTTCTGATAGGCCCATTTTTTGCCCCCCCCTGAGCCTCTGCGCACACCCTGCACTTACCTGCATCCAAAACGGGCTGCGTGGGGACTCCTGGGAGGGGCGGGGCAGGGTGGGTGGGGCCATCCAGGAGTGGGATTTGGGGATTCTCTGAACTGCACAGAATCTTAGCTAGAGGTTCTCTCGAACCCCTGTGAACGCCCAGCAGCCCACCCCTGCTCATAGACATGTTAAGATGTATTCACTACCAAATCATTGAGATGTCTCCTCCCACCCCATATGTATGAACTGCTTAAAGTGTCATTTTAGAAAAATATTCACAGCAGTCAGGAAGTTTGTGGCCCAAGAAACTGAATCGTTTTTATCCACTGACCATATTAGGCCAGCATGCTAGCCTAATAGGAAGGAATAAATAATAATCAGGCCGCGCCAATGGGTTTATCTAAATTATATTCCAACATCACACCGTGTCTGACTTTTTTTTTTTTTCATTGTCTTTTGCAGTGCATTGGGACAAAGGTCTGTTTCTGCTTTAGCTCATGGGTGATCAGCAAAGTGTCATAACTTGGCTGGAGTCCCAGCATATGCTGCATTATTGCTTGTATAGATGCAAATAAACTTACATTGTGTCTTCAAAGGGATTTGGTTTTGGTCACAATAATGGTGACAGACATCACTGCAGAAAGATAAAGATAATTCTGAAGATTTGCCTGAAAATTAGTTATCTGTCTGATGAATTTATTGTATTTTTGTAATGCAGAGGCTCAGTGGCTAAGATGCTGAGCTTGTTGATAGAAAGGTCAGCAGTTCAGCGGTTCGAATAGCTAGTGCCGTGTAATGGGGTGAGCTCCCATTACTTGTCCCAGCTTCTGCCAACCTAGCAGTTCAAAAGCATGTAAAAAATGCAAGTAGAAAAATAGGGACTACCTTTGGTGGGAAGGTAACAGTTTTCCGTGCACCTTTGGTATTTAGTCATGCCGGCCACATGACCATGGAGACATCTTTGGACAGTGCTGGCTCTTCGGCTTCGAAATGAAGATGAGCACCACCCTGTAGAGCTGGAAATGACTAGCACATATGTGCGAGGGGAACCTTTACCTTTTATATACCCACCCTTCCTTCCTTCCTTCCTTCCTTCCTTCCTTCCTTCCTTCCTTCCTCCCTCCCTCCCTCCCTCCCTCCCTCCCTCCCTCCCTCCCTTCCTTCCCCTCTCACTTATTTCCAACTTTTCCTTTCCTTTCCTTTCCTTTCCTTTCCTTTCCTTTCCTTTCCTTTCCTTTCCTTTCCTTTCCTTTCCTTTCCTTTCCTTTCCTTTCCTTTCCTTTCTTTTCTTTTCCTCTCCTTTCCTCCTTCAGCTGAAGAAGCTTCTTGGATGAGAAGCAAAACGTCTTCAAAGAAAAACCAGAAAGTCCAGTTGCCTCTTGAAAAAAAGCACCTTTGGGATTATCTCTGGCAGTTTTCCTTCTCTAGAATAGTTGCCCACAAAGGAAAGATCCTTCCAACTCTTATGATCATCCAGATACTTGTAAAAAAAACTTTGGTCTTTTGGAAAGTTTTGGAATCTGACCAATAATAGGGAGTCACTAGAGCCAGACCTGTAAAGATGGGCAGAAATGTAATTGTCAATCATGACCTGATAAAAAATGGGGTTCATTGGATTTGTCTATGTACTGGTGATTTGCACTGCTTGTTGCTGTTGTCTTTGCACTCCACATTGTGTCAGGGTTCCGATGGATGCCCTAATTAAATCACGAACCTCGAGCCAAGTTTAGAAAGAAATCCAGTTATTTATCAGGAGCAACATGTCAGCAGGTACCCAAGTGAAGTCAGCTCTGCCCCACGTAATATACGGTCCAACTATGACCCTGATTTCCCCCCTCCTCCCAGGGTGTGTCATAAATCACATTCTCCAATGGAGCACTTTCGTGAGCTGTAAAGATCACGCCTCTCCGGCTGGTTCCAGTAACCTGGGATACAGCCTTGAGAAAGGTATGCGTGGAATTTGCTTCTGGTTGTGACTTCTGTGGTGCTCCATCAGTCCCCCCCCCTGCCTATGGCAACTCGAGAACAGGCCAGGAATGTTTTACAGGTTAACACATTGGGTCTTGGAAAGACTGAGATCATTTAAACCTTTGCTGGGGTTGGCAATCCTAGATTGGTAAGGTGACTTATCAGTCACCTTTGACACTACAAATGACTTTTAAATTTCTTTCTTTTCTGTACTTTTTCCCCCTCTGGGTAGGGATTGGAGTTAATGTCTGCACATAATATTTTTTATCTATTGCAAATTCCTTCTGCCTTGACTTGCAATTTATATGCTTTTTGACCCAGGTCCTTAAAGCCAGACCTCATTGCTCCGACAAATCTGTTCAGTTTTCTCCACTGTCAATGTCAGTCTCTCTCTCTCTCCTTTTAACTTTTGTAAATCTCTTCCAAGAGAAGCAGCAAAAATAGCATGATGAATATTCATACAACAATACCATTTCCAAGTTCCAAAATAGAATTGTCTATTGCATAACATTTGGGCTTCTAATTTTAATTCCTCCCCACTTTTCAAGCCATATCTAGGGCACTTGGTTGGATTTTCGGAATGATTTTCTTCTAAAGTCTCAAAAATTAATAGCAGTGGACTGCCCAAAGGAATTATAATACAGTCCTTTTTTTTTTTTGGTAGATTATTTCCTGTTTCAAATGTTGTTTGAAGGAATGAGATTTTATACAGTTATGCATTCACCCAGCTATTAAATCAATATAGTTTAAGCTTCATAAGCCAAACTGCAAAAAGTCACTACTAAAGGTGTGCCTAGTTCATTTTCAAGTTTATCTCAAAGATTCCACATATGGCAAAACCATTCTTCTTCTTCTTCTTCTTCTTCTTCTTCTTCTTCTTCTTCTTCTTCTTCTTCTTCTTCTTCTTCTTCTTCTTCTTCTTCTTCTTCTTCTTCTTCTTCTTCTTCTTCTTCTTCTTCTTCTTCCTCCTCCTCCTCCTCCTCCTCCTCCTCCTCCTCCTCCTCCTCCTCCTCAAGGAATATATTAAATAAATGATCCAGTTCAATTCAGATTACATTGTAATTGAGAGCACAACAGCAGTTCTGGTATATACTGGTAGGCGGTCTCAAAAAGCTGAACAATTATGGATTTATTCTGAGTTTCTCTCACTTGAAAAAGGAACTGATATTTCACAGAAACTGTTAAATGCAGGTTGAAAACAGTTTCTTCCTTTAAAAATGATAATAGATCTTGGGAAGGCCACACTTGGAATGCTGCATTCAGTTTTGGTCACCACGATGTAAAAAAGACGTTGAGACTCTAGAAAGAGTGCAGAGAAGAGCAACAAAGATGATTGGGGGACTGGAGGCTAAAACACATGAAGAACGGTTGCTGAAACTGGGTATGTCTAGTTTAATGAAAAGAAGGACTAAGGGAGACATGATAGCAGTGTTCCAATATCTCAGGGACTGCCACAAAGAAGAGGGAGTCAAGCTATTCTCCAAAGCACCTGAGGACAGGACAGGAAGCAATGGGTGGAAACTAATCAAGGAGAGAAGCAACTTAGAACTAAGGAGACGTTTTCTGACAGTTAGAACAATTAATCAGTGGAACAACTTGCCTCCAGAAGTTGTGAATGCTCCAACCCTGGAAGTTTTTAAGAAGATGTTGGATAATCATTTGTCTGAAGTGGTGCAGGGTTTCCTGCCTAAGACTAGAAGACCTCCAAGGTCCCTTCCAACTCTATTACTCTATTCTATTCTATTCTATTCTATTCTATTCTATTCTATTCTATTCTATTCTATTCTATTCTATTCTATTCTATTCTATTCTATTCTATTCCTATCATGTCTCCCCTAGTCCTTCTCTTCATTAAACTAGACATGCCCAGTTCCTGTTCTTCATATGTTTTAGCCTCCAGTCCCCCTAATCATCTTTGTTGCTCTTCTTTGCACTTCTCAGTGCTCTTCTCTGCACATTTAGGGCACCTTAATTGTAAAAATCATCTTGATAACCATTCAAAAACATTTGCATTTATTTTTAAAACATGGTTGAAGAATCCCATCAATTGAAGATACTTAGGATTCCTGGGGTCTTAATTCCATTACTGGTATTAAACGACCATGTGGTTGACTGTTTCCTCTTGTGGGATCCTATCTTTATCTTACAAGCCAGCAAGAGTTCCATTAAATAAATAAATCCCCTTCCAGGGTAAACGGTGAAGTAGATTGTGCTTATCCTGCAATATTATCAAAGAATATCACAAGAATATTATATAAGTGGAGCCCTGCTGTTTGAATTAATGGCCCGTTTAATCCCCCAAATGAGATTCAGGGGCCTTTGAATCCCATACATTATCTTATAACTTTCAACCCACAGATTTTATCTAATCTCTGTTTAACACCCAGTATCAAAATTTCTGTAAAGACATTCTACAAGCTATATAATATTGCAGATAACGTTTTCCCTTTCCACCTTTCTGTAGGTCGGTTGAAAATCTTTGCTATACCAGTTTTTGTAGGCCACCATTCCTTTTCTACGCATTTATCCAATCGTTGTTTTGATTTTTTATCTGATTTGAGTAAAGATAAAAAGTCGAACTGTCTAGGGGAGAAAAAAGGCTTTTTAATTTTTTCATTATTAATTTCCCTCCTCTCCACATCCACCATCAGCATTTTGATTTGCAGCACATAAGTTAATAATGAAACAAAAGGAAATAATAAAGATTTACTGGAATACAAATCAGTGGTGGGTTTCAAAAATTTTACTACCGGTTCTGTGGGCGTGGCTTGGTGGGCATGGCAGGGTAAGGATATTGTAAAATCTCCATTCCCTCCCCACTCCAGGGGAAGGATGCTGTAAAATCTCCATTCTGTCCCCAATCCAGGGGAAGGTTACTGCAAAATCCCCATTTCCTCCTGATCAGCCGGGAGGCAGAGAATAGATGGGGGTGGGGCCAGTCAGAGGTGGTATTTACCGGTTCCTCCGAACTACTCAAAATTTCTGCTACCCGGTTCTCCAGAACTGTCAGAACCTCCTGAAACCCACCTCTGATACAAATGTAACTGCTACTTATGGAAGAATTACTGATAAAAATGAGTCGCACATATGTTTTCTGGGCAGCCTACAGTCAAAAAAGTTAAAGGAGGAGCATTTAACTTTAATGCTTCTAAATGAATATTTGAAGTAAAAGGTTGTTTATGGAATATTAAATTACAGTACTTCTCTGATACTTTTCTTTCTTTCTCTTTTTTTCCCCATGCAGTTCTTTAATTGCGTAAGCTGCTAGATGCTGTCCAGAATGTAAGCCACAAAATTTTGGGCAAAAATAATTATCTGAATATAATTAAATTATATTTGGTCAGAAGGCTTGCTGAGTAGAGGTTTTAGCAAAATGATGATTAAGGGGTTTTCAAGTTAATGCTGTTTTTCTTAATACTTTGTTTGAGATTTGAATAGTCTCAGAGCTTGTGTGGTTTCAGCAGAGATGAATATGTTACCAGGCCACATACAGTCAAATATAGTGAAATTAAACATGCATTTTATTTTCAAGCATTTCTCCATATCTATGTAAAATCCATGGAAAGAAGAGCAAGAAACTATTAACCTTGTTTTGGGGTTCACACCTGTAGCCATGAATTTAGCATGGCATTTAGAACAGTGCTGCGTAGGAAACGCTCACATACAAACCCCTGAGGTTTAGTGTGGCTCCCATGCTTATGAATTCTATATGGGCTGCTGGGGGTTCGCAGGGGTTCAGGAGAACCTCTAGTTAAGATTCTGTGCAGTTCTGAGAACCCCCAAATTCTACACCTGGCTGGCCCCCGCCCACCCCACTTGCCCCTCCCAGGAGTCCTCACATGGCCCGTTTTGGATGCAGGTAAGTGCAGGGCACGCGCAGAGGCTCAAGGAGGGCAAAAAAACAGGACTACTGGAAGTTTGGGAAGGCTGGAAATGGGCTCGTTTCTGGCCTCCAGAGGGCCTCCGGAACCTGGGGAGATTGTTTTCACCCTCCCAGAGGGTCAAGAAAAGCCTCCGGAACCCAGGGAGGACAAAAACGCCCACCTGCCATGGTTTAGGAGGCCGATTAGGCCACACCTACCATGGCCACGCCTCACAGCAACAAGGCAGAGAACCCAGTTCTATCTATCTATCTCTTCCCACTAATTACTATAGCCAGGTTTCTGGTATCTTTCAATTTATATTGTTTTTATTTGTTCCCTAGGACGATTTGATAGCTTATTAGTAACCTTGACTATCGCTAAGTGTTATATCTTTTTATTCTTGATGAATGTATTGTATTCTCCTTATGTACACTGAGAGCATATACACCTAAGACAAATTCTTTGCGTGTCCAATCACACTTGGCCAATAAAGAATTCTCTTCTCTTCTCTTCTCTTTCTCTTCTCTCTTCTCTTCTCTTCTCTTCTCTTCTCTTCTCTTCTCTTCTCTTCTCTTCTCTTCTCTTCTCTTCTCTTCTCTTCTCTTCTCTTCTCTTCTCTTCTCTTCTCTTCCCTTCCCTTCCCTTCCCTTCCATTCCATTCCCTTCCATTCCATTCCATTCCATTCCATTCCAATTTCATTTATTCCTAAAAGACATTTGGTGTTTATATTTCCATTTCCATTCTCTCTCCCCCACCTCCGACCATTAAATTCAGGTGTTGGTGTTTTTTTTTTTTTTTTTAGAATATATGAGCCAGTACATTTTACTGTCTTAACGGATAAGGTTAGACACTCTTCAAAAGTAGCAAATTACCTGTAGGCTCCATTGTTAAGTTCTTATGAACTGCATCTCCAGCCATAGGCATTTTATGGCATGAAACTAGATGAAAGAGAAATTCAGAATCCAGTAGCATAGACTCCCACATAACATGCATTGCAGTCATTTTTAATTGTTTTATGCTACTGACACAACTCCCACTTGCAGGTGGAGTAATGCATATCGATAATTTTCTGCAACAGTTCACCAAATTTTCTTTCTAAGATCTGGACAGCTCAGTAATGGGATTCAAATTTTTTTACTACTGGTTCTGTGGGTGCGGCTTGGTGGGCGTGGCATGGCTTGGTGAGCATGGCTTGGTGGGCGTGGCAGGGGAAGAATACTGTAAAATGTCTATTCCCTCCCCCACTCCGGGGGAAGGTTATTGCAAAATCCCCATTTCCTCCTGATCAACTGGGACTTGGGAGGCAGAGAATAGATGGGGGCGAGGCCAGTCAGAGGTGGTATTTACCGGTTCTCTAGAACTGGTCAGAACCTGCTGAATACCACCTCTGGGACAGATGTTGGGGAGCATCTATAAGAGTGATGGTGAACACGTCTGGGCCACAACCAGGAAGTGGAGCTGCCCATGGCATATGCACGCGCCCGAAAAAGAACTTATGGTTTCAGCTACTGAATTCGGGTATCAGCCAGCTACTCTTTTGGGTTTCTGGCATGAATGCGCGTGCGACAATCAGCTGACTGTCGCACATGCTCACGTGCTCACAAGACCAACTCTTCCAGTTTCTGGCACTGCCGCATGCCAAAAAGGCCGGCTGATCGTTCGTGCACTCATGCGCGCCAGAAACCTGGAAGTGGAATGGATGATGCCGTTTGTGCCAGGTGACATATCTCTGTGTGCCACTTTGGGTATGCATGCCATAGGTTCACCATCAAGGATCTGTAACATTATCAATTCTAGAACATATTAATAACATTAGAATTTTTTTTTTGTTTGGTAATAAGAAAAGGAGATTCCATATTCCCTTATTATAGGAATGATTACAAAGTAAACCTCAGTTCAAGTTTAGACTTGCACAGCTGGAGAAAGCTAAATTTTTCAATTTATGATTAAGATGGTGGACGTGTATCCCATTATTTATGCCTACAATTCATAGGGATGAGGATTTCTAATAACATACAGCCAATTTATGTGTACCAAAACTGTTTACTGGTTTCTTATATCCAATAAAAAAAAGAAGTAAAATATTGCCAAAGATAAAAATGAACAAGGTTAGTTCTTTAAATCATGCACTTTTTATGCAGGAGAAAATAAATTCAGCTGGGTGAATCAATGTTTTGCAGAATAGACTGTATATTACTTACATAGAAAACACATCCTCCTGGTTAGTGCAACAGAATTGCAGGAAGTTATTTTCAGAAGATTCGTCAAGAGTGGGAGGGTTGCGGAGAATATAGTGTGTTTATGGATAATTTTCTCTAACTAATGTAGGTTTCTTTTTCGGATTGGAATGACAAATGTCCATGATTCTATAGATGTGTAACTATAGGGGAAGGAGCAGTGGTGAAATCCAATTTTTTTACTATCGGTTCTGTGGGCATGGCTTGGTGGATGTGGTGTGGTTTGGTGGACATGACTTGGTGGCATGGCAGGGGAAGGATACTGCAAAATCTCCATTCCCATTCCACTCCAGGGGAAGGATACTGCAAAATCTCCATTCCCTCCCCACTTTGGGGCCAGCCAGAGGTGGTATTTGCCAGTTCTCCAAACTACTCAAAATTTCTGCTACCGGTTCTCCAGAACCTGTCAGAACCTGCTGGATTTCACCCCTGGAAAGGAATGGCAGAACCTGAGGGCAGAGTTAAAAGAAGGATCAGCCTGACCACGGGTGTCAAAGTCACATTGCTTGTCACGTGATGGAGCGTGACATTTTTTCCCTTCGCAGAGCTGGGGTGAGCATGGCCTTGTGTGATGCATCTGGCCCGTGGGCCACCATTTGACACCTCATGGTCTAGAATCTCTGTGTAGCTATGAGCAAGCTAAGTCCAACCTTCATTGAATTCTGCTAACCTTTATCTAACTCCTGGTGCTAACCATTAGTTGAAATTATTGCTATGCATAAACTTGTGTAGCAATAAATCAGTTTAATTGGACCTTCACATCTGACCTGATCTAACACCTTTAAGAAAGCTTTTCTAAAACATTATATGGATGCTGTTGCTCAGAGCAGCTGAAGATCAAATCAAGTGAGTTTGACTTCAATTCCCAGAAATCCTTGTCACTGATCGTAATGTCTGGGTCTGAAAAGAACCGAAGTCTATCCCATCTAGATAATGATACTTCTTGTAGGTCAGTAAGCTGGTTAGTTTAAACCTTATCACATATTCCTGTATCATTTAATTGCATAAGTAAACAATGAAGTAGAGCTACCTCTATTCTTTACTCCAAAAATACAGGTGACTATTAAATGGCAACAAAAAGATAAACACCTATTCTTTTGTGTTATATAATAAGGATTTCTGAGGGCCTGATATGGTAGCCCTAACTTACTATGTAATTTATATCACTTTGCTATATTCCCATTTCTTATGTGTTTCATCTTGTACCAGTAGATAAGTAGTAATCATAGTTTTTCTTCTGCCCCTATCTTCTGAACTTTGTAATGACCTTTCTGTGGTCATTGTATCCCACAAATCCATCCTTTCGTTCAGCCATTTTCACTTTAAAGTCCATAACTGACAATCTGAGGTGTTCATTTCACCCATTGAAAACACCAATTTGGTATTCAGTCATTTCTTTACACTAGAACAAAACTTGTTATGTAATAAAGAGAAGATATTGGGTGGCTTATTTCGGTTCTTCAAGTCATATATTCTATTTCTCAAGATAGCCAGAAGTCTTCATTGGGCTACAATTAAAAAAAAAAAAAAAGGAAGAAGCAGAAAATGGACTTGATATTTCATCAGTTCAAGGTCACTTTTCAAGATGACCTCCTGCAATTCCATCCAGTTTTTTTTTTAAAAAAATAATATTTATTAAATTTCCAAAAATTAAAAAACACAGTACAAAAAGAAACATAATACACAAAAAAGGCAAGAAAAACTCACACACACACAAAACAAAAAATATAAACAACCAAAAACAAACATATCAAAATTTCAATACTAATAACAACTTTTCTGCATCAGTATCTCTAGCCTATTTAACCTCTTTACATAAATTTTACTTTTTAAAAAATAAAATAAAATTATATGCCGCCCTTCTCCGGAGACTCAGGGCAGCTTACAATGCGTTAAGCAATAGCCTTCATACTTTTGTATATTTATACCAAGTCAGCTTATTGCCCCCACAATCCGGGTCCTCATTTTACCTGCCTTAGAAAGGATGGAAGGCTGAGTCAACCTTGAGCCTGGTGAGATTTGAACTTGCAGAAATTGCAGGCAGCAGATGTTAATAACAGTGCTTTAGTCTGCTGCTTTAGTCTGCTGCGCCACCAGGGCTCTTCTAAATATCTCTATCTTAAACTTACATCTTTATCTAAATTATCTTGACTTCTATTTACAATTCGATCTCGTAACAAAAACATCCTTTAAGTTTTATGTTTATTCTCCAACCAGGAATACCATTTATTCCATATTAAATAGTACTCGGTGTCCTCCCTCTCCTTCATGTCCATAGGTAATCTGTCCATCTCTGCACATTTGTATATATTTTTTTTAATTATGATTTGATCTGGAGGGCTGTCTGATTGTTTCCAATTTATGCTATCAGAATTCTACTTGCCGTCAGTATGTGTAATATACTGAGTCTTCAGAGAGGGGTGGCATATAAATTGAATTAATTAAATTAAATTAAATATGATATATTGTATACTGTTCTGCATTTTCCCTTCCAGAATCCAGGAGAAACAATTCTGGCTTTCTTTCTATCTTCTGTCCTGTTAGTTCATCCAGCCATTTTTTAATCTTGCCCCAGAATTTCCTAATCTTAGGACAAGTCCACTACATGTGGTAGAATGTCCCTTGTTTGTGTCCACTCCTCCAACAATTCGGAGATCTATTC
The DNA here is from genome assembly GCF_029215685.1 of Pituophis catenifer annectens. NCBI lineage: Eukaryota > Metazoa > Chordata > Lepidosauria > Squamata > Colubridae > Pituophis > Pituophis catenifer. Next base: position 117,676,662 of record NW_027256884.1, on the reverse strand, counting down.
AAGAACATCCTGGCCAATCTCACTGGTGGCAAATGCCACAGGTAGAACATTTTGTAAAGAGTTTCTTTATAAGCAGAAGTCTTCATTGGGCTACAATAAAAAAAAATAGGAAGAAGCAGAAAATGGACTTGATATTTCATCAGTTCAAGGTCAATTTTCAAGATGACTTCCTGCAATTCCATCCAGTTTTAATGTGGGACTCTTGACAACAAGCGTTAGATGTGGCTTGTTTTGTATTCAGAGCAAAGAATCCCAGTTGCCCACAGCTTTGAAAACAAGGTCATTCATCTCCATGACATCTCGTGACTGTGGCCTTAAACTACAATAAATAGAATTAATGATATCTTATCATATAATAGTATAACATAAATTATATTTATTAAAGGAGATAAACTGAGCACATATTGTAATGAAATCAATAAAAATGGATTGGGTTTCAAGGCATGCAGCTTCGGCCATATCCTCCTACCCCATATCAAGCCTGCAGATATGAAGTCCTCAATTCCTGCCATATTGAGAGACAGTTATTATAATGGTGGTGTGTAGCTTCTTTTCTTTTTCATGCAGATATATGTGTACTACAGGGGTGAAATCCAGCAGGTTCTGACAGGTTCTGGAGAACCACTAGCGGAAATTTTGAGTAGTTTAGAGAACTGGCAAATACCACCTCTGGCTGGCCACAGAGTGGGGCGGGAATGGGGATTTTGCAGTATCCTTCCCCTGGAGTGGGGTGGGAATGGAGATTTTGTAGTATCCTTGCCCTGCCATGCCCACCAAGCCACACCTATCAAGCCACGCCCACAGAACTGGTAGTAAAAAAAAATTGAATTTCATCACTGATGTATCACCTATTTAACTGTTTCTAGATGGCTGACAGTATAAAACCAATATCAAAGAATGAGTACGAATGTAGACATTTATTTATTTATTTGTCAGATGTATAATTTATAAAAGTTTCATTTGATTTTTCTTAATTGTTATATGTGTTGTTTTCCCCCTCTGAAGATTCTGTGAAAGAGCACAATTTTTACTGATCTTTTTTATTATTATTATTATTTTTATTATACATTTTCCTTTGTTATACAGTACATAACATTTCCATTTCTGCAACGGCAGTGTACTGTCTGTATCTAATCTCTTTTAAATACACATAGCTTTATACACACCATAATTATAACCATTATTCTCATAATACATACAATGTAATCTTCCTTTCTAATCACCCTATACAATTTAATCTATAATCAAGTATAATCCAGTGATAATATTGCTTATAGAATTATTGCATACACACAAAGATATAAAGTACTCTGTTTCCTCTTTATCCTTAATTTTCATCATTAACCTGTCCATTTCGGCACAGTTTAATATTTTCTTTATTAAATTTTCATCTATAGGCATATAGGTATATAGGTACAGTGAGTCGTAGTGGCTCAGTGGCTAAGACGTTGAGCTTGTCGATCGAAAGGTCGGCAGTTCAGTGGTTTGAATCCCTAGTGCCGCATAACGGGGTGAGCTCCCGTTACTTGTCCCAGCTTCTGCCAACCTAACTGTCAGATGTAAATGCCTTATTCTCTATTGTGTAAATAATGTATATATGGGACATCAGGGGTTAACTTATTCTTTGGACTTTAATGTATTCATAATTTACCACTCCCATTCCTGGCTCCACCCCTTGTATATATAAGGAGCCACCCTCACCATTTTCTTTGCTTCTATCTTGAATATTCAGCGAATATAGAATGCCTATTATTATTAAAGAGAAATATATTTAAATCTCTAATTCTTATTATCTTTATTGAGTCTGATCCTGAAAATATTGCAACAAGCTGGTAGCAGAGGATGGTTAATTGACTCAATAAATAATTAAAAATGTCTAAGAAAGATAGGCCCAACACCAGGGCCTACAGCAAGGAAATAGAAACTGAACAAGAGATGATCAACGAATCCACTAACGCGATTTCGAGAGAATCCGAAGAATACACCACTGAAGAAGAAGAACTGATAAATGAAAATAATGACCAGGAAGAAATCGAAATAGAAAATAACGAACTCAGGTCAGAGATATTGAAGATACTAAAAAGCCAGAAGAACGATGAAAGCCTCATCGCGAACCTCCAAGAAATGCTGAAGAACAACGGAGCAGCGAGAGAGAAAAACGTCGTTAAAGAAAAACCCAAAGATCAAAAAACTGTGAGTGAAATGAATACTGAGAAAGTCGTTGTAAAAAAGAAAAGATGTGATCCCGCGCGAAATTTTGAATGGCAGCCATCTTGGTTTCAATGAACTTCAAAAGAGAATGGAGCAGAGCCAATCAAAACGCTCAGTTCAAAATTTCTGGCGCGAAAAACGCTATCAGACGACGAAAGTGAAAAAGAAGACTCAAACTCTTCAGAAGAACCAGAATCAGAAAGTGAAGACGATTTAACAAAGTCTCAAGTAAAGTCAGCAATGAAAACGCTTTTTGCTGCTTTTGGGCCAAGATTGAAAATTTCCAAGGCACCAACGAAGGAGCAAGAGATCAAACCGACAACTCGAGACCTGCACGCTCCCATCCTGACTTCGAAGGCGACGACACCTGAGCCCAGAGAGCCATGCCGATTCCGTCCTACACCGCAGACCGGATCAAGTGCCAACGCACACGAAAGAAAGAGAAGAGCTGTCGCCACCACCAGAACCCCTAAAACCGAACCAGAGACCGACTCATCTGAAGAGGAGCGGAACGAGAGAGCTGAAATGGAGAGAACCTTCCACGACGACGCCAAGGAAGAAATGAGCAACGCGCATGTGCAAAGCTACGTAGACGGCCCCGAAAGACTTGAACTGGCCAGAGAACCGCGCAGACTCGTTGCGAGCATCCCCATGCCGTTCTGTAATTTCCTGCACTTGCGAGACCACGGACTGCCTCAGGTTGTAAGTAATGGACAAAATAATGTGGGGAACTTACCCAGTGACTTCCCAAAACTTAGAATTGATGGCATTAATTTACAAGAGTGGTATCAACAGCTTCAGGTTGTCTTTATGAAAGAAAATTTACTATTCTTTATAACTAGTCCTCCAAGAAGACCTTGGACTTTAAAAATAGATTGTTTACATCATAGAGCATTTTTCATAATAATATCTAGCGTATCTCCTGCAATGTATCATAGCATCAAATCAAACCTAACTGTGTCAGAAATAATTCAATGCATGTTTAATCTATTTCACAGCGATAGCGTAGCTACAACTACAAGAATGTCTAAGGATTTCTTTTCTTCTAGAGTGAAACCAGGGGTTTCTATAAGTGAGCATTTGATATCTCTAAACAAAATAAGAGCTGAGCTGCAATTGAGGGGGGAAGTGATTTCAGATCAAACAATGAAAAGTGTTATTATCAATTCACTTGATCCATCATGGGATAGCTTTATGTCACACTTAGATACTATTAATTTAGGATATTTAACCATAGAAAGTCTATCTAACAAATTGATAGCAGAAGACAATTCAAGAAAAAATCGTTCCAGTAATCAAACAGAACACAAATCTTTTAGGAAAGTAGCTTTCCAAGAAAAATATAATGAAGCCTTTAGATGCCACAATTGTGGGTCCAGGGAACACAGTAGAAGAGACTGTCCCAAAGTCTCAAGGGAGAGACATAGGCCAGAATATAGGAGCAAATACAATTATAGACAGTCTTCCACAGATAGACACAAATATAGAAGCCCACCAAATTACAGAGAAAGTAGAGGGGGTAGAGAAAATTCAAAAGAGAGAAAATCTGGGTCACTAAATGGACTAAACAAACAAGAAAGCACCAAAACACAACAAAATGAGAACAATAATTGGCTTATTGATTCTGGTGCAACCAATCACACCACTAACAACAAAAGTATATTATCTTCATTTACAGAAGATAAGTTTGTGATAAAGGTAGCTAATCAAGAAAAGGTTCAAGTATTAGGCAGAGGAAATGTGACCTTGCCTGGTTTAGGTAAAATAGAGGGGGTATTATTAATCCCAGAAATACCTCATAACATACTAAGTGCTATAAAACTAAGCAGAGATTCTGACATCAATATAGTTTTCTCAAAGGGGAAAGCAACTTTAGAGAAGGACAAAACAAATATAGGCACTGTGATGATAAAAGGAGGTCTACCCTATCTGATAACGAAAGAAAGATGGTTACATAACATTGATTCAAATATGGAAGATTGTATTGAAGCAGATGATGAAAATGTTAGTAACAGTGACAATGATGAATGTAAAATACCTCATGATCACAAAAATACACACAATGAGAAGAAACCAAAAATAGGTAAACCAATTCATGATGAGTGTGCTCACATCTTACATAGGAAGTTAGGACATGCAAGCTTTCCTGTAGTTCAAAAAATGACTGAACACGCAGAAGGTGTCAAAATAAAAAATTGTGAAAATTATTTGGAATGCTCAGTATGTAAATCCACCAAACTAAAAACCAGTCCCAGACCAAAAAAATCTAACAGATCAACTAACAATATTTTTGACTTAGTACATATGGATTTAGTTGGTCCATTAACTCCATCAATTACCTATAGAAAACGTTACTTTCTAACAATAGTGGATGATTATAGTCGCTATGGTTTTGTTTACACATTAAAGCACAAGAATGAAACCTTTCAGAAATTTAAGGAATTCTACAAACGCATAGAAACACAACATAATATCAGAATAAAACAAATTATGACAGATAGGGGATGTGAATTCATGTCTAAAGAATTCTCCCAATGGTTAAAGGATAGGGGAATGCTACATTTCACGTCCAATCCATTTTCTGCGTTTCAAAACGGGATTGCAGAGAGAAAGAATTCCACACTACAAACCATGATTAGATGCACATTAGAGGATGCTGGTTTAGGCAAACAATTCTGGTCAGAAGCCCTACATTATTCAAATTACACTCAAAATAGAACCTGGTCCAGTATTGTGAATAAGACACCGTATGAGGTGATGTACAATAGGAAACCTAAATTAGCACACATGCACATATTTGGAGTCACTGCAGATGTGCACATACCTAAGCAGTTGAGGAGAAAGGGAGAAAACGTATCCAGAAGATTAAGATTTATGGGATATGAAACTGGAACCAAAGGGTACAGATTCATTGATAATAATAACAAATTTATAGTCTCCAGAACAGCTGTGTTTCATGAACAGGCCAATTGGTCTAAACTGCACCTTAATGAAATATTTCCAAATAAATGCAAAGATGCGATATCTTGCGAGGAAGGGACAATAGAAAATCAAAACATTAACAAAAATAAGAACAAAACCAAAACTTGGACAAATAGTCAGCATAAAATAAAGACAGATACATTAACAAAAAAGGAAGCTAGATATTTGCACGACAACCATAGCAAACCTGAAAGAGCTATTAGAAATAATAGAAATCAAATACCAAGTAAATACAAAGATTACATAATGCATATGAATGGAGAACAAATAACACCTAATACATATGAGGAAGTATTAAAACTCCCTCGTGAAGAAAGAGAAAAATGGGAACTAGCTATGAAAAAAGAGATGGAAAGTTTGCAAGGATTAAATGTATTCACTCCTGCGATCGCACCTAAGGATAAAACAATTATAGGTACCAGGTGGATTTATAAAATTAAGAACCTAGAAGGAGGCAATACTTTATACAAGGCTAGACTAGTTGCACAAGGTTATGCACAAAAATATCCAGAAGATTATACTGACACATACTCCCCCACGGTGAGGACAGAGAGTGTTAAAACAGCTCTAGTAGTAGCATCTGCACTCAATCTGGACGTATTTCAATATGACATACAGACTGCGTATTTACACGCAAAACTAGATAAGGAAATATATGTAAGAGCACCACATAGTCAATACACTAATAAGAATGAAATTTGGTTATTAAACAAGAGTCTATACGGATTAAAGCAATCTGGCAAGAGATGGTACGATTGCTTGGTAAAAGTACTAAAGACCATGGATTTCAACGCTACCACTGCTGATAACTGTTTCTTTGTAAAAAAGAGTGATGATCACATTGAATTTGTATTAATTTATGTGGATGATATTTTATATATAGGAAAACACAAAGAGAGCAGAGAAATCTTTGTAAATAAGTTAAACGAACATTTCTCGTTGAAATCTCTAGGTAAAGTGAATAAATACCTTGGTGTACAAATTAACAAAACTAGAAGGGGATTCAAACTTACTCAGAAAGATAAGATCATTGAACTTCTAAACAAATGTAATTTAAACAATGCCAAAACCTGTGACACTCCTATGCAAACTGATTTCCTTAGAAACACTGATGAGTCTTCCCCTGAATTTAAAGATAATACATTTTACAGATCAGTTATAGGCTCACTCCTTTATATATCTAATTGGACCAGACCAGATATTGCATTACCTCTCAATTTATTGTCAAGATATGTTAGCAAACCAACCATGTATCATTGGGAAGCTGTCAAAAGAATTCTAAGATATTTGAAAAGTACATTAGATTTTTGTTTAGTATTAGAACCTAATAATGACAAAGAACCAAAAATTACCTGTTATGCGGATGCAGATTGGGCTGGTGATACATCATGCAGAAAGAGTACTTCTGGTTATATTTTTCTATTGAATGATTGTCCAGTTTACTGGTACACTGGTAAACAAGAACTGGTAGCCACTTCAACCACAGAAGCGGAATATGTTTGTTTATCCAAAGCTGCAAATAACCTTGTATGGTTCAATGACTTGATCTCAGATGTTTGGAAAAAACCTGCATTACCTTTTGTTGTGCATGAAGATAATAAAGCAGCCATTGAAATATCCAGATCCGATGCCATTGGACAAAGATCCAGGCATATTGATATAAAATTTAAGCACGTGAGACAATTATCTCAAGATGGATTCATCAAAGCAATACATTGTGATACTTCTGAACAATTAGCTGACATATTAACGAAGCCTTTACCTTCTAAACAGCACAAATATTTAACTTCTAAATTGTATGTATTATATTGTCCTGAATCTGAATGTAATTGGTGTTGTATAGCGAACCGGCATTTAGAGGGGGATTTGTCAGATGTAAATGCCTTATTCTCTATTGTGTAAATAATGTATATATGGGACATCAGGGGTTAACTTATTCTTTGGACTTTAATGTATTCATAATTTACCACTCCCATTCCTGGCTCCACCCCTTGTATATATAAGGAGCCACCCTCACCATTTTCTTTGCTTCTATCTTGAATATTCAGCGAATATAGAATGCCTATTATTATTAAAGAGAAATATATTTAAATCTCTAATTCTTATTATCTTTATTGAGTCTGATCCTGAAAATATTGCAACACTAACAGTTCGAAAGCAAGTAAAAAATGCAAGTAGAAAAATAGGAACCACCTTTGGTGGGAAGGTAACAGTGTTCCGTGCACCTTTAGCATTTAGTCATGCTGGCCACATGACCGCAGACACGTCTTTGGACAGTGCTGGCTCTTCGGCTTTGAAACAGGGATGAGCACCGCCCCCTAGAGCCGGGAACAACTAGCACATATGTGCGAGGGGAACCTTTACCTTTACCTATAGGTATATTTTCGTTTTTCCAATTTTGTGTGTAAATAATTCTCGCTGCCTTTATCACATGTAATATTAAATATGTAATTCTTTTATTATATTTTCCCGGTAATATACCTAGCAAGAACAATTCTTACTGATCTTCTGAAGAGCAATAAAGATGGGTCTTTCAAGACTTCAGGAGGCAAGCCGTTTCAAAGTGAGGAGTCTGTGATCATCTCTTGAATGATCAAGCCTGGCTTGCATGTATGTATGGAGTGTGTGGACTCTAACTGAGTTAGATAATCCCAAAACTAATAATCTATAAAAAGATTTAACCTTTATACAAGTTGTTGGGAACATCCATGCTAGTCCAATCTGACATAGCAAATATGGCTTTTTCAGGCTCGTGCCTTGATGTGCATATTTTCCAATGAGACAAACTGAGACAGGAAGATCATTTTATTACAATTTATCAGAATATTCAGACAAAGGGGATTCCTCATTCAAAGAGGGAACCCCGATCTTTAGCTTACATCCCCTTTTATAGTTAACATAACAAAGAAATCTGAAAGAGGAAAGTTGATTGGACAGAATAATAGCATACATGTTTATTAAAATGAAATCTGAAGGGGAATAAATTGTAAGGAGAAAGGTTGTTTAGGGTTCATAAAGAGTTAAGCCAGACCCCAATTTGTACTAACAAACTTTTTTTTATCAGGAGCTAGTCTCCAGCTTGTTTATCAGTTTAGGAATGTTAAAAGCTAATAAATCTTGAACATCACTTTAAAAGAAAGTATATACATCAGATTAAAATACAAATATGTTAGTTAACAAATAACAAAACCCATGTTATTTACCCCTCAAATGTCAGCTATAAAAAGCTTCTAAGTAACTTTGGCCAGTGACAATTTCTCAACTCAAATTAGTACAGAATTTCCTTGAACTGCAATATGGGTGGCATATAAAATTAATAAATAATTAACAATAATGCAGTGGTGTCCAAAGGTTGTTCTTACTTTTAATCAAAGCAATGCACCATAAACCAACCATCCTTTTTAGGTGTGCATATAACCTTGCTAAGCATGGAGAGAAATGATGATCCTTTTTCCATGTCCTGTTGTTGCTGTGGGACTGGGTTGTTGGGAGATACAGTGGGAACAACAACAGGAGACACAGTGGGAAATAAATCTAGCCAATTAAAAACAAAACAAATGCAGGGATTCCCAAAAGCTGATAGATCACATTTTGCTTCCCTGCAACTTATGACTAACGATAACAGTACATTTCATACAACAAATAATTTATTCCGAATAAGCAATACAAAGAGCAAGCAATGTATCTTTTTCAAATGTTATAGCACAAAAATAATAGAAACAGTTAACTGAGCTCCAAAGTTATTTGTAAAGTGGAACAAATTCAAGTGAGGTTTGTTTGTTTATTAAATTTGGTTTAATTTAAAATATCTCCATGACATTAGATATACCGTGTTTTCCCAAAAATCTGACCTACTCAGAAAGTAGTGGCCCTCCTGAGCTCCGTTTTCGCTGGCAGAGGGTTTCAGAAAGCCGTTGCAGATGAAAACAGAGCTCTGGAGCCCATTTTTGCTGGCACTCGGGCCACCACAGGAGTCCCCAACACGAGTGACATTGAGCTGGCCATGCCCACCCTGGCCATGCCCCCCCACAGGTCAAACACAACCCTGATGCGGCCCTCAATGAAATTGAGTTTGACACCCCTGGAATAGAACAGTGAAATATATGCACTATATCATCCTATGTATCCTTCTAGGTTTCCCCTCAGTGGTGAAATTCATTTTTTTTTACTACTGGTTCTGTGGGCATGGCTTGGTGTGGCTTGGTGGACATGGCTTGGTGGGCATGGCAGGGGAAGGATACTGCAAAACCTCCATTCCCACCCCCCTTCAGGGGAAGGACACTGCAAAATCCCCATTCCCTCCCCCATTCTGGGACCAGCCAGAGGTGGTATTTGCTGCTTCTCTGAACTACTCAAACTTTCCGCTACTGATTCTCCAAACTATTCAAAATTTCCACTACCAGTTCTCCAGAACCTGTCAGGACCTGCTGGATTTCACCTCTGTTTCCCCTCCTTTTTTATGTTATGATTTCAGGTTTTGACAGTGATGGAGGATGGAAATATGCCTCTGTAAGCCATATTTTTGAATTACCAATTTAAGAAATTATTCTGCTAGAATGTTTATTTATTTGATTTGTATCCCACTTTCCAGGATAAAGGAGGACTAGAATCTGAGGTTCTCCCTTCTGCCACTTAACCACAACACTATACTGGCTTTTGGTTCTTATTTATTTATTTTTATTTATTTTATTAGATTTTTATACCGCCCTTCTCCCATAGGACTCAGGGTGGTGAACAGCCAAGTATAAAAACATCGCATACAAAATTAAAAAAAAAAAATTAAAGAAAGAATTAAACAAATTTCGGCCCAATAATTTAAAACACCCAACTAAAATCAAATTAACAATTAAAAATATCTAAGGGGGCGGGGGGTTTAAGCCAGCCCGGCTTGATGAAATAAAAAAGTTTTAAGGGCACGGCGAAAAGCACGGAGATCTGAGATCCTACGTATCTCCGGGGGCAAGTCGTTCCAGAGGACAGGTGCTGCCACAGAGAAGGCCCTCCCCCTGGGGGTCGCCAGCAGACGGCACCCTGAGGAGTCCCTCTCTGTGGGAGCATACTGGTCAGTGGGAGGCTATCAGTGGCAGAAAGCGGTCCCGTAAGTACCCAGGCCCTAAGATTTATATATTGATTAATACTGGCATGCTGCCTTTGAAAGTAAATAATTTCCATTTTTTTTAGAAAACAGAAAATTTCCATTTTAGAAAACAGAAAACACGAAATAATAGAAACAGCCATGCAGCTCATGAAATCCAGAATATATGATTTTGTTTTAATACAAGAATGGATTAAACGGAAATAAGCACCAACAGTTAAATTGCAGGATGACATATTGGAATAAATAATGATCTTTGGGAACTTGATTCCCTTACTTAGTTTAAAGTGATTTGCTAAACTTACCCTGGGGACATCTCTTAAAGCGAAAATATATGCAATATGCAAAACAAATGGTAAGCAGCATTTTCGCAACTATTGTGGAACTCAAAGCGTGATTACATAAGCAGGTTTGTTGTGGGGAAGTTTGATTTAATCATGTGACTCTAATGTCTGCACATGACTAAGCTCCAAATCTGTCTTAATCATGGGGGGAAACCATCAGATTGATTTGCTTTAAATTATAACCTAGATCAGTGGTGCATGGTCTAGACTGATTCTCCAGAACTGCATGAACACTTATGAAAGTTTTTCGTTGGCTTCCAAAATCTCTTTAAACATTCCCTGGGACTCTAATTTCTAAATTATTTTTTTAATATTTGAAAAATCAATCAATCAATCAATACAGGTAGTCTTCGATTTACAACAGTTCATTTAGTGACCATTTGGTTACAAAGTTACAATGGCACTGAAAAATGTGACTTACCGTATTTTTTGGAGCATAAGACACACTTTTTCCCCCCTAAAAGATGGTGAAAATTTGGGTGTGTCTTATACACTGAATGTAGTCCCGCCCACTTGCCGGCCCCCACCATTTGGCTTCTGCCTCCCAGCAATTTGCCTCCTTGCAGCAAAGAGCAAAGAGCCCGTTTCAGTTTCAGCTTCAGCACATCCTGATTAGCACAAGCAGCTGATTGTCCTTTGGATCGGCCTCCCGACCATCAGCTGTTTCAGGCTGCAGGGTTTGCCATTGCATGTTGCTGCCTCCGTGTGCCCCATTTTTGGCTCCGCTGTTTGCTGTTTGCTGCAAGGAGGCAAACTGCTGGGAGGCAGAGGCAGATTTTTTTTTCTTGTGCTAATCAGGCTGTGCTGAAAATGAAACTGAAACAGGCTGTTTGCTGTTTGCTGCAAGGAGGCAAATGATGGGAGGCAGAGGCAGAGGCAGAGGCAGAGGCAGAGGCAGATTTTTTTCTTGTTTTCCTCTCCAAAAAAGGTAGGTGTGTCTTATATTCCAAAAAAATATGGTATGCCCTTTTTCACACTTATGACCCTTGCAGCCTCCCCATGGTCATGTGATCTAAATTCATACACTTGGCAACTGACTCATATTTATGACGGTTGCAGTGTCCCAGGATTAGATGATTCCCCCTTTGCGATCTTTTGACAAGCAAAGTCAATGGGGAAGCCGGATTCACTTAACAATCATGTTACAAACTTAAGAACTGCAGTGATTCACTTAAAAACTATGGCAAGAAAGATCGTAAAGCAGGACAAAATTAATTTAACAAATGTCTCACTTAGCAACAGAAATTTTAGACTCAATTGAGGTTATAAACTGAGGACTACTAAGGCTGTGGAATTTAATTCTTTACTTAAATCAAATCAAATCAATTGCAAGAATTAAATTCATGCTTAAGGATGATACTCAGCCCATTGAAAGTTACACAATCCAGTATTTAACAGAAAGAAATTTGGGCCAACCTTTTTTCAACATGAATATATACATATAAATAAAAGAGCCCTGGTGGCACAGTGGTTAAAGTGCAGTATTGCAAGCAAACTCTGCCTACCGCCTGGAGTTCAATTCTGATGGGCTCAAGATTGACTCAGTCTTCCATCCTTCCAAGGTCAATAAAATGAGGACCCAGATTGTTGGGGGCAATATGAGAATGTTGTAAAGCACTATGGAGCAGTGTATACTGTAAGTCTAATTGGCTAAGATGCTAAACTTGTTGATCGAAAGGTCGGCAGTTCAGCGGTTCGAATCCCTAGTGCCAAGTAATGGGGTGAGCTCCTGTTACTTGTCCCAGATTCTGCCAACCTAGCAGTTTGAAAGCATGTAAAAAATGCAAGTAGAAAAATAGGGACAACCTTTGATGGGAAGGTAACAGCGTTCCGTGCATCTTTGGCATTCAGTCATGCCGGCCACATGACCATGGAGACGTCTTTGGACAGTGCTGGCTCTTTGGCTTTGAAACAGAGATTAGCACTGCCCCCTAGAGTCGGGAATGACTAGCACATATGTGTGAGGGGAACCTTTACCTTTGCCATTCTACAAAGAGATGCAGTTTATGTTTTACTAACTAAACTATGCTAATAATAATAATAATAATAATAATAATAATAATAATAATAATAATAATAATAATAATAATATCATCATCTTGGGCTCTCGATCAATTCTAGTCCTTTTACATTATTCACAGCAGGAATTTTAAAGTTGTTAATTAATTGTACAAGCCAATTAACTTGTTACCCTTGGCATTACATGAGAACAGAAACATAGTAGTAAGTCTGATTTGGCTTCATTATACTATGTAATGTATAGGCTTTGGCCAGATAATAACCTTTGAAGACAGTGCTTTCTAATGGTTAGTGATAGGCAGCAGAAAACGATACCTGGAATACCCATAATTGTGTCTGTATGTAGAAGCCCACAGTTTGAGCAAAGAAGAGCTTTCATAAATCTCACTCCTTTAGTCTTTCTTTCAAGCTACAACAATTTGATGGACATCTTTCAGTCAGTGGTGGAATTCATTCTTTTTTAACTACCGGTTCTGTGGGCATGGCTTGGTGGGCGTGGCTTGGTGGGCGTGACAGGGGAAGGATACTGCAAAATCTCCATTCCCACCCCACTCCAGGGGAAGAATGGATACTGCAAAATCCCCATTCCCTCCTCACTCCTAGGGGAAGGATACTACAAAATCCCCCTTCCCACTCCATTCTGGGGCCAGCCAGAAGTGGTATTGCCGGTTCTCCGAACTACTCAAAATTTCCGCTACCGGTTCTCCAGAACCTGTCAGAACCTGCTGGATTTCATCTCTGCTTTCAGTTTAGCTTTAAGGAAGGAGTCTCACAGATAAAATTATCATCTTGGAAACAATTCTGCATATTGAACAGAAATCATGAACTACACGAATCCCTCCTCCTTTTAAATTGTTGTCCAAACAGTACAAAATGCAATGAACTCTGTGAAGGATTAAAGGCGCATCCATGTGGAAAGCCTGTCCATCATTTGAATAAAACATTAAATCATGGCCTTGTCTCCTTTGCGGGCACTATAGATAACATGACACGTCTAAAGGGAGGGCAATAATGATTTGATATACTCCAAAGATTCCAGAATTGCTGCTTATCAGTCACACAGGCTCATTTACAAGGACAGCTCTTAATGGTCAATCATCTGCATTCAGATTTGCTTAAGTATGCCATTCCCTATACAATTTGTTCAGCAGAACCAGCATCTCTAGAAACAGTTATAGAAACGAAATTGTGTCATAAATTGTCTAACAACATTTTTTTCTGCTAAGAATGCACTCAAACACTGAAAAACCCAGATACTATTCAATCACAGTTTCCAGTGACGAGCATGGATAATAATCACAAATGCTAAAGCAGGGGTATCAAACTCAATTTCGTGGAAGGCTGCATCAGGGCTGTGGTTGATTTTGGGGGGCCAGATGGGTGTTGCCGACTGGGTGGGTGTGGCCAACTGGGTGGGTATGGCCAGCTTGATGTCACTCCCCAAACTGCTGGCATGTTTCCTTTTTCCATTGGGTATACCGGGCCGAAGCCACGCTGGCCTGATGTTTCCTCTTCGTATTGAGTAGACTGGGCTGAAGCGGCCCAGGCTGGCCCCTTACATTTTCCAGGATGGCCCCGTGGGCCGGATCTGACCGGTCGCCACGGGCGTTGTGTTTGATACCCCTGTGCTAAAGAGATCATGCAATAGTATCTGAAGGTGAACAATTCCCAATTCTTGTTATTATCAGTAGATTTCAGTCGATTTCAAGGTTACAAAAGTTAAATTGATGTAGTTGTTTCTTCTTGAAGCTCATTTATTCCTACCTCTATTTTTCATTTTATATATTTTTATTATCTATTATCATATCTGTTATATTATATATCCCCTAGCATTAAGCAAAAACCGTCATCTTTATTTTTGTGATTTAATACAAATCTGTTGTCAAGTTTCCGAAAGATGCCCTAATTAATTCATGAGCCATGATCCAAACTTCAAAGGAAATATAGTCATTTATTAGGAGCACCATTCCGGCAATACTGGGATGCAGTTAGGACTGATCCTGCGTAGATTTACGTTCCCCTATGACCCTGTCTCTCCCCTCCTCTCTGGCCATGTCATAAATCACATTCTCCAATTAACCACTTTGGCTGGCTGTGAACCTTAATGCCCTCCTTCTGATTGTGGTCAGAAAGAATGTATGGAATTCACTTCAGTTCTCCCTCCCTCCTGCTCATGGCAACTTGAAAGCTTTGCAAGTTGACATCTATATTTTAATTAGTTGCTGATCTCATTACGATGTAGATGTTCCAACCTCTAGTTTATGTTCATGGCAGCACCCAGTAACAACTGTGGTTAGCACACAAAATGAAATGTATACACCTAGGACATACTTACTAACATTGGAGATAAGACAGTGACTGGATTGATTTTCCTATTTTGCATGCTCCTATCAAACTTAAACATACTGATCCAAGGCAAAGCCTCTCTAAGCCAAAGAGAAGGGAAATTGTTGCAATATTTTCAGGATCAGACTCAATAATATTAGTGAGAGTTAAAGGTTTAAATATACTTCCTTTTATTTACAATAGGCATTCTATATTCACTGAATATTCACAGATAGAAGCAAGGAAAAGGGTGTAGGTGGCTCCTTATATATACAATGGGTGGAGCTATAAGTGGGAGTGGTGAATTATGAATACATTAAGAAGTGAAGAATAAGTTAACCCCTGATACCCCATTCATATACTATTTACACATTAGAGAATAAGGCATTTACATCTGACAAATCCCCCTCTAAATGCCGATTCGTTATACAACACCAATTACATTCAGATTCAGGACAATACAAGACATACAATTTAGATGTTAAATATTTGTGTTGCTTAGAAGGTAAAGGCTTTGTCAATATGTCAGCTAATTGTTCTGAAGTATCACAATGCACTGCTTTAATAAATCCATCCTGAGATAATTGTCTCACATGTTTAAATTTTATATCTATATGTCTGGACCTTTGTCCAATGGCATCAGATCTAGATATTTCAATGGCTGCTTTACTGTCTTCATGCATAACAAAAGGCAAAGCAGGTTTTTTCCAAACATCTGAAATTAAATCATTAAACCATACAAGGTTATTTGCTGCTTTAGATAAACAAACATATTCCGCTTCTGTCGTTGAAGTGGCTACTAGTTCTTGTTTACCAGTATACCAGTAAACTGGACAGTCATTTAAGAGAAAAATATAACCAGATGTACTTTTTCTGCATGATGTGTCTCCAGCCCAGTCCGCATCTGCATAACATGCAAGCTTTGGTTCTTTATTATCACTAGGTTCTAATACTAAGCAAAAATCTAGTGTACTTTTCAGATATCTTAAAATTCTTTTAACAGCTTCCCAGTGATACATTGTTGGTTTGCTGACGTGTCTGGATAATAAATTGAGTGGTAAGGCGATATCTGGTCTAGTCCAATTAGATATATAAAGAAGTGAACCTATGATTGATCTATAAAACGTGTTATCCTTGAATTCAGGTGAAGATTCATCAGTATTTCTAAGAAAATCAGTTTGCATAGGAGTATCACAGGGTTTGGCATTGTTTAAATTGCATTTATTTAAAAGTTCTATAATCTTATCTCTCTGAGTAAGTTTGAATCCCCTTCTAGTCTTATTAATTTGAACACCAAGATATTTGTTCACTTTACCTAGAGATTTCAACGAGAAATGTTCATTTAACTTATTTACAAAAGTTTCTCTTCTTTCTTTGTGTTTTCCTATATATAAAATGTCATCTACATAAATCAACACAAATTCAATGTAATCATCACCCTTTTTGACAAAGAAACAGTTATCAGCAGTGGTAGCGTTGAAATCCATGGTCTTAAGTACTTTTACTAAACAATCATACCATCTTTTACCAGATTGTTTTAATCCGTATAAACTCTTGTTCAACAGCCAAATTTCATTTTTGTTGGTGTATTGACTGTGAGGTGCTCTTACGTATATTTCCTTATCTAGTTTTGCGTGTAGATACGCAGTCTGTATGTCATATTGAAATACATCGAGATTGAGTGCTGATGCTACCACTAGAGCTGTTTTGACACTCTCTGTTCTTACAGTGGGGGAATACGTGTCAGTATAGTCCTCCGGATATTTCTGTGCATAACCTTGTGCAACTAATCTAGCTTTATATAGAGTATTGCCTCCTTCTAAGTTCTTAATTTTATATATCCACCTGGTACCAATAATTGTTTTATCTTTAGGTGCAATTGCAGGTGTAAATACATTTAATCCTTGTAAACTTTCCATCTCTTTTTTCATAGCTAATTCCCATTTTTCTTTTTCTTCACGAGGGAGTTTTAACACTTCCTCATAAGTATTAGGCGTTATTGGCTCACCATCCATATGCATTATGTAATCTCTGTATTTATTTGGCATTTGATTTCTGTTGTTTCTAATGACTCTTTCAGGTTTGCTATTGTTATCATGCAAATATCTTGCTTCTTTTTTTGTTAGTGTGTCTGTCTTTATTTTGTGTTGGCTATTTGTCCAAGTTTTGGTTTTGCTTTTATATTTGTTGATATTCTGTTTTTCTATGGTCCCTTTCTCATGAGATTTTGTACCTTTACATTTATTTGGAAATATTTCATTAAGATGTAATTTAGACCAGTTGGCCTGTTCATGGAACACAGCTGTTCTGGAAACTATAAATTTGTTATTATTATCAATGAATCTGTACCCTTTGGTGCCAGTTTCATATCCCATAAATCTTAATCTTCTGGATACGTTTTCTCCCTTTCTTCTCAACTGTTTAGGTATGTGTACGTCTGCAGTGACTCCAAATATGTGCATGTGTGCTAATTTTGGTTTCCTATTATACATTACTTCATATGGTGTCTTATTTACAATACTGGACCAGGTTCTATTTTGTGTGTAATTTGAATAATGTAAGGCTTCTGACCAAAATTGTTTGCTTAAGCCAGCATCCTCCAATGTGCATCTAATCATGGTTTGTAATGTGGAATTCTTTCTCTCTACAATCCCGTTCTGAAACGCAGAAAATGGACTAGACGTGTAATGTAGCATTCCTCTATCCTTTAACCATTGGGAGAATTCTTTAGACATGAATTCACATCCCCTATCTGTCATAATTTGTTTTATTCTGATATTGTGTTGTGTTTCTATGCGTTTGTAAAATTCCTTAAATTTTTGAAAGGTTTCATCTTTGTGTTTTAATGTATAAACAAACCCATAACGGCTATAATCGTCTACTATTGTCATGAAGTAACGTTTTCTATAGGTGATTGATGGAGTTAATGGGCCAACTAAGTCCATGTGCACTAAGTCAAAAATTTTGTTAGTTGATCTAGTAGATTTTCTTGGTCTGGGACTAGTTTTTAGTTTTGTAGATTTACATACTGAGCATTCCAAATAGTTTTCACAATTTTTTATTTTGACACCTTCTGCGTGTTCAGTCATTTTTTGTACTACAGGAAAACTGGCATGTCCTAACTTCCTATGTAAGATGTGAGCACACTCATCATGAATTGGTTTACCTATTTTCGGTTTTTTTTCATTGTGTGCATCTGCGTGATCATGAGATATTTTACATTCATCATTGTCACTGTTGCTAATATTTTCATCATCTGCTTCAATACAATCTTCCATATTTGAATCAATGTTATGCAACCATTTTTCCTTTGTTATCAGATAAGGTAGGCCTCCTTTAATCATCACAGTGCCTATATTTATTTTATTCTTCTCCAAAGTCGCTTTTCCCTTTGAGAAAACTATATTAATGTCAGAATCTCTACTTAGTTTTATGGCACTTAGTATGTTATGAGGTATTTCAGGTATTAACAATACCCCCTCTATTTTTCCTAGACCAGGCAAGGTTACATTTCCTCTGCCTAATACTTGAACCTTTTCTTGGTTAGCTACCTTTATTACAAATTTATCTTCTGTAAATGAAGACAATATATTTTTGTTATTAGTGGTGTGATTAGTTGCTCCAGAATCAATAAGCCAATTATTGTTCTCATTTTGCTGTATTTTAGTGTTGTCTTGTTTATTTAATCCATTCAGTGAACCAGATTTTCTATCCTTTGAATTATCTCTGCCCCCTCTATTCTCTTTGTAATTTGGTGGGCTTCTATATCTATGTCTATCTATGGAAGACTGTCTATAATTGTATTTGTTCCTATATTCTGACCTATGTCTTTCCTTTGAAATTTTGGGACAATCTCTTCTATTGTGTTCCCTGGATCCACAATTGTGACATTTAAATGTTTCATTATATTTTTCTTGGAAAGCTACTTTCCTATAAGGTTTGTGTTCTGTGTGATTGCTAGAACGATTTCTTCTTGAATTGTCTTCTGCTATCAATTTATTGGATAGACTTTCTATGGATAAATATCCTAGATTGATAGTGTCTAAATGTGACATAAAATTGTCCCATGATGAATCAAGTGAGTTGATAATAACACTTTTCATTGTTTGGTCTGAAATCACCTCCCCCCTCAAATGCAGCTCAGCTCTTATTTTGTTTAAAGATATTAAATGCTCACTTATGGAAACCCCTGGTTTCACTCTAGATGAAAAGAAATCCTTAGACATTCTTGTGGTGGTAGCCACACTATCGCTGTGAAACAAATTAAACATGCATTGAATAATTTCTGAAACAGTCAGATTAGGTTTGATGCTATGATACATTGCAGGAGACACACTAGATATTATTAAGAAAAATGCTCTATGGTGTAAACAATCTATTTTTAAAGTCCAAGGTCTTTTTGGGGGACTAGTGATAAAAAATAGTAAATTTTCCTTCATAAAGACAACCTGGAGTTGTTGATACCATTCTTGTAAATTAATGCCATCAACCCTTAGTTTCGGGAAGTCACTGGGTAAATTTCCGACATTATTTTGTCCATTACTTACGACCTGGGGCAGTCCGTGGTCTCGCAAGTGTAGAAAATTGCAAAACGGCATGGGGATGCTCGCAACGAGTCTGCGTGGTTCTCTCGCCAGTTCATGTCTTCCCGGACCGTCTGCGTAGTTTCGCGCATGCGCGTTGTCCATTTCTTCTTTGGAGTCGTCGTGGAAGGTTCTCTCCATTGCGGCTCACTCGCTCTGCTCTGCTTCAGACGAGTCGGTCTCTGGTTCAACCTTGGGAGTTCTGACGACGGCGGCTGCTCTCCTTTTTCTTTTGGGAGCGTTGGCACTTGCTTCGGTCTGTGGTGTAGGGCGGAATCGACAAGGCTCTCTGGGTTCGGGCGTCGTCGCTTTCGAAGTCAGGATGGGAGCGGGCAGGTCTTGAGGTATCGGCTTGCTCGCTCGCTTCTTCGGTGGCTCTTTGGTAATTTTTAGTTTTGGCCCAAATGCAGCAAAAAGTGTTTTCATTGCTGATTTTATTTGGGATTTTGTTGAGTCATCTTCACTTTCTGATTCTGATTCTTCTGAGGAGTTCGAATCTTCTTTTTCATTTTCGTTGTCTGATAACGTTTTTCGCGCCAGAAATTTTGAATTGAGCATTTTGATTGGCTCTGCTTCGCTCACCTTGGAGGCCTGTTGAAACCAAGATGGCTGCCATTCAAAATTTCGCGCGGGATCACCGTTTTTCTTCTTCGTAATGACTTTCTCTGCAGTCATATCACTCACTATTTTTGGGTCTTTAGGCTTCTCATTAGTGATGTTTTTCTCTCTCGCTGCTCCGCTGTTCTTCAGCATTTCTTGGAGGTTCGCGATGAGGCTTTCATCATTCTTCTGGCTTTTTAATAGTTTTAATATCTCTGACCTGAGTTCGTTGTTCTCTATTTCGATTTCCTCCTGGTCATCATTTTCATCTACTATTTCTTCGTCTTCAGTGGTGTATTCTTCGGATTCTCTCAAAATTGCGTTTGTGGATTCGTTGATTATTTCTTGTTCTGTTTCCATTTCTTTGCTGTAGGCCCTGGTGTTGGGCCTATCTTTCTTAGACATTTTTAAGTTTTTATTGAGTCAATTAACCATCCTCTGCTACCAGCTTGTTGCAATATTTTCAGGATCAGACTCAATAATATTAGTGAGAGTTAAAGGTTTAAATATACTTCCTTTTATTTACAATAGGCATTCTATATTCACTGAATATTCACAGATAGAAGCAAGGAAAAGGGTGTAGGTGGCTCCTTATATATACAATGGGTGGAGCTATAAGTGGGAGTGGTGAATTATGAATACATTAAGAAGTGAAGAATAAGTTAACCCCTGATACCCCATTCATATACTATTTACACATTAGAGAATAAGGCATTTACATCTGACAGAAATATTACCCATTCCTGATTGCATAATCAGTAAAACCACAAACATCCCATAGTTAATGAAGGATGCATACTTAATCCCATCAATGTTCTACCAATAGGCAGCAACAATGATTCTTCCCAGTCTCATTAATGCTTTGAGAAATTACAGTTTTCTCGAATAATAGAATATCTCTCATTAAACACACATATCTTCATTAAACATATACATACACTCATTTACTGCACATTTGCATGGAATAAGAATAGACCCTAAGCCATCAAAAGTAAACCAGAGCCTTGAAAATGCCCACTGTATGGTTCAAAAGCCCTATAGAGGGTGGTACCTTTTTATTATATCTTGTTTCCCTTGTTGGGTCAACTCACAAAGCATCCCTGCTCTCAAGTTGCCATAGGCAAGGGGGATGGGAAAATGAACTTTGCAGCGAGGGAGCACTTCAGTCAAAACAAAAAGCACATTCCAGCCATCTCTCTGTCAAGGCCTTCTCCGTGGTTACCCATAGTGGCCGGAGGGGCGTGATCTCTACAACCTGTGAAATTGCTTCATTGGAGAATGTGACTGATGACACATCTCGGGGGGAGGGGAGAAGCAGGGTCATGATTGGGGCCGTAAATTAATTGGGGTCAGAGTTGGCTTCACTTGGAATGTGCTGACATGAAGCTCCTAATAAATAACTGGATTTCTTTTGAAGCTTGGCTCGAGGCTCAGGATTTAATTAGGGCATCCGTCAGAACCCTGACACTGTAATCCATTGATACTTGTCTTAATATGGGTGTGTTTTTGTCTTAATAGTGTGTGTGATCCATCTTTCACATCCATGGCAGACATTATTTCAGGGATCACCCTGAAGAGACTATTTCTTTCTTAGATGATTAGGCCTTTTCTGGCTCAGCTTGTAGAGTGATCAATAGAATGATAGACACACAGTCATACATGTCTGAGGGAGAGGGGCAGTTTAAAAATATTAAATATAAATAAAGAAATAATCATAAGGCTTTAAGCGGCATAGTGGCCTAGAGGTGAACACTCGCCTCTCACTCGGAAGGTTGAGAGTTCAGTCCTAGGCTGCAACAGATTTTTCTCTATCAGGGCACAAAGAGAAAATATCTGCTGCAAACACCCCATAGGTGTCAGGAAGGGCATCTGACCAGTAAATGCTCAGCTCCACTCAGTCACTCCAACCCCACACCAAAGCAAAGGATTAACATAAGAAATAATTAAAAAATAATCATAAGGTTTGAAGAGTCCTTGAAGATCTTCTAGTCTAATGTCCTGTTAATTAAAGGTTCTTCAACAATTCATGAAAATCTGTGATGGAACACCCATGATTCCATAAGGCAGACCATTCACTGCTGAATTCTTAATTCTTAATTCTCCTTATTCTGAATTTGGATCTCCCTTTGCAGAGTTTCCATCTTTAGTTCTTGCCATACTTCTAGGATCTATGAAGAATAAATCCACACTCTTTTCCATGAGCTTGTAATACACCAAGTATCTCAGAGCTCTTAAATAAAGTATCTATTATTATTCCTATTAGATGAGAGTAAACAAATTTCATAAGAATTGCCTCCTCTTTTAGTTGATGTTTCACTCTTTTGGACTAGTGTTAGTGAAATACTGTATTATATGTACTGTATTTTTTGGAGTATAAGACATACCTTTTCCCCCCAAAAAGAGGGTGAAAATCTGGGTGCATCTTATACTCTGAATGTAGCCCTGCCCAGTTTCTCAAACGGAGGTTTCAGAGGCTTAAAAAGCATCAGAAATGAAGCTTCAGAAAAAAAGCCTCCAAACAGAGCTTCAGAGGCTTTTTTTTTCTGAAGCTGTGTTTCGGAGGCTTTCAGAGGCAGAAAAACAAAAGTTTTTTCTGAAAGTTTCAGAAGTTTCAGAGGCAGGAAAAAAAAGAAAAAAAAAAGAAAAAAAAAGCAAGGCACAGAGCTCACAACCAACCAACCTGTTGCTAAAATTCACCTCTGGGAACAGCTGATTGGGGGTATTCTGGGAGGCGGAGCCACCCTCCAATCAGCTTTTTTCTTATTTTCCTCCCCAAAAACTAAGGTGCGTCTTATACTCTGATGCGTCTTATACTCCGAAAAATACGGGTATGTGGATTGTGGAGTAGGTTCTACATTTCTGGTCCCAATAAATTCCCAGTGAATTCCAAATAATTTGTTTAAAATAATAGCATTTTTACAGTTGTTTCTGTTCTTATCTAAATTTCTGGTCAAAGTCCATTTTGGGGGACAGTGGTATAATATTCTAAATATGTTTACATTAAATTGTAATAACAAGAATCAAAGAGAGGGAGAGGAAGAGAAAGGGAGGGAGGGAGGGAGAGGGAGATCAGGATCTTTCTTCTTTCTTGTCTATTTAATATTTCTCTATTTGTAGAGAAAATGTACTAAAATTTAGTAAATGAAGAGGGTCTTCTGAATATAAATTATGAGGTTTGGTGGACTCTGGGGGTAAAAATTGCAGCCATCAGAGGTATTCTTGCCATATATATTCTTCTCTCTCCTGAGCTCTATAAATTAGACTATAAACAAAAGCTACTGGAGTCAGCAAGCAGCAAAGAAAGACGCACACACTGGTGGTTGCTGTGTTGTGCATTATATCATTAGACAGTAAAAGGCAGGGGAAGAAAAAAAGGAAAAGGGAATTTTGCTTTGACACAGGACAGCAGTAATATTACCAACAGTTTGAGGTGTCATGGTTGAAGTTTCCATTGGTGCATACTTTGAGAGGAACTAGGACTGTGATGGCGAACCTACGGCATGGGTGCCACAGGTGGCACGCGGAGCCATATCTGAGGGCACATGAGGATTGCCTAGCTCAACTCCAGCACACATGTGCCCGCCGGCCAGCTGATTTTCGGGCCTTCCGGGCCCACTGGAAGTTGGGAAAGGGGCTGTTTCCAGCCTCCGAAGGGCCTCCGGGGAGTGTTGAGGAAGGCTGTTTTTGCCCTCCCCAGGCTCCTAGAAAGCCTCTGGAGCCTGGGGAGAGTGAAAAATGGGCCCACTGTGCCAAAAGCAGGGGGAGCACAGGGGGAGCACGTGCATGTGTGCGGGAGGGCAGGCCACGGGTGGGCATTGAATTATGGGTGTGGGCACGCATGTGCACAATCCCCCTGCTCTCCCCCCGCTTTTGGCATGCGACAGCAAAAAGGTTAGCCATCACTAAACTAGGATTTGTTTCTCACTTGAAATTGTTTAGACTGGTCAAGGCAAGCTAAAAACAGGAAAAGAAAAATCCTAGCCAAAGAGACCTTTCATGTTTGTGGTTCGATTGAAAGACCTCCAGAAATGTACCTTTCCGTTGATGCTCGGTGGCGAAATTCTGTTTTGTTTCGCTTCTCATACCATGTGGTGATGAAAAAGGAATTATTTCAGAAATTTATTTCAGACAAGAGAATAGTGAATAACAACTCTGATGAGGAGAAAGAGTGCAGAGTTTTTCACTCAGTGGTGGGATTCAGCCGGTTCAGGCCAGTTCGGGCAAACTGGTTGTTAAATTGCTGGCTGCCCCCCCTTCCCACTCCCCCTTCCAGGAGTCCCCACATGCCCCATTTTGGCTCCCAGGTAAGTGCAGGGAGGCTTACTAGGCCCAAAATGAGGTGCGGGGGGTGCGGCATGCCCCTCCCCCCATGGCCCATTTTTGCTCCCAGGAGGCTGCAGGGAGGCCTACTAGGCCCAAAACAGGGCACGGGTGTATGGCACGGGTCCCCATGCCCCGTTTTTGCTCTCAGGGGGAGGGGGGTACAGGAGGCTGTGTGCTGCGTGTCAAACCCCCTAGCCATGCCCACCATGGCCACGCCCACCCACCCGGTCATTAGGGCAGAGAACCGGTTGCTAAATTATTTGAATCCCACCACTGTTTTCACTTATTTAGAATAGGCAGTCCTTCGCTTAATGACCGGTTGCTTAGTGACTGTTATCAAAGTTATGACAGAGCCCCTGAAAGCTACTTATGGTTCCAGAGGTTCCCATGTTTTTACATTCTCCACATACTCGCATGCATTTCAAGTGCATTTCAGGTGCTTAGCAACCAGGTCTCCTTATGGCTAGGTCCATGGTCATGGACCACAATTTATAATGTTTTTGAATATTTATGACAAAAACACCTATAATATATGGATTTGCTTAATGGTGACCACATTCATTTAATGACCACCACAAACAAACAAAAGTCATAATGTTGAGTCTGGTCACAGAGATGCCTCAACTTACAACTGTCATGATTTATGACAGAAACTATTACGGTCCTAAGTCCTATCTGTAATAGCAATAGCATTTAGACTTATATACCGCTTCCCAGTGCTTTACAGCCCTCTCTAAATGGTTTTACAGAGTCAGCATAATGCTTCCAACAATCTGGGTCCTCATTTTACTGACCTCAGAAGGATGGAAGGCTGAGTCAACGTTGAACCTGGTGAGATTTGAACGGCCAAATTGCAGTCAGCTGGCAGTCAGCAGAAATAGCCTGCAGTACTGCATTCTAACCACTGCGCCACTGCGGCTCTGATGAGCTGGCCAAGCCATTAGAGTGAAAATACTGGTTGTTTTTTTCATTGTAATACCATCTTTGTGGCGCTTCACAGCTTCCAATTGCCATATACTTCCCAAGTGAAAATCTCAGCAGGAAATGAATCCTGTTGGGCTTGATTTCAGTAAAGAAAGAGTTTGTTTTGTGGACCACTTGCAGAGTATCTCTTTCCCCTGAAGAAATTCTGAAAAATTGTCCAAACGACAGAAAAATTCAAAAAGCCATTTGTAGCCAGACCTGCTTTGTGCTGTGCTAACCTGATGTACCATAAGGTTTATTGATAGAGTACCAACATTTCAAGAGCCTTGGTGGTGCAGTGGTTAGAATGCAGTATTGCAGGCTTACTCTGCCCACAACCCATTCCGTCCTGATGGGCTCAAGGTTGACTCAGCCTTTCATCCTTCCAAGATCTGTAAAATGAGGACCAGAGGCAATATATAAAACATTGTAAACTGTAAACTGTCCAGAGAGTTCTGTAAAGCACTATGGGGGTGGTATATAAGTCTAAAATGCTTTTGTTTCTGCTATTTCGTTAAAGAAAAGAGGAAGAATATGTAGCACCACTGTTTTAATGTAAACATTTTTTTTTTTTTGCTCTTTAAATCCCTTCTGCTAATCCATTGCTACAGCAGGCTTTTGTCTGCCTTCTGGGCCCATTTACTCTGAAATAGACTGTCCTCTATTAAGAGAATCTTTGTTATTTGCTTAGATAGCCTTGGGGGAAATGTAATTGTTCCCCGTTTGCTATCACCACTTCTAAATGGATTTCAGCAGCTGTAGTAAGTGGAAATGTAGGTTGCACACTCTATGGCATCTTATTATTCATATGCACACTTTCTCTTCAGCATGAGAAGCAGCATGTATCTCCATACTATTTGTTATGAAATATGAGTAAAATTATATTCTGCTTGGGGGTTTCTTTTATGTGTCTGATTGGCAACTCTAGGAAGAAAAAGCTGGATTAGACAACCGTTTGTCCTGATCCAGTATGGTTTTTGTTGTGGTTTTAAAATGATGCCCTCAAAAGCCACATATACAAAGACTGATTTTTTTTTTTTAAGAAAAAGCAAAGCCTTGTCTTTTTTAAATTAGAAATGTTTGGAATATATCTGAAGTTTTGTGGATTATGGGAGATTTACCCCCAAATTTCTTTTCACACTATCAAACAGAATTGAGTTTAAAGGGACCTTGGAGATCTTCTAGTCCAACCCCTGTTCAAGCATGAGACCCTATATCATTTCAGAAAAGTGGCTGTCTGGTCTCTTCTTAAAAAGCTCCAGTGATGATGCACCAGTGGTGGGTTTCAAATTTTTTTACTACCGGTTCTGTGGGTGTGGCTTGGTGGGCGGGGCATGGCTTGGTGGGCGTGGCAGGGGAAGGATACTGTAAAATCTCCATTCCCTCCCCAATCCAGGGGAAGGTTACTGCAAAATCTCCATTTCCTCCCGATCAGCTGGGACTTGGGAGGCAGAGAATAGATGGGGGCGGGACCAGTCAGAGGTGGTATTTACCGGTTCTTCGAACTACTCAAAATTTCCACTACCGGTTCCCCAGAACTGGTCAGAACCTGCTGAAACCCACATCTGTGATGAACCCACAACTTCTGAAGGCAAGCTGTTCCACTGGTTAATTCTTCCCACTGTTAGGAATTAATTCCACATTGCTTCTCTCCTTGATTAGTTTCCATCCATTGTTTCTTGTCTTGCATTCTGTTGCTTTGGAAAATAAGTTGACCTCCTCTTCTTTGTGGTAGCCCCTCAAATACTGGAATATTGCTATCATGTCACCCCTGGTTCTTCTTTTCTCTAGACTAGCCATATCCAGTTCCTGCAACCGTTCTTCATGTTTTAGTCTCCAGGCCTTTAATCATCCAAGTTGCTCTTCTCTGCACTTTTTTCCAAATTCTCAACATCTATTTTGTAATGTGGTGACCAAAAATGGATGCAGTATTCCAGGTGTGGTTTTACTAAGGATTGATACTAATACTAATAATTTAGATTCTAGTTTTTTGATACTAATACTAATGATTTTGATTCTACAACCAAGGATTGTTATGTCATAACATCTTTTTAAAAAAAAAACATTTTTTTTATTTATTTTTTTACAAACATATCAGTGCGTGAACAGTGTGGTGCCTAGATATCATACATTCTAATATCAATAAGATTAATAGCATTAGTCATAGTTATTACTTTCAATCCAACTTATATATTTCTAATAGTGATACATATTTATATAAAGTTGAAATCTATTCTTATTCAATTGTTCCATGTTTTCTCTTATTATTACTCTTATTTTATTATATTCTAATACAAATAAGACTAATAGCATTAGTCACAATTATTACTTTCAATCCAACTTATATATTTCTAATAGTGATACATATTTATATAAAGTTGAAATCTATTTTTTTAAAAATTTGATTTATATGCCGCCCTTCTCCAGAGACTCAGGGCAGCTTACAATGCGTTAAGCAATAGCCTTCATACTTTTGTATATTTATACAAAGTCATCTTATTGCCCCCACAAACTGGGTCCTCAATTTACCTACCTTAGAAAGGATGGAAGGCTGAGTCAACCTTGAACCTGGGGAGATTCGAACTTGCAGTAATTGCAGGCAGCTGAATGTTAATAACAGGCTATTAGTCTGCTGCACCACCAGGCTCCTATTCTTATGAATATTCTTATTCAATTATTCCATGTTTTCTCTTATTTTTACTCTTGTTTTATTATATTCTAATACAAATAAGACTAATAACATTAGTCATAATTATTACTTTCAATCCAATTTATATATTTCTAATTGTGATACATATTTATATAAAGTTGAAATCTATTCTTATTCAATTGTTCCATGTTTTCTCTTATTATTACTCTTATTTTATTATATAAAAGTGTATACACTAATATTCCCCTTTTTTCTTATTTCTATCTCTTATTCTAACTTTTAATCATGTCATCCCATAGCATCTTCATTGATTGCAAGTCATAAGTCACTAATAATAATAATTATACGTAATAAGTCACTGGTCATAACATCTTTTTTCATTCCAATTCTCATTACTGTTATGATGAAATCCACCCTCTCTTTTCATTTAATTATATTATATAGACAAAGAGGAAGCTCCAGTGGATTTGTTTCTGAGCCATATCCCAAGCTTACATTCAAACTACCATGGGACTTATTAACATCAAAGAGTGAGGGGATTGCTTGGTTAATTGAAACATCAAAAATTTTCAAGTGGGGAAAAAGGGGGATTTTTGACTAAAAACAATGCCTCTTCTCAAGAGGTGCAGCTCATCTGTAGGAAAATAACTGCCTATAAATCGGGATTAACAGTTCAGAATTTTTCAAGGGCTCAAATGCCAGCATCCATAAAGCAAATAGCTCGGGTATTTACATTTAATCAAAGTTAGTCTGGTGGGGCTTCAACCCAACTCCACCAACTCAATTAATTTTTAGATCAAGATGTTCTTGGACTTAATTCAAAATGAGTTTTCTCCTTAACCCCCCCCCCCCTTGTTCTCATTTATGCACAAAACCGCTTAAAAAAGAATTGAATGGAATGATTATTGCACAATTACCATATGATTATCATTGATCCAACCAGCTTCATATTGCCTCATTGCCTTGGGTTTTCCAGAGTTTTAGTCAGTTGTCATCTCCAGCTATGGGTGCATGAATCTCAGTCGATTTCAATCTCTTCTCCGCATTTTAATTTGAGATCATTTTATTTAAAGGGGAAAAAATGTATTGTTTACATTTTGCAATTTTATGTCAGATGACTGAATTATCTCCATAAAACATTTCCATCCCTATGAAATTCAGAAGGGATGCAAAGCTTCTGGTTGGGTTTGATGAAGAGGAGACATGTTTTGCTTTGAATTCACTAATATTGTTGAAGCAGCTCGCTTCAACCAGATCTCCAAGTACAGACTGAAGCAATTTGTAGAAGGTTAACCTTGGTGGATATTTGCTAGTATGGGCTATTCCATAAAAACACTCAAACACAGACACAGATGCACATAGATGCAAACACAAAAGAAAAACAAATGTAAACAAAGAATATCTCAACTTCCCTTGTATTTATCCTGGGTTTTAATCAGTAGCTATAATAATAATGAAGTGTTAATACCACTTTATAATGCCTTGGTAAGGCCACACTTGGAATACTGCATTCAGTTTTAGTCACCACGATATAAAAAAGATGTTGAGACTCTAGAAAGAGTGCAGAGAAGAGCAACAAAGATGATTAGGGGACTAGAGACTGAAACATATGAACAACGGTTGCAGGAACTAGGTATGTCTAGTTTAATGAAAACAAGGACTAGGAGAGACATGATAGCAGTGTTCCGATATCCACAAAGAAGAGGGAATCAAATCAAGCTACTCTCCAAAGCACCTGAGGGTAGGACAAGAAGCAATGGGTGGAAACTAATCAAGGAGAGAAGCAACTTAGGAGAAATTTCCTGACAGTTAGAACAATTAATCAGTGGAACAACTTGCCTCCAGAAGTTGTGAATGCTCCAACACTGGAAGTTTTTAAGAAGATGTTGGATAATCATTTGTCTGAAGTGGTGTAGGGTTTCCTGCCTAAGCAGGGGGTTGGACTAGAAGACCTCCAAGTTCTCTTCCAACTCTGTTATTCTAATAATGGTGATTTTAAAACAAAGATCAAGGCTGGGGAAATGTAGTTTAAAATATAGTTGAACTTTATTTCTCCTTGAGTCCATCAAGCCTGGCCAATGATTAGAGATGGAAGGCCATATTGACTTGAGCAGTGGTGAAATCCATTTTTTTTTACTACCGGTTCTGTGGGTGTGGTGTGGGTGTGGTGTGGTGTGGTGTGGCTTAGTGGGTGTGGCAGGGGAAGGATACTGCAAAATCTCCATTCCCACCCCACTCTGGGACCAGCCAGGGGTGGTATTTGCTGGTTCTCCGAATTGCTCAAAATTTCCATTACTGGTTCTCCAGAACCTTCAGAACCTGCTGGATTTCGTGCTGGACTTAAGTATGAAAAAGAAACTGAACCCAGGATCAGAAAGGGCGATTCTGTGCATATTGGAGCAGGCTACTTTATTAACAACTATCAGCAACATGGATAAAGAAGATGCTGATTTCCTGTATCTGTAACATATCTGAAAACTAATGCTGATTGTTTTGTTTCATATGCAATCAGATTCATTGAAGCATTATTTTTTTCACCCCATTTCTATGTAGCTGTTCTGCCCCAGCTATGGACCCCAAAGAACACAGCACACACAAACTCTATATAAAGCTTATTTTATTCAAATAACTTAGTCTTTATCAACCAAAGGCTGTTAATACTGTCTTAACAGCCTACCAGAATTCTAAGATAAGGTAATCACAGTCTTACTAGAGTTGGCAGAAAGCCCAGAAGCAATTTTGCAGACACGAAAGAGAGTGAACTAAAGTTGTTCTCTACAACTTGTTGCAAGCTGCCTTCCTTCTTAAATAGGCTAAGGGAGTAGCCAATTAGCCCCAAGCCTTACTCTCGAGGAGACCTCCTCCTGAGGAGCCACTCCTGCCTTTTGGCAGCTCTGCGCACCCGTGCATCAAGAAGAGGTTCCTTCTCTTCGTCCTCTTCACTTAAAGGAGCTTCTGGAGGTTCTGAAGGCCCTGGCTGAATCCCTGCCTCTGGCACCACATCTTTTCCAGCCTCCTCACTGTCCGACTCGAGCGCCAGCTGCACAAGCTGCTGGCACAGCACCACACCACCCTCCTCATTGTCAAATCAGTTACAATCTGCCCAGACCGCTGACGGGCCACAACAGTAGCTTTATGTAATGTACAAAATGCCATTTTATATATATGCCATTGTATTGCCTCTATGGCATGGGTGTCAAACTCGATCACGTCACATATTGCGATGTCTTTTGCCTTTGTGGAGCTGGGGTGGGTGTGGCTGCATGTGATGCATCTGGCCGGTGGGCCGCCAGTTTGACAGGCCTGCTCTATGGTATTAGGTGGTTCTCTGTTCATCTCACATAAAATGGAATACAGGCCTGTAGAAGACTTTATCTGCTTTATTTTATTTTCAAAAATGGGAAGTTTAAAAAGATTTTCTTATTCCTTCTTTCCACAAAGCATTTAGAAAGTCCCTAATGCAGCCCAACACAATTTGTATCTGGTAATTTACACATCTAGCAACTTTTGTACAATACAATTAGCATATGAGCTGGTGCAGAATTGTTTTAAAATCATCCATAAAATCCTTGCCTTTTTATTGTAACTACTGATTAACTTTCTTGATGAAGAATTTACAATTATTTTATAAGCTTTAGTTGCCCTAATAGAGTTACGTCCCCTACGGATATTGTTTTATAATATGATTGGCATGTAATATATTGGCTTTCGATGGGAAATTCTCTAGTGAAGAGACTGGTTTTCCTTTTTAATTGGAGAATTGAATTCCACAATTCAAAGAAGGGAAATTGCATTCCAGTTCATGATTAGCTGAAGAAATGTGAATCAAATCAGTTCATACTGAAGCGAAAACAAACATATTTCTTTCCATCTCTATCAAATTCACTATTCTGGGTTCTTCATGGCTTTATGGGCGAACAATAAACTTTGTATTTGTGAATAATAGCAATAGCACTTAGATTTATATATCGCTTCATAGTACTGTACAACACTTTCTAAGTGGTTTTACAGAGTCAGCCAGAAGTGGTATTCAGTACTGACCAGTTCTGGAAAACCGGTAGCGGAAATTTTGAGTAGTTCAGAGAACCGGTAAATACCACCTCTGACTGGCCCTGCCTCCATCTATTCTCTGCCTCCCAAGTCCCAGCTGATCGGGAGGAAATGGGGATTTTGCAATATCCTTCCCCTGGAGTGGGGAGGGAATGGAGATTTTATAGTATCCTTCCCCTGTTATGCCCACCAAGCCACGCCCACAGAATCGGTAGTAAAAAATTTTGAAACCCACCACTGGAGTCAGCCTATTGCCCCCAACAATCTGGGTCCTTATTTTACCGACTTCGGAAGGATGGAAGGCTGAGTCAACCTTGAGCCTGGTGAGAATTGAACTTGCAGTAATTGCAGGCAGCTGGAAGCTAAATACTACCTTTAACAGTAGCATTAGTCAACCTTGAGCCAGTGAGACTCAAACTGCTGACAATCAGCAGAAGTAGCCTGCAGTACTGCATTCTAACTGCTGCACCACCACGGCTCACAATGTGGTAGTATGGAAAAACCACTCTTCAAACCATATCTTACATTGCTCAGTTTTTCTTCTCACAAATGATGCTAAAAATTTATTCGACTTACAGGAATCCTTGCAACAATAAACTATTTTTGCATACCATACTAGTGAAATAGTACAGGGTGGTACTTGGTGGTACAGGGGTTTAAAGCACCCTGTTATTAAGCTTATTAAGACCAGCTGCCTGCAATTACTGCAGGGTTCGAATCTCGCCAAGGCTCAAGGTTGACTCAGCCTTCCATCCTTTCTAAGGTAGGTGAAATGAGGACCCAGTTTGTGGGGGCAATAAGCTGACTTTGTATAAATATACAAAAGGATGAAGGCTATTGCTGAGCACATTGTAAGCCGCCCTGAGTCTTCGGAGAAGGGCGGCATATAAATCAAATTAAAAAAAAAAATTTAGTAAAAAAGTGTTTAAAAAGTCTCCCTTTCTTGGGTTGTATATCCTTAAGCATAAGCATCTGCCTTCCATGGTGGATCTCAGAGCATGCAGGGCAGAGAAATGGAGGTCTGCCAGATTGCTTGGGAGAAGGCCCTGCTCATCTTGATGGGCTGCACCAGGAAGCTGCCATATTTTTTAGAGTATAAGATGCACCAGAGTATAAGACGCAGGTTAGTTTTTGGGGAGGAAAATAGGGAAAAAAAAATTCTGCCTACCAGATATCCATCTGGCTAGCGTCCTTAACCTGGTCAGCTTCAGCACATTAGTTCACTGGTTTTGAGGTTGGGGCCTGGTTGGGGCTGAAATACAGCTTCTAAAGCACAGCAGATTGTTGGACGGAGCTCCAGTGACTAAAGCAGGCAAAGCGCGGAAGGGGTAAGAGAAGGCAGGACCTATTCTGGGTAGCCATTTTGGGCGTTGTGCGTCACATTTTCAGCCTCCAAATGCGTCGCGTTTTCGGGCGGCAATTGATGGTGATGTGCTTTGGCGATCCCCACCGCCTAGAAAGGCTCTCAAACGGAGTGTTTGGAGGCTGAAAACAAGACACACGGTGCCCAAAATGGCTACGCCATTGTCGGTGGCAATCTGTGCAGCAAGGAAGAGGACGCACGGAGGCCGAAAGGTGGGGGCTGGTGGATGGGTGGGGCTACATTCGGAGTATAAGACACATCCAAATTTTCAGCCTCTTTTAGGGGGTGGAAGTGTGTCTTATACTTGAAAAAATACACTATTTAGCACCGCAAGCAGAGGGAGGCGTTGCTGGGAACAATGTGTGTGGGTCATGGCCATGTGTTTGTTTGTGTTTCCTGCTTGATTTTTGAGACTCTGAACTTCTATAACCAGTGAGCTAACATGGATGTACTGTACTTTCAGGTTTTTGCCTGGGGGGCTTTATGTTCATTTATTGGACTTACTTGTATGAGCAGCTTGCTATTTGTTTTATGGACTAATTGGCCATTGCCTGGGGGATTAATCTGGGTTTGCTTGTGGCTGGCTTCATTTGGGATAGTTCTAAAGCCTCGTGAAGAGAACTGCTGGGGAATACTAATAAAACTCTTAATAAACCACATTGACATGTATGTGTGAGTGAGTGGGGCAGTGTTTTGACCCAGCCTTCGCAAGCACGGAGAAACTGCTTACTTATAAGTAATAGACCCTTTTGCTTTTAAAATAGGGGAAAAACAGTCTCTGTTCACATGTGAACTCAAGATAAAAAGTCTTTCAATGATTTAAACCAAGCAGAAACAGTCCCTGTTCGCACCAGCTGAGGCAAATACATTACCTATTATTTCCCAGCAGGGAGGCTCAGTTGGCACCTCAAATACAGAGCAATTAGTCCCGATGAACCTGGCAAAGGAATCCAACTTGATTGATGTATACTGGAAAATGAACGGTTGTCTGTAACAATAGGACACTCCCAAACCCCTACTACTGTATTTTTCGGAGTATAAAACACTCCGGACTATAAGACACACCTACCTTTTTGGGGGAGGAAAACAAGAAAAAAAAAATCTGCCTCTGCCTCCCAGCAATTTGCCTCATTGCAGCAAACAGCAAACAGCCTGCTTTAGTTTCATTTTCATTTTCAGCACAGCCTATTAGCACAAGGAAAAGCAATCTGTCTCCCAGCAATTTGCCTCCTTGCAGCAAGCAGCAGAGGCCTGCGCGGCAATAGGCAATGGCAATCCCTGCAGCCTGAAACAGCTGAGGGTCGGGAGGCTGATCCAACCGACAATCAACTGCTTGTGCTAATCAGGCTATGCTGAAGCTGAAACGGGCTGTTTGCTGCTTGCTACAAGGAGGTAAATTGCTGGGAGGCAGATGGGATGGGCCCCATCTGTTCCTCCCCCTCACTCAGCTCAGGCCCCAAAGACAGCTGCCCAGCTGTCCACCTGGGGGAGGACAGATGACCCCAGCTCTGCATCTGCCTCTGATTCTGCTTCGTCATCAGAGCCTTCCAAAACTCTGAAGCTGGCCCAGGCTCTCCCTCCTCCTTGTCTGACTCTGCTGGTCGCTCTGCCGGCAGCCGACGGGCCACAACAGGCAGCACAAAAGGGTGGCTTACCTCAGGAAGGACACAATGTTCCAGAGGGTGGGAGTTTAGTGGTGGTGGGCTTGGTGCAACTACAAAAGGAGCATGGCTTTGATTTGATGCCGTTCTCAAACTGAAAGAGTATCTAATTGTTTTTGAAACAGAGGAATATACACTGCTATTTCTTTTTGAAGATTGTTGGAGAGATACATTAACTCGAAAGCCTTTTGAACATCCAAGGGTCGAATCAAACACAAACAAATACACACATTTCTCTTCCCCACCCCTTTTCTTCCTTTATGTCTACTTGCTGCTTCATCTGATACTACTTTAATGCCATAAGTTTGTCTTTCTACTTCTGGTTTGTTTTCTTTGCTGTGTCAACCCTGCAATCAGGGATCACCTACTGAAGGTGGTAATTTTTTAGGATTATCTTCCATAACAGCATTTGTATTTAGGCTATCTAAACCGTTTATCTGCAAGGGCATTTATTCTCATTCGCTTGGAACTCATCTTACCAGGGTACTAAACCTGATACACAGAAAAATAAAAGGGATACTCCTTGGTTCGTTTTGTTGATAGCCTTCTGATTAGATTTGAAGATCGTGCTTGCGAGAACGAAAGGAGAATCTGTGTTGTGATAGATGCCGTTTTACCAAGAAGAACAATAGAGTAGTGGCCAAAATTATGGAAACCTTTTGGGAAAAGTGTATTTTTGAGGTTTGATCGATAATAACACCACTTTTTTTTGGAGTTTCAAAATAATCATATTCCACTGCTGGAATGGCATGGGAATAGCCCACACCTTAACCCAATTGAAAATCTACGGAGCCGACTAAAGAAACTTGTTAGTCAGAAGTGACCCAGGAATAAAACCCAGTTAATAGAAGCAATCATTCAATCTTGGTTTCACATTAGAACAGCTGCAAAACTAAAAGACTTGGTTCACTCCATGGGAAGATGTTGTAAGGCCGTAATTCATGCTAAAAGTACTACTGTACATTGGGTGCAATCCAATCTCTCCAGTTTCAGGAAGAAAAACCAAGTGGAGATGCAATGGGAAGTTTCCAGCATTGATAGAGGTTTCGGCTTCTCAACGTTGGTGGAGCTTCTTAGCCTTTGGAAAGTCTGGGCCATCTAAGTAGCAAGATTATAATGATTATTTTTCTCACTTGTAGAGCTTACAGACTTTAAAGCCTGCATTAAAGGTGAAGGTGAAGGTTCCCCTGCACATGTGTGCTAGTCGTTCCCGGCTCTAGGGGGCGGTGCTCATCTCCGTTTCAAAGCCGAAGAGCCAGCGCTGTCCAAAGATGTCTCTGTGGTCATGTGACTGGCATGACTAAACACTGAAGGTGCACGGAGTGCTGTTACCTTCCCACCAAAGGTTGTCCCTATTTTTCTACTTGCATTTTTTACGTACTTTCGAACTGCTAGGTTGGCAGAAGCTGAGACAAGTAACAGGAGCTCACCCCGTTACGCGGCGCTAGGGATTCAAACTGCTGAACTGACGACCTTCTGATCAACAAGCTCAGCGTCTTAGCCACTGAGCCACCGCGTCCCACATTAGCTTGCATTAGCTTCCTGAAAAGATCTGTTCCCTACCATTCATCTGCCTCAGCTCCTTCTGGTCTACTAAACCACAACCCTAAATGTAACCTCCAGAGCCTCTGATTCTGGAACCAGGCAGATTAGCCATTAAAACTTCAAGGGATTTAGATAAAGAGATGAGTAAAATTTATCATTGAAATAAAGACTGTCCCATGTGGGAATTCTTCAGGAAGTGTTAGCCAACCAAGACTGTTAAGCTGATGTGTCCAGGGGAAAGGATTGCCTTACATATACAGATGTTTGGCACCAAATGAACCAATAAATATGACATTTATACCTCATGGTAGCCAAATGTTAGAGATAGAATATGCTTTTAAAGTGAAAGTTGAAGCTTTGTGAAGATGCTTAAAAATGCAACAGGGGATAATTTGGGGGGAGGCTATGAAATGAAAACCATTGCACAGTTCCCGAGATGTTCTGGACAATTTTCTTGTGGTTCCAAACAGCATTATTATTGTATTTTTTTAAAAAGAAAACAGAAATACTACTGGGACAAATTACAAACCAATTAATATAGATTTCATTGTAGCTGATAACCTTGAAAACATTTTAAAATTAATCTGGAGGAAAAATGAACTTTAGTTCCAAATTCATAGTTGCTCCCATTCTAATATTTTCAAAAAGTTTTTTTTAAAAAAAAAAATCTTGAAAAGAATAAACATAGATTGGTAGATTTAGTAATGTGGGTCATCAAATAAAAAGAATTTGAAAAGAATCCTGTAACTGAACAATTGGTTTACACAATTTTAAATAAAATATTTGGGGATAGATGAATAACTGAGAAATTAAAATAACTAATGATTTTATTAATTTTTAATTTGCTTCCAGCCTTCTTTTAAATGTGACATTTTGCCTTTGTTTTATTTCCAAAAAGAACTTTATTTGGTGTGGGACATTTTCACATGAAGCATGCAAATATATCTGAATTTGGCTTGTTGTTGCTGTTGTTTGATGCATCTCTCAGCAAAATAATATCATAATGAAAAACAGAATAAGGCATCAGCCAGGAAACCAGGGACGGGATTCAGCTGGTTTAGACTGGTTCAGGCAAACCGGATGCTAATTTCACATCTGGTTCACTGAACCGGTAGTTGCAAGGACTGGCTGGCCCCACCCGCCCCTCCCATCCCAGGAGTCTCCACGCGGCCCGTTTTGGATGCCAGGTAAATGCAGGGCCCGTGCAGAGGCTTTGGGAGGGTGAAAAATGGGCCTCCCGGAAGTTCCAGAACTCTGGAAATGTGCCCGTTTCTGGTGTCCAGAGGGAGCCTGGGGGAGGCCATTTTTGCCCTCCTGGAGGCTCGAGGAGAGCCTCCGGAGTTTGGGGAGGATGAAAATGCCCCCCTGCCATGGTGCAGGAGGCTGAATAGGCCACGCCCACCATGGCCACACCCACCCAGCAACTGGACAGAGAATCGGTTGCTAAAATTTTTGAATCCTACCCCTGCAGAAAACCCTAGCTTAAAGTTAACTTTTACTATAGTTCTTAGTAATTTTTCTCCAGTGCTAAAAAAGAGGGAATGAAAATAACACGTAGGGCTATTGTGAAGATTCCTACGATGTTTATGAAGCACTTTATTTTCCTCCTGTACAAACTTTTTTGAGATTTATGATATAATAGAAAACCATGGACATTCTCTTAAAGGGAAAAACTAACACATTTTTCCTCTGTCTTTTGAACAGCTACTTCTAATTTCTAAGTGTCGCAGGCATTCAGCAGATGTGTTCCTAATGTCACTGAATTTAAACAGAAGCCAATGGAAGGTTAGGATTGTAAAGACCGGTTGCGAGATTTGGGTTTGGCCAGTCTAGAGAAAAGAAGGACTAACGGGGACATGATAGCAGTATTCCAGTATTTGAGGGGCTGCCACAAAGAGGAGGGGGGGGTCAACTTATTTTCCAAAACACTAGAGGGCAGGACAAGAGACAATGGATGTGTCAATCAAGGAGAAAAGCAGTCTGGAATTAAGGAGACACTTTCGAACAGTGAGAACAATTAACCAGTGGAACAGCTTGCTTTCAGTAGTTGCAGGTACTTCAGCACTGGACGTTTTAAAGAAAAAACTGGACAGCCACCTGTCTGAAATGGTAGATACAGATACAGATGAACAGAGTTGAAAGGGACCTTGTAGATCATCTAGTCCACCCCAACCCCCCCCCATCTAAGCAGACCCTACACCATTTCTGACAGATGGCAGTCCAGTGTCCTGCTGAAAGCCTCCAGTGATGAAGCTCCCACAGCTTCTGAAGGCAAAGCTGTTCCATTGGTAGATCGCTCTCACAGTCAGAAAAAATTCTCCTTATTTCCAGGTTGAATCTCTTGTTGTTCAGTTTCCATCCATTATTCCTTGTCTGGCCTTCAGGTACTTTGGAAAATAGTGTAACCCCCTCCTCTCTGTGGCAGCCTCTCAAATATTGGAATACTTCTATCATGTCTCCCCAGATCCTTCTCGTCACTAGACTGGTATGGTATAGGTCTCCTGCTTGAGCACTGGGTTGGACTAGAACATGTTTCTCCAACCTTGGCAACTTTAAGACTTGTGGACTTCAACTCCCAGAGTTCCTCAGCCAGCTTTGCAAAGCATCACCGCTACCAGCTCGGGGGAACCGGGCCGAACCAGGAGGAACCCACCACTGATCATGGCCCTATAGGCTCCCTCTCGAATGATTGCCAGAAAAAACATGGACTAGGTGAGTCTGAACTTGTCTGAAAAATAGTTTTGTTGTGATAGGTCGCATTTCTATCGGTGTGCATTTTATTTCAATCTATTTTCCCAACTATTATCTCTCATCATAGAAACCTCACATACGGTTAGGACAAATAGCTGTGGATGGATGGGCCTTTGGTAAATAGTTATGAAGACTAAAAAGCCATCCATGTGTTTGACTTTAAAGGGGAGGTAGAGGCAGCCATGGTTTGGAGAATAATGCTATCAATTGCCAGTAGACATAATGGTTATGTAGTATGTACAGTATGAGTCTTATTACAGTCGAGTCATGCTGAATGGGCTTTTCATTAGCATCTTGTCTTCCCTCACTCTGTCAGAAGATTTATGAGCCTGTTATGATTGTTCTGGTTGCAGGAATTTCAATACCTATACACTATTAAAACTCTCCTGTCTACCTCTGTGTCTGTTTGTATGTAACCTTCAATTGGGTGAAATGATGCATCATTGAGCAACAGTTTTCGAATCAAGGTACCTCAAAGAAGCAAACTTAAAGAATGCATCTGATACTTTACTTCTGTAAAATTGAAATGTCAAAGATCTTCACACCATTTCCTTTCACAAAGTTGTGGCCGCTGCAGCATTCCTCGTGTTAGCCACAGTCATAGGATTGTAATCGTTGACTACACTTCCCAGAAAGCTGTAGGTTGCCTGGTGGAAGAGAAGGTGGCTTTCCTGTCTTCTTCGGGCCATTGCACCCAATTGTTGGTGGCAAGGCAGCTGGGCAAGTGATGATGGGTTTTTTGGGACCAAGCCAGTGGTGAAATTTTCCGTGGTTTGCGCATGCACAGTGCATGCCAAATGCATGTTGCACGCGTGCACGCACAGTGCATGCCAAATGCATGCATGCACATTCACACACAGTGCATGCCAAATGCATGCTGCATGTATGCGCATGCATAGTGCGTGCCAAATGCATGCTGCACCCGCACATGCATAGTGCATGCCAAACACATGCTGGGTGCATGTGCATGCACAATGTGCACCAAACACATGCTGTATGCATATGCACAGTGTGTATCAAATGCACACTGTGCACACACGCATGTGCAGTGCGCACCAAACGTGCGCTTTGCACGGAAAAAGGACACTTAACAAGGTAAGTAAATCCACTAGAAAGCAGGTTTTCCTGCTTTCTAGCAAATATAAATTGCACGGCACAGCTGATCGTCGGAAATATCAGTTCGAATCAATCGGTAGCTTTTTTTTTTTTTTTTTTTTTACTATTTTTACTTGTTTATCACTACCGGTTTGCCTGAGTCGTTGCAAACTGGTAGGATTTCACCACTGGACCAAGCCCAAAATTCCAAATGTCTTAACGGTGATGGAAGACAATGGAAGGATGAGAGAACAAATCAGATATTTGATAGGGCTGGTAGGGCTAGCTGGGGAGGTACTATTGGCTGATGAGTGAGTTCTCTTCCTGTGTTCTGTCCCTGTCCCACACGCACACACACCAACAGACGTCCAAGAGTTAAAAACCAAACCAGCCAACAAAATCCTTTTCCTTATGATAATGGAACTTGGCAGCAACCTAGTGGCTGCCTGCCAAGAGTTTATTACTCACGAAGAGAAGAGATAACGTCTCTCCCCTTCTGGTACATCAAAGTAAAATGTTCAATAATTACAGAGTAAATCAAGTCCAAATATAATCCAGCAAAGCCTATAGTAAAAGTCCGGCAATGCAGAATGGCATGGAAGCTTTCAGCTTTGTTCGTCACAAGGCTTGACTGGCCACCACGCTCCCTTTTATACCCTGTGGGGTGTGGTCCAGTGACTCAGCCTAATCTTGGGCACACCTTTTCTTCTGTTGCGCACGCTTATCTCTGCGACGCTGGTGTGGATACAGCCAAGACTCATTTCCCTCATCACTGTCCACCTGTGGCTGCGTGGATGTGCTTGGCCCCGGCCCTATCTCTTGCCCTTCGGTGGACACCAAAGGCATTGCCAAAGAGGAGGGTCTTGGAGAGGGAGGCCTTGCCAACTCCTCTCCTTCACTCTCGGAGTCCTCTCCTGCCGATGACACAGGCTCAGGTAACGGAGCCACAACATCCTGCCTGGAAGGTGGAGTCCCTGAGATGGAGAGCAGGGATGCAATTTTCCTCATGGTCCATGACTCCCCTTGTTCACCCTGTCCTCAGCAAAGTGGCAAATAGTTCCTCAGGCCAGCCAAGGAAGAAGCGCAGGAGAAAGAGAAGGCTTCAGTAGGGGTTTGCTAAGTGTTGTGAGGAGAGGCCAAATAGTGCCAGCCCTATATTATATGGGTCATAGGTTGTCTAGTTTCAATATATTTTTGTTTTGTTGGTTGTTAGTTGCTGCTTTTAGTTGTGTCCACCTTGAACTACATGTCAAGTGGGCAGTTGTATAAGCAGCAAGAAATCAATAATCCGTTTGTTCACTACAATGGGAAGAACTTAATAGGCCATCCTATGAAATAGGCTCTTCATATATCGCAGAGATGAACATATACTTTTTCTATGCCTCTCATCCTGTCACCCATCTGTCTTTGTATTAAGCTAGTTTGTTTATGCTGGACCAGAAACCAGGTGTCATGGCCCCATTGGAGCCTGGATCTGAGGAGGACGAGGAGATGGAGCCAGGGCCAACGGAGGGGGATGGTGCAGTCCCTATATCCCAGAAGGAATGACCTGGGGAGGAGGATGAGGCAGTCCTGGGTCCCTTGGGCATCAGAAGAGTAGCAGGGACAAAGAAAGGCCAGGGTGGTATTCAGGGGTGAAATGCCCCTGGTTTGGACCGGATCACCCGATCCGCTGGCGATGGGGGCAGGTGGTTCGGAGAACCAGTAGCAAAAATTCCTGCCCCCCCATGCCCAGCTTAGCCGAGCAATTATCAGAGGCTTTTAAAAAATTTTTTAAAGCATTTTTCTACAACCTCTTCTGCCGAAAAAAAATGCTTTTAAAAGTAAAAAAAAAAAAAGCCTCTGATGATCGCGTGGCTCAGCTGGGATCATCAGAGGCTTTTAAAAGCATTTTTTCTACAACCTCCTCGGCCAAAAAAATGCTTTTAAAAGTAAAAAAAAAAAGCCTCTGATGATCGCGTGGCTCAGCTGGGATCATCAGAGGCTTTTAAAAGCATTTTTTCTACCACCTCCTCGGCCAAAAAAAATGCTTTTAAAAGTAAAAAAAAAGGCTCTGATGATCGCGTGGCTCAGCTGGGATCGTCAGAGGCTTTTAAAAGCATTTTTTCTACAATCTCTTTGGCCAAAGTGGTTGTAGAAAAAAAATGCTTTTAAAAGCCTCTGACAATCCCAGCTGAGTTGCCTGATCTTCAGAGTCTTTTAAAAGCGTTTTTTTTAACAATCTCTTCAGCCA
Source organism: Pituophis catenifer annectens (assembly GCF_029215685.1). NCBI lineage: Eukaryota > Metazoa > Chordata > Lepidosauria > Squamata > Colubridae > Pituophis > Pituophis catenifer. Next base: position 117,633,869 of record NW_027256884.1, on the reverse strand, counting down.
AAGAGGTTATAGAAAAAAAATGGTTTTAAAAGAAAAAAAAAAAGTTGGCCATGCCCACCCAGTCACGTTTTTCCCCCACCAAGCCACGCCCACAGAACCGGTAGTAACAAATTTTACATTTCACCACTGGTGGAATTCACTTACCTTTGCTACCGGTTCGCAAATGTGAGCGCAGGCAGGTTTAGCTGCATATCGAGCTACACACAGACTAACATGTAATGAGGACAGAACAGCCCCCTCCAACTGGTTTGACTGCCAGATCATTTCACCTACAGTATCCCTATTTCATCAAGACTTTTACTTACAGTAACTACCTCCAGAGTAGTTGGAAAAACAATCCACCACATCACAATGTCAAATCAAACAGCTTTCATCATGAGTTTTTCCTAAAGTTTAGCCAAAATATAACTTCTTTGCAGTCTCCAACATTTTTTTAAAATACATTTTCAGTCTTTGCCTAGGACTGCTCTGCTGCTTACCTGTCTTGCAAGTGGAATTTCTTACTGATTAAGGTCTATTCACATGTCAAGAGAGTGGCATGAACAGCTTTAAAATAAGAGTTGCTGAAAAATCAGTCCATTTTCACTTCTCCAAGCCTTGGTTTTAAAGGCTCTGTTTAAAAATAGGAAGCAGTACTTAAGGTCATTTTCATTTATTGGTAATTTATACATGCCACCTGTTAGAAATAAAACTTTCCAATAGTACCCATAAAAAGTTGAATTAGGAAGAGACTGCAGCCTGCTAATGCCTCCAATTTAATATGCCTCTTTAATTGGATACCAATACGCTGGTGGATTTTTTTTTCTTTAAAAAACAACCCTATACATAGAATTCCAATTAAGCCTGTCACGTTTCCAATACTCTTCCATATGTATCCTTTTCCAAGTTTTTCAATTTATGTTACAAATAAATTTAGAAAGTAAACAGTATTTATGCAAAAAGCTTTTTTTTTTTCAGATGAAAAGTAGATTTAATGAGCCCTCTCTTTTATATTAAATCAATTATTGGAACAGTTCACAGGTAGATAGGTAAAAATAAAGTAAACACTACTGAGTTTAGCTTAGCTCCTGGTGACTTTATGGATATGTCAATTTGGTTTTTGAGGAAGAAAAGGGGGAGAAGGAAAAGGAAGAGAGGAAGAGGGGAGGAGGGGACGGGAGGAAAGGAGGAAGGGAAGAGGAGGAGGAAGAGAAGTCCTATCTCAGTCCTATTTCAGCTGACCTTGCTTACTTTTCTAAGCTGTCACCTACTGTTGTTGCTGAAAATAGCAGTGCATATCTATCAGTCCTTCTCTTACTAAAGATCCTATCGGAGTGAATGTTAAAGTCCAATTTCCTGCTTTACCAGCTGGCAAGACCAATCACCTAAAATATCCTTTCTTTGATAACATTGAATGAATTAGCTATGATAATTCTGGATTGGGGACAGGGTTAGCAAGCAAGCCTAGATCATATCTGTCTGAAAGAATAATCTCATTAATGAACTACTTAAATAGAACTTATTATTATTATTTATTTATTGAATTTGTATACCGCCCTACTCCTGAAGGACTCAGGGCGGTGAACAGCCAGATAAAATACATTTATACAAATGTTAAAAAAGCATTAAAATACAATTAAATAATTGGCCCGGAAAACAAAATTTAAAACACCGCAAATTCTTAAGACAAATTTAAAATTGAAGAATTTTAAAATTTTAAAAAGTTTAAAAGAGAGGTTAGGCCAGGCTGGCCTGTTGGAAAAGAAATGTTTTGATGGCATGGCGAAAAACGCTCAGGTCCGGGATCCTCCGTATCTCCAGGGGGAGCTCGTTCCAAATGGCGGGTGCCCCCACAGAGAAGGCTCTCCCCCTGGGGGCCGCCAGTCGATATTGTTTGGCCGACGGCACCCTGAGGAGCCCCTCTCTATGGGAGCGTACTGGTCGGTGAGAGGCTACTGGTGGCAAAAGGCGGTCTCGTAAATACCCTGGTCCTAAGCCATGGAGCACTCTAAAGGTGATAACCAAAACCTTGGAGCGCACCAGGAGCCAGTGCAGCTCGTGCAGGTGGGGGGTCACATGGGAGCGCCCCGTCGCTCCCATAACCACCCGCGTGGCCGCATTCTGGACCAACTGGTGCCTCCGGGTGCTCCTCAACTTAACGGAATCTCTGTGCAAATCCACTTCTGATTTGAAAGAAGGGTGTGCTAAAGGAAGGTCATACTAAAAAGTATTGAGTAGGCTGCTGTTGGAAGAAAGGACTCCTCAAAAATAGGATAGTGTGTGTATGAATATCTATTTAGCAAAATAGGATGAAATTTCCCCAAAAAAATATACCTTTCATGCAACATGAAACGAACTACATTCTTTAAACACTCTCCTCTTACAGTAAGTGCTCTACTATTATGTGGGAAATCTTGCAGTAGGTAGCAGTTTACCTTAAATTGTCTCACTTGCAAGAACTCTCCTTGACATTTCATGTAAATCCTAGATCGCCATGGCTCATGCTCATTATTCTACAGCAGGAGAAGTCTCCAAACTTATTTATTTATTTATTTATTTATTTATTGATTGATTGATTGGATTTATATACCACCCTACTCCCGAAGGACTCAGGGCGGTGAACAGCCACAGAATAAAACACATAAATACAAAAATTTAAAATAGAATAAAAACGAATTAAATAATTTGGCTGAGACAAATTTAAAATACCCAATAATTTAAAAACAAATTAAAATTTATATTTAAAATGGGAAAAGATTTAGGCCAGGCCAGCTTGATGAAATAAGAAAGTCTTGAGCGCGCGACGGAAGGTGCGCAGATCCGGGATCCTCCGTATCTCCGGGGGAGCTCGTTACAGATCGTAGGTGCCCCCACAGAGAAGGCTCTCCCCCTAGGGGCTGCCAGTCGACATTGTTTGGCCGACGGTACCTGGAGGAGCCCCTCTCTATGGGAGCATACTGGCCAGTGGGAGGCTATTGGTGGTAGCAGGCGGTCCCGTAGATAACCAGGTCCTAAGCCATGGAGCGCTCTAAAGGTGATAACCGAAACCTTGAAGCGCACCTGGAAGACCACCGGGAGCCAGTGCAGCTCACGCAGGAGAGGTGTTACATGGGAACGCCACGTCGCTCCCATAACCACCCGCGTGGCTGCACTCTGCGCCAGTTGGAGCCTCCGAGTGCTCCTCAAGGGGAGCCCCATGTAGAGAGTGTTACAATAGTCCAGACGGGACTATTGTAATGACAGGAAACTTAGCAACTTTATGGACTTTAACTCCCAGAATTGCACAATCAGCAGGGCTGGCTGAGGAATTGTAAGACTTGGAAGTCCACAGGTCTTAAAGTTGCCAAATTTGGAGACGTCTCTTCTAGAGAAATGAATTGGGATTGGAGCAGGGGTGAAATCCAACAGGTTCTGACAGGTTCTGGAGAACCGGTAGTGGAAATTTTGAGCAGTTCAGAGAACCGGTAGCGGAAATTTTGAGTAGTTCAGAGAACTGGCAAATACCACCTCTGGCTGGCCTCAGAGTGGGGTGGGAATGGAGATTTTTGCAATATCCTTCCCCCAGGAGTGGGGTGGGAATGGAAAGTTTGCAGTATCTTTCCCCTGCCGCGCCCACCAAGCCACGCCCACCAAGCCATGCCCACAGAACCGGTAGTAAAAAAAATTGGATTTCACCACTGGATTGGAGTTTTGGAGAAGCTCAGAATGAAGCCGATTCAGATCCACCCAGGCCTTACCAGGAATATGGAAACTTGCTTTGAATCAACTGTTTCCACCTCTGATCCATATTTCTCTTAAATATCCCATTTCTTCTATTGTGCGCTTTAAAACATAATAGTACGTTTTATTGTGATATCTAAAGCTTATGGGGATACTTTCCCAAGATAAAACTCTAAAACCACTGTGATTTTTCTTGGATTGTATGCTATCTCTATAATATAATTAAGAAGCTAAATGCATATCAACATCAGTGGAGATAAATAAGCAATTAAGATAAGTAATTAAACAATGTATTGATGTTGCAATTGTCATGCTGTCCTGAACAAGAAAGATTCCCGTTCATATCATTTTGTATACATAATTAACATATATTTAATTCAATCTGGAAAAGAAGAGAGGAGAAAATATAGAGAGTACTTAAAAGGGATCATGGATATATTCCAGGGATGTCATTGGATCTGTGTGTTGTATCAGAAACAATACTGACAAATGACCTTAGCCTTAAAGATTAGTGGTTTTTATTGTGGTATACACTTTGGCAGGTGTATGGAATAGTACAAGACAAAGAGGGAAGAAAATACATTGCTATTCTATTAAGAAAACAGATCCCAAATGTTAACTAACGAAAGCTAAAGTTATCATTTTCTCAATCCTAATAAACCTTCAGAAGGGGTGGATTAGACATGATTAAGACCATCCATAGCAGTGGTGGATTTCCATTTTTTTTACTACTGGTTCTGTGGGTGTGGCTTGGTGGGCATGGCTTGGTGGGCATGGCAGGGGAAGGTTATTGCAAAATCTCCATTCCCACCCAATCCAGGGGAAAGTTATTGCAAAATCCCCATTTCCTCCTAATCAGTTGGGACTTGGGAGGCAGAGAATAGATGGGGGCGGGGCCAGTCAGAATTTTTATTACCGGTTCTCCGAACTACTCAGAATTTCCGCTAACAGTTCTCCAGAACTGGTTAGAACCTGCTGAAACCCACCTCTGATCCATAGTCAAAAAATCAAGATGTTGGTAATGGTGTTGTGACTGAAACCCTGCCCCTATGTTTTACCCCAACTCTATTGCTGAGGGCAGTTGTGTTGATGGAATCTTCCCATATTTGCTTTTCATAGCTATCTTCCATGTTCAGCCACTATCCAGACCTGGGTTAACAAAATATAATTATTGCATTTGAAGGGTACCCTATGTCAAATAATTGAACTATATCTTGGCTTAATATATAGCCAGGTATTTGGTACACGCTGAGCCGAGTTTCCACACCTCAAACCACACATTTAAATTCAGCCCCATTTTGGATTGGTCTAATCTGATGATTCCATGACAGCAACCATGAAATCATAAAAATGGAGCATGCCTTAGTTTTTTTTTTAAAAAAAAAAATCCAGAGCTAATTTGTTGAGCTACTCTGTTCATTTGTTGCCAACATTCAATGTCAATAATCCAATACCTTTCTGAAGAATGTTGTTTCAAAGATTTTCTGAATCTTGAAAGTCAAAGCACCTTCCTAATATCTAGTGAGAGACTGTTTCTAGGTGGTGGTGATTGTGTATCAGATCCAGGAAACCCAATAATTGCCTTCAAAAGAATTTGGTTCTACTCTTTCCCAGCTTCTATTCCGTTGCCCTGCTTTTAGTACAATTTGTCATCCAGATTCTTAAACACTGCACCACCCTAATGAAAATTATTTCAACTAAAGGGTAGGATACTGTATTGTACTGTATTTTTTTTTATTTTTTTATTTATTTATTTATTTTTAATTTGATTTATATGCCGCCCTTCTCCGGAGACTCAGGGCGGCTTACAATGTGCTCAGCAATAGCCTTCATCCTTTTGTATATTTATACAAAGTCAGCTTATTGCCCCCACAAACTGGGTCCTCATTTCACCTACCTTAGAAAGGATGGAAGGCTGAGTCAACCTTGAGCCTTGGCGAGATTCGAACCTGCAGTAATTGCAGGCAGCTGGTCTTAATAACCAGCTTAATAACAGGGTGCCTTAGACCACTGTACTACCAAGGCTCTTGTATTGTATTGTATTGTATTGTATTGTATTGTATTGTATTGTATTGTATTGTATTGTATTGTATCGTATCGTATCGTATCGCATTGCATCACATTGTATCGTATCGTATCGTATCGTATTGTATTGTATTGCATTATTTATTTAATTTTATTGTATTTAATTTTATTGTATTTTATTGTATTGTATTGTATTTTATTGTATTTTATTTTATTTTATTTTTCCTTGATGAACACTCACTGATGCAGGCAAAATATTACATTTTTATAATAGTCCCATCAACTACATATGCCTGAGGCAAACCGTAAAAAATAACCTGCTTCTTCTATTTGTGGTAAAGGACTGTCAGTAAGCACATTTACAGCAGATGTATAGCAACCGGCTTTTCCTCAAGAAGCGGTCAATCTGCCAATAAAATCTAACCTGTAGTAACACTGAGTGTATCCAATTTTCATCTCTTGGAAGAAACTGCAAATATTGTAGAATGTTGGCTTTACAGCAAATTTGCACAATTTGCAATTCATCAGACCCAGTTAGCCTTGGCTTGTATCCAGTAGTGAAATTCATTTTTTTTTTACTACCGGTTCTGTGGGCGTGGCTTGGTGGGCGTGGTGTGGCTTGATGTGGCTTGGTGAGTGTGGCAGGGGAAAGGATACTGCAAAATCTCCATTTCTACCCCACTCCAGGGGAAGGATACTGCAAAATCCCCATTCCCATCCCACTCTGGGACCAGCCAGAAGTGGTATTTGCCGGTTCTCCGAACTACTCAAAATTTCCGCTACCGGTTCTTCGAACTACTCAAAATTTCCACTACCAGTTCTCCAGAACCTGTCAGAACCTGCTGGATTTCATCCCTGCTTGTATCCTGACTGAAGCTTGCTAACATCTCTGCCTTCACTCCCCATTTTCATAACATCAGAAGAACAGCAAAACAGAGCTCTTTATTTCATTTGTAGTGGGCTACTCTATACTGTTGGTGCTCTACAGTCAGAATCAAGTTGTGAATACTTGCACTACAGAATAAATATAAATCTAATCTCTCTATTCTTCCAACAAGCTATTAATGGGACAGTTTAAAAAAAAAAACACAACCCAGTTATGACAGATAGAAACAAAAAGTGCAGCAAATATAAAGCAACGTAACAATAACAACAACAACAACTCCTTTCAGAGGATATAATTTGCTGGTCAATGACTGAAATAAAATGGCTGATTGGCTGATTATTACAGGTCGTCCTTGACTTACAACTGTTCATTTAGTGACCATTCTAAGTCTACAATGGCACTGAAAAGTGATTTAGGACCAGTGGTGGGTTTCACATATTCTTACCACTGGTTCACTGCATGCGTGCACACTCGCTTTGCTAGTGCGCGCACCTTTTGCACATGCACCCAGCCTCAAAAACGTGGCTAAATAGGATGGCATTACGCCGGGGCAGGGTGGGGTGGGGGGCAGGGGGCCTCACCTGCAATCGCAGCTACTGGTTCACCTGGACCAGTACAAACCGGCTGAATACCACTTCTATTTATGACCAGTTCTCACACTTATGACTGTTGCAGCATCCCCATGGTCACATGATCAAAATTCTGAGGCTTGGCAACTGGGATGTATTTATGACAGTTGCAATGTTGTGGGGTCTTGTGATCCCTTTTTGTGAACTTCCTTTTTTAAAAAAAAATAGTATTTATTAAATTTTCCAACATTTAAAACACATAAAACAAAACACAAATTTACACTTATAACAGCTTTTCCATATCGGTATCCATATCTTTCGTAACAATCATATTAACAAAAAATTCTATTTCTATATATCACTATCCTATGTTATATATATACCTATTTAAACTATAATGACATCTCACAAATCAATATCATATATTTCTTATAAATTTTACGTACTATATATTATATTTTTACAGCTTATACCTTAAGTTTTACATTTACTCTCAAGCCAGGAATACCATCTATTCCAAATTAAATAATACTTGGTTTCTTCCCTCTTCTTCATTTCCATAGACAATCTATCCATTTCTGCACATTCATAGATTTTCCTTATTATAATTTGGTCTGGAGGAGTATCTGTTTGTTTCCAATTCTGTGCTAAAATGAGTCTACTTGCGGTTAATATATGTAACATTATGTATTGTAAATTTTTCCCCATTTTCCCATCAAAAATGTCCAGGAGAAACAGTTCCGGCTACAACTCTATCCTCTGTTCAATGATCTCTTCCAGCCACTTTCTTATTTTATGCCAATACTTTCTAATCTTGGGGCAGGTCCACCACATGTAGTAGTACGTTCCCTGCTTTCAGCCCACCACCAGCACTCAGGTGATCTGTTTAAGAACATCTTGGCCAATCTGGCTGATGGTAGTTGCCACTGGTAGAACATTTTATAAAGGTTCTCCTTATAAGCAGCTGACATCGTTAGTTTGTAGTTTCTCTCCCATAATTTATCCCAATGATTTAATTGAATACTATGTCCAAAATATCTTTTTGTGAACTTCTAACAAGCATAGTCAGTGGGGAAGCCAGATTCATTTAATAACATTGGATTCAGTTAACAACTGCAGAAATTCACTTAGCAAATCAATGGTAAAAAAATGTCTTAAAATGTGGCATGAGTCACTCAATGGCCTCGCTTAAGAACAGAAATGTTGGGCTCAGTTGTGGTCTTAAGTCAAGGACTACTTGTATTCACACAATGTGTGAGTTCAAAAAAATGAGCAGAGTAATCATAAACCTTAACACAGGGAGGATTCAAACCTCTGCTGGCCGTGGACTCATTTTGAGGAAGTGTTGCATACTAGGATTAGGTCTGCACAAAAGGGCTGTATCCTTACTCCATCAGTCTATTTTGGGTATGGCCTATAACCACACCAATAATTAAGAAAAAAAAAAACCCAAAATCTTGCGAGTTTATGAAGTTCGTGAAATATTGCAAAATTTTGGCAATCTCATCCTTGAGAAATGCAAGAAAGCTAAAATTGAATGAGATGCTACTTGGGTTGCTCTGTGCTAGGGGACTGGAGGCTAAAACATATGAAGAATGGCTGCAGGAATGGGGTATGTCTAGTTTAATGAAAAGAAGAACTATGGGTGACATGATAGGAGAGTTTTAATATCTAAGGGGCTGCCACAAAGAAGAGAGGGTCAACCTATTCTCCAAAGCACCTGAAGGCTGGACAAGAAGCAATGGATGGATACTAATCATAGTACCATACTACGTATAGTATGGTATAGGGCAGTGATGGCTAACCTTTTCCAGACCGAGTGCCCATAGCACGCGTGAGCCCAAACCCCCAAAATACAATGCGCATGCAGCCCCCACACATGCATCCCACTGTCCATGCATGTCCCCTGCACAATCCCAACCCCTGTGCATGCACGCCCCCCGCAAACTCCCCACTGCCCCACACATATGCACAAGGCCTCCACACACACCCCATGCCCCCCCGCATGCGTGGTAGAGACCTGACAACCAGGTCAGGTCTCTTCCACTCTCCCAGTCAGTGGGAGGTGCGCACTCATGCATGGCGGAGCTGAACTGGGGCGACAACTCGCATGCCCACAGAGAGGGTGCTGCGTGCCACCGGTGGCACACATGCCATAGGTTCACCAACAAGAGTATAGGGTCTCCTGCTTAAGCAAGGGGTTGAATTAGAAGGCCTCCAAGATCCCTTCCAACTCTGTTATTCTGTTACTCTGTTCGATTATTGACATGGCATGAAATTTGGCAACCTCCTAAGATTTTAGCATTTTTAATTTCTTTTGATTTAATGCCTTGGATCCAGATGCTATGTCACAAAGGTCCTAGTGATGGCAGGCACTGTCTTGTTGACTATTTTGTCAGTGTGAAATGTGTGCTTGGCCAGAGCAAATGAGCCTGGATTCCATTTGAATTAGAGATTTGACATTTGAGGAGAAGAGTTTCTATTTGAATTGGCAGTCTGAAGGCAAATTAATTTAGTCTGCGTTAACATAAGAACTTATTTGGGGGGGAAATGCCAATGGGTTATAATAGAGAAGCATCAAAACACTTCTAGGTAACTGCTTTGCATTTTCATCAGTAAGGATGAAAATAGGAACAAAGTTAGTCTCTTTAGAGATTATTAAGCCTGCCAAGCTCCAGTTAGATATCTTCAAAGGTTTCAGTGTAATAAATGTTTTAACTCATCCTGCCTCTCTTTAAGGAACAAAAAGCAGGGATATATTCTAGTCAATAAAGACAGTCAAAATGAAAACATTGCCAAAAAGGCATTAAGAGTTGTTAACCTAATCTTGCGTAGCTTCTTCTCTGGTAATATTGTACTGCTAACTAGAGCATACAAAACATTTGCTAGACCAATTCTCAAATACAGCTCCTCTGACTGGAACCCGCACTGCATTAATACAATTGAGTGAGTCAAGAGATATTTCACGAGAAGAGTCCTCCACTCCTCTGCTCGCAACAGAATACCTTATGCCACCAGGCTTGACATTTTAGGCTTAGACAACTTAGAACTATGCCGCCTTCGGTCTGACCGAAGCGTAGTACATAAAATTATCTGCTACAATGTCCTACCTGTCAATGACTACTTCAGCTTCTTCTTCTTTTTTTCAAAAAGTTTTTTTTATTTTCTTTCCCTCATAAACATATCTTGAATGTACAATTTCTTATCTAACATACATATTTTCTTTTAACTTTCATACTGATACAATCTTCACCCTAAACAATTTAATTATATTCGGGGTTGCTCTTCTACCATTTCATCTCCCTTGTTTTACAATAATCCTTCTCCCTCTCCTCTCTTTCCTTTCCCTCCCTTCTTTCATCTACTCTTCTACTTTCTTCTTTCCTCCTCGCCTTCTCCTCCTCTACTTCCCCTTCCTTTCCCCCACACCTCCCTTCTTCCTCCCTTCTAACCTTCTCTCCTACTCTTATTTATTTATTTATTTAATTTATTTATTATTTAAATTTTATACAAAATTTAAAACAATTTAAAATTGAATATATAAAAATTTGGCCCATAGATTAAAACACACACACACACATTCTAAAAATTGTATTAGGCCAGGACGGCTTGTTGGAACAAGAGGGTCTTCAAGGCGCGGCAAAAGGTACGCAGGTCGGGGATGAGACAAATCTCAAGGGGCAACTCATTCCAGAGGGCTGGTGCCCCCACAGAGAAGTCTCTCCCCCTGGGTGTCGCCAGTCGGCATTGTCTGGCCGACGGCACCCTGAGGAACCCCTCTCTGTAGGAGCGTATTGGCCGGTGGGAGGCTGTTCCTTCTTCTCCTTTTCCCTTTCTTCTTACCCTCTTTCTCCTTCCTCTCTTCTCTCCTCTATCCCTCTCCATTCTCTCTCTATTGTTGTATTCATTTTCAATTTAGTATTTTCCAAGGTGGTATTCGAGCAATCCCGATTTTTACTTTCTTTTCAATTGCTTTTTCATTTTACTAAATTCACACATATCATCATAAATGTTCAGCTTCAACCACAACAATACACGAGCACACAATAGATACAAATTTAACGTAAACTGCACTAAACTCAATTGCAGAAAATACGACTTCAGCAACAGAGGGGTCAATGCCTGGAATGCACTACCTGACTCTGTGGTTTCTTTCACAAACCCCCAAAACTTTAACCTTAGACTGTCTACTGTTGACCTCATCCCAAAAGGTCAAGAGACACCCCATTCTACTCCAGAATAGGAGGTATATGGTGGTTCAGCCTCAATTCATAGCTAGTAAGGCCAAGTAGATGTAGTAAGTTGAAAAATTTAGTTGGAATGGCTTTGAAATCGTGATTTATCTGTATATCTCTTCCCCAGCTTTAAAGAAAATCAACTGGATTTCTTTTTTCCATTACCGTTAACTTGCTTTTTTCCCTTAAAGCAAAAAAGCTAATTAACAACTGCAAAACCACTTTGGAAAGCAGTCTAAACTGTCTGGCACGGGAAGACATTTGGGATCTGTCTGATCCATTTCTATTTAATGCAGTGCATTTTGCAAAAAAGAGCTTCGATCTATTTAGTAAGGACTGTCCAGCAGTCGCAAAGCCCATTAAAGGCAGTTTCATAAGTGCGCCGTCTCTGACCGCACGAAAGTTAAGTGCCCTTTTCCAAGAGCATTAAAAAAAAATCCTTGCCATGCACCTTCTTGTTGAAAACAACAACAACAAAAGGAGGCTCACTTGACGAGGAAGGAAAAAGCTACATGTTAACTTTGTGGCAACACTGTGGGAAATTTGATAGGTTGGTATTTTATGTTTTTGGCAACACTATGCCATAATGAGCGGTAAGTGCTAACCTTTGAGTGATTGGGTGTCTGTTTGCTTGTTTGGCTCTCTTGGGGTTTGGGAGCCTGTTGACTTGGATATACTTAAAATAACTTTCTGTAGCATGAACATTTTCTGTAGTATTCCTGGGTTTTTTTTATCAAGTATTATCCAAATGATTCTGTTGCCATAGCAGCAGGAGAAAAAGAAATCCCCCTATTGTGAGGATCCTTCACTCAAGTCTTTAGGAAGAATGATGATCATTAAGTATTGTGGTGCAGTGGTTTTGGTACTAGACTAGGAGCACAGAAGACAGAGACCACAGGTGGGTTTTAGCAGGTTCTGACCAGTTCTGGAGAACCGGTAGCGGAAATTTTGAGTAGTTCTGAGAACTGGTAGAAAAATTCTGACTGGCCCCACTCCCATCTATTCTCTGCCTCCCAAGTCCCAGCTGATCGAGAGGAAATGAAGATTTTGCAGTAACCTTCCCTTGGATTGGGGAGGGAATGGAGATTTTACAGTATCCTTCCCCTGGAGTGTGGTGGGAATGGAGATTTTACAGTATCCTTTCCCTGCCATGCCCGCCAAGCCAAGCCACGCCCACCAAGCCATGCTACACCCACCAAGCCACACCCACAGAACCGGTAGTAAAAAGATTGGAAACCCAACACTGACAGAGACCCATAGTATGTACTGTACATCCTCAGCCATAGAAATTCCCTAGAGAAATTCTCTGGACCAGTCACTGCCTCTCTCAGCCTCACCGATCAGCTGGTGTGGGAGCAAAAAGAGAGAGATGGTTTAGTAGGCCACCTTGAGTTCCTGAGTGGGCATGTGATGGGCAACCTGTAGTTTCAGATTTGCAAACAGGGAGTCCCTTTCCTTGTCCATGTCAAAGCTGCCTTCAAAATTCAAGGGTTCCATTTTTAAAGGTAGCAGCTCTGCTCCTATGAGTCTGAGGTGCAGAGCAAATACGATCTCTAAATCTCCAAATAGGTTTGCATAGCTCAGCTTCTGTGACCTTTTGACAAGCAAGGTCAGTGGAGAATCCCGTGTCAACCTCTGAAGCGAACCTCACAGGAAGTTAGGAAAGTCAAACTGAATCGTATTTTAGAATAGAATAGAATAACAGAGTTGGAAGGGACCTTGGAGGTCTTCTAGTCCAACCCCCTGCTAAAGCAGGAAACCCTATACCATTTCAGACAAATGGTTATCCAATCTCTTCTTTAAAACTTCCAGTGTTGGAGCATTCAAAACTTCTGGAGGTAAGTTGTTCTACTAGTTAATTGTTCTGACTGTCAGGAAATTTCTCCTTAGTTCTAGGTTGCTTCTCTTCTTGATTAGTTTCCATTCATTGCTTCTTGTCCTGCCCTCCGGTGCTTTGGAGAATAGCTTGACTCCCTCTTCTTTGTGGCAGCCCCTAAGATATTGGAACACTGCTATCATGTCTCCCCTAGTCCTTCTTTTCATTAATCTAGACATACCCAGTTCCTGCAACCATTCTTCATATGTTTTAGCCTCAAATCGCTCAGAAAGAGATAATAATTGCAAAAGGCAGTTTAGTTGAACAGCTTACATCCTATGAAGATACTTTTAACACCATCAAACTGCATCTGCCTATACCAGGAAAAGACTCAATAGGTGGATGAAAATGTCAATTCCAGTCTAGTTGACATTGTGACCAACCATAATAATAAGTCTGGTTGACTATATGACCAACCATAATAATAAGTCTGGATACGGGATGTTACAATACCTGGAGACAACAGAATAGAAGAGAAAGAACTGAAGAAAATCACATGATATAAAAACCTGCAGAATGACTGTTGCAAAATTAAATGCTGGTACCAATAGTAATCGGCATCTTGGATGCAATTCTAAAACATCTGGAAAACCACTTGAACATGTCAGCATTAATGTCTATGGAGATTCTCAGTCAGGGTTGTCCCAAAGGTGCTTTTTTTCAAGAGGCAAATGGACCTTTTGGTTTTTCTTTGAAGATATTTCGCTGCTCATCCAAGAAACTTCTACAGCTCTGATTGGATGATGGGAATGGAAGGATTAACACCCAGACAGAAGCTGAACAACATGGTACTGCATGGTACAATGCAGTAAGTCATGTGCAGATCTGTACATTGGGGAAATAAAACAACCACTTTATAAACACATGGCACAACATAAAAGAACAAACCTATCAGGACTAGATTCAGCAGTCCATCTGCATTTAAAAGACACAGTTCACTCTTTTGAAGACAACAAAGTCCATATTTTGGACAAAGAGGACCACTGATTTGAAAGAAGGGTTAAAGAGGCCATCTATGACAAACTGAACAGCCCTCTCTCAGCAGAGGGCGAGGGATACGACATCATCTATCTCCAATCTACAATACAGTCCTTTCAACAGTTCCAAGAAGGCTCCACACCAATTTGCACTACACAGGTGACCTTGAGGAGACAGACAAACCTCCAGGTGACCTTAACAACCTGCTAAATGAATACAAATGACCAGCTGTCTGCAAGGAGTATAAATTCTTCCATTCCCCACCATCTAGTCGCAGCTGAAGAAGCTTCTTGGATGAGAAGCGAAACATCTTCAAAGACAAAACAGAAGTTGCCTCTTGAAAAAAGCACCTTTGGTATATGTCAGCATTAACAAAATCACCACCAGTGAGTTGCAAAAGGCAGCTTTACCTGGAATGGTTTCTATCCTGGGATTTTTAATTAATTTATTTTTTTGTAGCTGCCCCTTGCCTTATGTAAGAGGAAATCTGATGAAGATCTTAAATCTTACCCAAGTTTAAATGAAGGGTGTCATCATCCACATTTTGTAGATAATATATTATGGATGCATGCCTACCTAAAGATTTATTGTTATGGAAAGTTGAAAGATAGATCAGATTTGATGTAACCTATTGTCCACCATTGATGAACAAGAGGAAAGAAATCAAATATTGCTCTCTTTCCTTGTCAATAGAACGGATGAAATGCTATCAGAATAGAATTTTATGATTGAGCAGAAAGTCATAGACTAAGTTGACTAAATATAGGGACCAAATACACCCAGAAACAAGAGGATATGCAAACTTTGAGAAGGTAAATGAGGAATCCTCCCTCATGGTGTTATGACGGTCAACATCTACAGTATTAAAAACAGTGACTTGAAGGTGCCACTTCATACAGTTATAGAAAAATGGGTGTGAGGGTTATAAAACTAGAAATGCTACCGGTTCGCTCCGGTTCGTCCGAATCGGTAGTGATAAAAACTACCGGTTCGGGCTAACTGGTAGTAAAAAAAAAAAGCTACTGGTTCAGGCGAACCTGTAGTTAGCTACAGATTCGGGCAAACCGGTGGCTAAAAAAAGCTACTGGTTCCTCTGAACTGGTATTCCCGACGATCAGCTGTGCCGCACACTTTAGCTTTGCTAGAAAGCAGGAAATCCTGCTTTCTAGCAAAGCTAAATCGCGCAGCACATCTGATCCCCTCCCCCTCACTGTTCTACTTACCTTCCCAAGCCTCCTTTTGGTGCACACTGTGCATGTACACGCAGCACACATTTGGCGAGCACTGTGCATGTGCAGCCAGTGAACCAGTAGCAAACCGGTTCAGATTTCACCACTGTATAAAACTCATCTCTCTTAAATTGTGTTCTTTTTAAAAAGCCAATCCATAAAATGTTTTCCTTTTACCATTTTAGTGATGGATGTAGCCATTGATTACGTACCATCAAGTTGGTGTTGATTCTTAGTGACCCCATAAACACACATTATCCAAGACAATTTGTTCCTTCAGCTTTTCTAAGGTATACTCATCACTGCTAAATTGAGTCCATTGATTCCTGCTTGTCATGGTCTTCTTTCTTCCTCTTTCCCAAGCATTGTGGACTTTTCAAAGTGTTTGAATAAAAGGACCAACATTTGATTATTTGTGTCTGATCGTTTGAGCCTGGAGTAAGAACTCTGATTGATTTGTTCTGTGATTCACTTGTTTGCTTTCCTGGCTATCCTAATTATTCTCAACAATTTCTCCAACATCAAATTTGAAGTGTCAATACTCTTTCTAGCCTGCTTTTTCAAAATCCATGATGGTAGCTAGAATAAAAATACAGAAGCTTGAAGGCCTGGGCTGCAAGAATCCCCTAATATATCTGAAAGAGGCTGTCAGAGTTCTCAAGAGTTGTTACCAGTTTGCATTTAATGAATCATATTAATCATATTAATTATTTTTAATGTTCATAGTCCTTTAAGTAGGCCAGGTCAGGAAACAGACTTCTCAGGGATTCCATCAGTGCAACTCTCTTTATTTGGAAACCTGTCCAAATTTCTGTCACATTTTATATTAAGCAAAATTAAAGCAGGGGAATTTAAAATTTCCTTCTCATGTCTCCTTCAGTCTCTGGACTATGTAATCTCCTTGTGAAGTCCATCCTTAAAAGCTCACTCCTTTCATCCCCAAGGTCAGCTCTAGATTCTTTCATAAGTGCTAATTAAGCATAAATCATTTCATAAAATGAAATGTAGTTCTTGTTCTGATTCCACACATTGCTTTTTGGGATAATAAAGTTTTTCGTATGCCATTCCAAGATAAAGTGTGAGCCTCAGCCTAATCACAATTAGAGGGGTTTTTTTGCGTGTGGAGCTTGTCAATCGAAAGGTCGGCAGTTCAGCAGTTCGAATCCCTAGTGCCGTGTAACGGGGTGAGCTCCTGTTACTTGTCCCAGCTTCTGCCAACCTAGCAGTCCGAAAGACGTAAAAGATGCAAGTAGAAAAATAGGGACCACCTTTGGTGGGAAGGTAACAGCGTTCCGTGCACCTTCAGCGTTTAGTCATGCCGGTCACATGACCACGGAGACGTCTTCAGACAGCACTGGCACTTCAGCTTTGAACAGAGATGAGCACCATCCCCTAGAATCGGGAATGACTAGCACATATGTGTGAGGGGAACCTTTACTTTTACCTTTAAGCACAATGAAGGAATCCCCTCAGGCCATTTTTGTCTGCAGCATTCTCAAATATCAAATCACGCATTAAAAATAGTGATGGTTCCAGTTCTATTCCACTAATTTTTAAATATTCCCATTTTACTTCACAGCATGAGAGGATAGAAGCATCCACAGAGGTTGTTAATGATGACACAATGGCATATGTGACCAGACGATGGAAGCTCCGTACATTAAAAAGAGGCAGGGCTTCAGTGGCCTAACTGCATCTGCCATTTTGATTATTGATCATTCCTGCCAAAGACCCCTCACAGATCTTACATTAAATGTACAGTAAATAATAGCCCTGATATGAGTCCCTTTTCTTTATGAGGTTCATGGGACTTGTGTGAGGTGCCAGATTTTATCTCATGGTTATGAAACAAGCTTCACAGAGTCTCCATATGAAGAATGGTTGCAGGAACTGGGTATGTCTTGTCTGATGAAAAGAAGGACTAGGGGTGACATGATAGCAGTGTTCCAATATCTAAGGGGCTGCTGCAAAGAAGAGGGAGTCAAACTATTCTCCAAAGTACCTGAAGGCAGACCAAGAAGCAATGGATGGAAACTAATCAAGGAGAGAAGCAACCTAGAACTAAGGAGAAATTTCCTTACAGTGAGGACAATTAATCAGTGGAACAACTTGCCTCCAGAAGTTGTAAGTGCTCCAACACTGGAAGTTTTTAAGAAGAGATTGGATAACCATCTCTCTGAAGTGGGGTAGGGTTTCCTGCCTGGGCAGGGGGTTGGACTAGAAGACCTCCAAGGTCCCTTCCAACTCTGTTATTCTGTAATGTTCTGTAATGTCCAACACCATCCTTCTTTCTTAGAAAATTGGTAAAACCTACTATTTCATGTGGCTTTCAGCTTCACTGAAGGTGTATTCACACAATGTCCAGACAGAACTGCAAGTCCCTTTTGAAATAAAGAACATTTGCCAGATTCTTCAGCCTTCAAAGGCTGCCTGAAATTAGCTTTCAGCAAGCCATAATCGGAGCCCCATTGTTTAGGGAGCTGAGCATTTCCAGAGGAAAAGGCCTGCCATCCTCCCCTCACACTTCGTGATAGAAGGATTGTCAGCAGGCACTTTCTGATCCCGAGAAAGGCATTATTTATTGTTGTGTTGTAGGTAGGTAGGCCCTTGAGTTGCAATCGGGAACCTTCTGTTGCTTCCTTTTGGGGATTTTTTTTTTTAAAAAAACCTTTCCAGCCTACAATCCTGGATTGCACACAACCCATCGCCCTAAATAACTAGAATTTAGTGATTAGGGACGTGGTAGCTCAGTGGCTAAGATGCTGAGCTTATTGATCGAAAGGTCGGCAGTTCACTGGTTCGAATCCCTAGTGCCGCATAATGGGGTGAGCTCTGGTTACTTGTCCCAGCTTCTGCTAACCTAGCAGTTCGAAAGCACGTAAAAAATGCAAGTAGAAAAATAGGGACCACCTTTGGTGGGAAGGTAACAGCATTCAGTGTGCCTTTGTGTTTAGTCACGCCGGCCATATGATCATGGAGACGTCTTCGAACAGTGCTGGCTCTTCAGATTTGAAACGTAGATGAGCCCCGCCCCCTAGAGTTGGGAATGACTAGCACATTTGTGCGAGGGGAACCTTTACTTTTACCTTAGTGATTTCTTATCCAAGCATGGATAAGGGTGGTTATGGGAGCGACGTGGAGTTCCCATGTAACACCTCTCCTGCGCGAGCTGCACTGGCTCCCGGTGGTCTTCCGAGTGCGCTTCAAGGTTCTGGTTATCACCTTTAAAGCGCTTCATGGCTTAGGACCTGGTTATCTACGGGACTGCCTGCTACCACCAATAGCCTCCCACCGGCCAGTACGCTCCCATAGAGAGGGGCTCCTCCGGGTGCCATCGGCCAAACAATGTCGAATGGCGGCTCCTAGGGGGAGAGCCTTCTCTGTGGGGGCACCTACGATCTGGAAAGAGCTCCCCCCGGAGATACGGAGGATCCCAGATCTGCGCACCTTCCATCGCGCGCTTAAGACTTTTTTATTTCATCAAGCTGGCCTGGCCTAAATCTTCTCCCCTTTTTAAATGTAAATTTTAATTTGTTTTTAAATTATGGGGTATTTTAAATTTGTTCAGCCAAATTATTTAATTCATTTTTATTCTATTTTAAATTTTTGTATTTATGTGTTTTATCCTGTGGCTGTTCACTGCCCTGAGTCCTTTGGGAGTAGGGAGGTATAGAAATTTAATTTAATTTAATTTAATAAAATAAAATAAAAATAAAATAAAATAAAATAATAAAATAAAATAAAATAAAATAAAATAAAATAAAATAAAATAAAATAAAATAAAATAAAATAATAAAATAAAATAAAATAAAATAAGAATGAATTAGCTCCAATTCTGTGTAGCTTCAGAATCCAGATAATGTTGGTTGGCTGTCATCACCTGTATTCCTTAGTTAAACTAAAAAGAAATGCATAGAAAGCTTTTCCACCTCTATATTAGGACAGGAGTAGAAAGTAGAAGCATAGCCAAGTATCCTACTAATTGGTATCTCTGGGGCTGAAGGTGGACAGATATGTGAGGATGCATCACATAAGCGGATGAGAACATTTTCTCAATTTATTTTTAATTGTTTTAAGGCGTTTCAGTTTATATCTATCCTTCCAAATTTACAATTCTCGGGGGGTGGGTGGGGGAATGGCCTGCCATTATTAGCAGCCTGAGGGCTCTAAAGGGGTTTCAGTGCTGCCAGTTGCAGGTTCTCTAACCCAGGGCAGAGAATCAACAGAAAGTGTTGGATTGGGAATTCTGGGAATTGAAGTCCATTCATCTTAAACTTGCCAAGTTTGAAAGAAAAAACAAAACCCTGTTTTAGGAGATCAGAGAATGTTGCTATGGGTTTGTTTTTTTTCCCCACCTGCCATTTTTTTTTTTTTGTCTTCATTTAGAGTGGATGTGGAATATACACTGGCAGCTAGCAAATAAATTTTACCACCATTTAAATTTTATGTCCAGGGTTCTCCGTTTGCTTTTCGATAACAATATAAAGGAGATTATAATAAATAGCACTACTAAGTGCTCTGTTTTTGGAAAATGTGTCTTGTCAAACATTTTCTGCACTTCTTGGTACAAAATCAGTGCATCTGGGGACATTTCCTCGCAGACAGCTCTTCCCCAGTTTCAAGCTGGGCTCTTTCATACATTTTCTTCAATGGTCTCCTGACTTGGTTAATTTCACTTTATAGCTTTACATCCCTTTTTACAACTCTGCCTTTGTTGAAGTCAGTGTTCTCTCTTACAATTTGCTGTTTCCCCTTCAGGCTGTTCTGATGTCTTATTAACCCAGGTTTTCATTTTTCCTCCTCCACCATCTTTTTATCTCTCTGAAGATTAAAGCACATTTTCAAAACTTGTTTGAAACATGCTATGAAAACCAGAGGCATTAAAAAAGAAAAAGAAAAAAAAGACAGAGGGCAAGGAAGCATCTTGTTCAGGTTTTGAAGGAGGCCACGCAGGGGTGGACTGCTGGGGGTTCTCAGGGGTTTGGGAGAACCTCTAGCTAAGATTCTGTGCAGTTCGGAGAACCCCCAAATCCCACT
Source organism: Pituophis catenifer annectens (assembly GCF_029215685.1). Lineage (NCBI taxonomy): Eukaryota > Metazoa > Chordata > Lepidosauria > Squamata > Colubridae > Pituophis > Pituophis catenifer. Next base: position 117,613,335 of record NW_027256884.1, on the reverse strand, counting down.
CCTTGCTGGCCCTGTCCACCTCTCCCCACCCTTCCCAGGAGTCCCCATGCAGCCTGTTTTGGATGCAGGTAAGTGCAGGGCACACCTGGAGTCTTGGGGAGGGTGAAAAATGGGCCTACCTGGTCTCCAGAGGGCCTCCAGAGCCTGGGGAGGCCATTTTCACCCTCCAAAGGAAAGCCTCGGGAGCCTGGGGAGAGCAAAAATCCCCTCCCCTTGCAGGAGGCTGACTAGGCTACGCCCACCATGGCTACACCCACCCAGCAACCAGGCAGAAAATCCCTTGCTAAAATTTTTGAAGCCCACTCGAGGCAACATATGATCATTTCTATCTTCTGCTTGATTCCAAGACAGAGAAGATAGAGAACACTCACCAGATTAGCGGTCCTCAACCTTTATGGCTTGGCGGCATGGCTAGAGGAGGGGAGGGGAACTGGGCCGCATGCGTGTGCAGCTTGACTTGCATGAGCGGTGGGTTGGCACACATGTGCATGTGTACACAGCTCGGCTTGCACCAGGTGAGCAGTGCATGCGTGTGCACGCGTGCTAGCCTGTCACTCGTGCAAGCCAAGGTGCACATGAGTTACATCAATAACTCATTGCAATGAGGTCCAGAAACAATAGCTAGTATGGAATAGCTATGCCAGTGGCCTCAAACCCATTTCAAGACATCCCTTTTATACTTTTTCTACACACATTTTACAATTTCCTTCCTTGTACTCTCACACCGACCATCAGTTAGCACATTCTTGCGTGTACATGTGAAATCTCCTTCCATCTGCTACTTTTAGTTCCCTATTTCTCAACATCTTAATGTACTTAATCCAAAGTAGCTTTTGAAACTGCTTGCTTCACAAATACATGTTACAATTGTATTGGCACAGCGAATTACAAATATTACTTTATTCTTGTGTAATCATTCTAGCTAACCTACTAATATATGGCCATTTATTAGAGGCCTACTCTCACTTCTGAGGCCTCTATAATCAAACTCCAGTTGCCTTCTTCTCACAGTGCTGGCCCACCGGTCATGCGGCCCAGTTCTGAATAGGCCACAGCTCGGTAGTGGATCCTAACTTGGGGGTCGGGGACCCCTTTTCTAGGGTAAGGAAATTCAGCCTGTTAAGTTCGGTGAAGGAGACACTGAGGCCAGGCTGCTGAACAGGTAACTTTATTAAAACAAACTCAACAAGCGAACAGAACCAACTCGCCCCGCCTGACAGCTGCTTAAAAACCCGAGCTGTCAGACGGTCTGACCAATCCTGAATCAGGCAGCATCCCGCCTAAACAGTTGCTGTGCGCCTCCACCAATCCGAGCCCGCTGATGACGGAGCCGGCGCGGGGCGTATCTACCCGCGAGGACTCAACACCCCTTTCCCCCCGGATAGAGCATTCGTAGTCCGCCAGGTAGGTAGGACGACGTCGGAGTCGCCCAGATCTCCGTAGCCCTGGATTAGGTGGAGCCGGAGGTGAATCTTCTGACTGAGGTCCCTCAGCTGACTCAATGACTACCGTAGCGGGAGGACTACTTACAGGAGCCAACCCTGGGGATTCTGGCAAGTTTCCCAGAGGGAGTGCCTCCGTCGGGAACGGGTTGTTGGAGACTGGCGGTGCAGGATGCGCTCCCGTAACTTCTACAGGCGTCGGTAAACACGGAGTAACTTGAGGTGGTTGAGGCTCAACAACATCGGCCCAACGTCGCCTCAGTTGGTTGATGTGTCGCCGCCACACTCGGCCATCGGCGAGTAGGACCCTATAAGAATAGGGCCCGGTTAGTTCTATGATTCGCCCCGGGAGCCACCTGACCGTGGAGTCAAAATTCAAGGCAAAGACTTGGTCACCCACAGCAAATAAACGAGTCTGACCTTTGCCCCCCGTGTGTGTCTCTTTTGTGTAACTCGGATGTAGGCGATCCAGGGTGATGCGGAGTCGCCGACCCATCAGCAACTCGGCGGGGCTGTGCTTGGTAGAGGCAGTTGGAGTTGTGTGTTGTGCCAACAGATATTGGAATACTCTCTGGTGCCAATTTGCGGGCCCTAGATGATGTAATGCCTCCTTAGCGGACCTCACGGCCCTTTCCGCCAACCCGTTCGCCGCCGGATGGCAAGGTGCCGTACGGGCATGGCGGATGCCCCACTTAGCGAGAAACAGCTGGAAGGGTGCAGACGTGAACTGCGGACCGTTGTCAGTAACTATGGTATCGGGCAACCCATGAGTGGCAAAGAGACCCTCTAAAGCCCTCGTGACAGCATCCGTGGTAGTGGATGACATGATGGTAAGGTCCACCCACTTAGAGTATGCATCAACCGTGACCAAGAACGTGCGGCCAAAAAAGGGGCCCGCAAGATCCAGGTGCAGTCTTGTCCAGGGACCCCTGGGCATTTCCCATTCCTGGATTGGGGCCGCGGGGGGGGGGGCAGGCCGTGACTGTTGACATTGGGGGCAACGGGCCACCCACTCCTCTATGTCGTGATCGATCCTTGGCCACCAAACATAACTACGGCCCAATCCTTTCATCCGTACGATGCCCGGGTGGGCATCGTGGAGGCAGGCTAGAACTTGAGGTCGGAGCGTGGGGGGAACAACTACCCTGTTTCCCCACAGGAGGCACCCTGACAGCACGGACAACTCGTGTCGTCTGCGCACATATGGCAAGAATTCGGCTGCCGGGGAAGCCGCAGGCCAGCCCCTGCGCACCCAGTCAAGTACGAGGGAAAGAGTGGGGTCAGCGGCTGACTGGGACTGAATGTCAGCTGCGGTCACTAAGGGAGACATCTCGTCGACCAGGAGGACGGATGACGTTGGGGCAGGGTCCTGGACAACCAAAGGAAGGGGACAACGGCTAAGGGCGTCCGCATGCCCGATCGCCTTCCCCGGCCTATACTGCAATTCGTAAGAATAAGCAGACAAAAACTCTACCCACCGCAACATGCGCGGTGAGAGGACAAGGGGGGTTTGGCGGTCAGCCGCCAGTAATCCCAATAATGGCTTATGGTCAGTGACAAGGTAAAAAAAACGACCATAAAGGTAATCATGGAACCGTTTGATCCCCGCTACGGCAGCTAAAGCCTCCCGGTCAATCTGACTATAATTACGCTCTGCAGGTGACAAGGTGCGGGAATAGTAGGCAATGGGGGCTTCCGCCCCGTTGGGTAACAGGTGACTCAAGACAGCCCCCACCCCATACGGGGAAGCGTCACAGGTCAGCGCGAGAGGCAGACCTGCATCATATTGGACCAGAACGGCATCGGAGGTGAGGACGTCCTTAACAGCTTTGAATGAGGCCGCCGCCTTTTTATCCCAACACCAGGGGGATTTAGCGTCCAATAGACGGTGGAGGGGTTCGGCAAGTGAGGCCTTGTGCGGCAAGAACACCGCGTAAAAGTTAAGAAGGCCGAGGAAAGCCTGCAGCTCGGCCCGATTAGCGGGCGCGGGGGCATCCTTGATCGCTTTGATTTTGGACGGGGCGGGGCGGATCCCAGCAGAATCAATCAAAAACCCTAAAAATTCCACTTGGGGAACTGCCATTCGACACTTATCAGCCCGAAGTTTCAGTCCTGCAGCTCTGAAACGAGTGAGGACAGCCCTTACCTTCGTGACGAGGTCCTCCTGATCCGCGGCCGCGATCAGGACGTCGTCGAAGTAGGGAACGACTCCTTGAAGCCCATGGAGCAGCTGCTCCATCAAGCTCTGAAAAATTCCTGGGGCAACACTGACCCCAAACTGAAGGCGGGTACACTTAAACGCCCCCCTGTGGGTTACTATGGTTTGGGCCAGGGCAGTATCCTCGTCGACGGGAAGCTGTTGGTAAGCTTGGGCGAGATCAAGCTTCGCGAAGACCTTGCCCTGGCCCAGTGAATGAAGTAAGTGTTGGACCACGGGAACGGGGTAATGGTTAGCCTGAAGCGCCCTGTTAAGTGTCGCCTTGTAATCAGCGCAGATCCTAAGGGATCCGTCCGATTTTAAAGGAATAACTATGGGGGTCTCCCACTTTGAGTGTTCCACCGGTACAAGGATTCCCTGCGCTATCAATTTGTCCAATTCCCGGTCCACCCTGGTCCGCAGTGCAAGTGGCACCCTTCGCGGTTTCAGCCGCCTAGGGGCCACCTGGGGGTCCAGATTGAACGAAATGGGAAGCCCTGTATATTTACCGAGTTGGCCGTGGAACACATCTGCGAACTCGCGAGTCAGCTCAGTGGAGATGTCATAGCAGGTAGAGTGAACTCCGGAGACGCTCAGGTGTAAGGCATCAAACCAGTCTAATCCCAATAGACTGGGAAGGCGGTCTCGCACGACGATCAGAGGCAGGCGACCTGAAAAAGAGCCATAAACAACACGGAACGAGCAACAACCTAATGTGGGGATAAGCTTCCCCTGGTAATCTTTAAGTTTAATAGGGCAGGCCTTGAGACGTCGTTGGGAGAATGTTGGGAGCAATGCCTTAAGGGTGGACCAAGAAATAAGGGAACGGGAGGAGCCCGTGTCCAGCTCCATACGACATGGCGAACCCTCCAGCTGGACCGTGAGATGGATTTTGCTCGTTGTCCCTTGCGAAGAGGCGTGGCTGACGCCCACTGCATCGACCTCTGCATCTCGCTCCTCTTCCACACGATTACCCCGGCGCTCGAACCGTTTGGCTTTCAGGCGCTTGGACGTAGGCTCCCCCACGTCGTCAGGGAGTGGAAAAACAGCCCGACAAACCCTGGAAAGATGACCACGTTTGCCGCATCGGCGGCAAACAGCAGACTTGAAACGGCACTCTGCCCGGTTATGCTGGCCGCCGCACCCAAGGCATCCGCTCTGAGGAGGCTTGCCAGCGGGAGGCGCTCGTTTCTTCCGGCCCGACTTTAGGCGGCACACTTCCCCTTCAGTCTCAGAAACGTCGTCCAAGTCAGAGCCCTCATAGTGGACGGACTGCGTGGTAGCAGGCGGAGCCCCCAACCCTCCAGCCTGCGCGCGCTGAATGTCTGCAGACGACTGGGCGGACATTTCTGACGCTCTGGCTTCATCCATGGCGATGGGGAGGGTTAGGTCTGAGCGTGCTAGAAGTCTACGTTGCAGCTTTAAATCACGCACCCCGCAGACCAGTTGGTCTAGGAGCATATCATCGAGCTCCCTAAATTCACAGTGGAGAGCTGCCGTGCGCAGGGAAGCCATATACGCGCTGACAGACTCCCCTGCCTTTTGCGATCGCTGATAAAAAGCATGCCGCCGGGCTATTTTGGAGGGGGCGGGGGCGTAGTGCTGTTTTAGCTTGTCCAATAGTATCTCCCAGGGCACGGTGAATACAGGTTGAGGCGCGGCCAGGGCTCTGGCGGTGGCAAATATTTCACGCCCGCAGGAGCTTAAAAAGTACCCTCTCTTCCTGGCCGGGGGAAGATCGGCCAGGTCGTTTGCCTGTAAGACACATTCAAACCGTTCAATGTATTCGTCCCACGTCTCTGTTGCTGCCTCGAACGGCGTGAAAGTAGGAAGAGGAACAGCCATCGCGGTATTGACAATCACCGTGGCGCCCCTCAGCTGGCCTCAGTTCCGGCGAGGGTTCTTCAAGCCATTCCCATCCTTGTCGCCAGTTGTTAAGTTCGGTGAAGGAGACACTGAGGCCAGGCTGCTGAACAGGTAACTTTATTAAAACAAACTCAACAAGCGAACAGAACCAACTCGCCCCGCCTGACAGCTGCTTAAAAACCCGAGCTGTCAGACGGTCTGACCAATCCTGAATCAGGCAGCATCCCGCCTAAACAGTTGCTGTGCGCCTCCACCAATCCGAGCCCGCTGATGACGGAGCCGGCGCGGGGCGTATCTACCCGCGAGGACTCAACACAGCCATTTAGTGATTACTTGATTTCAGCAGAGTCCATAGCATTTCCAGGTGATTATGCCTGAGGGGAAGAGTGATCTAGAGTTACATCAGTAGTGGAAGTAAGTCAGGAGGCCAAGAGCCCTGGATTAGAAACTGCAAAATGGCACAGAGCTGCCTTCTTGAAGAAGGTAAAAGGTAAAGGTTTTCCTCTCAGCCGTATCCCACTCTAGGACATCTCAGGTTTTTTTGGCCGAGGGAGCCAGCTTTGATGGAAGAGAATTTATGTGGTCATGTATAGCATGACTCTATGACAAAGGAGCACAGAATGCTGTTACCTTCCCACCAAGGTGGTACCTATTTATCTACTTGCATTTGCATGCTTTCAAATTGCAAAGTGGACAGGAGCTGGAGCAAGGAACTGGAGCTCACCCCATTGTACAGTCCTCAGGTCTCAAACACGGGCTGTCAGCTCTCTAGCTGACAATCTCAGTATCCTAAGCCATTGTGCAAAAGGACCCAACTATAAATATTTTCTACCTGCTTTGAAGGAGTGCATGGATTCACTCATTTCTTCTTTTCCCATTCTGTACTGCCAATGAATATTAAAACAAATTCAATCAGTTCAAACAGTAAATAAAAAGCCTGGTGTTTAAAATGTAAAATAAGAAAACAATGTTCAGTAAAATGGAAAAGAAATAACAAAAGAAAAGGCTAAATCCACAGGGGAGAAGGGATGGAGTTAGCTACTGCAACAGCCGTTTGCTGCAGACCATTTTCCTCCCTCCCTCCTTCCCTCTATTCTTTTTTTCATCAAACAAAATTCAAGATGATTTCATTGACATAAAAGCCTGTAACACTTGAAATCTGAGTATCTGATTGATCAATTTCTGTCTTGACCACTGAAACACAAAATTTCTGGAAGGTTTCAGGCATGCCATAGGTTCATTGAGCAGCCTGAGACAAAATATTATGAATATAACCATATGAAATTTCTTGATTTTCCATTTATTGTTCCTACCAAATCAGGTTAGTGTATGGTTAATTCTCATTTAATGACTGATCATTCTACAAATATTTGAAGTTATGGCAGCCACGGAATGGGTGCTTTATGGCCCATAAAGGACCCTGGCCATAAATAAAACATGAAGAACAGTTACAGGAACTGGGCATGGCTAATCTAGTGAAAAACAGCCTGAAAAACAGCCCAAAAAGGGGCCAAAAAAACCAGCCAAAAAACGGCTGTTTTGGGGGCAGTTTTTTGGCTCATTTTTCAGCAGTTTTCAGGCCATTTTCAGGTCATATTTTGGGCCATTGTTTGCCCCAAAAAAGGGCCCAAAACAGCCTGAAAAATGAGTGGGGGCAGGGCCAGCCGGTGGTGAGATTAGCAAGTTTACCGAACTGGGCAGAATTTTAACAACCAGTTCATCCAAACTGGTTCGAACTTGCTGAATCCTACTTCTGGCATATATGCATTATTTTCAATCATTGGCTGCTATGCTAAAGCATTTCTCTTATGCCTTTCATAATTATAAAGAGCAAGATTACAATGTACTGGGGATTGTAGACCTACAAACTATTGTACACGTCTTGGTTTGAATTAGAGAGAATATAGATAGCTCAAATTCTTTACTACTCTCAGGTTCAATAAATCATGAGATTTCTTATGGAAAGACTACACCAGTGGGCAGGCAGAATGTGTGTGTGGGTATGTGAGAGAGAGAGAAAGAGAGGAGGAGGAGGAGGGAGGTGGGGAGGGAGAAGGAAAGGCGGGAGGGAGAAAGGAAGGAAAGAGAGAGGGGGGAGAGGAGGGAGAGAGACTGTATAGCTTGATATAAATATAGATACTGTAGATAGATCTACAATCAATTGTACTGTGGGAGATGACCAGGCTGAGCCCGAGGGAAGGGTCAAATACATCATCAGTCATGAGTTCCTTTAGAAGAAATCTAAGTCCAGCCGACCTTGAATGTCTTTCTTAGCTGCTAATTTATGTTGACCGTTAGTAGCTCCGATTCTTGTAGAGAGCTTAAGCTTTCAATAAATTTTTATACTTGTTTCAACTGCCTGAATCTCTTGATTTCCTTGGCACTTGACATTACTTTATAGAAGATCTCCTGGATAGCTGAATTGGACATCCAGTTATGAGAGTACTACCATGCCCCCACAAAAGTTTTGTATATAATTATGTGGGTTGTGTGTATATGTTTACGTCTCTCTTGTCATGTTCTCATCCTATGGTAAATAACTAAATAACAGGTTACTATAATGACGCTCAGAATATGAGCATTTTTTCTCCTAATACTTTGAACACTTCTTGCTTTTCCTAAAAATCCCATCCCAAACTATTTTTCCCTGCCTGGGGAAGAATCTCAAAATTGGTTTTGAATTTTTGCTTAAAGCAAAGTTTAATGGGAACCATTGGGATCTAGCTTAGTGAAATTATTATGGCATCTCTTGATTTTTTGCTTAAGGAATCTGTTACAAATTGGCATCCACTTCTACTGTGAGGAAAATGGATGACAAGCTAGGAATATGAGAAACCTCCTTCCCTCAAGATTTGCTTTCAGCCTTTTCAAAACTCTTTTGCTTTTTATTTATGTTCATCAGAATTCCACCTGAGAATCAACATCAACATTTACTTTCAAGAGAGCTTCTAGAGAATTCTACGGGCAAGACTTAATCGTAACCAGAGACGATAAGTAGGATCAGTGGCATTACTTACCTGTTTCTCCTTGCACTAAATATTTTGCATTTTACTACTCCACATCTCACTGTTGATTGATACTTCAGAAGAAGTCACTTGATCATAAACAGCGGAAAGCCCAAAAGAGAATATGGCATTCATAGCGATGTAGTGTGAAAGATAGCTACTTCTCAGAACTGGGCAACATATTTTTAAAAGCCAGTTTTTGGCAAGGACTTGAGGGAAGGGGGAGATGGAAATATATAGCAGAAGTACTTTTTTAAAATTCAGATGTTTCATCTGGTTGTTTATCAACATACGATGATACTCAAAAGAAAAGATGTCAAATCTGTTTTTGAACAATCTTTCCTGTGAATTAATTTGACTTGTACATTTATGCTGTGCATAGTATGAATGGGAGAAATTCAATCAATCACCGTATGCGCATAAACAAATCCAAACTTACTGACTAAGATAGAGATCAAAAGAAACTTATCCTTTGAATCAGGCAGCATCCCAAATGTTTTGATGCAGTTGTTGGCTTTAGAAGCATAACAACATAAACCAAAAAATAAAAAATGAAAAATGAAAGTATGAATAAAAGAGTAATAGAACCAAATTAATAATCTCAACCAGTAACTCCATAACACATTCAAAAAGACAGTTTATGAAGTCATAATTGAGTTGTAGGCTAAGATGAATCTCTAAACCTCTCTGAAGACTAGTAACAACCAAATGTTAGTTAAATAGAGCACCGTGGCTCATATGATTAGATCTCTGGGTTGACAATCAGCCCACGTTCTAAACCCAACTTCTACTGTGTGACAGGCTGAGCTCCTGTCATTTGCTTCTGCTTCTGTCTACTTAGCAGTTCGAAAGTGTGCATTGGCAGGTAGATAGCTAGGTACCACTGGTGGGAAAATTTACAGGAAAGGAACCCTTAACCAGACATCTCCCAGCCAATGATGATGTCATGGCTTCTCCTTTTAACATGGAAGTGCTTTGTTGAGGCCTTCCAATTTGAATATAGTATAGAATAGAATAACAGAGTTGGAAGGGACCTTGGAAGTCTTCTAGTCTAACTTCTGGCAGCTAAGTTTCCTGCTTAGGCAGGAAACCCTATACCACTTCAGACAAAGAGTTATCCAACATCTTCTTTAAAACTTCCAGTGTTGGACCATTTACAGCTTCTGGAGGCAAGTTGGTCCACTAGTTAATTGTTTTAACTGTCAGGACATTTCTCCTTAGTTCTAGGTTGCTTCTCTTCTTGATTAGTTTCCATCCATTGCTTCTTGTCTGGCCCTCAGGTGCTTTGGAGAATAGCTTGACTCCCTCTTCTTTGTGGCAACCCCTGAGATATTGGGACACTGCTATCATGTCACCCCTAGTCCTTCTTTTCATCAAGACATACCCAATCCCAGCAACCGTTCTTCATATGTTTTAGCCTCCAGTTCCCCTAATCATCTTTGTTGCTCTTTTCTGCACTCTTTCTACAGTCTTTTTTTACATTGTGGTGACCCAAACTGGATGCAGTATTCCAAATGTGGCCTTACCAAGGTATTATAATAGTTTTTTTTTTAAAAAAAAATTAAATAAGATTCACAGATCCAAACACAGTATTTGAGTTGGAATCTGACCAACATAGAATAGAATGGAATGAATATTCCCCATGGTCATTCCCCCCCCCCCCCGAATAACATACCTTTTTACTCATCAGAGTTAGGACTAACCCAGGAGTCAACAACCTTAAACAGTCAAAGAGCCACAAAGGTCCTAACTGGAAGCCCTATTCAATACTGGAGCCAACTAGAAGCCCAGTTCCCCAATCATAGAGTCTTCTCCTAGTGCAGCTTCCTTTTTCTTCTGCTGACCAGAAGTCCTGTTCCCCCATCATAGAGTTTCCTCCCAATGCAGTCCTTTTTCCTTTGCTTGTCCTAACCGAAAGCCCTATCAATTGTGGAGCCAACTGCCAACAGGGAGCCACAGCAGAGGGATGAGAGAGCCACATACGGCTCCAGAGCTGCGGGTTGCCAACCCCTGGACTAGCCAAATTCTAAAGATCTCCAAAAAGAACATCTTCCAACTTTCATCTATGTTCAATCATATATTAAAGGGGGTAGCTAGGATTTGTGTACCTTTGTCCCAAGTTGACAATTCTTGCGCAAGACGAATTCTATTTTATATTTCCACTGGCTACAGCTAAGCAACCATCAAACATCTTTGTACCTGGCACTTTTAGAATGCTTTAGAGAATATAAAATATTGATATAAAACATGTCTCTGCACATTTTATTTTACCAAGCCTACATGGCAGGATAGGCTCACTATTCCCATGCCGCAGGCGAAGAATAGTGATGAAAGATAAAAAGAGCCTGGTGGCGCAGCAGACTAATAGCCTGTTATTATTATTCAGCTGCCTGCAATTACTGCTAGTTCGAATCTCCCCAGGCTCAAGGTTGACTCAGCCTTCCATCCTTTCTAAGATAGGTAAATTGAGGACCCAGTTTGTGGGGGCAATAAGCTGACTTTGTATAAATATACAAAAGTATGAAGGCTATTGCTTAACGCATTGTAAGCCGCCCTGAGTCTCCGGAGAAGGGCGGCATATAAATCAAATTAAAAAAATAAAAAATTGAAGAGGTGGGTTTAAGTGACCTAAGTGATTTCATGGCAGAGGTAAAGTTTTAACTGGAGAGGTTACAGTTCAGTTTGTAAACTCCTTTGTAGAAAAGAGGGTTTCCTGGCAGAAAATATCCCCTCCTCATGAAGTTTGAGGCATCGCAGACTAATTAACGAGAGTTGACTGGCTTTGGCAGTAATACAAAATGCAACTATTTCCCATTCACTTGCTGAAGGTGCTGGCAGGATTTGTGTGCAGCAATATGGAATGACTCTACAAAATATAATTAAACCCCACTGGCTATTTTTTTGGCAGCCTTTTCATCTGTAGAACATACGTATTGATCTCTTGTTAGGAAACAAGGGAGGAGATTCAGGGCATTATAGGATTGTTAGCCTGAACAATTCTTTCCTTTCTGTCACACCAAGAAAAGTCTATAACCAACACAGGCACCTTCTTGGCTTACAGCGATTTGTTTAGTGACTATTCAGTCACTAAACAAATCTCCATTTCTATTTCAGTTACGACAGCACTGAAAAAGTGACATGCGGCCGATTCTCACACTTATGATGGTTGCAATATCCCCATGGGATATTGTGATCAAAATTCAGATGCTTGGCAACACTGACTCGTATTTATTGACAATTGCAGTGTCCCAGGGACATGTAATCCTCTTTTGTGACCTTCTGACAAGCAAAGTCAATGGGGAAGCCAAATTCACTTAACAACTGTGTTATTAACCAGGGATGCTATTTTGACAGGTTCTGAAGAACCGGTAGCGGAAATTTTGAGTAGTTTGGAGAACTGGCAAATACCAGCTCTGGCTGGACCCAGAGTGGGGTGGGAATGGAGATTTTGCAATGTCCTTCCCCCAGGAGTGGGGTGGGAATGGAGGTTTTGCAATGTTCTTCCCCTAGAGTGGGGTGGGAATGGAGATTTTGCAGTATCCTTCCCCTGGAGTGAGGTGGGAATGGAGATTTTGCAATGTCCTTCCCCCAGGAGTGGGGTGTGGAGGGTGTTTTCTTTGTCTCTAGCTCCTTCTCGTTCCCAACAGCAACTTATATGTGTTTTTTAAAGGAGTGTTTTATTTATTTTTTTCCTATTACAATATCAGGTAACTGTATTAACACAACGTTAAGTTCCATACAGAAAAAAAATATAGAAAATGAAAAAAACCTACTATTTCATTTCATTTTCATTTTATTTGATTTATATACTGCCCTACTCCCGAAGGACTCAGGGCGGTGAACAGGCACAAGATAAGACACACAGAATACAAAAATTTAAGAGCAGAAGTAAAATCGGATTAAATCAATTTAGCCCAAGACAAATTTAAAACCCCAGGTTAAGAACAAATTAAAATTTACATTAAAATTTACATTAAAAAGAGAATGGGAGAGGTTAGGCCAGACCAGCCTGGTGAAATAAAAAGGTCTTGAGAGTGCGGCAGAAAGTGCGTAGATCCAGGATCCTCCGTATCTCCGGGGGGAGCTCATTCCAGATAGTAGGTGCCCCCACAGAGAAGGCTCTCCTCCTGGGGGCCGCCAGCCAACATTGTTTGGCCGATGGCACCCAGAGGAGTCCCTCTCTGTGAGAGCGTACCGGCCGGTGGGAGGCCATTTGCGGCAGCAGGCGGTCCCGTAAATAACCAGGCCCTAAGCCATGAAGCACTCTAAAGGTGGTAACCAAAACCTTGAAGCGCACCTGGAAGACCACCGGGAGCCAGTGCAGCTCACGCAGGAGAGGTGTTACAAGGCAGCGCCACGTCGCTCCCATAACCACCTGCGCGGCTGCACTCTGCGCCAATTGGAGCCTCCGGGTGCTCCTCAAGGGGAGCCCCATGTAGAGAGCGTTACAGTAGTACGCTACTATGACGTAAATAGTAAACATGCAAACATTTATCATATATAAGGAGTACACCAGTTTGTAATTTATTGCTGTTGAGGTACATCATAAACTCCAGCCAAGTTTGATCCAACTGTGGTTACTGCTTCTGAGATCTCATTACTTTAACTGTGATTTTCTTTTTTTCTATTTTGGCAAAAGCTTCTCTAATCCACATCTCAGTTGTTATACTAGGTTATATTTTCCATTGTTGCACAATTGTTGTTTTTGACTGCTTAAACAATAAAGATAAACACTTTTATTTTTTTGTTTAGCTGGAGTTAGGGATGTAAAAGAACGCAGCCAGAAGAATTTTGTCTGGAGCAGAATCAGCATTGTGTTCCCACTGGAAAAAAACAAGGAAAAACAGAAGCATATATCTGTAAAGAAAGCACCGTTAGAAATTCAGCACAAAGAGAAATAGTTAGGTTTTTGAAAAAGCTCATATCGGGGGGGGGGGGGGATACGCTAAGAGGCACTGAGCAATGCATGAAAACCAAACTTTATCTGTTTGTTTTAGGTAGGGATTTTATGCAAACCGGATGCCGACTTTCACTTATGTTCATACATACATACACCCGTATCCATTGGTTATGTTTCTGCTTAGTGGTGAAATCCAGCAGGTTCTAACAGGTTCTGGAGAACCGGTAGTGGAAATTTTGAGTAGTTTGGAGAACTGGCAAATACCACCTCTGGCTGGCCCCAGAGTGGGGTGGGAATGGGGATTTTGCAGTATACTTCCCCTGGAGTGGGGTAGAAATGGAGGTTTTGCAGTATCCTTCCCCTGCCACGCCCACCAAGCCACATCAAGCCACACCACGCCCACCAAGCCACGCCCACAGAACCTTCCCCTGGAGTTTCATTTCATTTCATTTCATTTATTGGATTTATATAACGCCCTACTCCCGAAGGACTCAGGGCGGTGAACAGCCACAGAATAAAACACATAAATACAAAATTTAAAAGCAGAATAAAACTGAATTAAACAATTTGGCCGAGACAAATTTAAAACACTCAATAATTTTAAAAACAAGTTAAAATTTACATTTTAAAGGGGAAAGATTTAGGCCAGGCCGGCTTGATGGAATAAAAAAGTCTTGAGAGTGCGACGGAAGGTGCGCAGATCCGGGATCCTCCATATCTCCGGGGGGAGCTCATTCCAGATAGTAGGTGCCCGCACAGAGAAGGCTCTCCCCCTGGGGGCCACCAGTCGACATTGTTTGGCCAACGGCACCCGGAGGAGCCCCTCTCTATGAGAGCGTACCGGCTGGTGGGAGGCTATTGGTGGTAGCAGGCGGTCCCGTAAATAACTAGGTCCTAAGCCATGGAGCGCTCTAAAGGTGATAACCAAAATCTTGAAGCGCACCTGGAAGACCACCGGGAGCCAGTGCAGCTCGTGCAGGAGAGGTGTTACATGGGAACGCCATGTCGCTCCCATAACCACCCGCCCGGCCGCAATCTGCGCCAGTTGGAGCCTCTGAGTGCTCCTCAAGAGGAGCCCCATGTAGAGAGCATTGCAATATTCCAGGCGGGAGGTGATGAGGGCATGAGTGACTGTGCATAAGGAGTCCCGATCTAGAAAGGGACGCAACTGGTGAATCAGGCGAACCTGATGAAAAATCCTCATCAGTGGGGTGGGAATGGAGATTTTGCAATATCCTTCCCCCCAGGAGTGGGGAGGGAATGGAGATTTTGCAATATCCTTCCCCTGGAGTGGGGTGGGAATGGAGATTTTGCAATATCCTTCCTCTGCCATTCCCACCAAGCCACAGCCACAGAACCAGTAAGGGGAAAAAAATTGGATTTCACCCCTGTTTCTGCTCTTGTATTAATGATACCTAAGGAAACTCTGTTGTTCCCACTGCACAATTTTGCCTTCTAACTGAAATTACAGACTAGGAAACTCCTACTTGTGACAACCACTTTGTGGCAATTCGCTCACTTGTCTGCTATTGATTAAAGTAACTCCTCCTTTCCCCTCCTTCTGTTTGAGCCTGGAGAAAAGTTTTAGCTGCTTTACGAGTTGTTTTAAAGTTTAATGAATGCGCTCTTTATGGCAGTCTTAACCTTTTTCCTCAGACTTGCACCGAAGCCTGAACAAAGAGGAGCTGTTGTAATAAAGAAGAAGTGCCGTGTTCAAACTGAGCTGAAGCATTTCTTCCAAATCGTTCTGGAAAATGCACAGGGCCCTCCTTGCTGCATGAGCCTGTGACAAATAGTAATAATAGGCACAAACAATAGAAATAGACCATTCTGTGGTAGATCCTGCCAGGAAGGAGAAATTTTCTGACAATGAGAACAATTAATCAGCGGAATAGCTTGCCTCCTGAAATTGTTAGGTTTCTATCACTTTAAAAAAAGAATGGACAATTATTTGACCAGGATGGTATAAGATCTCCTGACTCCATCAGGGGATTGGACTAGACTTCTGAGGTCTCTTCCAGCCCTGTGTTTCTATGTACTATGTTGCTTTAGTCTGGCAAGATTCTGTTTATAGGTGGAGAACAATAAAGGAACTACTCAGAAGTAACTCTGTATGTCATTCTTAAAGGTAAAGGTAAAGGTTCCCCTCGCACATATGTGATAGTCGTTCCTGACTCTAGGGGGCGGTGCTCATCTCCGTTTCAAAGCCAAAGAGCCAGCGCTGTCCGAAGACGTCTCCGTGGTCATTTGGCCGGCATGACTAAACGCCAAAGGCGCACGGAACGCTGTTACCTTCCCACCAAAGGTGGTCCCTATTTTTCTACTTGCATTTTTTACGTGTTTTCGAACTGCTAGGTTGGCAGAAGCTGGGACAAGTAACAAGAGCTCACACCATTATGCGGAACTAGGGATTCAAACGGCTGAACTGCTGACCTTTCGATCAACAAGCTCAGCATCTTAGCTGCCAAGCCACCACATCCTTTTTCCTTTTTCCTTTTTCCTTTTTCCTTTTTCCTTTTTCCTTTTTCCTTATTCCTTTTTCCTTTTTCCCTTTTCTTCATTCTTAGGGCATAACAAATGGCTTGATTTAGGGGTGTCCATAGATTGTAGGGTGAAAAATGTTAAAACAGAGGCCACATCCATGTAGTTGAAGCCCTGTGGGTTTTATTTTTATAAGTGGGTCACAGGTAGCCATAAAAAGGAGGCACGCAGTTGTGACTGCCATCTTTCATTCTTTCAGGGGAGTCCCTTTGGCCAGTTTGACAATTACCAATTATCTTAGCCTGCAATATTTTATAAATGACTAATATTCAGTTTTTGAAATTTAACTCAACACTTTAGAAGTTCCAGTACTGTTATCTGTATCTGGCTCTGTCTAATTAGCATTAACATGCCATAGAAAAAGGTTGCCGTCTAAAACAAGACTGAGGGCAGAACATTCAGGAGATATAATTAAACGTGCTAGCAGTTTCTTTACCAAAGTAAAATGTATTTAAGTAGAGCACACACTGCATTATTCAGAGCAGTGCTGTTTATAGCAAGCACAAACTTATGGTTTCTGTGGAAACAGGGTCAGAAAACTATAGGCAATTGGTACAAACCTGTCAGTTATGGGGAGGGCTGCTGCATGCTGCCTTCACCTTGAGTTTGCCTGCTGAGGGGCCCTCAGATTCATCTTACAACAAATCACATTAGAATACTTCTTCTAATGTGGTAGAAAGAGGAAAAAATTTTATTAAAAGAAATGAACATCAGTTTGGAGAAATAGCCCCCCTTACATTAAAATTTAAGGAAATTTAAGGATGTCCATTCATTCTCTTCTTGATCAGATCATCAGTTGGGGTGCTATAAAGCAGGGATTTTTAGAACCTCTCTTGGTGAAGTCCTGAGATTCCTAAGCAGGGGTGGGCTTCAAAAATTTTAGCAAGGGTTTTCTGCCCGGTTGGTGGTTGGGGCCTAGTTGGCCTCCTGCACCATGGGGGGTGGGGGGCGGCATTTTTGCTCTCCCCAGGCTCCGGAGGCTTTTCTCGAGCCTCCGGGAAGGCAAAAACGGCCTTCCCAGTCTACGGAGGCCCTCTAGAAGCCAGAAATGGGCCCATTTACGGCCTTCCCAAACTTCCAATAGGCCCATTTCCCCCCTCCCTGAGCCTCTGTGTGCATCCTGCACTTACCTGCATTCAAAATGGGCCGCATGGGGACCCTGGGAGGGGCAGGGTGAGGTGGGCAGGGCCAGATAGGAGTGGGATTTGGGGATTATCTGAACCCCTGCAAACCCCCAGCAGCCCACTCCTGTTCCTAAGAGAATTTTTCTTTCTAGAAGGAAGACAACTCTATCCCAATTCCCCACGGGTGAACCCCCTTCCCCTTAAAGCAGCAACAGTAGTTCAAAAATGAGAAGTTTCCTCCTGATCTTCCTTTGGACTGGGCTGGAAGCTAGGGAAGTCAGGGAAACTGCTGCAGTAATAATATTAACACCACTGGAAAGTGTATATAAGTAGTATTAACATCACTGGGAAATATAAACACAATAATTGCATGATTATCACACATTTTCTTCTTCCTAATCTAAGCACAGGTCGGACTTTCTGATGGTGTTCCAGCACAAGTACTAACCAGGTCTGACCCTGGTTAACCTTACAAACCAATGGTGGGTTTCAAATTTTTATATTACTGGTTTTGTGGGTGTGGCTTGGTGGGCGTGGCATGACTTGGTGGGCATGGCTTGGTGGGCATGGCAGGGGAAGGATACTCTAAAATCTCCATTCCCACCCCACTCCAGGGGAAGGATACTTCAAAATCCCCATTTCCTCCTGATCAGCTGGGACTTGGGAGGCAGAGAATAGATGGGAGTGGGGCCAGTCAGAAATTTTACTACCGGTTCTCCGAACTACTCAAAATTTCTGCTACCGGTTCTCCAGAACTGGTCAGAACCTGCTGAAACCCACCTCTGTTATAAACTCATTCAATGTTGGCTATGTATACAAAGTCACCACAAGCTAAGATTTCTATCAAGTTTTAAATGAGTGCTTTCAAGTGACTCCTAACATCTAAGCAGAGAAGGCCCTGAAGTTTTCATGGCAACTTTTTTCAGATGTGGTTTGCCATTGCTTCCTTCCTAGAGCTGAGAACGATTGTCATAAAGTCCTTCATCATTGTTTCAGCCTTAGGCAGGACTGAGATTCATGGTCTTCTAGCATCTAGCCCAATGCCTTTAACCACAAGATCAACTGGTTCTCTGTTAAATGAGTATAGAACTTCATAATTCACAGATCTGAACACTAAATAAAGCTCTCTTCTTCTTCTTGTGCCATATCCGTCATCAGACATTGACAATCATGTTGGCAATTCTATTTTGCTCAACAGCTGCACCAAAAAGTGCTGTTGAGTTTTGTCCAAACCAGTCCCTTAGATTTTGAAGCCATGATGTTCTTCTTCGGCCTGGACCTCGTTTGCCTTCAATCTTTCTCTGGAGGATTAAGTGAAGTATGACGTATTTTTCCGGGTGTCGCATCACATGTCCAAAATATTCTAACGTTCACTTTTTTATGGTTTCGATGATTTTCCTTGGCTTTCCCAGGCGGCTTATCACCTCTCCCAGGCAGCTAAATAAAGCTCTACAATTTGCTAAAATTTCTTTAAATATATAGAATCATCTCAGGAGTCTTTCAACATAAGAAGAAAGTCATGATTTCTTGACTGGTTTTGGTGTGTTCAACTTTCCTTACTTCTTTAATTTGTCTTTTGAAATAAAGACAGGAAAACTAGACTAAGTACTTTTTAAATAGGGTGCCACACACAGTCAGTGTAGTGTAGTGATGAGGCTGGTGGACTAAATACAGAAATGCCCAGGTTCAAATCTATCCTCAACCAAAAGAACTCAAAGGATGACTGCACTTATGAGCCATGGTGGCGCGGTGATTAGAATGCAGCAATGCAGGCTATTTCGGCTGACTGCCAGTTCAGCAGTTCGAGTCTCGCTGACTCAAGGTTGACTCAGCCTTCCATCCTTCCGAGGTTGGTAAAATGAGGATCTAGATTGTTGGGGGCAATAGGCTGATTCTTTAAACTGCTTAGAGAGGGCTGTAAAGCACAGTGAAGAAGTGGTATATAAATCTAAGTGCTATTAATATTGTTACTCTTGCCTAGTCGCTCTCTTTCAGCCCAGCTTGTTTTACAGGATTTTTGTTAGCAAAATAAAATGGAGACATTTATGTAAGTTGCTTTGTGCTTCCGGGGAAAAAAAAAGGAATTTAAATCTACTAAATAAATAGTAATAACGAACCTCATCTTCAGCATTTGTGCCACAGTCAAGAATAATTACCAGGGACAGAGGACCTTCGGTGTTCATGCTGATGAAACATTATGTTTCAATCCATTGTTAATAAAGCAACTATGGAATCAATATGTGTATAATCTGTGCATGTTTTTAAAGAGGTCCATCTGTTCTGAGTCAGCCAGACTTCCCTTTAAGGGATTTTGCATTCAGGATGGATATCTTCAACATGATGCCTCTCTGTTCATATTTTTATCCTAATGGTGGTAGGACTTTTGCTTGGACGCAAAGCATCTGTTTGCCTTTGCCCAGCATATGTTGGGGAGCTCTTGTTAAATCTGCTCTAGAAATAACCTTTCAGGTTTGCTTGTCTTGCTTAGTATTGAAAGCTCTCACAGGGTGGTGGTTAAGATGCTACAGAAAACACATTCAAGAACCTCTCGGGATTATTTAACGATCTTCAATTGGCCAAGCATCTCCAAGCGGAAACTTTACGGTTGATAGAAAACATGAAATGGGGAAATTCAAGGCTCTTTTTCTCAAGGCAGGACAAGAAGCAATGGGTGGAAACTAGTCAAGGAGAAAACCATCCTAGAACTAAGGAGAAATTTCCTGACAATGAGAACAATCGATCAGTGGAACGACTCGCCTCTGGAAGTTGCAGACACTCCAAACACTGGAGGTTTTTAAGAAGAGATTGGACAACCATTTGTCTGAAGTGGTGTAGGGTTTCCTGCTTGAGCAGGGGGTTGGACTAGAAGACCTCCAAGGTCCCTTCCAAATCTGTTATTCTTTTATTCCATGAAGATCATTGGAGACTCTTGCCCAGTTGCTTCTTCACAACAAAATGGTTTCACAGTACAGATGATTATTTTTTGCTTGTTGTTTTGGTTAACGTTTCTCAAACTTAACAATTTGAAGATGTGTGGACTTGAACTTCCAGAATTCTCCAGCCATCCTTCTGGCTGGGGAAATTCCAGGAATCGAACTCCACGCATCTTAATGTTGCCAAGGTTAGATTATCCTGAATTTAAGAGTACTGAGTTAGGGGAGGGAGATGGATTTGGATTTAGGAGTCCAATACCATGGAGAGGAGTTCTACTTATATAGTAAAGCTGTAGTAACAGAATCTTGCAAGTCTAAAAGCAGTTCCCCCTTCCCTCCCTTCCTCCATCTCTCTCTTTCAACACCAAAGGGAGACACATGGATTTGGAGGCGAGGGGGGAGCTCAATTAAAAAAAACTTGTGAAAGAGATGGTTTTCAACTGGTGCCGAAAGGATCATAGCACAAGGTTGTCTGGAGAGTGTGCATAGGACAGTGTTGGTGAACCTTTCCAGCACCAAGTGCCAAAATGGGAGTGCGCATGCGTGCCAAAAACCAGGAGAGCAGCTATTTGTTGGGCATGTGCGTGCCGGGAAGATGATCTTCTGGTTTCTGGCCCACGTATGCGCACTGGCCACCTGGTATTCTGATTTCTGGTGTGCATGCATGTGCGAAGACCAGCTGGCCAGTGCCAGAAATGGAAGACCAGGTGGACAGTGCACATCTCCCGGTTTCTGGCATGCACGCATGCGCACTCCCATTTCAGCACTCGGCACTGAAAAGTTTCGCCAATGCTGCCCTGTGCTATTCCAGACAGGTGGCTGTCCAATCTCTTCTTAAAAGCCTCCAGTGAAAGGGCACCACAACTTCTGAAGGCAAACTGCTCCATTGATTGATTGTTCTCACTGTTAGAAAATTTTCTGAAAGAAAATTTCTTTTGTACTGATGCTTCACTTTTGTATTCCGTCCGCCTCCATATCCATCATTGTGTAATTCATTTTTTTTAAAGTTAAAAATAATAATAATGTAAGGTCATCAGAACACTGTTAAAGATGGAATGTTCATTGTAGCTAAACTTTCTAAACCAAATTCATTTGCTTTACAAAAAAAAAAAAGTGTGTATGTTTTGTCTGTGTGTGAGGAAAACAGTCAGGGACAGAAAGGTTATTATAGGCTGATGATATTGCTTCTCTGGAAAGACTCAGAACATAAAACCAGAACATCCTGGTCTAGCTGAGTTCCCAAGTTCACCATTCTGCAGCTGTTGTTCAAAGATCGGAAGACTCCAGACCTAACACTGCCCCCCGATGCGTAATTTCAGCCAGATGGTCTGATGACTAACTTGAAAAATGATTAGGTGGGAGAAAAAGGTTCCAAAATAAAACCCGGAGTACCTACACTACAGAAATGAATACAAAAATGCTGATGGTTGATACATGTGTGTATTAAAAAAAATAGAATAGCTTCTTCTCTCTTCAAGGGCCTGGTGGCTCAGCAGACTGATAGCATTGTGATTAACACCAGCTGTCTGCAATTACTGTAAGTTCGAATCTCACCAGGCTCAAGGTTGACTCAGCCTTCCATCTTTTCTAAGGTAGGTAAATTGAGGACCCAGTTTGTGGGGGCAATAAGCTGACTTTGTATAAATATACAAAAGTATGAAAGCTATTGCTTAACGCATTGTAAGCCGCCCTGAGTCTCCGGAGAAGGGCAGCATATAAATCAAAGTAAAAAAATAAATAAATGTGGACCAATGTTTTGAAGAAACAAGACCCCGAAAGATGAGATAGTGTAGCAATAGATCATGGGTGTCAATCTCAAGGCCTGCAGGCTGGATGCAGCCCATGGGGTGCTTATATCTGGCCCAGGGGCCCACTCTGGAAACAGCAAAGGACCAGCCCACAGTGCCTCTGCCAGAGAAAATGGAGCTCGTAGAAGCAACCTGCAGCCTCCCCAAGCTCTGTTTTCACTGGCAGAGGGCTGCAGGAGGCCGTCATCCCCAAAAACTGAGCCTCGATGAGTGACATTGAGCTGGCCGTACCCCCTGGCCATGCCCCCCAGCCCTCCCAAGGTCAAACACAACCCTGATTCGGCCCTCAATCAAATCAAGTTTAACACCCTTGCAATAGTTCACTAGTTCCATGGTGTTCTTAACTAAAGTGCTCCATAAAAGGTTGGGCAATTGAATGGACTGCCGTGTTATCATGGCTTGAGGAAACTTCTAATGTCTTCATTTGGGAAAGAACAAGGAGTAACAATATCTGTGCTGATCGCTGTGTACCACCAGGCAAATGACAGAGATAAGTACTAATTTGACTTGGCAATGTCGCGAAATGCAGTGTGTGTGAAGGGAGGGGCTTTTTCCTAGAAGATAAAGAGACAGCTAGGTTTTGTAGACTGTAAGAGGGTTAAAATCAGAGGTGGTATTCAGCAGGTTCTGACCAGTTCTGGAGAACCGGTAGTGGAAATTTTGAGTAGTTCAGAGAACCAGTAAATACCACCTCTGACTGGCCCCACCCCCATCTATTCTCTGCCTCCCGAGTCCCAGCTGATTGGAAGGAACTGGGGATTTTGCAGTATCCTTCCCTTGGAGTGGGGAGGGAATGGAGATTTTACAGTATCCTTCCCCTGCCACGCCCACCCAGCCAAGCCACGGCCACCAAGCCATGCCACGGCCACCAAGCCACGGCCACAGAACCGATAGTAAAAATGGCTCCTCCCTAGCAAGTCACAGAATATATCTGATAGTTATGTAGATGTAGATAGGTCCTTTGCTGTTGATATGGCCTAGTTTGGTAATGAAACATCTGCAAGAAAATAACCAAGCTGAGAGAGCACCAAGGACTTCACAAATAAATCTCTTTCCATGTATAATGCATATTGTTGGACTTCCCTGATAGGGTCTACCTAGTGGGTACTAAGAATTGTTATTGCTGTAGTATGTTTCCCATAAACATACAGCGTATCCTTTTTTGTTACAGTTATAAAACCCGCTTCACAAATTCTTGCTCCGTTTAGATTCTGCTCCCAAGAACAGCACTCTTCCCCCAAGAATGCGCCAACCTCCAACAGTCAGTGGATGACAAATCTGATTTTAGCTTTGCCTTAAGCACTCTGCTTGCAGAAACTTTTTTTTTTAAATCCCAGTTCTTGACTACAAAAGATATTTTATCTGAAGTCACTTTGAATGCACATTACAGTAATTGCCGGCATTTGTCACTTGCAAAAAGGCCACTCATTATAACTTGCGGGTTATGTGCACATGAAATGCATTTATATTTCAAGGACTCCTGGGAAAGGCATACACAGAAAGAGGAATCAGCCTCTTATATCCAGTCAGACCATTGATCCAGCCTTGTGCGCTGTTGGAAAAACAGGCATGGATGTCTAAGCATAAGAGAGGAAGTCAGGATAATCAAAAATTAATTTGAAATCAAATATTAAAAGTAGACTGAGTATAAAAGGAAGCCGTATCCTGCAATTTCACTACTGTAATCAACCTTGATTGATTGAATGAATGGTTTGTGCTACAAATTTCAATGTTGACTCTTAGCAATTAGACAGACAGATGTCCCAAAGGTGCTTTTTCCAAAAGACAACCGAACCCAGGTTTCCCTACTTTTAGTTCAGCAACTTAAACAGTTCGTCATACTGGGCTCTCTTATATCTATATACAGTATATAAAAGCCAAATAATAAATAATAAGTAATAAATAACTGTATTGTCATTGTACGTGTATACACAGTATACCCATACAACGAAATTCACTTAACACCCAAACACACATAACAATCCCCAAACACACTCCCACCCACCACAATTCTCCACCCCTAAACCACCCAAACATCCACACTCACTCATCACGAAATCTCCAGAAGGGTAAAGCCTACAAACTTGAAATTTGGCACGTATGTTCCTCTTGGCTTCTAGGTATTCGCTAAGAAAGGATTTTTTGAAATGACCATCAGATCATTAGTATTTCATATACAGTATTATATTAACACGCTCTGATGCTGAACTAGATGTTCTACTCCCCCTCCCCACCTGAAAAGAACTCCGCTTTATTAATATAATGCTATACTGGGTGTGGGCGTGGCCAGAGTGTGACTTATCCGGCCTGTGGGCTGGGACATTCTACTCCCCCTCCCACTCTGTTCCAACTGCCAGTTATCTTATATTAACATGCTCTGATGCTACGGAGTTACACATTCTACATTAAGTTTCAGGCTTTAAGTGTCAACTTATCAAGCCCGAGTACATAGTTTCGTAGCGAAGCACTGGCATCCAGCTAGTACTCCTATATTTCTGCTTCATAATTCTTTGTTCGGATGACCAGACAGTTGTTTATGATTCATTGTCTATCTGCAATGTATTCTGGTTTCCAGTTGTTTAATAACTGGTCAATAAACACATTTTTCCTCTTTATATTGAATTCTCAAATAACAGAATATCGGTATGAAAATGCAGAAAGTAAAAAAAATTAAATGCAGGGCTGATAATGGATTACAATGAGATATCGTGATGACTTAAAAATAAATTAATATCAGTATTTCTAAATGCACCCTACCAAAAATAAAGCAGATTATCTTAGCCTCATAGCTAAAATAGCACTTTTATTATTAGACCACCAGATATTCTAGTACTTATTTCTTTGGGTACCAATCGTTATGCAGCCAAAATAGAACTTTCTAAGCAGAATTACTATATTCTATGACTATAATAGACAGATAAAATGGAGCAAAAATGCAATTAAAATCAATGGGACTGCATAATTGTATTGATTACTTATTATATTGACTGAGTACCAAAAAAAGAGAAAGAAAATAAACAAGACAAAAAGAAAAAAGGAAGAAAAATAAAACCTGAACCAATTTAAAAGAAAATAGAAACAAAAACATAGAAGACATATATTTATGAATAGACACACATACACACATTATATTTGAATAAGCAGTAGACATATTCTATTTTAGTTGCCCATAGGTAATCTATATCAATAGCGAATTCATTTATCAATTGGTAGCAAGATCGGCTTTGCAAACTCTTGAGTAACTGGGGCCCTGTATAGTTCTTTCCAATGCTGAAGAATAAGGAGTTGAGCAGATTTCTGTAGCGTTGTGTGTGAAGCAACATATGTGTCTTGTCATTTGTAGATGGTTGCATAGCTGTTGTATTCATATGTCTACATATTTTAACGCTCTGGCTAGCAGCAAAGCCAGTGGTGGGATTCAACTGGTTCGCACCACTTTGGCTGAACCAGTTGTTAAATTGCTAGCTGGTCTCTCCCCTCCCTGCCGCGCCCCTTTCAGAAGTCCCCACACACCCTGTTTTGGCTCCCAGACAAGTGCAGGGAGGCCTATTAGGCCAAAACGGGGCATGGGGTGTGTGGTGCCCCCCATGGCCTGTTTTTTGCTCCCGGGGTGGGTGCAGGAGGCCAAGTGCTGCCTGTCACACCCCCTGGCCATGTCCACTATGACCACGCCCCCTCAGCCGGTCATTAGGGCCGAGAACCAGTTGTTAAATTATTTGAATCCCACCACTGAGCAAAGCACAGAACAGGAATCAATCTAGTCAGCGTGTAGGATACGCACCTCTGAACAACACACAATTGGGATTTGGGAGGTATTTGTGTCAGTTCATCTGTAGCCATCTGCGACTTACGCTTACTCATCAACTCCTCCTCAGTGTAGGTGTGTGGCAACAGCTACTGGCAGTCGCAGCAACTCTAAATCAGCCATAAAGCTTTTAGCTACAAAAAAAATCATCTTTGTTTGACCAGACAACACTCTACTAGTTCGAAATATCAAAAGAAAATGGATATTTGAGAACATGGTATTGGTCTTATATCAATACATGAAGTAACTGCCACTGAACTTGAAACAATAACAGGAGAAGATGCATGTGTATGTATAAATGAAGCGTTAAACTCATGGCATCTCCAATGTACTCCCCCCCCTTTTTTTCCAAATAAGTTTACTGTTGTGACTTACACCAGTCATGTTCACTTGCACAGACTAACATTTGACTACACGAGACTAGCATAGCAACGTATAAATAGCAGAAAGAAATATTAAGACTTAGAAGGGAGCGTTGATAGGGTAAGGGTCACTTCCCTCTGAAAGAAATCATAGCAATTTTGGCGTTCGTTTAAAATGTTTAATTGTTGTGACTGGAATAATAATGTTCTGATTGTGTGTTTCCAAGGATTTGTAGGGTTTAATAGGTTTATGTTGTTGGCACTATGCAAATTTAGTAATAAAAATTACATACACGTTTTAGAAAGCTACAGTATATTGGCTCTTCCCTCCACTCTTGAATACTAACTGCTTTAACTATATCTTGGAAGCCTACACTGTACACTTTCATTTGCTTGATTGTCAGTCAACAACCTCTTATTATTCTCAGACATTAGGACTTGTAGAGCCTTGTTAGGGATGTCCTTCCTTCTCTGTGTAGTTCTGAAACCCTGACCAAGTAGAGACATGATTTTGGCGTCAAGTCAGCCTTTCCCTGTCTTGTAGCACCAAAATTACCGTAGTAATTTCTCTAATGAGCACATCAGGAAACATAGCCCATAATTTTGACCACATTTGATTTTCATAAAGATATTGGCTGGCTTTAGCTTTTTTCTTTTTACAGACCATGATTAGTTTGTCAATGTTTTGCATATTGGGGCTTTCCATTTTAAGATCAAGGTAACCATGACACAGTCTAAACCAGAGAATCTGATGTAAAGTTTGTGTCAGCCTCATAGTGGCCACATAGATTAACTTCGGGCTGTCAGTTCTTTTCTTTTCTTTTTTTTTCAGACCACAGGACTGTTAATTAAAAGAAATAATTACATACTCAACATACAAATAGGCAAAACTCCAGAGAGAGAGAGAGAGAGAAAGAAAAATGGTTATATTTGAGTGAATTTTTATTTCGGCCTATAAGCCAACCTTGGAGGAAATAGAGAAATGTGACAAAGAAACTCAAAATTAGCATGCCTTGATTTTGTTTAGTACATGATGAGACAGGGAGAAACCTGGACAAGCTTTCAAGATTTTTTTTACAGTACCTTACTATACACAGAACTTTCTAGTAATCTCTGCCATGTCTGTTTATTGATTTGGCCTACCTCAAAGGCTGACACCTCAAAGGATAACTAATGGATATCAACAATTTATTTGTTGGAGCACCACAACACATACTGTAAATTCTCTCATAAGTGATTTAAGATGAAGATTTTTTTTAACAGAATAACAGAGTTAGAAGGGACCTTTGAAGTCTTCTAGTCCTACTCCCTGATCAAACAGAAGACCCTATGCCATTTCAGACAAATGGTTGTACAATCTCTTCTATAAAACCTTCAGGGATTTTTTTTTATTTTTTATTTTTTGCTTTAATTTATATGCCGCCCTTCTCCGGAGACTCAGGGGTGCTTACAATGTGTTAAGCAATAGCCTTCATATTTTTGTATATTTATACAAAGTCAGCTTATTGCCCCCACAATCTGGGTCCTCATTTCACCTACCTTTGAAAGGATGGAAGGCTGAGTCAACCTTGAGCCTGGTGAGATTTGAGCTTGCAGTAATTGCAAGCAGCAGTTGTTAATAACAGTGCTTTAGTCCACTGTACTACAGGCTCTTCTATGGAGCACTTCTTTTCTATGGATGGAGCACCCACAACTTCTGGAGGCAAATCTTTACACTGATTGATTGTTCTCACTGCCAGGAAATTTCTCTAGGTTGGATCTTTCCTTGATTAGTTTCCATCCATTGCTTCTTGTTTTTCCTTCCCTTTGTTTTGCTTTGGACAATAGGTTGACCCCCCCCTTCTTTGTGGCAGGCCCTTAGATATTGGAAGACTGCTATCATGTCACCCCTACTCCTTCTTTTCACTAGACTAAACATACTCAATTCTTGCAACCGTTCTTCGTATATTTTAGTCTCCAGTCCTCTAATCATCTTTATTGCTTCTTGTTGTGTTTCTTCCATTCAATCATCTTCCTATTCTTGGAGACCATCTGGACAAGACCATGCAGTTTTCTTGGCAACGTTTTTCAGAAATGGTTTGACATTGTCTCCTTCCTAGGGCTGAGAGAAAGTCAAAGGCCCAAGGTCACCCAGTTAGGTTTGTGTTTGTGCCCAAAGTGGGACTAGAACTCCCGGTCTTCTGCTTTCTAGCCGGATGCCTTAACCTTTACTCAAAACTAGCTCTCTCAATGTAGATTAATCAATATAGGGGTTTTTTCCCCTCCTGTCCAATGTAGTTTATACAGAAGGAAAGAACAGTTAGCTTAGTGTATTTTGGTTTTCTTAGATAGAAATCAATTTTTCCCCCCTACAGGATCTTAAACCTATGAGAATGTTGGGCTAAGAGCTTTATTTGTATAAGCCTCCAGCAGTCATCATGAGTGAGTTATGCTGAGATATAAATTTTATTAATAAATAATAAATAAAATAAATAAATTGGAGATAACTCTCATGACTGAGGATCACGTTAGTGTTATGGATGGAAACTATAGGTCTTCTCACTTCTTCTCTAACACACTATGCAAAATCATATCTGTCTGCCTGTCTGTCTATTAGTACAGTTATAAATTTATCTCTTATTCTAGGTTACAACACAACTCTCTGCTTTCCATAAACTATCCAGTCTAATCATCCAAACTATAAACCACAAGTTCATTCGTTTTTATGTTTCACTCAAAAAATCCATAAGGTATTAAGATGACCCATTTATTTTTAAAAGTAAATTATCTGGAAAAAAACCTAGGCCATTTTGACACTGTATTCAGCTTTGCCTCCAAATTGGACATGACCTTGTAGATGACCCTCACTCTGTCAAGGACCTTGGAGTACTCATATCAAATGATCTAAGTGCCCAAGCCCACTGTAACAACATTGCCAAAAAGGCATTAAGGGTTGTAAACCTAATCTTACGTAGCTTCTTCGGTAATATTACACTACTAACCAGAGCATACAAAACAGTTGCTAGACCAATTCTCGAATACAGCTCATCTGTCTGTAACCCGCACTGCATATCGGACATTAATACAATTGAGCGCGTCCAGAAATATTTCACAAGAAGAGTCCTGCACTCCTCTGCTTGTAACAAAATACCACCAGACTTGAAATTCTGGGTTTAGAAAATTTAGAACCTTCGGTATGACCTAAGCATAGCTCATAAAATAATCTGCTACAATGTCCTACCTGTCAATGACTACTTCAGCTTCAACCACAACAATACAAGAGCACACAATAGATACAAACTTCAAGTGAACCACTCCAAACTCGATTGCAGAAAATATGACTTCAGTAACAGAGTTGTTAATGCCTGGAATGCACTACCAGACTCTATGGTCTCATCCCAAAACCCCTAATACTTTAATCTAAAACTGTCTACTGTTGATCTCACCCCATTCCTAAGAGGTCTGTAAGAGGCGTGTATAAGTGCACCAGCGTGCCTACTGTCCCTGTCCTAATGTTCCCTTTAATTGCATTCATTTTATGTATTCAATTCATGCTTATACTTATATATATTATCTAATATGTACTCAACAAAACAAACAAACAAACAAACAAACAAACAAACAAACAAACAAACAAACAAACTCCAGGTAGCATTCCATGCATCCACTCTGTGTGTCTGTGTCTCTGTGTGTGTGTCTGTGTGTGTCTGTGTGAAATAAGATAATCTGACAAAAGCACAGCAAATGCAATCCCTATGTCTTGCATATTACATGCGTATCTAAAATGGGTAGAGTTTGCAGTACAACACTCATGATTTTGTCATTTTGATGAAAGCAGACAGAGCTGCAGAAGCTCATGATTCCACGAGTTTCCTCAACTTTCGGCCCACTAATAGTCTCTCTATACATTATTATTATTATTAGCATATGGTGGTGTTACTTTAGCCAGAAGGCTACAATGCAGAGTAGCAGTTTGGCTGCCTGTTTACCAGGAAAAAACAGGCAGAAGCTGAGGCATGTGATGGGAACTCACTCTGACATGCAGTGCTAGGACTCAAACCGCTGGAGCAAAAACCATCTCCGGCATCATTAAACCACTGAGCCACGGTGCCTCTTTGTCTCTTTATTTGTGCAGATGCTGAAAATGGCATCTAGTAAAGACTTGCCCCATTCTTGTTCTTCCCTTGCGTCTTTGCTTTCAGTGCCAAAGAAGAAGTAATCAACCAAAGCCAATGAGTATGGGGGAAGGAAGGCAAAACTGCACCGGACACATCAGTAAGCAATTGGGAAACGGTGGGAAGGCATCATGGTGGCTTCATTTCTGAGAGGAAGGGAAATCCCAGGAATTCCTGCTAATGGGAAACAATATCCAGGGCAAAGGAATTTAATTTCTTCTGGAGCAGCAGTTAATGAACCGCTGTAGTTAATTAACTCCTCATACAAATGACACCCCAAAGCAGTATTTAGAATATCCCAGATTGCTTAGTGTCATTCAGTGGCTGAACTACATCTTTTCAGAGCTTGTCTTCGGTGGTGATGCCAGTCCCTATTATCTACTAAGGGTTTTGAAACTTCTTTCTAAAATGTGGTGTTATTTTAAATTTAAAGTCCTAAAATACCTTGTAAATCTTTCAGATGGAAAGGTAGTACAGATGTGTAACTCTGTTAAACAGAATGGAAAATAACCTTGACATCATCTGTAGACTGTATTAAATATTTTGTAACTGTTTTTCAATCCTTAGCTGATCAATTTTTTAAAAATCATTTCTGATGACAATCATTTACCGTAACTGTTTTCGGTGGCATGGATAGTGTATTGCAAGTGTGGGAACGTGTAAGCTAAATTCAACTGCCAACCATACCACCCAGTCTTGAGGAATCTGATACGTCATTCTTCTCTTTCAAAAAATGCTATCCCATTTCTCTAGAGATGTCCTGCTTAAAAATGAATTTGTCCCTTATATTATTTCTTTTTCTCTCTGTACTTCACTCATCCATCTATTTTCCTAAAAGTAAGGCTAGCAATTTAGACATTTAGATTTGACATCCCTGGCATTTTCAGAAAATAAAAACCAGAACAAGGTCTATTGTTGTGGTCCGCCAGCAGCCTGCGGAGCTGGCAGCGGAGTTGGACAGTGAGGAGGCTGAGGAAGAACATGGGCCAGTCCTGGAGGCTGGGGAAGGCCTGGATGAGGGCTCTGCATTGGAGGCAGAGATGGGGCCAGGGCCATCGGGGAGTGATGTATGGACTTCGGAGTCTCCGGAGGCTGACAGCAGAGAGGCAGAGGAACAGGAGGAGCCTTTCCTAGTGCATGCATGAGAAGAGCTGCCAGAAGGCAAGAACAGCTAAAGCAAAAAGGACGACTCGGGAGTAAGGCCAAGAGATGATTGGCCCCTCCCATAAGGTGTAAAAGACCAGCAACGGATCTTGGGCTCTTTGTCGGAAAACAACGTTGATAGATTTGTTTCTTGTCTTGCTGCATTTATTTCTTGCCGGTGTCTTCTGCTTCTGAACTTTTGCCAAGAAAAGCCTTTGGCAGGTTGCCTAATTAGACCAAGGTTGGTGATAAGGCTGAAGAATTGTGTTATGAAGAATTTGTTTTGAATTAGTTCGGACTACGTTGAGAATGAGTTAATTCTCAGCTGTTCTAATAAAGTCTGTTTGTTTTCGAACTGATTGCGTCTGATAATACCTACTTGGGCCTGGGTCACAACATCTATGGGAAGGTGAAGAATGGTGAAGGTTTTTTCTGAGGTGGCATTTGGAGAAGTATCTATCTAGGAGCTCCTGTCCTGATTCCAGATGCTGTTTCACTTTAGTCACAGAGTAGCAAGTCAACCCAAAGGGATGTGGTGACTCAGTGGCTAAGATGCTGAGCTTAGCATCTGAGATTGGCAGTTCAATGGTTCGAATCTCTAGTGTGCACTTCCGAACCGGTAGGGAAGGTAAGTAGATTTCACCCCTGAAGCAAACCTAATCCTAACATGAAGTCAGAGGTCCTAGTCAAATTCTATAGAACCGATGCATAAGCCAATGAAGTAACTCAACAAGGAAAAGAACTTTATCTCTGGGGTGGTGAAGAGTCAGTTACAATTTACAACTTCTCTCTGTATTTATTTTATTTTATTTATTTATTTGAAGGTATGAAGGAAGATGCCAGGGGAAAGGCAGACTCCATCTGCAATAACTATCAGAGCTCACTACAATGATTTTACTCCTCCAGTTGAAGCACGTTCATAGCAATAAATACAACTTTTGATTGATTATCTGACATCACATTGCTTTCAACTCCAGGCAACCACATAGATAGATCTTCTCCATGAAGATCTATCCATAGTCAGTTCTTTCAAGGCTCCCAATGGTGCACTCATTGCCACTGTAGCTGTGGGATAGTAAGTATGATATGAGAAGGAATCATTTCGTAACTGTAATGTAATGCTTAAATGCATTTCATCTCTTCTGCTGAGCCCAGACCAGCTGTTTTGGCCAGCTCATAGTCAATATTTATTTGCTGCACTACTCTCACAGTTCTGTTTCTGCTGGCCTTACGTTTCATTGAAAGAGCTTCTTAAAATCTCTCTGGAATCCGCTTTGCAAAGATCTTAATTTTTGCAATCCTTAAACTGGACCCTCAGCATTCCAAGGTGCAGTCTATTCATTCTAATCTGGAGATAAAAATTATCTAGGCTTTTGTTTTACTTTTTTTTTTTTTGTAAAATAATTTTTATTCAGCATTACAGCTTTCCAATACTGGCATCTTTGGTAATATCTATTTTATTTTTTAACCAACTATATACACATACATTTTATATATTACTTACTAATTCCTCTATTCACTACAATTTATACCTATCTATTACACATTAACTATTTTGTTCCTCTATAATATCTTCTCTTACGTTTATACATTTATACATTAATTTTAGATTCTTTCTCCAACCAGCTGTACCATCTATTCCATGTTTCATAATAAATTGTTTCCTCTTGGTCTTTTAATTCCGTTGTTAATTTATCTGCTTCTGTGCATTCTAGCACCTTCTTTATGATCATCGTATTTGATGGAGCAAATCTTTGTTTCCAATTTTGTTCAAATGAAATTCTGGCGTACTATAGTGTATTTTATCAATATTGATAGGACTTTAGGAAGAAGAAAAAAACAAACACATGACGTTGTTTCCAGATGCAATAAAGTCAGCTCTTGTGCAGGATAGAGTATTGCCAATAAACACAAATCCTCCTTTTATTTTATGAGTTTATCCGATAGCTATCCCACTTGCCCTCCAACAGCTCAAGGTAATATTCATAAAATTCCCACCTCCTATTTTTCCCATAAGAACATCCCCATGGGAACAGTCAGACAGCAATTGGCTTCAAATCAATTGAATTTTCATGGCTTTAAGTAGATTTGATCCTGGCCTCCATGAAAGTCAGGTGGAACTTTTACTTTTGGGTCCCTGTTTCCTGGAAGACAGTCAATATTCCCATGTCAAGACTCCCAAATAATCCAAAGAAAAAGGCAGCACCAATAGATAACTTGATGGCAAGAGCCGTGGTGGTGCAGTAGTTAGAATGCTGTATTGCAAGCTAATTTTGCCAACTGCTGGAAGTTCAATTCTCACAGGCTCAAGGTTGACTCAGCCTTCCATCCTTCCAAGTTTAGTAAAATGAGGACCCAGATTGTTGGGGGCAATAGGCTGACTCTGTAAACTGCTTAGAGAGGGATGTAAAGCACTGTGAAGTGGTATATAAGTCTAAGTGCAATTGGTATAGCTATTGCTATAACTTGTCTATTCCACATTCATGGCACAAATGGCCATGGAGCAGTGGTGAAATCCTCCGAGGTTTGCCACAGGTTTCCCTGTGTGTGCATGCGTGGTGCACACCAAATGCATGCTGCACGTGCATGTGCAGTGCACAGCAAACACGTGCTTTGTGTGGAAAAAGGAGGCTTAAGAAGGTAAGTAAAACAGTGAGGGGGGGAACAGCTGTGCCACATGATTTGGATTTGCTAGAAAGCAAGATTTCCTGCTTTCTAGTGAATATAAATTGTGCGGCACAGCTGATTGTCGGAAATACCAGTTCAGACGAACCAGTAGCATTTTTTTTACTACCGGTTCACCTGAACTGGTGCGAACCGGTAGCATTTCACCACTGCCATGGAGGCACAAGATGCACACATGTGGGATTTCTGAAGACTATAGATTTTCCTTGTATATTTTGCTTCAAAGGTGTCTGCAAGTAATTTAGCTGTGTATCTGAGATTCTGTGATAAGCTGGCTCCTGAATGAAGGATAAAATACCCGGAGTCAAGAATCAAGAGTTATTGACATGTCTGGCATGAAGTATAACAATGATATATCTTTTGAACTACAGTAATGAAAACTGTATTTCCAAATATGATAGCTCTACAGCCCAAGTGGTTAAGGTTTGGAATAGGACTGGGGAGGCCAGATTCAAATCTATTTTAAATCATAAAACCTCAAGTAACTGGGAGGCAATCACCATCTATCTGTTCAACTGACCGCATGGGGATGTTCTTATGTGAAAAATAGGAGATGGGAATTTTATGAAGATTACCTTGAGTTGTTGGAGGGATAGTAGAATATCTATCTGATAAACTAATAAAATAAAAGTAGGGTTTGTGTTTATTAGTTCTCATTGCTTAGTATCCTAATACTTCCTAAAACTACCGTATTGTTCGGCGTATAAGAAGCACCTTAGTTTTTGGGGAGGAAAATAAGAAAAAAACTCATTGGCAGGTGGATCGGCCTCCCGGAATATCCCCAATCAGCTGTTCCCAGAGGTGAATTTTAGCAACAGGTTCCTTGGTTGTGAGCTGTGTGCCTTGCTTTTTTTTGTGTGTGTGCTTTTTTTTCTGCCTCTGAAACTTCTGAAACTCTGTTTCAGAAAAAACTTTTTTTCCTGCCTCTGAAAGCCTCCGAAACTGAGCTTCAGAAAAAAAGCCTCTGAAGCTCTGTTTGGGGGCTTCTTTTCTGAAGCTCTGTTTGGAGGCCTTTTTTCTGAAGCTCTGTTTGGGGGCTTCATTTCTGAAGCTTCGTTTCAGATGCTTTTTTCAGCCTCTGAAACCTCTGTTTGAGAAGCTGGGCGGGGCTACATTTGGAGTATAAGACGCACCCAGATTTTCACCCTCTTTTTTGGGGAAAAAGGTGTATCTTATACTCCGAAAAATACTGTAGTCTCTTGTCTCTTTTCTTTACCATGATGCTACCAGTGAGTTGATGAGCATGAATACAGTTACTTACTTAAATCCCATTGAACTCAATGGCTTTCTAAGTTCATTTAATTTTATCTGGACTGCAGCTATTCCATTTACTCTGTGTATGCAGATCCAACATCTGCGGAAGCATTTGTGTGTGTCTCCCCTTACTGAGTCTCTCTCGCTCTCTTTTGGAGGTAATGGACTAATTTTAATTAGCTTCTCATCAGTTTAATATTTTTATCTATCCATTTAGATACTGCGTAATAAGCACATCTGTGAATCACTTTGCTCTCCTGCCCCAACACATTCTTATTCAGTGAATGATTGGTTATGTACCATAATAGTCTCTCCGGCAAATTAATGTATTTGCATAAGGATGGTGTTTAACTGATGTCTCAGACTTTCTCAACTCTTCCATTTCTGCTCCCATTAAACAGACACCTCCATGCCCATTAATAAATTAAGTTCTGCGCAAGAAAGGCCATAAAAACCTAGCAATATTCCAGCGCACTGATCTTTTTCTCTAAAATAGCTCATTTCCACTAACATATTGACATTCAGAGAGGCATTTCCAAGTCACCTAGTCTTTTTAAGGAACATCTACATACCTGCCAAAGAACTATGAAGATGCCATTTAAGGAAGCAGTCGGATCCTATGAATAATGGATCCATTCATCACCTTACAATCTGCATCCCATCCAGAAGATCCTGCTCCCTACTTTATTCCTCCACCTGCCAAACGCCCAAGTTGTTGATATATATCCCTATCTTATGCTGCCACCCTTCAACAGATGAGTTTTGTGTGTATTTGCTTTTGGCTTTGCTGTTGTCATTTTCATAATTCATGTTTTACATCTGGGAATCGATTGAACAGTGAGTATGCGCTCACTGCAAATGTGTGTTTAAATTTAATTGTTCATGAAAATATTTATTGATGAAGAGATTTATTTATTAAAAGACAATAAAAATAGGACTAATTAAAATAGTGACTAAAATGCAAAATGAAAAGTTATATCACTGTAAAAAAAAAAAATCCTCAAACGACTTCTAGAAAAGTTGGTTTCATCTGCCTCTGGAAGGCCATGAAATGGATCTATTACTTGCAACTCTGACAAGCTATATATACAGTGGGAGTTGCTACTGTACAGAGAAAGTTCATTGCCTCTTCTTACTGTGTGCCTATCTATATGGGAATTGTCAGAAGTCTTCCCTAGTTGTTGAGATAAGATGGGCAAGATCTACTGAGAAAAGGACATCCCTAAGATACCAGACCCTGAGCTGTATCGCCTTTATAGGTAGCAACCAAATTTTGAATTGCACATAGAAATCTACTGAATATGCAGCCACACCAGAAGCCATTAGATAGTTAGTTTCCTTAAATATCAAATTATAACTTCTATCCTATTGGGTTTTCTATGGTACTATACATGGGGATTTTATCATGGTTTGACCTTAAATTAATATTTTATCTTGTATATTGTATTGCCGACATATTATTTATACATATACACATATACATGTACTTTGCTGATGTTTTATTTATTTTATTTATTATTTATTTTATTAGTCATATTTCTATGCCGCCCACTCTCCGAGGACTCTGGGCGGCTTACACCAAAGACAGTATACTAAATAGCATATTGCCCCCTAACAATCTGGGTCCTCATTTTACCCACCTCGGAAGGATGGAAGGCTGAGTCAACCTTGAGCCGGTGAGATTTGATCCACTGATCTGCTGAACTAGCAGTCAGCTGAAGTAGCTGCAGTATTGCACTCTAACCACTGTGCCACCTCGGCTCAATTTAAATTTATATTTGTGCTTGCATATATAATGTGTTTTATTAGTGTTATATATCAGTGATTGCATGACCTCTCGAGATGCCATATGCTAATAAATAAATATATATATATATATATATATATATATATATATATATATATATATATATATATATATATATATATAAAATCTACTGGAAACCCCAAAAAAGTAGAATCATGTTTCATATCTCATAATCATATTCAGATCACAGTCATTCCAATTGTTGTATCCTTCCTGCAAAGAGGCAAGATAACGACTGATTTAATTCAACTAGAACAGGAATTACTGGAATGAGCATATTACTCACAGTATGATTTTTATGCAGAGAAGCTTTCTACGTTTCAAAGGGGAAGGTGATTGGATCTGGTGATGAATCTCATGAAATTGATGTTTGATCGTTTGTCCATATTGCCAGAACAATGATAAAGCAGGCATTTCTGGAAAGCTGGCATACATTACACTATAAGAAGCCAACTAGCCTACAGGCATTGCAGAAGTAAAGGCAGATAGGGCCACCACCTTCAAGTGGGAGAAGATAAGATTGTAAGAGGAGAGAATACTATAATAACAAAAGTAGTAAGGATGCAAGACACAAGCAACAACCAGAATTCTGATAACTGGAACACAAGCTATTTAACAGATTAACAGAGTTGGAAGGAACCTTGTAGGTCATCTAGTCCAACCCCCTACTCAAGCAGGAGACCCTACACCATTTCTGACAGATGGCGGTACAGTCTCTTCTTGAAAGCCTCCAGTGATGAAATTCCCACAGCTTCTGAAGGCAAGCTGTTCCATTGGTTGATTGTTTTCACTGTCAGAAAATTTCTTCTTACTTCTAGGTTGAATCTCTCCTTGATCAGTTTCCATCCATTATTCCTTGTCTGGCCTTCAGGTGCTTTGGAAAACAGGTTAACTCCCATCTCTCTGTGACAGCCCCTCAAATATTGGAAGACTGCTGTCATGTCTCGCAGATCCTTCTCTTCACTAGACTAGCTATGCCCAGTTCCTGTAACCGTTCTTCATACGTTTTAGTTTCCAGTCCCCTAATCATCTTTGTTGCTCTTCTCTGCACTCTTTCTAGAGTCTCAACATCTTTTATATAGTGTGGTGACCAAAACTGGGATTCTTTACGGAACTGTTGAACATCAATTTTGAATCATGACCAATGGTAAGGAGATGATCAGTTACATGACCCAATGTATTTGTAGAGATGAGTTATACGCTCCTCTGTATTCATGTTTGATAGGGACATACATGGACAAAAGATTTCAGTGTGGAAAGTTTCTGTTCAATTTTTGGGTGAGTGGGATATTCCTTTACATTCACCATTGTCCCATTTCTTCCATTTCTCCATTTTAATGGCCAAGAACTGGCCCTCAGTTCTGTATCTTTCTCAAACAGGAAAAGAGTTAAAAATCACAGTGTATGGCCCCAGGCTGGAAGACTTTGAAAACAAATCAGAATAGCTCATGAACCTATTCCAAGAAGGTTGCTAATGATGATACCAAAACAGAAAGTCCAAATTACTAAGGAAAAAAAAATAGTAGAAGAGAAGAAATCATATTTTGATGGTCTCCACATAGACTTTCTGGAAGGGTTTATTTAGCCAGGGTAGAAAATTAGGTTAGGCTGTTAACTGTGATCCAAAAAAGTTTGTATGAACTCTGAAATATAATTATATTGTCCTTTCATCATAAAACAAGGTACTGCTAACTCAAGCATTACTTCTATTTAGACATGGGAATGACTCCCACAGCTTCAGAAGGCTGATCTGTCAAATGACCCTCAACACACCACAAGAAATTAAAATTCATTTATAAGCTCCAATAGTTTTGTCAACCAATGGACTATTAATTCATGTAACTGTATCATTAAGAACAGAAGATACCTGCTTCGACCCCAATTACCATTGCTTGGCAGTCTGACTTATGCTTACTCCTTTCAAGTTATAGCATGGAATAAAAAGTTGTAATTAAGATTGTATTAGTTATATTATTTGAACAGAATATAAGACAGCCTTGCTTAGGAGAAAATAATAGCTGCCCCTCAAATACATCCTTGAAATAACTGTGTCACCTTTCCTAATCCACAATAACTGATTTTTCATGTAATCTCCTTTTCGTATAATCTTATGCAGTTTTAGACTTTTGGGTGTTTTTAAGGCAAATACTTGCAATTTAGCATATGAAACTGCTGTTTTGAAATGTGCTTAAATAAATTTCACTATGTTTTAAATGGGAATACAGGATGGATTGACATTAATACAAATGGACGCTGTCTGTTTTTTTGAATCTAAAGTAAGACTATATCCAGAAGTGGTATTCAGCAGGTTCTGACCAGTTTTGGAGAACCGGTAGCAGATGTTCAGACTGGGTTTGGCATTTTTGTCTACCTATTGAGTCCTTACCAAGGACCTGGGATAGGCAGATCTGGATGTTTGATCATGTTACAGATATCGTCGCAGGATGGAAGCTGTTCCCAGTAATACCGCCTCCTGAAATTGTGTGATGGCGAATTTGTCAATGCCAATAGTGTTCAAGTGGTTCTCCAGTTGTCTGGGATTGCACCCAAGGCGCCTTGGTACTACCCTTGCTTGCCTTTGTCACAGTTGTTTTATTTCTGTTCATAGGTCTTTGTATTTTGTTATCTTCTCCAGTTCTTTCTCTTCTCTTCTGCTCTTCTCCAGGCACTGCCACATCCAATATCCATCCAGACTTTTTTGTTTTTCTTACCAACAACTGTTAACTCCAGGGTGTTAAATGGCAGGTGCCTGTCTATCTGAATTCTAAAGTCCCAGAGCAATTTAACTTCTTCATTTTCTATGACTCTGTATTTTATGATCCCACCAGTTCTTGCTTGCAGGCAAATGATATTTCTTGCAGATTTTCCAATGCACCGTTGTTGCTACTTTGTCATGCCGTTGCTTGGAATCAGTCCGTATGATCTTCTTGCAGCAGTATCAGATAGTCCACTGTTTGTTCAACTTCTTTGTATAGATAGTCTTTGTATAGTCTTTGTGCTTTTAATCAGGCTGTACACTGCCCTGAGTGGTATAGAAATAAAAATAATAAATAAATAATAAATAAAATAGATGGCATTTACTGTCTATTGCTGTCTTTTCAATTCTGGCTTTGTATGATGGTGATGATAATGATGAAGATGATTGTTGTTGTTGTTTTCTGGTGGTTTTCCACCCTAACATCTCTGATTAGGGTTGGTTGGTTTATTTCTTTGTTCTAGCCAAGATCAGCTAAGGTAAGCCACCTGCTATGTCATGACAGACACACACAATATTTATTTGTTTATTTATTACATTTATCTGCTGCCCATTTCACAGTTTGAGTTGACTCATATTTTCTCTGTAAGGGGCCATTTTCAGAATTCAGAGCTGTAAGAAGGAGCTGAGCTGAATTTTGGGCTTTTGCCTGGTATTTAGGAGATATACTTGACTATTATACTGAGCCTTGTAGAGCTTACAATTTTTTCCCATGTGAGAAATCATGTGCTAAAACATTGATCAGAGGATGAAAAAAATGAAGAGGACATGCTGAGGGTTGCCCACCTTTGATTTATTGTTATGTTTTACATATGAAGAACAACACTATGATATGTTCAGATAAATAATGTGTGAATTGTAAATGTTCTTTCACCCCCGTGCAATTGAAAAAAGACTCCTTTTGGAATGGAAAAAGAGATAAGATTTTAAACTGTAAATAAACAAAAGATGTGGAATTAGAATAGTATTTCAAGTTCCTCCCTGGAGAAACATTTGAAGTATTGAGAAGAAAGTTTTGACGAAGTGGTCAATGGGGTGTTACTGGATATTGCTAGATAATCATCACATTTCAGCAAAGCAAATTATAAAGCTAATATTGAGGTACTTTATCGGTGAAGAAATGAGCAAGAACTCCTGTTGAGTTCACTCAAGCACAGGCTGAGCAGTTTCCCACAAAATCAGAATATTTGAAGCAGGAGATTAGGAAGAGGAAGCTGGAGGCTACACAAGAAGCAGCCCTAATTAATTAACCCTGACTGTAAATTAAAAGAGGGAATTCTAGTATTCCCTCCTGTGTTAATATGCACAAATTCCACACTCCCTGGAGCTTTAACAAATGGATCGGAGATTTTGTGGAAGCATTTATTACATGAGGGAGGTAGTATTGACTCTGAATAATTGTTGGATCTCCACATCCAGTCTTTAAATAGCCCAACAAGTTGTCTCTCAGGACTTGGTTTGTTTGTTTATTATTTATTTATATCCCATCTTTATTATTTGTACAAATAACTCAAGGTGGCGGAAATGCCTAATACACCTTCCTGCTCTAACAACATCCCTATGAGGTGAGGTGAGATAAAGTGAGATGAGATAAAATGAGGTGAGGTAAAATGAGGTGAGGTAAAGTGAGGTGAGGTAAAATGAGGTGAGGTAAAGTGAGGTGAGGTAAAGTGAGGTGAGGTGAAGTAAAGTGAGGTGTCAAGTCATTTCCCTATGTAGCCTACTATACATACACAGGACAGAGCTCCAAAAATTTAACATCCTAGCCTAGATGCTTAAGAAAGGATCTATTCTTCATAGTGTTCTGAATGGCTAATGGTGTGGCATAAGCAAGCACTGGAGCCCATAACACCAGATTTTGCACTGGAAGGCAAAATCACAAAACTGCTTCTCACTTATTTTGAACATGTCATGCAGGGGAATTCACTGGAGGAAGAAATTACATTGGAAAGAGTTAGCAGTAAAAGGAAACCAGGTCACCAAAGAACAGGGTTTATGACAATTTGCCGCAGCCAATTCACCACAGCCAACTCACCAAGGCCAACTTGTCACGGCCAACTCACCGTGGGACAGCTCACTGCGGGACAAGAGTTACACTAATATCAAATAAATGGTGGAATAGAATAATTAAAGAAAGGAGGGACAGAATGAAAGGTAAACGACAAAAAATAAAATAATTTTATTTATGTATTTTAAAGAATTAAATTGAATTGTTAAATTTAAATTTAATTTAAACCAGAAGTAACTGCTGATTCATGGCATTTATGGCAAAAAAAAAAAATGTTGTAAAATATGGTTACATAGCCATGGGACACTAAATGTGTAGTAAATGCAGTAAATGTGGGCTGGTTGTTGAACACCTCTCACGTAGTCACCAGACCATGGCAAGGGCAGCCATTGGAATTTTAGGACCAGATTGTAAGTACCCTGTAGGGAGATCCATGGTAACTCCAAACAGTCACCAACTAACTGGTTGTAAGTTGAAGAACACCTGTATAGCTAATAACTGCCACCAAAGGTGGCCAATGAAATTTAACCAAAGATTCGTACACACCCATGGAAAACTCAAATTATTACAAAAGCCCTAAATTCCACTTGTGAAGCTTTCCCTGAAATTCTTTCTCACGTGAAAGAACTTCTCTTTCATTAAACTGAGTAAAAACCAATAGTAGAAAATACAGTAGAATTTATCTGCTCATCAGTAACTCCAAAGTTCTTCCTTTAGGCACTGGGGCTGAAGGAAAATAATATTATAGAAAAAGCTTTTTCATGGAACTATTCCTGCTTTCAGCGGCATGATTATTACCAACCATTTGTAATTTTCAATGTGACTATTGTACAATGGCACTTGTAAAATTAATGTTCTAGGCACACAAAGTGGCCAGGAACACTAACATCAGCATTTTGTTTTCCAGTCAATGCAGAGCGCCCTTTGCACAAGCCTTGATTGTGTTATCTCAAAAAGCTTAATCTCAGGATTATAAATTTGGAGAGGGGGAATTGAAATCCTTAACTCTAATATGTTCTCCCCATTCCTTGTCATTTTCTGCTGATTGCATCATCAACGTCTCAGAAATATATCAAATATGGTTGCTAGCTATTCAAAGGTTACACGCTCCTGATTTACAAAATGCTTCTTTTTTTTTTAAGATCATACTTCTCTCATTTATGAAGAATGTACAAATGTCCATTGGCTCTTTTTAAAAAAAAAATAAAAATGAATGAAGTGGAATTCTCATCCAGCGTTAACCTAAATGAGCAATTTCTTGTATAACTTTAGTATACTACAATCATTTATACAGTATACATCTCATATCTCAGATCATAAAATTAG
The DNA here is from genome assembly GCF_029215685.1 of Pituophis catenifer annectens. Lineage (NCBI taxonomy): Eukaryota > Metazoa > Chordata > Lepidosauria > Squamata > Colubridae > Pituophis > Pituophis catenifer. The sequence goes on along the minus strand of NW_027256884.1, from coordinate 117,570,220 downwards.
TCCCAGCTCAGACATACAGCATTGTGTGTTTAGGCAACAAAAATGCCTAAAATTTTCTTATACAGATCGTGATGGTTTAATGCATACAATTTGGGCATTCTGGATGATCCACACAAAGAAGAGGGGGTCAATCTATTCTCCAAAGCACCTGAGGACAGGACAAGAAGCAATGGATGGAAACTAATCAAGGAGAGAAGCAACCTAAAACTAGGAAGAAATTTCCTGACAGTTAGAACAATTAATATTGTGGTGCTCCAACACAGGAGGTTTTAAAGAAGAGATTGGACAACCATTTGTCTGACATGGCATAAGGTTTCCTGCCTGAGGAGGGGGTTGGACTAGAAGACCTCCAAAGTCCCTTCCAACTCTGTTATTCTGTTACATTCTGGCAGACGTATAAGCTCTCTTGGAATTTAATAGAAGTCCTTTTAAAAGGTTGGTTCCTTTATTATTTTAATTATTAATAATTAGGAAGGTAAAGGTTCCCCTCACACATATGTGCAAGTCGTTCCCGACTCTAGGGGGCAGTGCTCATCTCCATTTCAAAGCCAAAGAGCCAGCGCTGTCCGAAGACGTCTCCGTGGTCATGTGGCCAGCATGACTAAATGTCAAAGGAGCACAAAACACTGTTACCTTCCCACCAAAGGTGGTCCCTACTTGCATTTTTTACTTGCTTTTGAATGGCTAGGTTGGCAGAAGCTGGGACAAGTAACGGGAGCTCACCCCGTTATGCGACACTAGGGATTTGAACTGCTGAACTGCCAACCTTTCGATCGACAAGCTCAATGTCTTAGCTACTGAGCCACTGTGTCCCTACTAATAATTAGGAAACATAACTGTCAATAGCTGAAAACTCAGGTATGAAAAATGAGAATCCTACATCATTGCAACCACACAAGGATTTTTTTAAAAAAATTATATGAAGAAAGTGTATAGGAAGGAAACGTCAGTGGGAACAATATTTCCTCAATATTTTTCTCTTTCCTATCCAATGACAAAAATGTGTGCTGAGATACCATCACTGAGAAGATGCTATATTTCATTGCATGCTGGGAAAATAGACTCTTGAAAAGTAATATGCTTTTTTTCACTAGTATTGCAATGCTCCCTGAGAAAGCTCATAAAAACTGAGTTGCTTTGTTCTGTTAGGCTGAGGAGAAATTGACCCATCATTCGATAACTTGGCAGGATGGCCAAATGTGGCTACCGCAGGAAGAAGAAAAATGTTGCCAAAGAAACATATAAAATCACTGAACCCCGTGAAGACAATATGAATGTGTCCGTATATCCTAAGGTAAAGTTTACTTCGCACAAATCAAGAAACAGTCTCAAAAAAGTTATGGAGATTTTTAAAATGGGTTTTTATTTATTCTTTTGATTAATATGCCTGCCCACTTCACCACAGACACTCTGAACACATATTTTGAAACAATGTCTTGTAGCTACTGTAGACTTACTTCCTTATTTACTTTTTTTCCAGTCACTTTTAAGATAATTTTGTTTTATCTATTGTCGTATCTGTTATATTCTAATGCCCACTATTCTCAACAGACAAGTATTGTGGAATATTACCTCAAGATGCATGTTCTCATGATTGCATAGTAGTATGGGAACTACATAGTTATGTTGTGTACTTCCATATACAACTAGGTTAAATTCGTTTAGGAATTAAATTTGTTTTTTATCCTTTATTCAGCTGAGGAAAAGAAAAAAATTGAGGAGAAGGAGGAGGGAAGTGGGAGTGGGAGTAGGAGAACTTAAAAACTGTAAAATAAAAATGTCATAGTACTAGTTTTGGCTACCTCATGAATTCTGTAACCCAGGTAAAGAAGAGGTTAGGTTTCATTTTCTAAGCTGTACAACATATCTTGATGTAACGCTCCTAGTTGTCTTAGTAATATTGTGTTTTGCATGGCCAGTAGAGTAATGAAACACGACGGAAGCAGTCATAAATGCAATAAAGTAACAGCCCAGCAGATGAAACAGGAAAGACTTCTCCAGAAAAATTGGAAAACACTGGCTTTTTATTATAAGAGCATTTGGAAGCCTTTGCCATTCTGTTCGGTAATCTTTGAAGGACATCTAAAAATATGAAGTTGGGCTTTGCAAACTTGGCGATCATTTCATCACTAGGTCAGGCGATAAAATGGAACATTAGCATACCATATGTCTGTAGCTCACCAAGAAACAGTGCTGTTGGTCAGCTTAGTTTTGAATTGGTATTGAATTTCAACCATGAAATGAACCCTGAGAAGTTTTTAATGAAGCAACTAGGATTAGATCTCACGGCTAAAGATCAGGCTTCCGCACCTAAGAAGTTGGCCCAAATGACCACCTAGAGCAGGAGTCCCCAACCTGGCCCATTAGTGGGCTGTGAGGGGTTTGCAACTGGGCTGCAGAAATGGCCAGCAAGCACGTGTTCATGCACACACACATATCCTCACTTGCGTGAGTATCATGCAAGTATGCACGTGCACCATTTAAGTAAGGCAGGTACACATACACGTTGCTTGCACAAATGGAACTGTGCATGTGTGCATGCTTGCTGGCCGCTAGCACGGAACCATCCCCTCCCCCTTCCCCCCCCACCACAGTCCGTAAAACCGGAAACATTGGGAAACTCTGATCTAGAGAACAGAGTGAGTTGGGCACTCACTCTAATAGAAGGCAGTACAGGAAGACCTTAACTTACCACAATTGTGACTGGAACTTCCATTGCTAGGAGCTGTGGTGGCACAGTGGTTAGAATGCAGTACTGCAGACTACTTCTGCTGACTGCCATCTCCCTGTAATATGGCAGTTCGAATCTCACCAGGCTCAAGGTTGACTCAGCCTTCTATCCTTCTGAGGTTGGTAAAATGAGGATCCAGATTGTTTGGGAGCAATATGCTCTGTCTGTAAATCGCTTAGAGAGGGCTGTAAAGCACTGTAAAGTGGTATATAAGTCTAAGTGCTATTGCTATTCCTAAGCAAGGTGGTCATTAAATGGGTCATGTTGGAATTTATGAATGTTTTTACCATGGTGATTCATGGTTATTATGTAAACCATGTGGTCATTAAAGCAAATTCAGCTTCTCCCATTGTCTTTGCTTGTTGGAAACCAGCAGGGAAGTTTCAAATAACAACCACATGATCCCAAACACTACAACCAGAACAACTAGACACAAGAACAGTTTTTTCCTGAACGCCATCACTCTGCTAAACAAATAATTCCCTCAACACTGTCAAACTATTCACTAAGTCTGCACTACTATTAATTTTCTCATCGTTTCTATCACCCATCTCCTCCCACTTATGACTATATGACTGTAACCTTGTTGATGGTATCCTTAAGATTTATATTGACTGTTTCCCTATGACTATCATTAAGAGTTGTACCTTATGATTCTTGATGAATGTATCTTTTCTTTTATATACACCGAGAGCATATGCACCAAGACAAATTCCTTGTGTGTCCAATCACACTTGGCCAATAAAAAAATCTATTCTATTCTATTCTATTCTATTCTATTCTATTCTATTCTATTCTATTCTATTCTATTCTATTCTATTCTATTCTATTCTATTCTATTTCTATTTCTATTTCTATTTCTATTTCTATTTCTATTTCTATTCTATTCTATTCTATTCATAAATATTTAAAAGTTGACAGGTGCCCAAATTTTCATGACATGACTATAGGGATGCTGCAATGGGTGTAACTGTAAGGATCAGTCATAAATCACTTTTCTCAGCCCTGTCATAACTTCAAATAGTCACTAAATGAATGGTCATAAGTCAAGGACTAATTGTACCAAAATCATAATTTGGTTTGACATAATCCTACCATTAAGGGTGATGCTGCTTGCTAATACATCCTTATAAAATTTTTTACGTTGTATGGTGATCTAGATGTAAATATAGGTGCAGATGTTCACTTTACTACTTTTGGTTCAAGTCATATTAGCTCTTAGTATGTTTGTATTAATGCAAAATGGTTAAGGCAGGCTCTAAAAACTAACTTGAGAGGGAGGCAGCTACTCAAAATTTTGTGCAGTGCTTTGAATTGGTTTAAGTAATTTGGAGTATTCAGATGAGAGCACCCTCAGCCATCTGCAAATGGCAGGCACTCTAGCATGGCTGCCAAGTGAATCATCTTCAAACTGAATGTTTCTCCTCCTTCAGCAAACCCTTTCAGATGAGGGACTAACTAGAGGGGACTCATTTTAAAGCTGGAGCTGGATCCTAATCAACCTTGTCCACAAATGTCTATATAAATTCTGTCTGGACATTTTGAAGATCTCTCCCTCCCTCCCTCCCTCCCTCCCTCCCTCTCTCTCTCTCTCTCTCCCTCCCTCTTTCTCTCTCCCTCCCTCCCTCCCTTTCCCCAATCTCTCTCTCTCTCTCTCCCCAGACAGACATAGTGCTCACCTTCATTTCTAGGCTGAGGCAGCTAGCATTATCCAAAGACAATTTCTCTGGTCATGTGGCCAGCATGGCTATACACCAAAGGTGCACTGAACACTGTTACCTTCCCAGGTATGAGATAGAGTGATACCTACCATGTTTTCCTGAAAATAAGACCCTGTCTTATATTTTTTTGAAGCCTGAAATAAGCACTTGGCCTTATTGCCATGCGCTCAAAAGCCCAATTGGGCTTATTATCAAGGGATGTCTTATTTTGGGGAAAACAGGGCATTTACCTACTCGCAGTTGCATGCTTTTCAACTGTTAGGTGAGCAAAAACTGGGGCAAGTAACAGGAACTCATCTTGTTGCGCCGAGTTCGGGTCTTGAACCCAGACTGTCAGCTCATCAGCTGACAACCTGAGCCTCTTTAACGACTAAACCATTGCGATATATATATATGTATGTATATATTCTCTTCTCTAATTACAAAGTCAGATCATTTTGCAACAAGAAATAGATGTATATAAAAAAGTACTATATAAAGAACTACTGTTGTGGCCCGTCAGTGGCCTGTGCAGTTAGTAGCTGATTCTGACAGCGAGGAAGCTAGTGTTGTGCTGCGTCAGCTGGCACTCGAGTCAGACAATGAGAAGGCTGGAGAAGATCTGGTGCCAGAGGGGAGGATTCAGCCAGGGCCTTCAGAACCTCCAGAAGCTCCCATAAGTGAAGAGGAAGAAGAAGAGAAGTCTTTTCTCAATGCACAAGCATATAGGGCTGTTAAAAGGCAGGAGTGACTCCTCAGGAGGAAGTCTCCTCGAGAATAAGGCTTGGGGCTAATTGGCCACTCCCCTAGCCTATTTAAGGAAGGATGACGACTGATGTAATTTGCAGGAAACAACTTCGTTCATATTCCTTCGTGTCTTGATTCCAGAAATGTTTGATTCGGCTCTTGTTTCTCTCTTGTCAGTTTTCCTGCAAATTGCTTCCGTGCCAACCACAGTAAGATTATGGTTATCTGAAATACTGTGCCTCAGAACTGAATTATTATTCTTTGGATTCTTATCAGCTGTTAATGAAGTTAAATTAATAGTCCTTGTTCAGAAAAGACTGATTTAAACTGTACTTGTGTTGAAACAACTACTAAGAAAGCTCATTAGTAGTCCTTAATTAGTAAACTAAGGTTTGTACGGACTTTATGTATGCTGCGTTCTTTGGGGTCCATAACTGGGGCAGAACAACTACTTTCTCTATAGGAGAAAGTAGTTCTTTATATAATGCTTTTTATCTGCAGAAAAAGAGTTCAGGTGTTCAGTGTCCTTCTTCTTTTCTCCAACCCCAAACCCTATATTTCAATACTGCACATTTAAGGTGAAGATTTTGTTGCCAGGAATCTGGCTTCCCATTTCCAAATGTTATGAAGAATTCCTCCACTCCTTGTAAAGCAGGAAACACCCACCCACACACCTGTTTCTTCAATAGGCAATCATGAGTGCTATAAATGACAAGTTCTGATTCAGCCCACCGTTAGAGGGAAAAAGGTAAATCTTTCATTAAAACTATACTATCCACAAGTGCTGTTATGACAGGCTTTTTTCCAGATTAATTTGCTTCTCTGCCTTCTCAAGATACAAAGCTTATGATTGTATTGCTATTTTTTTTCATGTCTGGTTGTTCTTAGACTTACACATTTCTACAAATATGTTAATTTTCCAGAGTTAAATGTGTTTCGTTCGTTGTCTGGAACTCTAGCTAAGCATCAATAAAACTCCTTTTCCCCAGCCAGTATCAATTTAATCCCATTTTTTGGGTATATTTGAAAAATGAATTAATATGTCTATAATAAATAAGTAATTTCTAAAAGAAGTGACTATAAGATACTTCTTTGCTTTTCTACTTGGTATTTTCGTAAAAATTGTGGGGGATTCCCCTGTTTGTATTCTTAACAGTAATACAGGAACAAATGCCTAAATCTGCTCATTTTATTCTATGTCATTTGGGAGTGGGAATCAGTGATGGAATTTTTCCTTAGAAGCAAAATGTTTGGATGAGGATGAGCATATATTAAGAAAAGAACTACGGTGAGAATTGGCTAGGGTATGAATTGTACTAGTATTACATCTTCTTCAAAATGAAATTACGCTCAATCTAAAAAGAAATAGTTAAAGGCGCAAGGAAGCATTGCAGAATCATATACACCCAGCTAGATGGCCTAGCTCAGTGGTTCTCAACCTGTGGCTTAAGAACTCCTTGCGGGGGAGGGAGCTGAGATGTCACTGGGAGTCTACGAAGGCTTGAAGAAATGTTATGATTTAAGTTTTGAGTTTAAGTCTTGGGGGTCCGTGGCCATGTTCCATGGCCACAAAAAGTATTTAAAGGGGGCCCGTGCAGTGGTGGGATTCAAAATTGTTTATTACCAGTTCTGGGGGTGTGGCTTTATGAGCATGGTATGGCTTGGTGGTGTGGCAGAGGAAGGATGCTGTAAAAACTCCATTCCCTCCCCACCCCACTAATCTGCTTTCCAGCTCCATTCTCCTGTGCAGGGCAACAAAAGAAGACCCAATCAGCTGGGACTCGATGAGCTGGGACTTGGGAGGCAGCAAATAGTTGGAGGCGGGGCCAGTCAGAGGTGGTATTTGCTGGTTCTCTGAACTACTCAAAATTTCTTCTACTGGTTCGCCAGAACCAGTCAGAACTGGCTGAATACCACCTCTAGGCCCGTGGCGAAAAAACCACTGGCGTAGCTAATTACCTAAACATCTAGTTTTCTAAACCTAAACAGTTTTTACCTGAAAAGGAAAATTAGGACATAGAGTGAACTCCAACTCAGATCAGGAAGTTGTAAAACAGCAACTATGGCAACATATCAATGTCCTGGGAGAAGCAGTGCCAAAGAAAATGATAATGAATTTATGCATGTAGTCACCAGGAGTTAACATTACTCAGAAACTTTACTTAACTATTTTGAGAGTTAAATGTCTGTGGAGATTCTCAGCCATCCAAGGTCATAGTTGTCCCAAAGCTGCTTTTTTTCAAGTGGCAACTGGATTTTCTGTTTTTTCTTTGAAGACATTTCGCTTCTCATCCAAGAAGCTTCTTCAGCTGTGACTGGATGGTGGGGAATGAAAGGATTTATATTCCTTGCAGACAGCTGGTTGTTTGCATTCTTTTAGCAAGTCCTTGAGGTCTGCATCACAAACTGAAGCGCAAATGGTTCCTGTAGTCTGCAATTTTTCATTCATTCATATTCCTGAACCATTCAAGTATAAATCCTTCCATTCTGCACCATCCAGTCAGAGCTGAAGAAGCTTCTTGGATAAGAAGCAAAATGTCTTCAAAGAAAACTAGAAAGACTAGTTGCGTCTTGGGAAAAAAAAGCACCTTTGGAATATTTTTAGAGTTGTCTATACTGAAAACTCACACTGGTCATTGTCGAGAGATTTTTGGATACAGTTTAAAGCAATTTAACCTATAAGACCATATATATCTTTGCACTAGCTTCATGTCTGTCTACTTGAACTAGGATTAATCACCCAATAAGACTATCATGGGAAAAAATACTAGTAATTCCTCATTATATAAAATTAAGGAAACTGGATCTAAAGAAGAGGCAGTTTTTACTAGTGATTTTGCTCTGTATTAGCTTTTCTCAAAAAGTTAGATAACCAGGGGTGGGACTGTAAATTTTTAGCAACCGGTTCTCTGCCCAGTTGCTGGCTGGGCGTGGCCATGGAGGAGGGCCTAGTTGGCTTCCTGCACCAGGGTGGGGGGCAGTTTTGCCCTCCCCAGGCTCCGGAGGCTTTCTTTGAGCCTCGGGGAGGGCAAAAATGGCCTCTCTGGGCTCTGGAGGCCCTCTGGAGGCCAGAAACGGGCCTGTTTCCAGACTTCCGGTACTTCCAGTAGGCCTGTTTTTCACCCTCCCAGAGCCTCCATGTGGGCCCTGCACTTACCTGGCATCCAAAATGGGCCACGTGGAGACTCCTGGGAGGGGAGGGGCAGGGTGGGCGGGGTCAGCCAGTCCTTGCAACTACTGGTTCAGCGAACCAGATTAAAATTAACATCCGATTCACCCGAACCAGTCCGATCTGGCTGAATCCCACCCCTGGATAAGCCCAACTTCACCATTTTTCCAGAAACAAGTTAAAACAACAGAGTTCATCCAAGCGTCTTTCTCAATTTAATTTCAGGAGGGAATGCCATGTGTATGTTTATATTGCTTTAAATTATTCAGTTTTATAATTGTTTTTGCAAACCACCAAAAGTCACATGACTATTGTAGTGTATCAATGTAAGAAACACATATGTATATATAAAAACAAGTAAGAATGATATATTTTGAAAGACTTCAGAGGTGAAGAGAGGCTTTTACTGTGAGTTTTATAGTAGAGTGGTTTCATATTCCAGCAGTCTTCACTTAGTATCCATGGAAAGATGTTGGACTAAAACAACTGGATTTTGTGACTGAAGTTAAGGAACGTAATGTTAGAATGTTTATTTTATGCAAAAAGTGCACAGTTTAATAGAAATTTGCATAAACAATTCAGTTTGCTTCTAGGACTAAAAGGTGCTTTGAAATATAAACTACTTTAGAGTTTAGGGCAATGAGTATCTGCCTATAGAACAGTCTATTAACCAATAGCAATAGCACTTAGACTTATATACCGCTTTACAGTGCTTTACAGCCCTCTCTAAGCAGTTTATAGAGTCAGCATATTGCTCCCAGCAATTTGGGTCCTTATTTTACCCAACCTCGGAAGGATGGAAGGCTGAGTCAACCTTGAGCCTGGTGAGATTTGAACTGCCAAATTGCAGGCAGCCAGTAGTCAGCAGAAGTAACCTGCGGTACTGCACTCTAACTACTGCGCCACTCTGGCTCATGCTATCTATTGATCAAGATGAGAAAACACAATTTTGTTCTGTTTTGTTTTCAGTAGAAAGGGTTGAGATTTGAAGGAGTAGTAGACAATCCATAGTAGATGAAAAACACCCAATTTTAGAAAAAGAAGTGAAAAAATCTGAACTAGAGAAATATCTATCACTTTATCCATCTTCCCCAGAATTTCTCAGTTGCAGCATTTTATAGGGAAAGGAGTTGGCAGTTAATTGTGCTTGCTATTTAGCAGAAAGCAACTGTGTCCTAAAAAGGAACCAGATCTTATACAAACATAATGTTGTTGTTATTGTTTCAGTACACCTGATTTCATGTTAAGAAGACATGAAAAAGACAAAGGGAAAAGCTTAATGAGCCGATTAACCAGTTTAAATAACAAGGCGATTATGCTGCCTAAGTCGTCCTTATTATGAAAGGTCATTCAGAGCATATGAAATCATGCACTGTGGCTGTAACATTTTTGGTAAGCATTCAATTATTATTTCAGATAATTTGACTTAATTATGTTCTAATTAGTTGCATTAGCAGGAACCAACCAGAAATACTTCGGCCAATAGAGACTTCAAAAATAAAACCTCAATAGTAGATTATAGAAATTACCTCAATGTCTTTTCTAAAGTAGAAGTGGTCCAAGTACAATTTATGTAGTCATTTTTTTACAAGAAAATTCAAAAGATTAGGATACGTGTTATTTCTTTTCCACAGCTAGAAGTTAATTATATGTATTTACCCTGATAAATATCTACTATATCCAGGGGTGGGCTTCTGGGGGTTCACAGGGGTTTGGGAGAACCTCTAGCGAAGATTCTGTGCAGTTCGGAGAACCCCCAAATCCCACTTCTGGCTGGCCCACTCACCCCACCCCTCCCAAAAGTCCCCACGCGGCCCGTTTTGGATGCAGGTAAGTGCACGGTACACATGGAGGCTCTGGGAGGATGAAAAATGGGCCTACCAGAAGTTCAGGAAGGCCAGAAACAGGCCTGTTTCCGGCCTCCAGAGGGCATCCGGAGCCTGGTGAGGCCATTTTCACCCTCCTGGAGACTGGAGAAAAGCCTCTGGAGCCTGGGGAGGGCGAAAATGCCCTCCCTGCCATGGTGCAGGAGACTGACTAGGCCATGCCCACCATGGCCATGCCCACCCAGCAACTGGGCAGAGAACCCCTTGCTAAAATTTTTGAAGCCTACCTCTGACTATATTCATAAAGAATAAAAGAAAGAAGTAAAAAACAAAAACAAATGGTAGATGAATTTGTGTGCAAAGAAAGATGAATATTTCAAAAAGTTTGGCTTCAAGGACTTTGAATGAAAACAAATCAAGGACAAGAAAAGACACATCATGATTAGATGTATCATAATTGGATTACTGAAGGAAAGTCAAGGAGTAATTATCAGGAGATCATTCTAAGATGACAGTAGGACAGTATTTTCAGGATGGGAAAAAAAGGGACAGTATTTAAGAAGGGTAAAAAGTTTGGGCCAGAAAAAATACAAGCTTAGTCCTCTCTCCCAAAGGTGCTTTTTCAAAAGGCAACTGGACTTCCTTTGATTTTCCTTGAAGATGTTTTACTGCTCATCCAAGAAGCTTCTTCAGTTCTGACTGAATGGTGGAGAATGGAAGGATTTATCTCCCTTGCAGCCATCTGGTCATTAGCACTTTTTTTCTGAGAGTTGTGAAGGTTTATCTGTGCTCGCAGGGTCACCTGAATAGTGCAAATGTGTGCGAAACTTTCTTGGAATTGCTGAAAGGACTGTGTTGTAACTTTCAGTAGTTCCAAGAAGGTTTCACACCCATTTAGGTAACCTTCAGGGCACAGATAAACCTTCAAGTGGCCTCAACGATTCTCAGAGAGAGTACTAATAACCAGATGACTTCAAGAAATATAAATCATTCCATTCTCCACCATTCAGTCAGAACTGAAGAAGCTTGTTGGATGAAAAGCAAAACGCCTTCAAGGAAAAACAAAGCCCAGCTGCCTTTTGAAAAAACACTTTTAGGACAACCATGACCTGGATGATTGAAAATCTATATAGACGGTTAGTTCCTCTCCATGCTCAATTTGAAAATAAAAGCTTTTATCAACACTTTCCAATGTTTTCATTTTTTTTTCCTGCAGTAGATGCTGAAGTGAACATCAGTACAAAATCTAGTTTGAAAGGAATTTAAGAAGAAATCATTGCTGATTTTATGGATATCTGATATAGCTATGAAGACATTATGTGTATCGAGACGCCATAATGAATTATGCAAATTACATAACTGATGTGAATGATGCCAATTACGTAATTCATGTCACATGGCTTATATGATACAATTCAAATTCAAATTCAAATCTTTATTGTCAGTGCACAACATATGTACAATGAGATTGGTTGAGCTCCCCCGAGTACAATACAACTCACAGTGAAGACAGAAAATCCCTAATCCAATAAATCATATTAACAAAACACCTAGTCCTATTGCACCAGTGTGAACATGTTACACATTGTGCCGGCCCTGCAAGTCCATCATACTATGTAGTTATGATGTTATTTCTCATTCAGGAGAATTGTTCCCCTTGCTCCTTTCTTCTGCAGATTTGTTCCAATTCCATTTAAAAGAAATATTAACAAGGAAGAAACAAAACCCTTTTCTCCATCAAAACAGACAGTTCTCCATTGGACACATGGAAATAAAACTTTTTCAATGTACGAAAGCTTTTTATGTTCTGGATTTTGCAAATGTCTTGATTGTCTGTAAAAATGAAAATTTGATGTATTTTTCCAAGAGATTATAGCTATAAGTTTTCTCATCTTGAAAGAATGATAGGCACATAAATTGGAGTAAGATGCTATCATCTCTCAGTTCTTTTAAAGTCAAGGAAGGCTGATGAAATTTCCAGCAACTTGGAGAAGTAGACTACAGTAGAGACCAAAATTGTGGAAACCTTTTGGGAAAAGTGTATTTTCTAAAACTAGCTAATAACACCACTTTTTTTTTTTTTTGGAGTAGCACGATAAAATTATATATCAATGGAAAGATAATTTAATCAAGAATGTAATGCAATAACTTTTATGAAGGATTTGCTATTAGAATAGCAGTTACAGTATAAAGAAGAAAAGTGAAACATGTAGAAAAAACGAGATATACAAAAATGATCACCATGTCAGTTAATACATAATTAGGTAACCTTTAGCATGACTTACAATGTCTTCCCATGGAGTGAATCAAGTCTTTCAGTTCTGGCAGCTGTTATAATGTGAAACCAAGATTGAATGATTGCTTCTATTAACTGGGTTTTGTTGCTGGGTTGCTTCTGACTAACAAGTTTCTTTAATCAGCTCCATAGATTTTCAATTGGGTTAAGGTCTGGGCTATTCCCAGGTCATTCCAGCAGTGGAACATGATTATCTTGAAACTCCAAAAATAAGTGGTGTTACTAGCCATCAAATCTCAAAAATACACTTTTCCCAAAAGGTTTCCACAATTTTGGCCACTACTTTACATCTGTGATTGTAATGAACAGGGTTAAGTACAGTACAAGCAAACAGACAAACATGAGAATTGTGAATGGTTAAAACCTTTCAGATTTCACGCAGAAGCTGCCCTCTAATATACGATATAATTGAACCTGCATCTTTTTTTTTTAAAAAAAATATTTTTTATTATTATAACATAATATGACATTACAAGACATACAACATATATATATACTCTTAACAACTATTTTGTGATGATCTTCTAATATTCACATTTTCCCCTTTTCCCTTTATATTGTTCCAGTTTCTTCTTGTCCCCTTCTCTTTTAATTGCAGTGTATTTCTTAACATTCATATTAATTTTATATTTTCTATACATTGACATATTCATTCTTTCCTTTTTTACATTTCACACCGCTATTTTTCTTCTCCATTATTCCTATTTTCATACCATTTGTGCCAGATTATATAATATTCCATATCCTACTTTTCTTTAAGCTCTTTTGTTAATTTATCCATCTCGGCACATTCTAAGATATTTTTTTATCAACTCTTCTTCTGTTGGTATATTTTCTTTTTTCCAATTTTGTGCATATACTATACGGGTAGCTGTTATAATATGTAAAACCAAATATTTTATTTCCTTAGTGTATTTTTCAGTAAATATCCCTAATAAAAATGTCTCTGGTTTTCCACTCATAGGTTGTTCTATTATTTCTCTAACCATTTTTTAATCTTTGCCCAGAACTTCTTTGCAGCTGGACATGTCCACAAGAGATGGTAATATGTTCCATAGCTCTTGTTACATTTCAAACATACTGGACATTGAACCTGCATCTTTACTGGAAGTAATAAGGCCTAATTTGCATGACTAAGGTTATTTAAGATATTGCTCTTTGGGAAAATAAATCTAATTGAAATTACTGAGTTTTACAAGATGACTTCTCTCCCACATAGAGTACCCATGGAATAGGTGGTAAAAAGTCAAGAATTGTAATCAAAGAAATCTAAAATAAAGAAAACCCACTGAGTCTTACCTGATGTGTTTTGTTTTCACAACATAAATAGTTTGCAATAGATTATGTGATCTGAGGCTCACCTGGAAGCATTAGAAGCAGTTTTCATTAGTTAGGATTGAGGCATGAGTATGGACAATGGTTATGCTGGTGGAAGTTCCTATGTTGTGGAAAATACAAATATATATGTCAAGTTCGAATTGCGCTTATGCTGTTGCAACTATTATAGCATCTCAGCTTGCCAAAGTACCGGGGGGGGGGGGGGAGAAGAGTGGAATGTAGGCTCCCGACATGAGAGCCAAGGACACTTCAGCAGGTGTTTGCCAAACCCAAAGACTTTTTCTCATAACAATACAATGACACTCAATTGGACAATGCATTAAGAAGGGAAAGGTGAATCCTATATTTTAATTATGTGGGGTAGCATGAGAATTAGGTAGATCTGGTTTTGCCCTCATCAGTGCCAAAATGATGTACTCAATAAAGTTTTGCATTTAGTGATTGGATAATCTTGACCATGCTTGCTTTGGTTGGGTTCATCAGTCAGAACATTGATAATATATATATAGTCTCAGGAGCAAAATTAGAGAAAAATAAGATTTATTAGGAAGGCATAGTTTGGTCTTGTGCCAAATCCAATGTCTTTCTATTTTCACCAAATACCTTCATGCAGAACAAAAACAAAGCTCCCATCACTTAGGATTGTGTGCAGATTGTTCAGCAGGAAATTATCTGTGTGATCTATCATATAATTGGATTATTTTGTTATGATTACAACAGAGAGAACAAAGTTTCTCCTTTTTCTGGAATTTTAGCAGGAGCCATTTTTCTAAGAGAAGTGAAAGGATTTCTTCAGTCAGTGAAGGATTTTAGCTAGACTTTCCATCGTTATATGAATAAATTAATGCTTCTCATGCACATCAAGATAGTGTGTTTTGACTTTCTTTTCTCTACTTTAGAAACCCTACAGTATACAACACAGGGTGCCCCCTTTGAATCAAGGGACATATTTGACTTAGTTTAATCCAATAAATGATGGTTGTCAAGAATTGCTAGGATATGAGAACATTTATCCCAATAGGTAAGTCATTCATCTGTGGTTGTAACTTGTGAAACAAGTATATTTAAGCCTTGAACTCATTCCATCCAGCGAGGTACACTTTAGATCCTCCTAACATCTGTGGAAGAATCCTTTTATTCTACTATTTGAGCAACAAGGTATTTTTCAGCTGTGACATATTTTTAATTTTTGATTTGTTTCGTGCCGCCTGGTTTTTCCTCTAGCCCTAGTTTATCCTGAGTTTGACTTTTTTATTCCAGGCATGGTATGAATTCTGATTCAGGTGAAGTTTAAACCTGATACAGAACAGAACAATTAAGAGGGGATGGAGGGGGTTATATACCTGTTGTGGTCGATTACTCATAGAATTTGGGAAGGATGGCAAGAGAGGCAGTGGTGGGCTTCAAATGTTTTACTACCGGTTTTGTGGGCATGGCTTGGTGGGCGTGGTATGGCATGGCATGGTTTGGTGGGCGTGGCTTGGTGGGTGTGGCAGGGGGAGGATGCTGTAAAATCTCCATTCCCATCCCACTCTAGGGGAAAGATACTGTAAAATTTCCATTCCCTCCCCACCCCAGGGGAATGTTACTGCAAAATCCCCATTTCCTCCCGATCAGCTGGGAGTTGGGAGGCAGAGAATAGATGGAGGTGGGGCCACTCAGAGGTGGTATTTACCGGTTCTCCGAACTACTCAAAATTTCTGCTACCAGTTCTCCAGAACTGGTCAGAACCTGCTGAATACCACCTCTGAAGAGAGGTAAAAAGAAGGTCATCTATCAAGACAGGATAGGAGCTGTGGTGGCGCAGTAGTTAGAATGCAATATTTCAGGCTTTACTCTGCCCATTGCCAGGAGTTCGATCCTGACCGGTTCAAGGTTGACTCAATCTTCCATCCTTCTAAGGTTGGTAAAATGAGGACCCAGATTGTTGGGGACAATATGTTGACTCTGTAAAACACTTAGAGAGTGCTGTAAATCACTATGAAGTCTAAGTGCTATTGCTATTGCTAAGACAAATATGAGTTCATTAGTGCCCAACTCTTCTTTTGAATGATTCATGGGCAATTGCACAATCTTGTTTTAAACGATTTATTTTTAGTTTATCTTCATTCCAATTCTTATTACAAAGATGTTCAATCTTTCTTCACTTAATTTATTTAATGTTCTTCTCTTCACCCATCCCTTCCATATGTATGTGTATAGATGTGCATCTATGCAATATATGTATGTGTGTATAGGTATATCCCAGTGGTGAAATGTAAAATTTGTTACTACCGGTTCTGTGGGCATGGCTTGGTGGGGGTGGGTGGGTAATGTGACTGAGTGGGCATGGCCAACTTTTTTTTTTAACTTTTAAAACCATTTTTTCTACAACCTCTTCGGCCGAAGAGGTTGTTAAAAAAATACTTTTAAAAGCCTCTGACGATCCCGGCTGAGTTGTCTGATTGTCAGAGGTTTTTTTTTCTTTTAAAAACATTTTTTCTATAACCTCTTCAGCCAAAGAGGTTGTAAAAAAAAATGCTTTTAAAGGCCTCTGACGATCAGGCAACTCAGCTGGTATCGTCAGAGGCTTTTAAAAGCATTTTTTCCCACAACCTCTTGAGCCAAAAAGGTTATAGAAAAAACGCTTTTAAGCCTCTGATGATCCCAGCTGAGTCATGCAATCATCAGAGGCTTTTTTTTTTTTTACTTTTAAAAGCATTTTTTCGGCCGAAGAAAAGATGCTTTTAAAAATAATTTTAAAAAAGCCTCTGATGATCACACAGCTCTGCTGGACATGGGAGGCAGGCAGGGATTTTTGCTACCGGTTCTCCAAACCACCCACCGCCATTGCTACCGGATCGGGCAATCCGGTCCGAACCAGGAGCATTTCACCCCTGGTATATCCTTCCAGCTTTCATTCTTTTTAAAGACAACAAAGTGGTTAGTTGAAGTCCAGTGGTCTGTTGCAATCACAGTATCCATTGCTTGAGACAGTTATCTTCCTTTGCATAACAACACAGACACACAGACACACACATACAGAGGTTTTGGTGGATTTCTTTAAAACAATCAGTCTTCTATTCGAGCACATCAAAATGTCACATGGAGAACAAACAGATGATTCATTCATAAATTGGGGGCACTTTGAGGTCTGCAGGACCACAGATTGACCCTTGAGATGAGCCAATGCAAAAGTTCTGCTATGTGCTGGACCAACAGTGGGATGTTGTACAATTTAGCATTTTGTTCCCCTGACCCAATAATGCCACTCCTGAATTAAATCAGCAAAATTAGAATCTACTTCAATCCATGTAGCTCATTACAATGGACAACTTTGCTTTTACCGTAGGCACTATTTTAAATTCTGTGAACAAATGTTTCATGTCAAATAAGGGAAAGCTGCTTCGTATTAATCAAAGAACTAATGGCAATGTAGCAGTACATGGAACAATAGCAAAGTGCAAAATGTTTGCTGGATTAATTTTCTTAGAAAGAGAGTAAAATGCATTGTCTGGTTATTTTCAAGTGGGGGATCGATCGCCTGGTCCATTCTTTCAGATCTTCCCACTCAGTGGTGGGTTTCAAAAATTTTTACTACTAGTTTTGTGGGTGTGGCTTGGTGGGCATGGCAGGGGAAGGATACTGTAAAATCTCCATTCTCAGCCCACTCCAGGGGAAGGATATTGTAAAATCTCCATTCCCTCCCTACCAGTGGTTTCAGAATTTTTTACTACTGGTTCTGTGGGCATGGCATAGCATGGTGGGCATGGCAGGGGAAGGATACTGTAAAATCTCCATTCCTATCCCACTGCAGGGGAAGGTTACTGCAAAATCCCCATTTCCTCCCAATCAGCTGAGACTCGGGAGGAAGAGAATAGATGGGGGCGGGGCCAGTCAGAGGTGGTATTTACCGGTTCTCTGAACTACTCAAAATTTCCGCTACCAGTTCTCCAGAACTGGTCAGAACCTGCTGAAACCCACCTCTGTTCCCACTCTAGTATACTTCCGGAGACCTCATGTGCTTTTCTGATGTTACTCTCACATGCTTGAAAACCTTGCACTATTCCAGCAAGATCTCCATTAAAATAATAATGTTTTATTGATCCCTTGATTATTTTATTTACCTTAGCCGTTTTCTGTTGTTGTTTTTTAATTACAATGATTGAGAAACTGTCTGAAGTGTTTTATTTTTCAGGCTAAATAGCGCCAGCTGCTTGAAATGGGAAACATTCACAAGATGCACGGTTGCTATTTTATGTGCATGAAGAGTGTAGTGGGCCAGCACTTTCTTCCTGAACACTTTGAATATGCGTGGCTTCCCCTTATAAGCAAGTTTGGTTTAATTAAACCCAGCATATAAAAAGCAGATATATAAATCAAGCATAATTTGAGAGATATATTTTGATGAGGGATGTGTAAAATCATTTCCACTGATATGCCAACCTTCCCACATGGTGGCGTCACATCCTCACGACTCTCATGTACGAGAACCGGCTTCTGGTTTTTGCAGTTTAGATTTGTACCAGTGACATAGTACCTGTCTTACACTTGCAAGATCCTAAGTTGAGTGTCAGGCATCCCTTAATGCTAGGAATTAATACTATATCTGTACGGCAAGTATAAAAAAGATACCATTGACTGAAAGACTCTGTTCCTGTGGTTCAGGAGAGGTGGAGACTGTGGGTCACATACTCCTTTGATGTTCCTTTTACACTGAGATTTGGAAAAAAACATACTCTGCCAATAATTGCTAGGTATCCTGGCTGTTCCGACACAGCTTATCTCCAGTGGCTGCTTAAGGATGAACAGTCCATAACTACAGCGCAGGTGGCTAGATTCTGTGCAACAGCATTGGGGATTTGTCGGAAACACATGTCTACTCCACCATAGTTATGTTATACAACAAATGTGGCAAACCTTTTGCGCTGCTTATTCCTTTCCCTTTTAGCGTTGAACCTACAACAGTGTATGGATTGTAATTTTAGTACAGTTAGACCATGTATAATCGACAGACTGGATTTTATCATAGATTTTAGATGTTTATTTATTATTTTATAGCAGAATTTTTAATTGTATATTTACTGAGCATTTTTATATACTTTTTACACACACACACACATCAAATTTATATTTGCTGATAAAGAATTAAAGGGAGACTAGTATAGATCTATTTCAAGCTATTTAGCTCTCATCAGCTAGCCATACCTTTACTCGGATTCGAATTTGGGCTGCCTGCATATTAGGCAGTTGTATTAACCTCTGAGCCACAAGTTCTCCTCCCTTTATCAGCTTGAACCGGGGACAGATTAAGTGTTTTTCTGTTGAAGCACCTGCTCTACCCCAATACGGGAGGGAGCATACTGCTTTCCTTTTGCCTTTCAGCTCCAATCCAGAAGCCCTCAAGCAGTCACATTCACGACACACCATTTTATACCAAATTTATATTTGCTGCTAAAGAAATAAAGGGAGACTAGCATAGATCTATTTCAAGCTATTTAGCTCTCATCAGCTAGCCATACCCTTACTCAGATTCAAACTTGGGCTGCCTGCATATTAGGCAGTTGTATTAACCTCTGAGCCAGAAGTTCTCCTCCCTTTATCAGCTTGAGCTGATATATATTTCCTACAGATGAATTATTGAATCTGTCATCTGCACCTCCATAACTGTCTGGTTTGGTTCTGCAACCAAACAAGACAGACACAGACTTCAACGGATAATTAGAACTGCAAAAAAAACAATGGCTACCAACCTGCCTTCCATTGAGGACCTGTATACTGCATGAGTCAAAAAGAGGGCTGTGAAAATATCTATATCCTGGACATAAATTGTTTCAACTTCTACCCTCAAAACGATGCTATAGGGCACTGCACACCAAAACAACTAGACACAAGGACAGTTTTTTCCCTGAATGCCATGCCAGCACTCTGCTTAACAACTAATTCCCACAACACTATCAAATAATTTACTAAGACTGTATTACTATTATTATTCTCTTCCTTACTAGTATCTATCTCTTCCCACTTATTACTATAATCGTGTTGCTTGTATCTTTCAATTTATATTGTTTTTATTTGTTTCCTAGTACGATTTGATAGCTTATTAGTAACCTTGACTATCACTAAGTGTTGTATCTTTTTATTCTCAATGTGTGTATTTTATTCTCCTTATGTACACTGAGAGCATATACACCAAAGACAAATTCCTTGTGTGTCCAATCACACTTGACCAATAAAGAATTCAATTCTATTTGTTCTGGTCTCTGGTGTTCTGGTATGACTGTGATAAATTGAATTGAATTAATACTATATCAGAATCTCTCTTGCAATTTCTCAAATGTGCTCTTCATTTAGGAGAAAGTCTTCATTTTTCTTTCTACCTTATTCTTGAGGATTTTGAGATGTTCTTTCAAGTCCTTTTGGTGATGTTATTAAATTTTACTGTTGAAATTAACAAAGGGTGTTATCGGTATCACACTTACTGTTTTTCATTACACATCTTTCTATCACTTTCCTGGCTGCCCATATTGTAAATCTCAATTTGAAAAAAAAAAGCCTTCACAAATAAAGCAAAGGCATCCAAGAAGCCTGCAGAGATCATTGTACAGCGGAAGAAAAGGCAGCCACACAAATTTATCTTTCTCACAGCTAAATAATGCCATGCTCCTTTGGAAGAAAAAAATTGAATAAAACACATTCCTGCCCATCAAATTAACTGCACAAAAATAATTGCAGGAAACTTCTTCATTGTAGAACTATATTTTTCTTGAAATTGTGGATAGTTCTTATCAATAAACTCAGAATGTAACTTCTGATCTAAATTAGGATCATGGAATTATTTTGTTTTCTGATGCCTTGTGGTGGAATGTAGTCTGGATTTCCAAGAGGGAGGGGCTGTATTTCAAAGGACCAAGAAACCGCAAAGCTTCAATAGTTTGGTTGAGAGTTAGAGGATTAAGATGACTCTTCCCTAAATAATTCCCAGAGTACATCTTTAAGGCTGCAAGTAGTTGCTTTAATCTGGCAAGATTTCTGTCTAAAGGTGAGGAACAATAAAGGAAACTGCTTAGAGCAGTGCTGTCAAACTCGCGGCCTGTGGGCCGGATGCATCACATGCTGGGCCCACCCCTTCCCGGTTTAATGAAGGGGAAAAAAGTCCCAATATGTCACGTGACGCTACCGTGACAACGCAAGTTTGACACCCCTGGCTTAGAAGAAACACTGTGTGTCTTTCCTGGTTGTGTGTGTGTGTGTGTGTGTGTGTGATATCACTGCTTGTCGCGTAGCAGCGATGTGACAACATCACTAGAGTGGAAGAAGGTTTTTGGTTTTTTTAATTTGGCCTTTTCAATTTGGGTTTGTTGCTGTTTTTAGCAAAATAGTAAGCTTACTGAAGGATCAGTAGACTTGTTGTACTCCTTATTTATTTATTTATTTATTTAAAAAAGCAAAATCTTTGTCTGTAATTTTAAGTTGATTTTCAGGGCTCCAGAGATTTAAAAAGTAGTTGGGCTGGGCTGGGAGCCGAAGCTAAATGGTTTCGACTCGGAATACGAATGCATCCTATAATATTACTGTGCGCTGCTTATTATTATTCCCAATGGTGTTGATTAGTTTGTTAATTAGTTAATGAGTAATTACATTTATATGTCTCCACTTGGTTTCTAAAGAATCTTCTGGGCTTATTATTTCATAAATCCCAGTAAAATCAGTATCATAAAATGGCAGATATTAAAAAGCTTCCGAATAGTATGTTTGTTGAATAATATAGCAAAGATGCTTACACTGAAGGGGTTCTGCTGGTTTTGATATGGATATTTACTGACCTGGATAGCTAAAGAATTCATCCATTGATCAAGATCATTACTGGATGAAAACCAGAGAAATTCTAACTGCCAAATATGGGACATTTCAGCAATGATTTTCAACTGCAAACCAAATTTCTCAGATGGCTGGTCTGATACTGCAATTATTGAGTTTCAGGTAAGCATGTTAATATAACTTTACTCAAAAATAGTGGCGTATTTGGGATCCTTTGAGTTTTCATGGTGCTATTTTAACTTGCAATATTATTGATTGCTTTCAGGGGTTGGCTTATTCATTACAGTATGAGTTTCTGTTTCTGCACTGATGTTTGTTTATGTATGTGTATATAGGCTCCCCAAGGATAGAATACAACTGGCTCAAAAATAGGACTGAGTGATATGAGTATTGAATAAATTCACATTAAAGGTGTCCTGAGTGAATTCCTGTTGCTTAACCACAACAGGCTGAATTTATACAACACTAATCTAGCTGTATATATTGACAGACTGTTCAGGACAAAGATCTGCCATATTATGCTTTGCACCAGAATTGGAAAATCAGAAACATTTCTAGCAGTTTCCTCCGCTACACTCTTTGTCGCCTATTCATTTTCTAATCCCCTTTGAGAAGAAAAGTTATTTAGTGCTTCAGCTAATACAGAGTTCTTGGCAAAATGTAGGATGGAAAAATTGACTATTCCAATCTTCTTTCAGGTTTTTCACCCCCCCTCCTCTTACTATGCTCAGTAAAAAGCACAAATAGGAGGCCAAGTGGAACTCAGTTAATACATGTTTCATTATCAGCAGTGGTGGGCTGCTGGAGGTTCACAGGGGTTCAGGAGAACCTCTAGCTATGATTCTGTGCAGTTCGGGGAACCCCCAAATCCCATTTCTGGCTGGCCCTACCCATCCCACCCCACCCCTCCCAGGAGTCCCCACGCGGCCTGTTTTGGATGCGGGTAAGTGCAGGGCACGCACGGAGGGTCGGGGAGAACAAAAAGTGGGCCTACCAGAAGTTCAGGAAGGCTGGAAATGAAGCAGTTTCCAGCCTCCAGAGGGCCTCCGGAGCCTGGGGAGGCCATTTTTGCCCTTCCAGAGGCTGGAGGAAAGCCTCCGGAACTTGGGGAGGGCAAAAATACCCCCCTCACCGTGGTGCAGAAGGCCAACTAGGCCACGCCCACCATGGCCATGCCCACCCAGCAACCAGGCAGAAACCCTTTGCTAAAATTTTTGAAGCCCACCCCTGATTATCAGTTGTAGGTGGATAATTGTTGTGGCCCGTACGCGGTCTGTGCGGCTGTTGACTGATTCGGACAGCGAGGAGGCTGGTGTGATGCTGCGCCAGCAGCCTGTGCAGCTGGCACTCGAGTCAAACAATGAGGAGGCTCGAGAAGATGTGGTGCCAGAGGCGGGGATTCAGCCAGGGCCTTCAGAACCTCCAGAAGCTTCCTTAAGTGAAGAGGACGAAGAGGAGGAACCTCTTCTCGATGCACAGGTGCGCAGACCTGCCAAAAGGCAGGAGTGGCTCCTCAGGAGGAGGTCTCCTTGAGAGTAAGGCTTGGGGCTAATTGGCCACTCCCTTAGCCTATTTAAGGAGGAACGCCAACTGAAGCAATTTGCAGGGAACAACTTCGTTCACTCTCCTTCGTGCCTTGATCTTAGTTCTCTGCAAATTGCTTCTGGACTTTCTGCCAACCATAGTAAGATTAAGATTATTTATTCTTTGAATTCTTGTAGGCTGTTGAGAAAGTTAATTAACAGTCTTTGTTTGAAAAAAAAAACTGATTTAATTTAGTAAACTAAGGTTTGTACAGACTTTGTGTGTGCTGCGTTCTTTGGGGTCCATAGAATGACTCACAGTCATTCTGACGTACCAGGGTTCAGCTGAAGACTGTTGTTCCCCATCCAGGCCTCCACAGCTCTGGGCACCGGGAAAAAACAACCACAGCATCACTCACTTCACCCAGGATGGAGAACTATAGCTCTAGGTATCATAATCAATATTTTGATGGTACTGTATCTCACCCCATGGTGATGGATGATGTCACCCAGCAGGTTCATGTAAATGTTAAACAGAAGCAGAGGAAGTACCAAAGCTTGTGGAAACCTGCATAACAGAGGCTGAGGGGCCTTCCCACTCCCAACCCCTAAAACTGCTCCTGAAGGATACCATGGTTTATGGTGTCAAAGACCCCCAAGAGGTCAACTTGATCCACCAATTCCAGATCACATAGGTATCACTCTGATAAGAACATAGAACATTAAATCATGTGACTATTGTATAAAACCCACTTCGGTATCCACACTCATTCTGGACAAGGGTAGAAGTATATCAGTGGTCCCGTCTGGCTCCAGTTCTTCCCCAACAGGACATGGACATATGGATCACATCAGAGAACCTCAGACATGGACTCTATATATCTAAATATACATGGTGTGTGTGTGTGCATATGCATATACATAAGGATTTCACTTTATATATAGTATATGACTTTGTGTGCATCCCTGTGTGCAAAACTAGAACTGATGTTAATATACATGACTGTCCCAAATGGGCTTTTTCCAGAGACAACTGGACTTTTCTGGTTCCGTTTCAGCTCTGAAGCTGAAGAAGCTTCTTGGATGAGAAGTGAAATGTCTTCAAAGAAAAAGCAGAAAGTCCAGTTGAAAAAAGCACCTTTGGGACAACCACGACCTAGATGACTGAGAATCTCCATAGACGTTTATACATAGCTGTATTTGGCATTTTTGAGTCCATGTATGATTGCTTACATGGTCTCACTGAGGCCTATAGTGCAGTGGTTTGAATGCAGTGTTGCAGGCTAACTCTGCATTCCCACTGCCAGGAATTCGATTCTGAACAGCTCAAGGTTGACTCAGCCTTCCATCCTTCCAAGGTCAGTAGAATAGAATAGAATAGAATAGAATAGAATAGAATAGAATAGAATAGAATAGAATTGGAAGGGACCTTGGAGGTCTTCTAGTCCAACCCCCTGCTTAGGCAGGAAACCCTACACCACTTCAGACAAATGATTATCCAACATCTTCTTAAAAACTTCCAGTGTTGGAGCATTCACGACTTCTGCAGGCAAGTTGTTCAACTGATTAATTGTTCTAACTGTCAGGAAATTTCTCCTTAGTTCTGGGTTGCTTCTCTCCTTGATTAGTTTCCACCCATTGCTTCTTGTCCTGCCCTCAGGTGCTTTGGAGAATAGTTTGACTCCCTCTTCTTTGTGGTAGCCCCTGAGATATTGGAACACTGCTATCATGTCTCCCCTAGTCCTTCTTTTCATTAAACTAGACATACCCAATTCCTGCAACCGTTCTTTATATATTTTAGCCTCCAGATCTCTAATGGACTGAAGGACCCAGATTGTTGGGGGCAATATGTTTACTCTGTAAACTGCTTAGAGAAGGCTGTAAAGCACTGTGAATCAGTATATAAGGCTAAGTGCCATTGCTATTGCTATCCCCATAGTCATATCATCAAAATTCAGAGGGTCGGCAGCTAGTTCCTATTTATGACGGTTTCAGTGTCCTGAAGTCATGTGGATCCCCTTTTGCGACCTTTTCAACAAGCAAAGTCAACAGGGAAACCAGATTCACTTAACAACCGTGTTACTAACTGAACAACTTCAGTGATTCGCTTAACAACTGTGGCAAGAAAGGTCGTAAAATGTGGCAAAAGTCTTGCTTAAAGACAGAATTTTGGGGCTCAATTGTGATCGTAAATCGAGGATTATCCGTACATTTTAGTTCTGCACTATTAATGTAGGTTAGTTTCAATGGAGTATGAATTCCCTCCACCTCCATTTCCTCCTCCTCTAAAATGAAATGTAAACTCCCAAGACTCAACCCATTACAGGGAATTATGCCAGGAGGTGGGTTTTTTTCTTTTTTTTACCTTCATCCCTTTCAATCAACTAAGGATATCTACATCAGTGTTGAAATAGGAAATTAGTTTTATAGGAGAAGGCTAATGATATGATAATCATCTCTTATGAGTCTGTGACCTTGAGAAGTTATAATAATAGAACCGGCAAACAGTTCCATTATCTATGCTGTGATATTTTTTTTGTGTTTTTTTTATATTATCTATATATATATATATTTCACCAAACAAAACTCTTCAAACTATTATGCATAGTTGTATCCTGATTATATATTTTTTTAAAAAAATACACATTCTTTTCCCTACATGAAGTTTCACAGTTAATTGCATATTCCTATTGTGTGTGTGTTTTTTCCCCAGCTATTTGAAGTATGGGCAGGATTTTATAGAAAATAAAATTGTTTGCATTCCTTAATAAGCCTCTATTTAAATATGCAGTAATATCTTCCCAGAGCGTTTTATGAGTTTGTTTTCACCGCGGACTAATGGCCTAATCCTGTGAGTTGCTAGAAAAGAAGCAATGAGTCGCAAATTAAGGCATTCAAAAGCCCTGTTGCTGATGGGAATCATTGAGTGGACGCTTTGTCTAAATTTTTACAGCGAAAGGAGATGTCTCAGAACCTGCCCTGTTAACATTAACAATAGCACAGCTAGTGGTAAAAGATCCCGGAAGATCCCTGAAGTTGACCTTTTTTGGAGCGATCCTTAATCAAATCATCCATGGCTTTGGGGTGAAGTACCATCAGTATGCTGATGACACCCAGCTGTACATCTCCACCCCAGGCCACCCCAACGATGCCCTTGAAGTGATGTCCTGGTGCCTGGAGGCTGTGCAGATCTGGATGGGGAAACACAGGCTCAAGCTCAACCCTTCCAAGACTGAGTGGCTGTGGTTCCCGGCATCCCGATATAGTCAGTTGACTCCAACACTGACTATTGGGGGCGAATCTTTGGTCCCCTCGGAGAGGGCTCGCAATCTGGGAGTCCTCCTGGATATGCAGCTGTCCTTGGAGAAACATCTGACAGCTGTTGCCAGGGGGACTTTCGGTCAGGTTCGCCAGTTGCGGCCCTTTCTTGATCGGGATTCCCTGTGCACAGTCACTCATGCCCTCGTCACCTCTCGCCTGGACTACTGCAACGCTCTCTACATGGGGCTCCCCTTGAAGAGCACCCAGAGGCTTCAACTGGCCCAGAATACGGCCACGCAGGTAGTCACGGGAGCCGCATGGCGCTCCCATACAACACCTCTCCTGCGTGAGCTGCACTGGCTCCCAGTGGTCTTCCGGGTGCGCTTCAAGGTGTTGGTTATCACCTTTAAAGCGCTCCATGGCATAGGACCTAGTTATCTTCGAGACTACCTGCTGCTACCGACGGCCTCCCATCGACCTGTGCGCTCCCACAGAGAGGGCCTCCTCGGGGTGCCATCAGCCAAACAATGTAGGCTGGTGACCCCCAGGGGGAGAGCCTTCTCTGTGGGGGCACTTACCCTCTGGAATCAGCTGCCCCCAGAGATAAGGAGAATCCAAGACCTCGGTGCCTTCCGCCGTGCCCTTAAAACCTTCTTTTTCCAGCAAGCCGGGCTGGCCTAACACTTTTTAAAATGTTTTTCATTGTTTGTTATTGTTTTTAATCATGGGGCCAAATTTATATATATCTTTTTAATTGCATTTTAATGTTTGTAGTTTATGTTTTTACTTGGCTGTTCACCGCCCTGAGTTCTCAGGGAGAAGGGTAGTATACAAATTTAAATAAATAAATAAATAAATAAATAAATAAATAAATAAATAAATAAATGCCTCAAAAGTAAATGCAAATCATACAAAGTGGTTGTAGTGACCTAGGCTTCCTGAGTCATTAAAACACACGAGTAGTCCCAAAAACCTCTTTTATTACAATAGCTGTGAATTACGTTCATTCACAGCTGAGTCCCAATTAGTTGCAAAAAGTCCTTCGGAAGAAGGTCTTTGGGATAATCACCAACCTTTATCTCCCTTGACACGCTGCCAAAGACCTACTTGGCAAAGCCACACGGAATCCAGAATCAAACAGAGATGCTGACTGGGAACAGAATTAACAATGTTGCTTTCCTGCAAAGGGTCCACGTGCCTTTGCTCCTCTTTTAAGCCTTATGGGAGAGGCCAATCATCTCCAGGCCTTCCTCCCGAGTCATCCCTTTTGTTTTAACTGTTCTTGCCTTCTGGCAGCTCTGTGCATGTGTGCACTAGGAAAAGGCTCCTCCTGTTCTTCTGCCTCTCTGCTGTCCGATTCTGGAGGCTCCGGAGTCCATGCATAACTCCCAGATGGCCCTGGCCACATCTCTACCTCTGATGCAGAGCCCTCGTCTGGGCCTTCCCTAGACTCCAGGACTAGCCCATGTTCCTCCCCAGCCTCCTCATTGTCCGACTCCGCTGCCAGCTCTGCAGGCTGCTGGCGGACCACAACAGTGGTCACATAACTGCACAATGTTGTAAACAGATGTAAATGCAGCCTGGTTGCTGAGCATCCAAATTTTGGTTGTGTACGTGGTGGTGGTGGTGGTGGTCGTGGTGGTGGTGGTGGTAGTCAACAGAACTTTGAATTTGGGTCATAAGTCTGGTTAGGTCCGTCAAACTTTGAACAGTCACTAAGTGACTGGTTGAAAGTCAAGGACCTGTATGGGAAGCCAATGAACTTGCATGAGATTTGGAGAGACATTTGCACGGTGCAAGAGGAGATGTATCATTTGGAAGACAGGGATAAGAGAACTTGGCCATCACCTAACTGTCAGGTGCAAAGAGTTAGGACCACAGGTTAAATTTTAGTTCAGAAGATTCTCAAGCCTATACATGAGACTCTAGTCAACTCTAAATTGGATCCAGATAAGGGTCAATGGAATTCAAGAGGGGTTGGACTGTTTGTGAGAACTAATTATAGGCTGATAACTCATTTAATTCCTCCTCCCCCGAACTCTGCCTGGTCTTCTCCTACTTCAATCAGAGAACACCACTATATAACCTTGGAAATTTCTCCAAATTTATCTTTTTTCTTTTAAATACATGCCTAAATGTTATATCTCCTGTGGAAGCTGCATTGGCTGTTGATTTACTTCTGGGTCAAATTCAAGGTCATCTTCAAAGCCCTATATGGCTTGGGACTGGGTTATTTGAAAGACCCTCTTTTCCCAATTAGATCTACTCAACCTACCATTGTGGAGAGATGGGGAATGCTATGGAACCCCTTCTCCTAAGGAGGTCCTTGTGGGAAGACTAAGAAGAAAGACCTTCTTCATGATGGCTTTCTTCCTGTGGAACACAAACCTTGTAGAGATAACATTGGCTCCATCTTTGACACTCTTTCACAAGAGCCTGAAGACATGGTTCTGCCAATGAAGCTGAGAACCCTAGAATGATATGGATTCCATCAAGTGGCTGGTCTGATTATGCTCACCAGGAGGTGGAAGTTTCGTGGGGCTTGGACTGGGGTTTTATATTTGTAAGCTACAGTCACCATGAATTGGGCAGCTATATAAGTTTTCTAAATATATAAATGTTCTACCCTACAATCAGTGGTGAGATCCTGCCAGTTTAACAACCGGTTCAGTGATCATGCACTGTGCACACACGCCTGACACGGGCACATGTGTGTCCACAGTTTTACGAAAACTTACCTTCCACATTACTGCTGGGGAGTAACACAGCTGAGGCACGGCAATCCGCTCTACCACGTGAATCAGCTGAGAAGATATAGGTCAGTAAAGCTCATCGGAGTTACCGGTTTGCCCAAACTGGTCTGAACCAGTAGAATCCCATCCCTGCCTACAATAAATTGGAAGGAGGGATGCAGAATAATTCCTCTGACTGGTACAGGGAATATAAAGAAGGAGCTGAACCATGACCATGGCTCTTGTAATTCCACCTAAATTCCACCTTTAATGTTTGTAAGCTATACAGAGTTGCCTTGAAGTGAGATGGGCAGCAAACAAATCTAATAAACAAATAATAAATAAATAAATTTTCCACAACCATAGAGGTCAGTTCACTTCATCTAACATTACGACTGGCTCTATCAGGCAGAAACAGCCATGGTGGTACAGTAGTTAAAATGCGGTATTGCAGGCTAACTCTGCTCACTGCCAGGAGTTTGATCCTGACCAGCTCAAGGTTGACTCAGACTTCCATCCTTCTGAGATGGGTAATTGTTGGGAGCTATATACTGACATTGTAAACTGCTTAGAGAGTACTGTAAAGCACTACGAAGCAGTATATAAGTTTAAATGCTATTGCTATTTCTTTATTAAATTTCTTTGGTGCCCATCTTGCCACAAGATGAGATGTAGACAATTATGAGACAATTGTGAAATAAAGTTCATACAAAAGAATTCTGAGAGATTTGATAAGACGAAAAATATTTTTTTTAGAAATGGCTCTCTAAGAAAATTTTAATTAAAATTCATTAAATCAAACTGTTAGAAAATGTTCTCTCTGTTGGCTTTATGTAATGCTTTTTGGCTGATTCTTGAATTCAGTAAGCATTGCAATGGATTAACCAGATAATTGATGCATGGCTGATTCTCCATTCTCCAATGCTATTTTTTTAAAGCAAAAAAATAATAATAAAAAATTAGCCTGCTGTTGGCTAAAACACACTTATTTTACTATTTTGTGGAATATGTATGAATCCATTGCTCTCAGGTATAGTGCTGGATGCAAATTTACATGATTTTAAAGAAGGACTGGACGAATTCAAGGGCAATCAGACTATTAACAGCTACTGAAGTTGGTCGTTCAATCACCTTCTGTATCACAAAAAAACACGCTGGCTATGGAACAATTGAACTATTGTTATTTGTTTATTTTTGTGATAAATTAACCTGTTTTTCACAACCCAATGCAAGACCAAAGGTGGATGTGCTCTTGGCTTGACACTTCTGGGAGTCTTGTTATGCTTATTTATTTGTTTTGTCTTTTTTGAATATATTCATGTATTTTTTTTAAAAAAAGGACTACATGCATGATTGCTTCAGACACTGTCCTTTTTTGAATAATACAAACAGTGCACCTCTTGAATAAAGTGACCTGCTCAAAAAACATCCTGCCCATTTTGAAAACAAAAACAAAAGAAGCCAGTTTTTCCCCTGTAGACACAGTTGCTATTCACTATAATCAAATGAGAAAGTTACCAAAATAGTGAGTTCCTCAGGGATTTAGTGTCTGTCCAAATCTCGATAGCCTTTGGGGGGGGGAAAGAAGGAAAATGGTAACAGATGGTTTAGTGTGGAATTGGTTTTCCTGCATATCTCTCTCTCTCTCTCTCTCTCTCTCTCTCTCTCTCTCTCTCTCTCTCTCTCTCTCTCTCTCTCTCTCTCTCAATCTCAAGAAGTTGGAATTTAAGAAATTTCTGATCTTATCTTCTGGGAGGCCTGGAAGCAAGGCATGAATTACCATACCATAAAAAGAAAACTGGTACAATTTTTTGTGTGTTCAGACAAGTTTGAAGGATCCAGTATATCTCAGGAAGACTGCAGAAAAAATATGGGTTCATTGTGGAGAAAATAAACGTACCTAACACAATGGAGACTATACACATACACATAGAGGTACATAAACACATTCACACTGTCACAAACAAGTTTCTCCCTAATCTAAACAGACCATCCCTGCCCCCAAACAAAATCCCTGCAATCCAGTGGTGGGTTTCAATTTTTTTTACTACGGGTTCTGTGGGTGTGGCTTGGTGTGCGTGGCATGGCTTGGTGTGCGTGGTTTGGTGGGCATGGCAGGGGAAGGATACTGTAAAAACTCCATTCTCACCCCACTCTAGGGGAAGGATACTGCAAAATCTCCATTCCCTCCCCAATCCAGGGGAAGGTTACTGCAAACTCCCCATTTCCTCCCGATCAGCTGGGACTCAGGAAGCAGAGAATAGATGGGGGTGGGGCCAGTCAGAGGTGGTATTTACCGGCTCTCTGAACTACTCAAAATTTCTGCTACCGGTTCTCCAGAACTGGTCAGAACCTGCTGAAACCCACCTCTGCTGCAATCCCATCAACCAATGAATGGACGATTCTTCACTAGCTCACAGCACAGGCTAAGAGCAGTCCTAACAAGGAATTGCAACCTGGAGAAACTCCAAACATTCCAACCTCCATCAGCTGATGACTTCAAAGCTTCTCTTTTTTCGTCATGGACTTTCTCGGCTTTGCTGCCCTGCCAAAAGGCCCATATTGCCTAACAATTGTAGGAGAAGGCTAGGCAGAGCTGGGAGGGCAGAGTTAAATGCATCATTCAGTTGACTAGATTAATGACAGATGCAACACATCCAGACCATACATTAAATTGCGGTTCAAGGATTTAACTTTGAAGCCTATGCATGAGAATCTAGTCAACAAAATTTCAGTACTAAATTGACACCAGATAAGTGTCAACCGAATTCAAGAGGACTGAACTTGGACTTGGACTGTTTGTGGCAACATAATGACTCTAAGATGATGACACACTTAACTCTGCCTCCCTAGCTCTGCCTTTTCTTCTCCTACAACAATGGAACTCACATCTGGCAAGGACCTTACACTGGCAAGTAAATGCCCTACTTTTCCATTTGTGGCAACGTAACGACTCTAAACTGATGACACACTTAACTCTGCCTCTCCAGCTCTACCTCTTCTTCTCCTACAACAATAGAACTCACTCTGGCAAGAACCTTACACTGGCAAGGAAATGCCCTACTTTTCCCAAACTTGTTTGCAAATAAGATTCCTAGAATTTCCTCTTTGTTTCCCTCAATTCTTAAAAATGTTAGCCTCTTTCTTCTAAAGTAGGGGTGTCAAACTTGATTTCATTGAGGGCCACATAAGGGTTGTGTTTGACCTTGGGGGGCCGGGGGGGCATGGCAAGAGTGGCGTGGCCAGCTCAACATCACTTGTGTCGGGGGTGCCTGTAATGGCCCGAGTGCTGCCAGTGAAAATGGGCTCCCGAGCTCCGTTTTCAGCCACGACGGCCTCCTGCAACCCTCTGCCAACGAAAACGGAACTCGGGAGGGCCACACACAGCCCTCCCAAGCTCCATTTTCACTGGCAGAGGCGCTGCAGGCCAGTCCTTTGCTGTTTCCGGGATGTCCCCATGGGCCAGATCTAAGCACCCCGCAGGCTGGATCTGGAACCCGGGCCTTGAGTTTCACACCCCTGTTCTAAAATGTCCACCCAACAATAAACACAGTTCTTCTCCTTAGTGTTTTCTTCCTTCTTCAGACTGAATCCCTGACAGGCTTAAGGTCCTATTTACTCAGTATAGTGTTAACATTTAAGAAATAAAAGCAAACGGAGGGTAATAAAGTGGTGCCATTGCACTTTGCAATGAGCAAGTTTCTTCTATTCAGTGCTGTGCTCCTTGTTCAGAGTGAATTCATGACAGGGTTAAAGTCTTATTTATTCACCATGATGTTAATGCGACCCAAGGTACTGAAGTGTTCATGAAGTAGATCCAGACTGATCAGATGCCTTGTCTCAAGCAACAGAGTCACTCAGAGCACAACAGGATGTCTGTTCCACTCCGTTGTTTGGAAAATTGAGTCACTTCACATGAAGCTTTGTGATGCTGAAGCACCCCTTTGATCTTCTGCACAACTTGAATGAAAAATACACATGGAAGCAGTTGAGCCACCCCTGCACCAGGGATCAGCTTTGAAAGGGAAAAAAAAAAAGGAAAGAAATCATCAGATAAAGAGAATAGTGGAAGATTCTGTGATAGCATCTAATTAGAAATAGACTCCAAAAACTATTTATAATTGTGTTTAAATGTGTATTGAATCGAAACGAGTTTTAGTATATTAAGGTTTACAATTCATTGTTATAAAATGATTATTATATTTGTCCTCCAATACTGGAGGTTTTTTTTAAGAAGTATGGGTATAAGAGGAAATAAGGCAGTTGTGAAATCCAAATTGTTTTACTACTGGTTCTGTGGGCATGGCTTGATGGGCATGGCAGGGGAAGGATACTGCAAAATCTCCATTCCCACCCCACTCCAGGGGAAGGATACTGCAAAATCTCCATTCTCTCCCCACTCCTGGGGGAAGGATACTGCAAAATCTCCATTCCCTCCCCACTCCAGGGGAAGGATACTGCAAAATCTCCATTCCCACTCCACTCGGGGGCCAGCCAGAGGTGGTATTTGCTGGTTCTCCGAACTACTCAAAAATTCCGCTACCGGTTCTCCAGAACCTGTAAGAACTTGCTGGATTTCACCCCTGAAATAAGGGGGAAAGGAAACTTGATGAGAAAGAAAAACAGGGGACACTTGCTTAGAGATCAGCAAAGGGTTAAATTCACCAAGCAAACAGCTCACCAAAACAACAATTATCCTTTAAAGGGCATGTAAATTTTGAAGCAGCTGTAGTCATTTGCAGCTTTTGTTCTTTTTGTGGTTTGCCCCCCCACTACATGCACTTTGCAAGACTGATTTGAACAATCTTACAGCAAAATAACATGTTGGCTTGCTTATAAATTATCCAATTATATGCCAGCGGATTCAGTGCAGCTCCCTCCCCAATCAATTGCTGATGAATGTTGACTAAGTCTTATTTTATCATTTATACAGGCTCTTTATAAATAAAGGGATAAATGAATAAATTGATGGATAAACTTGTGTTGTTGAAACATTTCTGTTAACTACTACCTTGCAATCTGTTCCCAATACTCCTTCGTTAATGTAGTTCCTGCAAAATCCATCATACTGCATATACTCTGTTAATCTAGCAATCCTCTAGTGAATGGTAATGAAATAGTAAATGAAGTCTGCACATGACATTTGATACATACATACATATACATATACATATACATATACATATACATATACATATACATATACATATACATATACATATACATATACATATACATGTGTGTGTGTGTTTATATATATATAGTGAAATCACAATCCACTAGTTTCTAGGCTTTTTTTCTGGCAGCCAGCAAACTTAGTTTCCCAATGGGCAGCAGAGTGTTTGCTGGCTGCCAGAAAAAAAGCCTAGAAACTAGTGGATTGTGATTTCACTGAACTAGAGCTGCATACAAATCTTGGTTTACGTAGGAAGAATCTGGCTAAAGATATATATATATATATATATATGTTTTCTCAGGTTTTCGCGGGTGTTTGTATGTAGGTCTTTGGTTATTCGGGTCTTCTCCCACGTAAAATTGGAAGTGTCTTGGCGACGTTTCGACGAAGCCTCATTCGTCATCTTCAGGCTGGTGTTCTTGGCTTCGTGCTTCCAGGAGCAATGTGAGATCGCAGCTGTCTCTTCCTTTTAACTGCTAGTGGGGGTGTGAGCTGATTGGGTGGGAACTTGGCTGTGTTCTGATTGGGTGGAGGTGTGTTCTGATTGGTTAGGGGCTTGGCTGTGCTCTGATTGGATGGGGGGTTTGTTGTGCTCTGATTGGCTGGGGGGGTGTTCTGTTTGGGTGGGGGCTTGGTTGTGCTCAGCTTAGTCTGAGTTGCAGGGGGATTTGAGCTGGTGAGCTGCGTTGTTGTTGTTTGGCTTCGTGTTTGTGGCCGTGCGAGCTCTTCATGGTGGGTGTCAGTCTGCTTCATGGATGGATTGGAGGGGTTTAAAGTGGCTAATGATGCAGCTGCGGTCTGGCTTCTGGTCCTTGGTCGTGGCTCATTATCAGTGTGGGTTTGAGTCTGCTTTCTGCGTGGATGTGTGGTGGTGACATCCTGTGTGGCTCTCGTGAGTGTGGGTCTGGTGTCATTCATCGTGTTAGGGACTCGTTTGTCAATAAGGGCGGGTTTCCAAATGGCTGGTAGGCGGGAGGTATCATCTCGTTTGTTCATGCTGTGTGGGCGTTTTTCTATCTCGATGGCTTCTCTGATTATTCTGTTGTTAAAGTGTTCAGTTTTGGCGATAGTTCTGGTCTTTTTAAAGTCAATATCATGTCCTGTGGCTTTAAGGTGTTGGACCAGGGAAGAAGTTGGTTCCTCTTTTCTGACTGAGTTCTTGTGTTCTTCTATGCGTGCACTTATTCGTCTGTTGGTTTGTCCGATGTATGTGGTGGGGCAGGCGGTGCATGGGATTTCATATACTCCTTGATTTTCTAACTCAATTTTGTCTTTGGGGTTCCTTAGGATGGTGGATATTTTTCGGTTTGTGCAGAATGCTGTCTTGATGTTATGTTTGTGGAGGATTTTGCTTATTCTGTCTGGTGCCTTTTATGTATGGGAGGAGGGCTTTGCCATTTTCTTGTTCTCTGTCTTGGATTTTAGTGGGGGTTTCTTTTTGGATTAGGTTGGTGATCTTATTTCTTTGGAATCCATTGGATGTTAGTACATTAGTGAGAATGTGTAGTTCGGTTTTTAGGTGTTGTTCGTCAGCTAAGCGTTTTGTTCTGGAAATGAGTGTCTTGGCTACAGAGTTGATCTGGGCAGGGTGGTGGAGTGAGAGTGCGTGCAGATAGCAGTTTGTGTGTGTTTTCTTCTGGTAAATAGTGTGTCCTAGGGAGCCATTGGATTTTCTGTAGACTAAGACATCCAGGAAGGGAAGTTGGTTGTTTGCTTCTGTTTCCATGGTGAACTGTATTTTGGGGTGTAGGCTGTTGAGGTGTGTGAGGAAGTTGTCCAGTTTTTCTTTCCCATGTGGCCAGATTATGAAGGTGTCGTCTACATATCTGAGCCAGAGTTTGGGTTTGTGATCAGATTTTTCTAGCGCTTGGGTTTCAAAGTATTCCATATAGAGGTTGGCAATGACAGGTGAGAGGGGTGATCCCATGGGTGCTCCTTCTATTTGTTTGTATTTCTGTCCATTATAGATGAAGTATGTGTTGGATAGGCAGTGGTTGGTCAGATCTAAGATGTGCTTGGGGGGGGTATATTTGTTTTGGATAACTGTCAAGGCTTCTTTGATTGGTACTTGGGTGAAGAGGGATATGACATCGAAGCTCACGAGTAGGTCACTGGGCTGTAAGTTTTGTTGCTTTATGATGTCTATGAACTGGAATGAGTTTTTTACGTATGAGGTGATGGATTCTGCATAGGGCTGTAGTTGTTTGGTGAGAAATTTGGCTAGGTTTTGTAGAGGTGAGCCTATGGAGCTGACTATGGGTCTAAGTGGGGTTCCTTCTTTGTGTATCTTGGGGAGACCATAAAGCTTAGGGCATCTGGATGATTTCTCTCTGGGAATGATTCTTTGCTGAATCTCTTCGCTGATGGGGGAGGCTTTTATTTTGGATCTGGTGGTTTTTTCCAGGTAGGTGGTGGGGTCTGTGTTTAGGGGTTTGTATATGGAGTCTTGGAGTAGGCTGATTAATTTGGTTTGGTAGTCAGATGTGTTCATAACCACCGTGGCATTGCCCTTGTCTGCTGGTAGGATTATTATGCTGGTGTCTTCTTTCAGGTTAAGTAGTGCTGTCTGTTCCTCTTTGGGTAAGTTACTTTTGGGTGGCTTGCTGGTGCAGAGGATGTTGGTGATTTCGAGTCTGATTCTGTTTGCGTCGTCGGGGTTGATTTTGGTCAGGCTGGTTTCAACTCCGCATATAATGGTTTCAGTGGGGATGCTTTTGGGAGCGACTGCAAAGTTGAATCCTTTGGAAAGGACATTGGTTTCGGCTTTGGTGAGGATCCTATCTGAGATGTTATGCACTGTTTGTTTCATGTGTGGCTGTGAGGGTGGAGGGGATTGTTTCTGGCGTTCTTGTAGTCTTCGGAGTTTGTTGGTGTGTGTGTCTGTCTTGAGGGTAGTCTGTGTTTCGGCTCTCCAGACGGCAAGTTGTTTGGATTTGTCCCAAAGTGCGGGGTGGATCTTGTTGCTGAGTTTGAGGTGAAGTGTGAGGAGATCCTTGTTGATTCGGTCTAGGAGGAATCTTTTTCTGTGGAGTTCATTTCTGATTAGGGCTAGTTCTGTTCTTTTCAGAATGCGTTTGGTGGCTGCAGAGTTGGAGTGGAATTTCAGTTGGAAGCCTGTGGGGATTAAATTTTGATCTCGGCAGTTGCGTAGGAATGCAAGGTCACATAAAATGGAAGCTCTTTGGACTTCAAGTTTTTCATAGGTCCTGGTCAGATGGTGGATTTCCTCCCCGTAGAGGTGCGATATTTGTTTTCTCAGGTTTTCGCGGGTGTTTGTATGTAGGTCTTTGGTTATTCGGGTCTTCTCCCACGTAAAATTGGAAGTGTCTTGGCGACGTTTCGATGAAGTCTCATTTGTCATCTTCAGGCTGGTGCTTTTGGGAGCGACTGCAAAGTTGAATCCTTTGCATTCCTACGCAACTGCCGAGATCAAAATTTAATCCCCACAGGCTTCTAACTGAAATTAGAACAGAACTAGCCCTAATCCAGAAACAATCCCCTCCACCCTCACAGCCACACATGAAACAAACAGTGCATAACATCTCAGATAGGATCCTCACCAAAGCCGAAACCAATGTCCTTTCCAAAGGATTCAACTTTGCAGTCGCTCCCAAAAGCATCCCCACTGAAACCATTATATGCGGAGTTGAAACCAGCCTGACCAAAATCAACCCCGACGACGCAAACAGAATCAGACTCGAAATCACCAACATCCTCTGCACCAGCAAGCCACCCAAAAGTAACTTACCCAAAGAGGAACAGACAGCACTACTTAACCTGAAAGAAGACACCAGCATAATAATCCTACCAGCAGACAAGGGCAATGCCACGGTGGTTATGAACACATCTGACTACCAAACCAAATTAATCAGCCTACTCCAAGACTCCATATACAAACCCCTAAACACAGACCCCACCACCTACC
This sequence comes from Pituophis catenifer annectens, assembly GCF_029215685.1. Classification (NCBI taxonomy): domain Eukaryota; kingdom Metazoa; phylum Chordata; class Lepidosauria; order Squamata; family Colubridae; genus Pituophis; species Pituophis catenifer. The sequence goes on along the minus strand of NW_027256884.1, from coordinate 117,531,996 downwards.
TGGAAAAAACCACCAGATCCAAAATAAAAGCCTCCCCCATCAGCGAAGAGATTCAGCAAAGAATCATTCCCAGAGAGAAATCATCCAGATGCCCTAAGCTTTATGGTCTCCCCAAGATACACAAAGAAGGAACCCCACTTAGACCCATAGTCAGCTCCATAGGCTCACCTCTACAAAACCTAGCCAAATTTCTCACCAAACAACTACAGCCCTATGCAGAATCCATCACCTCATACGTAAAAAACTCATTCCAGTTCATAGACATCATAAAGCAACAAAACTTACAGCCCAGTGACCTACTCGTGAGCTTCGATGTCATATCCCTCTTCACCCAAGTACCAATCAAAGAAGCCTTGACAGTTATCCAAAACAAATATAACCCCCCCAAGCACATCTTAGATCTGACCAACCACTGCCTATCCAACACATACTTCATCTATAATGGACAGAAATACAAACAAATAGAAGGAGCACCCATGGGATCACCCCTCTCACCTGTCATTGCCAACCTCTATATGGAATACTTTGAAACCCAAGCGCTAGAAAAATCTGATCACAAACCCAAACTCTGGCTCAGATATGTAGACGACACCTTCATAATCTGGCCACATGGGAAAGAAAAACTGGACAACTTCCTCACACACCTCAACAGCCTACACCCCAAAATACAGTTCACCATGGAAACAGAAGCGAACAACCAACTTCCCTTCCTGGATGTCTTAGTCTACAGAAAATCCAATGGCTCCCTAGGACACACTATTTACCAGAAGAAAACACACACAAACCGCTATCTGCACGCACTCTCACACCACCACCATGCCCAGATCAACTCTGTAGCCAAGACACTCATTTCCAGAACAAAACGCTTAGCTGACGAACAACACCTAAAAACCGAACTACACACTCTCACTAACGTACTAACATCCAATGGATTCCAAAGAAATAAGATCACCAACCTAATCCAAAAAGAAACCCCCACTAAAATCCAAGACAGAGAACAAGAAAATGGCAAAGCCCTCCTCCCATACATAAAAGGCACCACAGACAGAATAAGCAAAATCCTCCACAAACATAACATCAAGACAGCATTCTGCACAAACCGAAAAATATCCACCATCCTAAGGAACCCCAAAGACAAAATTGAGTTAGAAAATCAAGGAGTATATGAAATCCCATGCACCGCCTGCCCCACCACATACATCGGACAAACCAACAGACGAATAAGTGCACGCATAGAAGAACACAAGAACTCAGTCAGAAAAGAGGAACCAACTTCTTCCCTGGTCCAACACCTTAAAGCCACAGGACATGATATTGACTTTAAAAAGACCAGAACTATCGCCAAAACTGAACACTTTAACAACAGAATAATCAGAGAAGCCATCAAGATAGAAAAACGCCCACACAGCATGAACAAACGAGATGATACCTCCCGCCTACCAGCCATTTGGAAACCCGCCCTTATTGACAAACGAGTCCCTAACACGATGAATGACACCAGACCCACACTCACGAGAGCCACACAGGATGTCACCACCACACATCCACGCAGAAAGCAGACTCAAACCCACACTGATAATGAGCCACGACCAAGGACCAGAAGCCAGACCGCAGCTGCATCATTAGCCACTTTAAACCCCTCCAATCCATCCATGAAGCAGACTGACACCCACCATGAAGAGCTCGCACGGCCACAAACACGAAGCCAAACAACAACAACGCAGCTCACCAGCTCAAATCCCCCTGCAACTCAGACTAAGCTGAGCACAACCAAGCCCCCACCCAAACAGAACACCCCCCCAGCCAATCAGAGCACAACAAACCCCCCATCCAATCAGAGCACAGCCAAGCCCCTAACCAATCAGAACACACCTCCACCCAATCAGAACACAGCCAAGTTCCCACCCAATCAGCTCACACCCCCACTAGCAGTTAAAAGGAAGAGACAGCTACGATCTCACATTGCTCCTGGAAGCACGAAGCCAAGAACACCAGCCTGAAGATGACTTGAAGTCCACAAGTCTTAAAGTTGCCAAGTTTGAAGACCTCTGGTTTAATCAATGTATTAAATAAATTATGCAATTATATATATGACTTATTCTCTCTTGTTCTACTCTGGCAAATGCTCAAGTTGACTAACCAGCTATACAAATATATGCAAAATGTAAAGAATTCAAACACAAATTAATATGAAATAAATATCGGTAATAGCTAAATAGATTTGTCATTAACAAATGCGATGCATGTTTTACAGATTTCCTAAAAACTAAAACGATGGGGATGAAGCGGATAGATCTATTGTGGCATAGTGGTTAGAATGGAGTATTTCAGTCTAATTCTGCTGACTGCTAGCAGTTCGATTCTCACTGGCTCAAGGTTCACTCAGCCTTCCATCCTTCTCAGCCTTTACCTTCTAAAGTCGATAAAATGAGGACCCAGATTGCTGACTGTAAACTACCCAGAGAATGATGTAAAGCAATATGGAGCGGGATATAAGTCTAAGTGCTGTTGCTAAGTGCTATTACTTAAGAGCACCAAGGACTCCAAATACTCATATTGAAACAACTTTTGGGCTGGAAGAAAGAGATGGGATTTAAATATCCTCAGTTTCTCCACACACATCCCTTCCTTCTTCTTTTGTTTTCCTTTTCAATCCTTTCTTTTCTCATTCTCTCTTTTCTCTTCTAACCCTTTCTTTCTCACATTCCACACTGATTGTTGAGGGCAATATGCTGACTCTGTAAGCTGCTTAGATAGGGCTGTAAAATACTGTGAAGTGGTATATAGGTTTAAGTACTATTGCTAGCACTCTCAAATGCAACTTCTATAGGAGAGCTGTTCTACTCAGTCACTGCAATGTGCTCCACATCAGGGGTCTCCAACCTTGGCAACTTTAAGACTTGTGGACTTCAACTCCCAGAATTCCTCAGAATTCCTTTGCTGGCTGAGGAATTCTGGGAGTTGAAGTCCACAAGTCTTAAAGTTGCCAAGGTTGGAGACCCCTGCCCTCCATTGTGCTACCCTTGAAAACTATTTGGAGATCTCGGCTTCAGCTAGTCTAGAACAGTGGTGGGTTCCTCCCGGTTCGGTCTGGTTCGGCCGAGCCGGTAGCAGTGACGATATGATGTCACCGAACCAGTTCTCCCCCCCGTCCTCCCACCCCCCCCAACCCCCACATTATTCTTACCTTTTATTTGGTCCCACCCCCAATCTATTGCTGCCTCCTGAGTCCCAGCTGATGACTAGAGGGAAAAAAACTGTTTAAACTCTTGCCGCGGGGCTTCAAAGGGCCGTCCTACAGCTGATCATGTTAAAAGCAAACAAATGAGTCGGGTCATAAGTGCGAGGACTGGTCATAAGTGCGAGGACCTTCCAGAAATGACTCTGACCAGCTAGCCACGCCCACCTAGTCACATGACCTCCAAGCCACATCCACAAAATAAGCCACGCCCACAGAACCGGTAGTAAAAAAATTTAGAACCCACCCCTGGTCTAGAATGCATTTGGTGCACGCAGTGATGGTCATGATTCTATATGCCCATGTGACATTTTCTCAAAACACGTCTACTGGAACTTCATGAACTTCATAGTAATTGGTAGTAAATTTTAACAGATTTTATAAATATTGAGGCTGTTCCCTCAAGAAGATTTAGAAATCTGCTTGATGTTTGATGAATATATGACATATATGGGGGTGGAAGGTGGGATATGGGGGGGGTCAGGGGTAGGGGTTCTACTTACCTTTACTACCGGTTCGCTCTTCTGTGCATGCGCAAATCACTTATGATGATGACCAGTGGGCAGAGCTCCCGCTGGTTTTACTACCAGTTCTATAGAACCAGTCCGAACCGGGGACAACCCACCATTGGGGGAGTGGGTGTTATTATATGGTCAATTTGTTAAAAGTTCTAAGCTGCCTGGAGTCATCTATATGAGAGTTTTAACAAATTACATGTGTGTCAGGCTTCGATGCTATCTCAAAATAAATGAACTTCCAAACTGCCAATCTTTAAGGAAATTTTCTCTTTATTCGAGTACAGCAACCGGATCCTGGCTCTTCGCGGTCAATACTGACCTTTGCCCCCCAATCCCTCCCTTTCCGATCCCCAATTCTCTGCTTCTCATTGGCTATCTTCCAAGTCACTCTCCTGATTCCTTTTCCCGTCAGTTCACAGGAATGCTTCCCCCCTCCTCATCTCCAAGGAGACCGAATCTTCAAAGGGATTTAGCAGGCAAAAGTTCAAGCTTCATCCTCCCTTTTCTATGTCAGCGCTGAGACACTGACATCGCGTTTGTCAAACAAACAAACAATCAAACAAACAAATAGATGGTCTCCTTTTCTCGTTTTTACTTGCGTGTTTTTATAGTTTTCATGTATCTCTTTGCATTTTTTTTCATTTTTTTTTCTCTAAACCCAATTATTTAATACCTTTTAAAATAAATCAGTTTTAAAAACGAGGCTGACTCATTTTGGAACCTTGTTGGAATATGCAGAAAAAATGTCATTTTTATAACCGCATTGCAAACGATGATTTCCGCCAGGCCTGGAGATAAAGTAAGGACAATTTCAGGATGTGTGTGTGTGTGGGGGGAGGGGGGGTTGGACAAGAAAGAAATTAGTGTTGAGGCTTTATTGTGTTCTGGCCTAGGATCTATACACTGCTTCGGTCGGTAAATATCCTTAACTATAAAAATTGGCCAGAGAAACCACTGAATAAAAAAGCTTTTAGAGGAAAAAAGAATCAATGCTTTAATTCAATTTAGGAATGATAGATGTAAACAGATTGTGTCACTGCTGCAGAGTAATGCATGATACATGGCAAGAAAGTTGTGCTATATCACACCTGGAATAGCAAGCTTCTTTCTCCGAGAGTCAAATGTTGGGGTATTGGGATAATGTACTCAGTGATTGACTAAGTATGCCTATGATCTTATATCATTACTTGATTACCTTGGTTATTTAGTTGCAATTCTTGCAGATTCGCTAGTTTATTTTAAACGTTCCAGTAAAGGAAGAAATAGCAAACCTTATTTCTGATTCAAAGCATCTTTTGTTTATCATGCAGAGACAGATACGAGAACATTCCTTTGGAAATAACATGGACCAAAGCAAGCACTGATTGAGAAAAGACCCCAAAGCAGAAAAAAAAACATTCTCTCAATAGTTGGAGCTCTGTTTTCTACACTCCCAACCCTTCCTACCAGTGGGCTGGATAGCTGTCAGGGTTCTGATGGATGCCCTAATCAAATCATGAGCCTCGAGCCATGCTTCAAAAGAAATCCAGTTATTTATTAGAAGTTCCATGTTGGCACGTACCCAAATGAAGCCAACTCTGACCCCACATAATTTACAGCCCTAATGATGACCTTGTTTCCCCCCCTCCCCCCAGGTTGTGTCATCAATCACATTCGCCAACGGAGCAATTTCACAGGTTGTAGAGGCCACTCCCCTCCGGCTGCTGTCGGTAACCCTGGGAGACAGCCTTGAGAAAGATTTTGCTCCCATCTGTGCCTGCCATGTTGGTTCATCGGTTTCCCATCCCCCATTGCCTATGGTAACTCAAGAGCAGGCCAGAGATGCTTTGCGAGTTGACAATTATTATTATTATTATTATTATTATTATTATTATTATTATTATTATTATTATTATTATTATTATTATTATTATTTATTAGATTTCTATACCGCCCTACTCCCGAAGGACTCAGGGCGGTGCACAGCCAAACAATAAAAAGACATACAATACAAAATTTAAAAAATAGAATAAAATCAAATTAAATAATTTTGGCCCCGACAAATTTAAAACCCCAAACTTTTAAAACCAATTTAAAATTGAATATATAAATACTAAAAGATATTTAAAATTTTAAAAATCTTTTATAAAAGAGGGGGAAAATTAGGCCAGGCCGGCCTGGTGAAATAGTAAGGTCTTTAAGGCGCGGCGGAAGGTGCGCAGATCCGGGATCCTCCGTATCTCTGGGGGGAGCTCGTTCCAGATAGTAGGTGCCCCCACAGAGAAGGCTCTCCCCCTGGGGGCCGCCAGTCGGCATTGTTTGGCTGACAGCACCCAGAGGAGCCCCTCTCTATGGGAGCGTACCGGCCGGTGGGAGGCTATTGGTGGTAGTAGGCGGTCCCGCAAGTACCCGAGTCCTAAGCCATGGAGCGCTTTAAAGGTGGTAACCAAAACCTTGAAGCGCACCCGGAAGACCACCGGGAGCCAGTGCAGCTCGCGCAGGAGAGGTGTTACATGGGAACGCCATGTCGCTCCCATTACCACTCGCGCGGCCGCACTCTGCGCCAGTTGGAGCCTCTGGGTGCTCCTCAAGGGGAGCCCCATGTAGAGAGCGTTGCAATAGTCCAGGAGGGAGGTGACAAGGGCATGAGTGACCGTGCGTAAAGAGTCCCGATCCAGAAAGGGACGCAACTGGCGAATCAGGCGAATAGACACTTCTTGATCTTGTTAGGTTTTCATAGTTGAGGATCTAACTGGGCCTTTCCAGTCACCTTAAGCAGAACACTCCCTGGGTCATCACATTACAAAAAAAGATGTTGAAACTTTGGAAAAAATTCAGAGAAGAGCAAGTAAGTTGATTAAAGGCCTGGAGACTAAAACATATGAAGAACAGTTGCAGGAATTGAGTATGGCTAGTCTAAAGAAAAGAAGAATTAAGGGTGATATGATAGCAGTATACCAGTATTTGAGGAGCTGCCACAAAGAAGACAGGGTCAACTTATTTTCCAAAGCACCAGAAGGCAAGACAAGAAACAACAAATGGAAACTAATCAAGGAGAGAAGCAACCTGGAATTAAGGGGAAACTTTCTAACAGTGAGGACAATTAACCAGTGTAACAGCTTGCCTTCAGAAGTTGTGGATGCTCCATCACTGGAAGCTTTTAAGAAGAGACTGGACAGCCACTTGTCTGGAATGGTATAGGGCAGGGGTGAAATTCAGCAGGTTCTGGAGAATCAGTAGCGGAAATTTTAAGTAGTTCAGAGAACCGGCAAATACCACTTCTGGCTGGCCTGAGAGTGGGGTGACAATGGAGATTTTGCAATATCCTTCCCCTGGAGTGGGGTGGGAATGGAGATTTTGCAATATCCTTCCCCTGCCACTCCCACCAAGCCACGCCCACCAAGCCACACCACGCCCACCAAGCCATACCCACAGAACCAGTAGTAAAAAATATGAATTCCACCACTGGTATAGAGTCTCCTGTTTGAGCAGGGGGTTGGACTAGAAGAGCTCCAATGTCTTTTCCAGCTCTATTCTGATTCTGTGTCTAAACTTGCTGACAATTCAGTGAAAAGAGGAAAAGTAATCTGTCTTTAGACCCTTTCTCCCTCCAAATAAAAAGAGACACTTTTTCCTCCTGGAGATCTCAGACATAGTGAAAGACATGTTTTTATTACTTTCTCCATTGCTAGATCAGAGGGCATAATAGAAAGTACTGAAGCTTCTCAGATACAAATAATAAATCATTCTGTTCCCTGTCAAAATGTAGTGCAGCAGAACATAAGACTTAGGTCCATCCGAAGGTCTGCACTAGGATGCTCATAATTGTTGTGATCTAGGCTTCCTGAGTCATTAAAACACAAGAGTAGTGCCAAAAACCTTTTATTGCAACAGCTGTGAATTACGTTCATTCACAGCTGAGTCCCAATTAGTTGCAAAAAGTCCTTCGGGATAATCACCAACCTTTATCTCCCTTGACACGCTGCCAAAGACCTACTTGGCAAAGCCACACGGAGTCCAGAATCAAATAGAGATGCTGACTGGGAACAGAATTAACAACATTGCTTTCCTGCAAAGGGTCCACGTGCCTTTGCTCCTCTTTTAAGTCAATGGAAAGATTTAAATCTGATATGAATTCTGAATTTGAAAATAGCAAGACTGAACTTGATGTGGAGTTGTGTAGAAATATTGACAATTTTTTTTTTTGCTAAGATGCACAATAATTCAAAATATTGAACATGGAAACAGAGGGTGAGCAAGGTATAGATTGAATGACAAAATGGGCTAAAGCATTTGGATCCAAATGCTGTTGGACCAATGGTAGATTATGTACAGAAGCAGAATTTACATTGAGCTATAATTTCTAAAGAGGACTTTAATAAAATGAAGTATTTCTGCTACATGATACTAGAAAAACTAACAAAAACGTATAGGAAATTTCAAATATTTGTTGGAAGTGTAACCATACTGAGGCTACATTTTCATCTTTGGAGGTCATTTTATAAAGCTACAAAATAGAGGGACCATGTATGCAAGCAGATGCAGAAGATTTAAAAAGTGAATGTTACAATTGAAACCAGCAGTTTTTCCTTGGGGTTTAATGGATAAACAAATGGGAGCATTTTATGGAATTTTGCTTTCATATACAACAAATTTTTCTATGCACAAAGGATTTACCCACAATGATAGAATGGATGGTGAAAGCTGATAGAACTGGCAAAATGGCAACATTGATAGGCTTGAAGAAAGAAAAAAAAATGATTAATTTTATCTCTACCTGGAAATTACTTTTGGATGGTTTTTTTGCAAGAAACTGAAAGAAATGAAAAGTAAATTTGGAAATTTGATAGTTAGAATTATATCAAATTATATAAGTAATGTAGACAAATGTTAACCCTAGAGTAAGAGTTTATATGTATTTTTCTACACGTACATGAACCAAACAAAATCATTCTTTTTCTTTCCTACTTTTTCTTTTTCTTTCTTCACTTCTAACCTTTCTTTTCTCTGCAGCTCTTTCTCTTTTCAAATATTTTTTTCTTGTCTAGTTATTTATTCATTTTTTATCTTTCAAAATCAATAAAGTTAAATATTACTTTCATTTTTGTTGAGTTTGGTTTTATTGGTAGGAGAGGAGAGAATGAATGCGGGAAAGCATTATCTAGAAATTCTAGAACAAATTTATCTGTATACTTTGAGTTGTTCACTAATGCATAACTATTAAAGGCTCAGTGGTTAAAGACAATTTATTTATTTATTTGATTTGATTTCTATACCGCCCTACTCCCGAAGGACTCAGGGCGGTGCACAGCCAAACAATAAAACACATACATACAAAATTTAAAAGTAGAATAAAATCAAATTAAATAATTTTGGCCCCGACATATTTAAAACCCCAAACTATTTAAAACCAATTTTAAAATTGAATATATAAAATACTAAAAGATATTTAAAAATTAAAAATCTTCTATAAAAGAGGGAGAAAATTAGGCCAGGCCCGCCTGGTGAAATAATAAGGTCTTTAAAGCGTGGCGGAAGGTGCACAGATCCGGGATCCTCTGTATCTCTGGGGGGAGCTCGTTCCAGATAGTAGGTGCCCCCACAGAGAAGGCTCTCCCTCTGGGGGCCGCCAGTCGGCATTGTTTGGCCGATGGCACCCGGAGGAGCCCCTCTCTATGGGAGCGTACTGGCTGGTGGGAGGCTATTGGTGGGAGTAGGCGGTCCCACAAGTACCCAGTTCCTAACTTATTAGCTGGAGAACTGACAGCCCTGGTTTGAGACTGAGCCCCATGCAATGGGATGAGCTCCTGTTCCTTTGCTCCAGCTCCTGCCCATCTAGCAGTTTGAAACATGCAAATGCATGCAGATAAATAGGTACCACTGCAGTGGGAAGGTAACAGCCTTCTGTGTGCCTTTGGCATATACCCAGGGGTGGGATTCAGCCGGTTCGGACCAGTTCGGATGAACTGGTAGCTCTGACGATCAGCTGGGCCCGCCTGCCCTCCCCTGTGCTATACTGACCTATATTTCCTTTGTTTGAAGCCCAGCTGATAGGCGCAGCAGAGCGGATTGTCATGCCTCAGCTGTTTTACTCACCAAAACTTCAGTAGAAAGTAAGTTTTAGAGCTGTATTCAAACGTGAAGCGCGTGCTCAGTGAACCGGTTGTTACACCGGTTGAATCCCACCACTGCATATAACCATGCTGGCCACATCACCACGGACATTGTCTCTCGGCCAAGAAACGGAGACGAGTATTGTGCCTTAGAGTTGGATACAATTGACAGGGAAACTTTTATCTTTACCTTATTAATGAATCCTTGGTAATGAATACATAGTAATATACCTTCAAGGAGGTCAATTATTAACAATAATTAATTAGAAGAAATGGTCATCCCAGTAAGTTGATTATTTTGACTGAACAGCATCAGATAATTACTCGGAGACCTTCACACAAAAGTACCAATGCTTTACTTCTGGGCTCAAGATAAATGAGGGAACACTTGTTTTCCTTGGTAGAAGAAAAAGAAAAGGTTGCATATAGCCTCTCAACATGTTTGAAATTCGCCAAATTCACAGTTCTCAATGCATGATGCTTTTCTCTATATCAGGGGTCTCCAACCTTGGCAACTTTAAGACTTGTGGACTTCAACTCCCAGAGTTCCTCAGCCAGCAAAGCTTCAAAGCAAAGCTGGATGAGGAACTCTGGGACTTGAAGTCCACAAGTCTTAAAGTTGCCAAGGTTGGAGACCCCTGCTCTATATGCTTGAAGAAATGGAGGAGACGCACAAACCTTGATCTTTCCTTGTCACCACAGCACTGACAACACTTACATTTTTCAAAGGAACAATACTTCCTATTTTCATCAGTTGCTTCTTTTCCCTAAATATGTGGGGAACAAGGCTGCTGGAGTCCTTGTCCTTTCTAACGCTGCTGTGTTTCGTTGCTGTGATCATGTCCAATGATTTCATTATTTAATGTGGTTGGTTGGTGGGTTGATTTATATCCCAATTGTTATGCCAGTAGCTCAAGGTAGTTTCTGTGTGATTTTACTTTGCTTTATCTCCACAGCAGCATTTCTTAAAGGTTGGTTAGAGCTGAGAAAATGACTAACCCACAGTCATTAACTACTATACTACATACACTTTCTCTCTTCTTGTTACCAGAACTTAAGAGTCTTTCTTTCTTTCTTTCTTTCTTTCTTTCTTTCTTTCTTTCTTTCTTTCTTTCTTTCTTTCTTTCTTTCTTTCTTTCTTTCTTCTTTCTTTCTTTCTCTCTCCTTCGTTCGTTCTTTCCTTCCTTCCTTCCTTCCTTCCTTCCTTCCTTCCTTCCTTCCTTCCTTCTTTCTTTCTATCTTTCTTTCCCTCCTTCCTTCTTTCTTTCTTCTCTCTCTCTTTCTTTCTTTTTTCTTCCTTCCTTCCTTCTTTCTCTCTCTCTTTCTCTCTCCTTCCTTCCTTCCTTCCTTCCTTCCTTCCTTCCTTCCTTCTTTCTTTCCTTCCTTCTTTCCTCCTTCCTTCCTTCCTTCCTTCCTTCCTTCCTTCCTTCCTTCCTTCCTTCTTTCCTTCCTTATTTCTATCTTTCCTTCCTTCCTTCCTTCTTTCCTTCCTTCTTTCTCTCTATCTTCCCTCCCTCCCTCCCTTCCTTCCTTCCTTCCTTCCTTCCTTCCTTCCTTCCTTCCTTCCTTCCTTCCTTCCTTCTTTCTTTCTTTCTTTCTTTCTTTCTTTCTTTCTTTCTTTCTTTCTTTCTTTCTTTCTTTCTCACTCTCTCTTCCTCCTCCTCCTCCTCCTCCCCCTCCTCTCTCTCTCTCTCTCTCACACACACACACACACACACACATTCTGCCTGCCCACTGGTGTAGTCTTTCTGTATGGGTAAGAAACCTCCCGGTTTATTGAACCTGAGAGTAGTAAAGAATTTGAGCTTGATAGATTCTTTGAAAGAAGATGCTAAAAGTGGGATCAGCATTGAGAATACTCTTAACCACTTCTGAATTCTAAGGTTTAGAAATCCAGGCACTCCATTACATTATCCATCTTGCCCAAAGCCTGGAAGGAGCATTTCATTTTGACAAAAGACCAGAGTACTTCAGCATGTGAAGCAAAGCACTGGGACATACATAACATGTTTTGTTCCCATGCTTAGCATTCTATCCACATTTTCATTCTCTCCATGAATCACAAATAATGTTGTGGCAATTGCACATACTTAGTCCTTGTGGGTCTGTCTACCGGTCCCTCTTTAGATGTTTTTCCTAAGCTTTATTTTCACTTTTTTAGAGTCTGCTGCAGCTGGTAATTCTAAGGGGTTTAATTCATAGCAATAGTGTGAATTTAGGAAACTGAACAACTGAACATATCAATATTGCTATTGGCTGCTTACATTTTAAATATTTTCCCTTAAGTCATGAATGAGATAAGTAATACCTGGTATTAGGTGCCTGTATGTAGAAAATATTTTATTTTGAAATATTAGTTTCATTTTTGTTTGAAGAAAAGAGAGATTTTTCTATTTTTCTCATAAACTTTGAAAAATAATTGTGCCAAAAAGCTTTTCAATATTTACTTATATTTTTTTAAAAAGCCCCTGATAACAATGAACAATGAAGAAATTCTTTATATCCTATCCAACTTACTCTTCTTCCTTCAAAGGAAGAAATATTATCCAAATATTATCAGAACATGCAATAAAGTGCTGTTGCCATGATTTAGAGATTAAAATTAAGTAAAAAGTAGAGTGTTGAAGGGGAATTATATGTCCTTAAAAAAATGAATGAAGAATCTCTTTCAGCCTTATTTTTTATTTTAAAATGTTGTTGTTGCATACATGTTAGAGCATGGATGTCCAATCTTGGGAACTTGGACTTCAGCTCCTAGAGCTGAGGAATTCTGGGAGTTGAAGTCCACAAGTCTTAAAGTTGCCAAGGTTGGTCCTTTCTGAAATGTTTTAATGCATTAAAACATTTCAGAAAGGACCAGAAAAAATTTTGGGGCAAAGATACACAGGTGGCTAGAAAAGATGATAGGGAAACATGTAGATTTTAGACCTGAACTGTTTTTATTAGGTATAATATCAGAAAAATTAGATGAGAAAAGTATGAATTTAATATTACATGTTGTAACAGCAGCGAGGATATATTGGAAAAGGGAAGAAACACCACGAGATGAAGAGATAATTAAGAAGATACTAGACTGTGCAGAAATGGATAGATTTGACATTGAAAATTAAGCAGAAAGAAGACACAGAATACTATCAAACATGGAACCTATTTTACCAGTGATTGGAAAAAAGGGGTGGAAATTAAGAATATGATCAGTATTGTTAAGCAAATTAAATACCCAGACAACACGATGTTTATTAAGCACTAAGAAATGCTCAGTGGCTAAGTCGCTGAGCTTGTCGATCAAAAGGTCGGCAATTCAGCGGTTCGAATCCCTAATGCCGCATAATGGGGTAAGCTCCCGTTACTTGTCCCAGCTTCTGCTAACCTCGCATGTAAAAAATGTAAGTAGAAAAATAGGGACCACCTTTGGTGGGAAGGTAACAGTGTTCCATTCACCTTTGGCCTTTAATCATGCCACATGACCACAGAGACATCTTCAGACACCGCTGGCTGTTTGGCTTTGAAACGGAGATGAGCACTGCCCCCTAGAGTCAGGAACGACTAGCACATATGTGCGAGGGGAACCTTTACCTTTACCTAAGAAATGTAATTAATAAAAAGTCAATAAAATTTTATATATTAAAGCAAACAAACAAAGGACCAGAAAAGAAAAAAAAAACTTCTCTACAAGGAGTCAGGCATGGAGGGGGAAAGTACATTATTCCTTTCACAAAGCTAGTAAAGATTAGTTGGTCAGCAACTAATTTCTATGATTTTGAGTGTGTTCAGTTCCAGATTGTTCCGGTCACACCACGAGGCTAGTTGTTCAACCTCCCATCTGTATGCGGATTCATCATTGTCTCGAATGAGACCGATCGCTGTTGTGTCATTTGTGAACTTCAGTAGTTTAACAGATGGATCGTTAGAGATGCAGTCATTGGTATACAGAGAGAAGTGAGGAGAGCACACAGAATTGGGGAGCCTCTGTGATAATTGTACAGGTATCTGATGTGATTCTGCTTAGCTTCACCTGCTGCTTCCTGTTTGTTAGGAAGCTTATGATCCACTTGCAAGTGTGTTCAGGTACCTTAGTTAGAAGGGTGTCTGGAATGATGGTATTGAATGCTGAACTAAAGTCTACAAAGAGGACCCTTGCATAGGTCTTTGGAGATTCAAGATGTTGTAGGATGTAGTGCAGAGCCATATTAAAAGCATCATCTGTTGATCTATTTGCTCCGTATGCAAATTGCAAGGGGTCTAACAGCGGATCCGTGATGGTTTTCAAGTGGGACAGGATTAGCCTTTCAAAGGTTTTCATGACTACAGATGTTAGAACAACTGGTCTGTAGTCATTCAGTTCCTTGATGGTGGGCTTCTTTGGCACTGGGATGATAGTAGAGCATTTGAAGCAAGAGGGAACGTAGCACATCTCTAGTGATTTATTGAAGATTTGGGTGAAGATGGGGGGCCAATTGGTCAGCACAGACTTTTAAGCAAGAAGGAGTTATCTTGTCTGGGCCTGGAACTTTTCCTGGCTTTTGTCTGTGAAATAGGTCTTGCACTTCCTCTTTGGTGATCACTTGGGGTTGTGAACCCAATGGGATGGGGTCAGTTGTAGGAGGTTTGGCTGTTGTTGGTGTGTCTGAGATGGGGGTTGTGGAGATAGGTGGCTGTAGTTTCCTTTCAAACCTGCAGTAAAAGACTTTCAGGTCATCTGCCAGTTGTTGATTTCCTTCAGTCTGTGAAGGAGGTTTGCTGTAGCCGGTGATATTTTTAAGAGTTTTCTACATGTTTGCTGGTTCATTTGTTAAGATCTGACTCTTTAGCTTTTCAGAGTAGCTTCTTTTTGCTGCTCTGGTCTCCCTTGTTAATATATTTCTGTCCTGATTGTACAGTATTTTATCACCATTTCTGTAGGCTTCCTCTTTGGAACAATGTAGCTGCTTAAGTTTAGCTGTGAACCAAGGTTTATTGTTACTGTATATTCGCAAGTTCCTGGTTGGTACACATAGGTCTTCACAGAAGCTGACATATGATGTTACAGTATCTGTGAGTTCATCCAGGTCTGCAGAGGTATCTTCAAAAATATTCCAATCAGTGCAGTCAAAGCCAGCCTGTAGCTTTAACTTTGCTTCCTCAGTCCAAGTCTTCACTGATTTAATTGTTGGTTTTGTGGTTTTAAGTCTTTGCCTGTAAGCAGATACAAGGTGAATCATGCAATGATCAGAGTGTCCTACAATTGCTCGTGGTAAAGACCAATAAGCATCTTTTAGTGTTGTGTAAAGTATTCTTGCCTCTAGTGGGACAATTGACATGCTGAAAGTATTTTGGTAGCTCTTTCCTTAAGTTCACCTTGTTTAGATCTCCCAAAATAATGTCCAGTGAATCGGGGTATTTGACTTCAGCCTCCATAATTTGGTCAGCCAGAGTTCATAATGCCTTGTTTACACAGGCTTGTGGTGGGACATAAACAGCAATTAGAAGAAATGAGGAAAATTCACAAGGCAAATAATATGGTTTGCAGTTGATAATTAATGTCTCTAAGTTTTCGTCACAGAATTTATACATTATAGTTATATCCTGAGACCAGCTGTTGTTGATATATAAGCATAAGTCTATGCTTATGAGAGAGAGAATGCCTATAATTGAAAGAAAAGGGGGGGGAAACTTGTCAGAATCCACCTGTGGATTCCTTTTGCAGTAGATTCATCTAAAGGTGAACTACCCAATTTTGATTTGAGAGGAATAGATGATAGAAATATTTTACCTTTCTGACTGTGGCTTAAATTCATGGGATGTTGAAGCTTCGCAAAGAAAAAAAAAACATAAGATGAAGATTATTATTAATCTGCATATGCAATCCTTGGAGGTGGTTTGCTAGAAGTGACTGAATGCATGATAATGTAGAACACTAATAAAGCTGAAAGCGTGACAGCTAACTGAATGTTGCTGCTAAACAGAACAGAGGTTGCCAAGAAAGTAGAAATTATCATCAGAATCAATAGAAGGTCAGCTTGAAAGGCAATGTTAATGGGGAAATAATTTGTAGTTTTAAAACCCAAGTGACCAATTATCACCTACACTTCACTAGAAATGAAGTTATTTTTTAAAATGTAACTGTATTGGATTAAAAAAAAAACAAGGATAGAAATAAACGAGCAAGAAGAAAAAAGATTTGAAAAAAGGTAAAAACAAAAGCAAGACAAATGTGGAGAAAGAAAAAAAAAGAAAAAATAAAGGGAACAGAAAAAGAATGATTCCAAGTTTATTTGGTAGAGATATAGATAAACAATACATTAGACTCTTATTCTACAGTTAATAATAGTCTATATTTTTTTCTATAAAGATAAAGGTAAAGGTTTTCCTCGCACATATGTGCTAGTCATTCCTGACTCTAGGGGGCGGTGCTCATCTCCGTTTCAAAGCTGAAGAGCCAGTACTGTCTGAAGACATCTCCGTGGTCAAGTGGCCGGCACGACTAAACGCCAAAGGCACACAAAACGCCGTTACCTTCCCACCAAAGTGGTCCCTATTTTTCTACTTGCATTTTTTATGTGCTTTCGAACTGCTAGGTTGGCAGAAGCTGGGACACGTAATGGGAGGTCATCCCACTTCGCGGCACTAGGGATTTGAACCGCTGAACCTCTGACTTTCTATTGACAAGCTCAGTGTCTTAGCCACTGAGCCACCTGTTTCCTCTGTTTCTATAGTACCATATAATTCTAATCAGCAAATCCTAAAGTCAGAATTTCATTTCTCACAGTTTCTTGAAAAATGTCCAAAAGTGATTTCCAAATAAAACTAAAATTGGTCAAAGTCTATTCTGGAATCAGTTGTTAGATGTGGCATCTTTCAAAGTCTCAGTTCTCCCTTTCTATGCTTCATTTTAATATTTTCTCTCATATATATTAAAATGTAGAGTTTTTCCATGAGAAAACCAAAACAATCTACTGTGGACATTTATTTAAAAATTATATTTACAGCAGAGGAATGCAAATTGCCCTACTCACATTGTTTTTGAGGCTGTCCCACGATTGCAACCCACATTGTGAACTGGATCCAGTTTTAAAGATTTATTTAAAATAAGTTCTTTGATTTTAGTGGGTGCACTATTATTAAGTCTAAATCCAACTAATGAACAGAATTGGAGGGTGGCAGTTAAAAACAATGCTTTAGGAGGCGAAAATACTGTATCACAGCATTTTATCAGCATAAAAAATAGAAGTAAATTATAATTTAATCTAATGAAACTTTGTCCTAAAACTCATGTTGGATGATAGTCTGTTGCAGAACCCTGAATATTTTTATTGATAGTCTTAAAGGTATAATTTTCTATAATTTTGCCACAGATCTCCCACTGTGCATGTTGTGAACTCAGCTAGGTCAAACTAGTGATGGCTGATAAAATTGTTGCTTCCTGTAATTGGGACCAAAATTAATCCGATGATGAATGAGGAATATACCCTTACCTACTTTTTAATCTCCTTTTTCCCATGACATCCTGAGGAAGCTGCAAACAGCCAACTAAATCAACTCCATATTGTTCTGCTAATTGGAGTCTAAGCTATTTGCTCTTGAGAACTTACATCCCAGGATAAAAGGTGGCGGGGGGAGGGAAAAATCAATGTTTCAATTAAAAAAGGGAATAGTTGGGAATTTAAAAAGAAATGAGGGAAAAAAGAGCATTGATTTCTGGCTTACTTGCTCCATCCAGAAAATACAAATGAAAACTAATGTTGTAAGAAAAATGCATTGTTGATGTGATTATTCTGCATATAATAGGATTATTATCCCAACAAACTGGTTAACATGAATAAATCATTCTCTTAGTGGAGCAGAACCTAAGATTTCCACCCCTGTACAGTCTGCTCAATTGGGATTATGTACAATCTGTGATGTGGTATGTGATCATGTTTGTTTACTTATGATAGGAATTAAATTCAAAAAAGCATCAGCATTATTAAATGAATATAGGTACTAGCGGTAGAAGATGAAACAAATGGGGGGGGGGGAAATCTGTGGAAATTCAATACTGTGTATACAATAACTGTATACACCAGAAGTTCTTCTTTCTAGTGAATGAAAATAAAGATTCTGCATGAGAGGTGTGGTTTTTCCCCCCCAACATGGAGAATGTTGAACATTCACTATTTTAGTCATCTTGTTTCCAAATCATAGGCAATAAAAATTGCATTTGATGGATCAAGCTATACTTGGGTTGATTTGACTTGACTAGTTCCAAGTCCTGAACTTTAACAAGGATTTAGACAATTTTTACCAGATTTAAAGAAGGAAAACGATCAGAACTAGAAATTAAACGAAATGAAAAGAAATTAAAGGATTCAGTCTGGGTTGGTCACCAGGAACAGGGGTTTAGTTTTCCAAGCCTTTGGGCATGTGCTGGACCCCATCCTCAGGTTACTTGCTTATTATGCTGGCTTGACAGCCGCAGACAGAAAAGCATTACAGAGGGTGATGAGCATAGCACAAAAAATCAGGGGCTGCCCCGTGACCTGACTGGATGAAATCGCCAGGACCCGTTGCCTTAGCAGAGTGAGGAAAATCCTCAGGGATGATTCACACCCTTCTTTACTTTCCTATTGTTCTGTCCTAGGCTTCCTTAGAAAGTATACAGCACAATCTTAGTCCCAGCAAACCTCTTTAATTCATGTGGCTATGAATCATTGTCATTCACAGTCTGAAAGGCTTCGCAAACAGTCTTTCAGGGGACTGTTTACAAATACTCTCCTTATCTCCCTTGGAATGCTGCCAGAGAACTAATTGCCACACGCAGGGCAAGGCCAAGCTTAGCACAGAGTCAAACAAGTTTTCCAAAGCTTTTACCGACCAGAGGAGCTAATTGCTTCCTGCAAAAGCTCATGTCATGTTCACTTCTCTTTTATGTCTTATGGGAGGGGCCAATCATCTCCAAGCCTTACTCCCAAGTCAACCCTGTTTTCTTAATTGTTTCTGTCTTCTGGCAGCTCTGCACACACTGGGAACAGGCTCCCGCTGTTCTTCTGCCTCGCTGATGTCGGACTCCTGATGTTCAACTGCCAGATGGCCTTGGCCCCCTCTCGGCCTCCGACTTGTCCGAGCCTTCCCCAGACTTCAGGACTGGCCCACATTCCTCCCCAACCTCCTCACTGTCCGAATCTGGTGGGACACAACACCTACCATTGGGCAGGAGATATAGAAGCATAGCCAGCCAAAAGAATAGGCTAAAAAATAGCTTTTATCCATGGCCCATCAGACTTCTGAACACAACATAACATCACAATTGGGTTTAATATGATAGTCTTGCAGGGCCAGCACAACGTGCAACATGTTCATACTGGTGTAATATAATATAATGTTATATACATATATGTATATGGGAATGTGTGCTAGTTATTACTTACTTGGGTTTAGGGATTTCTTTTATTTATTGAGTTATTAAAATGTATTCTGTGTTGGGGGGGCTGCACCAACGGGAGGCTCATTCAGTCTCATTGTACACATGTTGTGCATGTGACAATAAAGGTTTGATTTGGTTTGAACTTCTCTCTAGCAGAATGTGCCAATAAAACAGAATATTTGTAGCTCATGGTTGAAATGAGGGGTCCTTGGTGCTCTCTGAGCTTGCTTGTTTTCTTACAGATGTTTCATTACCCTAACTAGGTAACATCATCAGTGCTAGTAAGTAGTGCTATCTGCTATCCATTTATATTCTGGTGTCTTGCTTGTCTGTGGGTGGCAGTTGCCTACCTGTGTCTACCATTACACATTCTGCTAGAGAGTTCCCTGAGGATGGGCTCCAGCATGACTCCAAAGGCTCTGAAGAGACTAAACTTCTGGTCTCAGTGACCGACCCACATTAGATCCTGCAACATTATCCAGGGACATGTATATTTATGTTTATTTGTGAGACATTAAAGGAATCTAGACAGCATACTAAAAAGCAGAGACATCACCCTGCCAACAAAAGTGCGTATAGTCAAGGCTACGGTTTTCCCAGTTGCAATGTTTGGCTGTGAAATTTGGACCATAAGGAAGGCTGAGGACCAAAGAATTGAGGCCTTTGAACTATGGTGCTGGAGAAGACTCCTGTGAGTCCCTTGGACTGCAAGGCGAACAAACAAGTCAGTCCTAGAGGAGATCAACCATGACTGCTCTTTAGAAGGCCAGATCTTGAAGATGAAACTCAAATACTTTGGCCACCTAATGAGAAGGAAGGACTCACTAGAGAAGAGCCTAATGCTGGGAACAACTGAGGGCAAAAGAAGAAGGGGACGACAGAGAACGAGGTGGCTGGATGGAGTCACTGAAGCAGTAGGCGTGAACTTAAATGGACTCCAGATGATGGTAGAGGACAGGAAGGCCTGGAGGAACGTTGTCCATGGGGTTGTGATGGGTCAGACACGACTTTGCAACTAACAACAACAAAGGAACCAGACATATTTATACTAGAAAATAATATAGTAGTGGCCAAAATTGTGGAAACCTTTTCGGAAAAGTGTCTTTTCTAAAACTAGCTAATAAAACCATTTTTTTTGGAGTAGTACCATAAAATTATATATCAATGGAAAGATAATTTAATCAAGAATGTAATGCAATAACTTTTATGAAGGATTTGCTATTAGAGTAGCAGTTACGGTATAAAGAAGAAAAGTGAAACACAGAAAAAACAAGATATACAAAAATTATCACGTAAGTTAATACTTAGTTGGGTAACCTTTAGCATAAATTACGGCCTTACAATGCCTTCCCATGGAGTGAACCAAGTCTTTTAGTTCTGCAGCTGTTCTAATGTGAAACCAAGATTGAATGATTGCTTCTATTAACTGGGTTTTATTACTGGGTCGCTTCTGACTAACAAGTTTCTTTAATCAGCTCCATAGATTTTCAACTGGGTTAAGGTCTGGGCTATTCCAAGGCCATTCCAGCAGTGGAATATGATTATCTTGAAACTCAAAAAAAAAAAAAAAAAAAAAAGTGGTGTTATTAGCCATCAAACCTCAAAAATACACTTTTCTCAAAAGCTTTCCACAATTTTGGCCATTACTGTACATACAAGGAAAATACGATACCCTACAAGGATGCTACATAATTCTTCCATTTTCTCTTGTGATAAAAGAGAGAACACTAAATAATTTGTAGTTTTAGGAATAGATATTGTGATTGAATAGTCAGAAGAAACAAACCCAGGCCAGTGTAACAAAGGAACAAATTATCCAGAGGGAGTAATTGTGGGCAATCCTTAATTAAATGTATCCAAGCAGAAACAGAGTTGCTCTGTAAGTGATCTCTAAATCTGATAAATAAAATAAATTAGATAGCTCTCTGTCGAAAATGATGTAATTTGACACCTGTAGTGAGCAGGTAGTTGAATCCATGTGCATTCAAGCAGAAGAACAGAAGAATGACCATAAAATAGAATTTTAAAAATTAATGGATAGAGTGGAGGTAGAAGATAGCGCTAGCTATGCAAATCATATCCAAGCTATATTGACCAGATTTCCATTCAATTGCATCAATCAATTTCAGTTAACTTCTGAAGATGAATCAAAAGGCACATAAATGGATTAGAATAAATATAGGAGCTTTAAAATAAAAACCTAGAAGAAATTCAATGGTTAGTAAAATGAGAATTGACTGAAATTACTTTTAAGTCATGAAGCATCTTAAATCATTAAATCATTCACTTTGAAGTGATAGAACCATTGAAGATCATATAACAGATTGAACAAGGCATACAACCAAATATAACCCTCAATATTTCCCTCAAAGATACTAGATGTTTATATACTACTGATAAAAACCTCCTTCTGCAGCTTGATGAAATACTGAATAATTTCTGAAGCTTTCCAAAAGCCCAGATTTGGTTTGGGTGACTATAAGAATGAGGTCTCACTTCACCTTGTCAAGTCATAAAATCTTTCCAAAATGGTTGAAGTAGAAGGTAATCCAGGGTGACAGGAATAAGGGGCTTTTTCCTAAAGAGACAGCAGAGCTTGGAATGTCTGGTAGGCAGGAAAAGGGCAAAGGCAGATCCTCCCTAGCAATTCACAGAGCATATCTAATAGTTATACAGATAGCTGCTTTAGTCTGTCAAGATTCTGTTTGCAGGCAAACAACAATAAAGAACCACTCAGAAGTAACTCCATGTGTTGTTCTTAGTTCTTTGGGCCTGGCTGATCTGTCCCCGTCCACACAAACAAACACAGCCAGCCGAGGGTTAAGAAAGTACTTGGCACGCACACAGGTCGTTATCTCAAACTTGGCAGCAATATAATCACCGTCTGCCAAGAGCTTTTACTGCAACAGATAACATAAATTACATACGCATTGCAAATAGTCCAGCAAAAACAATATTCCTTTCGGCAGCTTCAGACGTTGTTCAAGTGACTAGCCAAAGTTCGTTTTTGTTCGTCACAGAGTTTTACCAGCCACCACCCTGTCTTATATAGTCTCTGGGGTGTGGTCCAGTGACTCAGCTCTAATCCCTAGCATGCCTCCTTAACTGCTGCAACCGTTTATCACACCTTCGTTGGCGTGCATCCAGGAATGACGGCTCTCCTTCACTCTCATCCGAGACACCTGGCTCCTGGCTAATCTCCTCTCCCTCGGCCGGCACCTGAGACAGTGCCAGAGGGGAGGGGCCTGGAGAGGGAGGCCTGGCTGACTCCTCTCCCTCATGTTCGGAGCTTTCTTCCTCCGATGAGATAGGCTCAGAGGGCGGGGCCACAACACTGGCATCAATCTTACCAGACTATTTATCTTTATAAATATACTCTGTGAATTTCTAGGGAGAGTCCACCTTCACCCTCTTCCTGCCTACCAAATATTTTACCACAATGGATCAGGATTTGGCTAAATCTGATACATATTTCTATTGTTGAAATTTCTGCCTCAGCTGTTAGGGCTTCAAGTCAGGGGGAACCTTCCTGTCAGTAAGAGGCAAGAATCAGTATCTCATAAGTCCTTCACTCAGTTGATAGAGGAGAATGTTTCCTTCTGTGCAAATAAATTTTGAGGAATGACTAGGATGACAAAGCATGCAACAGAAAACACCTACAATGTTAGAGCCTCTAGGAAAAGTAACTTGTGTTGGTTATTGTCTAGCAGCCATGCCTGCTGAGCAAGCTATTGACAACACCCAGGCACAAACTGAGCAACATGTATATGCAGTACAATACAGTGAATCATGTGCAGATCTGTACAATGGGGAAACAAAACAACCACTTCATAAACACATGGCAAAACATAAGAGAACAAACCCACCAGGACTAGATTCAATAGTCCATCTACATTTAAGAGACAGACAGCAAAGTATACATTTTGGACAGAGAGGACCACTTGGTTTGAAATAGGGGGTCAATGAGGCCATCTATGTCAAAATTGAACAGTCCTTTCTCAACAGAGGGGGAGGGATATGACATCATCTATCTCCAGTTCACAACCCAGTCCTTTCAACAGCTCCAAGAAGGCTCCACACCAGGAGTGTCAACTGGTGACCTGCAGGCCAGGTGCGTCACATGCAGGCCAGGGGTGGGTTCTAAATTTTTTTACTACCGGTTCTGTGGGCGTGGCTTATTTTGTGGGTGTGTCTTGGAGGTCATGTGACTAGGTGGGCGTGGCTAGCTGGTGAGAGTCATTTCTGGAAGGTCCTCGCACTTACGATCAGTCCTCGCACTTACGACCCAACTCATTTGTTTGCTTTTAACACTGATCAGCTGTAGGACAGCCCTTTGAAGCCCTGCGGCAAGAGTTTAAACAGTTTTTTTCCCCTCTAGTCATCAGCTGGGACTCAGGAGGCAGCAATAGATTGGGGGATTGACCAAATAAAAGGTAAGAATAATGTGGGTAGGTGGGGGGGGGCGGGGGGGAGAACCGGTTTGGTGACGTCATAACGTCACCACTACCGGCTCTGCCGAACCAGACTGAACCGGGAGGAACCCACCACTAATGCAGGCCATACCCACCCCAGCTCCACAAAGGGAAAAAACATCATGAAACATCACATGATGGGAATGTGATGCCACGAGTTTGACACCCGTGCTCCACACCCATTTGACCCTGATGACACAGATAAACCTCCAGGTGGCCTTAACAATTCGCTAAAAGAATGCAAATGACCAGCTGTCTGTAAGGAGTGTACATCCTTCCATTCCACTGACTATCCAGTCAGAGCTGAAGAAGCATCTTGGATGAAAAGTGAAAGTCTTCAAAAAACCCACAAAAAAACAGAAAGTCGAGCTGCCTTTTGAAAAAGCAACTTTGGGACAACCATGACCTGAATGACTAAGAATCTCAGACATTAAGTTATTGACAAATGCTCCTCTTCCACATACAATATACACTGCTCAAAAAAATAAAGGGAACACAAGCAGAAGACATCCGAGATCTGAATGAATGAAATAGCCTTATTAAATACTTTGTTCATTACATACAGTAGTTTTGTGTTCCCTTTAGTTGTTTGAGCAGTGTATAAACTACTGTATGTAAAGAACAAAGTATTTAATAAGGCTATTTCATTCATTCAGATCTCGGAGGTCTTCTGCTTGTGTTCCCTTTATTTTTTTGAGCAGTATATTTGCAATATAGTCCACTTGCTTCTATAAACATCCCAGAAAGGGTGGCCTGGAATTCACGGCTTCAATACTGTCTGCTAATTGAACTAGGAGGAGAAAAGGAGGGCATCAATCAGAACTGATTTCAAATTTGGTTCACTTGTGGAAGTGCAAATGTCATGAATAAATGCCTTGCCCCTGATCCAGAGCTAGAGGCAGGGGGGCTGGACAAGCCAGCCCCCAAGGTCCACCCTAACCCAATAACCCCTCCTTACCTTAGCCACGCCCTGGGGTTACTTAAGGGTCAGCCATGCGGTCCTGCCTCAGTTCCAGACTTGTACCTGTAAGGATAAGATGCATAATCAATAAACGATAATTGATCTAATGAAAACCTGTCTATGGAGTTATTGGGCATGATCCTCGAACACATTTAACAGCAAATGGTATCTGCGCCTCAGAGCAAAGATTGATACAGCTTTAAACAGGCAATTTCTCTAATATCCCATGTCTCAGAGGATAAGGAAAAAACTTTAATCAGTTGCAGCACAAGTGTTTCTCTCTTGAGTTAAGGAGTAAAAAGTACAAAGTTTAATGACAGGCCCAGTGCAAATTATTCAAGGAAATGGCTGTTTCGCCACCATTTTTACTCCAAAGTTTATCTTGAAAGAGCACTTAATTTGTCACTTCTGTCTCTTTCTTCTTTTGTCTAGATCACTTTATTCTGTCTCTGTTAGAAGTATTTACTTTTACTCAGATTTTTTTCCCCCAGCAGCTCTGCTGTTGCTAAGATTATCACATACCATCTTGTTGGACTCTGTAACTCTCTTGACTTCTGAAATTTGGCCTAATTTTGTCTTGTATGTTGTTTTATCATGTCTGTTCACCACTCTGAGTCCTTCGGGAGAAGGGCGGTATACAAATATAATAAAAACTAAACTAAACTAAAACTAACCAGGATCTGAACACATAAGATTATGGGTACAATAAAAGAATGGGAAATCCTCTGCGCTTAAGGGTCAGGTGATCCCCAGCCTGCTTTCAGATGTCCACAGCTAGCAAAGTATTCAGCATTTTGATGAGAGGATATTTCTGAGTCTGACTTCTTAGGCAAGGCAGGGTATAGGGAGGGGAAAAGCTTTAAGGAAGGATAAAAGAAAGAAGAAAATGGGGATGAGAGAAGGTCTTCTTTTTTCCACTGTTTTATTTAATCCCTCCCATCTTCATAAGAATTAACTAAAGTAGGCATGTCAAACTCACGGCATCACGGCAGCATCACGTGACGTATCAGGAATTTTTCCCCTTCACCAAACCAGGCGGGGATGGAGCCAGCATGTAATGCATCCAGCCCGTGGGCTGTGACTTCGACACCCCTGAACTAGAGTGTATATAGCAATAGCAATGGTACTTAGATATATATACCGCTTCACAGTGCTTTATAGCCCTCTCTAAGCAGTTTACAGAGTCAGCCTCTTGCCCCCAACAATCTGGGTCCTCATTTTACCCACCTCAGAAGGATGGAAGGCTGAGTCAACCTTGAGCCTAGTTGTTGTGACCTAGGCCCAAGTAGTTATTACCAGACACAATCAGTCCTAAACAAACATATTTTATTAGAACAGCTAAGAATTACTTCATTCTCATCTTAGTCCAAGTTAAGTCCAAAACAAATTCTTCATAAACAGTCCTTCGGCCTTATCACCAATCTTTGTCTTCTTTGGCACCCTGCCAAAGGCTTTTCTTGGCAAAAATTCAGAAGCAAGAGATGCTGACAAGAAACAAATGTAGCAACGTTGCTTTCCTACAAAAAGACAAAGAGCCGTTGCTGGTCTTTTAAGCCTTATGGGAGGGGCCAATCATCTCCTGGCTTTACTCCCTAGTCATCCTTTTTGCTTTAGCTGCTCTTGCCTTCTGGCAGCTCTTCTCATGCATGCACTAGGAACAGGCTCCTTCTGTTCCTCTGCCTCTCTGCTGTCTGCCTCTGGAGGCTCTGGAGTCCACGCATCGCTCCCAGATGGCCCTGGCCCCATCTCTGCCTCTTATGCAGATCCCTCATCCGGGCCTTCCCCTGACTCCAGAACTGGTCCATTGTCCTCCCCAGCCTCCTCACTGTCTGACTCCACTGCCAGCTCTGCAGGCTGTTGGAGGACCACAACACTGGTGAGATTTGAACTGCCAAATTGCAGGCAGCCGGCAGTCAGCAAAAATAACTTGCAGTACTGCACTCTAACCACTGCACCACCGTGGCTAATACAAGGTACTGGGAAAACAGCCTTGTCAGGGAAATTAAAACACATCCCAGAAACCAATGAAAAATTTCTTCATAAATACATTATGTGAACAGATCCATGAAGCATTATCTCTTAAGGACATCTTTCCCTATGAAAATGGACAAGCGACTCCCTCAAACTCAGAAAGCAGGACGATTCTGACAAAATGGAAGAATATAATCTGAAGTTAAGTGTTAAATAATTTATAAACCAAGAGCAGTCAGCTTATTATTTTGTCCTTCCCCAGCCTGATATCCTCTGTGTAGAACAGGGCTATATTACAACATTTCAAAATTCTTAGTTAACATTTTGAGAGTAATAGATACATCAGGCAGGGGATCAGGAATTCTTCAGAGGAGACTGTAGCTAAATCAGAAGCTGGATTAATTTACTGACTGTAGCTAAGGGTCATCTTAAACATGGGCGCCTTCTAGCAGCAGATCAAACCAATTCCGTGCAGTAAATCAAATCACCAAAGATGTGCCGCTCAAATCCTCCGAGCTTGGAAGAGGGTGTTAGGAAATAGTGCAGAATAACTTGAAGAATGGCAGATTTGTATTGCTTTTATATTAGGGCCGTGATTGGCACAGAAGTGTTTTCTCTCCAAGAACCATCCTCTGTCATAGAGCTATAAAGGAAGCAACAGAGGAGAATGATAACGGAGAGCAGCTAATGAATGTGTCAGTTGCACTGCAAGGAGACATCTTCATTTATGAAACGGTGGACCAGCTGGCAAAATGAAGTGGCTCTTTGGGAAGAAACCAATTCTATTTAAAAATGCTGAACGACAGTTGTCCTGTAATAAAAGTAGAAAGCTTTGTTAAGAAGAGCGAGATGAATGGCTTTCATTTTAGTCAAACTACGTTGCCTGTGGTTTCAAAGTCTGAAGACAGTGGCTATTTTCTTCTTTCTACTTCAGAAGTGTAAATCAAAGTGTAAATCTGTACACAGCAGTTTTCATGAAATTATGAAAAAGGGGGGTTATTTTCCCAGGATCGCTCTTCCATAATAACAATGCTTCATTTCAGGGGCGTCATATTCAGTAAGGGATATGTCAAAAACATCAAGAAGATGGGCGTGACTATATAATGGAAGTCCTGTCTCTCTTGATGCTGTCCTGTCCATCTTGATTTTTTTTTCCCCTCTGACATGGATGTGCCTCTGTTTTATAGAAGAAAAGAATGTGACTGGTGAGACTTTTTAAAATCTTTCTGGAGATCCTACTTGAGCAGGAGGTTGGACTAGAAGACTTCCAAAGCCCCTTCCAACTCTTGTTATTCTAAATTTTATCCTGCCATTAACAGAATTTAACAGTAACAGAGTTGGAAGGGACCTTGGAGGTCATCTAACGACAACTGGCAGCCTTTCCTGAGATTGAAATAACCATGCCAAACTTCAGACTTCGCTGCATTTTCTCTCATTACCTGCTTTCTATAACATCTTGCCTGGTGAAGACTTCTTCTTGTTGTTGTTGTGCCATATCCGTCATCGGACGTTAGCGATCATGTTGGCGATCTTATTTTTGTCAACAGCCATATGAAAAAGTGCTGCTGAGTTTTGTCCAAACCAGTCCCTTAGGTTTTGAAGCCATGATATTCTTCTTCTGCCTGGACCTCATTTGCCTTCCATCTTTCCCTGGAAGATGAAGTGAAGGATGTCGGATTTTTCTGGGTGTCGCATCACTTGTCCAAAATATTCTAACTTTTGCTTTTTAATGGCTTTGATTATTTCCCTTTGCTTTCCCAGGCAGCTTATCACCTCCTCATTTGTGATTTTGTTAACCCAGTTTCTACATGACAGTTGTCTGTAAATCCACATTTCAAATACTTCTAGTTTCTTCAAGTGGTTTTCTGTCAGAGACCAACTCTCTACTCCATAGATCAGGATAGAAAAGATGTAACATCTGACATGGCAGATTTTCAGTTTTAGGCTTATGTCTTGACTGCAGAAGACCTTCTGGGGGAAAAAACAAACAAACATCTAGACTTGACCATCCCTTGGTCCCATCTTGCTTGTCCTCAGGCAGGCATTACTATTACAAATTTTGGATTATTCCTTATGAATATTTCAGCATTTTTCCCCTGATCTCTTTTTTTCTAAATTAACCCATGATTCATGTCTTGAAGTGTATTTCAGCACATAATTGTGGGTACTTCTAAACTGCTTCTCTTCCATTATCTTTGGGAAACAGGAAATTTGTCTTAGATTGTTGCTCTAATTAACTCAGCATTGAATGCAGTGAATGGTGAGAACTATCTAAACCAGGGGTCTCCAACCTTGGCAACTTTATGACTTGTGGACTTCAACTTCCAGAATTCTGGGAGTTGAAGTCCACAGGTCGTAAAGTTGCTAAGGTTGGAGAGCCCTGATCTAAACTTCCAAGCAGCAGTAAAAAGAAAGACCTTTCACAGGACTCCCTCCCTCATCTTTCCAATGTTTATCTCCTCAGCTAATAATGCTTTCCCACAGCTACCAAGGACAATCTGTAGTGAAAGAAAGCTGTTCTCCAGAGAAGATTATCTGCTATTGCTGATGATCCTGAGAATCTCTTGATAAGCTGCTAAGAATTTCTGTGAAATAGGTTTATGATTTGTCCAAAGCTACCTTCTAAGTGTTTACCCCAGGGGTGAAATCTACCTACCTTCCCTACCAGTTTGGAAGTTTGTGTGTGCCGTGTCAAGTGCAATTTTTGGACCCTCTATGCATGTGCAAAGCCTTCTGCGCATGCACAGAGGGTAAAAAAGAGGTTACTTCCTGGTTAAAACCAGGAAGTAATGACATCTGGGTGGGTGGGCGGAGCCTCATGCTGCAGCCGCTACTGGTTCTCCAAATCACCCACTGCCACTACTGGTTCGACCAAACTGATGCGAACCAGTAGCATTTCACCCCTGGTTTACACTCTAGGGCCTTCTAAAAGAGTGTTAGAGTGGGGGCCAGTCTAATCTCCATGAGATGATGTTCAAGAGAGACGGAGCCACCACAGAGAAGGCCCTTCTTTTGGGTCCCACCAGATCAATGGTGGGTTGCCCCTGGTTCACACTGGTTCTATCGAACCGGTAGTAAAACCGGCGAGAGGCTCTGCCCACTGATCCCGACGTCATCAAAATGCTTCTGCACATGCGTAGAAGATCGCATGTGCGAGCAAAGTGAGCGTGCGTGTGGCCCCGCTGTGAACCGGTAGTAAAGGTAAGTAGAACCCACCCCTGCACTAGATGTACAGTATTTCCTTAGGAGATGGGACCCACAATATTCCTTGCCTCTCTGCTCTAGTGGGACATATAGATGTGACCGGCAAGAGATGGTCCCTCAGATGTCTAATACTCAGTCAGCTAGTTTTAACTCAGCCAGTTCAAATTATTGTTCATGAGCAACTCATTTTCTTGATTTTGATGCTTAAAACTTCCTGCAGGCTCAGGCAGTCTTCTGATTTAGGCAGACTCATCATAGTATTGCTCTAAGTTCAAATGAGGATTTGGAGTGCCCTCATCATGTTAGAAGAGGGCACCATAGCTCAGAAGATAAAAACACTGAACTTGTCAGCTGGAAAGCTGACAGCCTGGGTTTGAGACCTGAGTGCCACACAAAGAGTGAGCTCCCATTCTTGCCCAAGCTCCTGTCCACCTAGCAGTTTGAAAGCATGCAAGTGAGAGTAGATAAACAGGTACCATTTTGTGGGAAAGTATCAGCGTTCTGTGTGCCTTTGGCCTATAGCCATGCTGGCCACATGATCATGGAAATGTCCTGACCTAGGCGTTCCCAAACCATGAAGCAGACTCCTTATCCCGACAAAAATCCCTTTTTATTAAGTTACTGTGAATTTCTCTCATTCACATTCAGCAAAATCTTTCAAGGGTGAATTTAGTCGCAGACCTTATCTGGTTTGGAGAGCTGCCAGGCTGATATCTTCAAAACTTGGCAAGGAGTCTCAGAGAGTCACGAACTAATTAAGTGAGGTAATTGTCTCCTGCAAACACCCCTCCCCTTTTGCTCCTCTTTTATTCCCTATGGGAGGGGCCAGTCATTGTCCACTTGTGGCCTTACTCCCAAGTCTACCCTTGTTCCTTAGCTGTTCCCTTCGTTTGGCAACTCTACGCATATGCACACTGGGAACAGGCTTCAGCTGTTTGTCTGCTTCACTGATGTCTGACTCCGAAGGCAGCTGATACCTGTCATATGGCCCTGGCTGCATCTCTGCCTCCAACGCAGCTCCCTCATCAGAGCCTTCCCCAGACTCCAGGACTGGCCCATGTTCCTCCCCAACCTCCTCACTGTCCGAATCTGCTACCAGCTCTGCTGGCCGCTGGTGGTTCACAACAGGAAAATGTCTTTGAACTACTATGACTCTCTTGGCCAAGAAACAGAGATGTTCATTGTACCCTAGAATCGGAGTGTAATGTTAGATATTAGTGAATTGATATGCTAATTAACCTTTTTTCTGTAAGATGATTGAGATCATATAAAGTGTGTGAGTTTGACTTCTAATAGTCTTTCCTGACTATTTTTTTTCCCTACCTGAATGACATTGTCTACTATTACTCCTTTTTATTACTAACATTCTACAGAAGAAAAGAATTACATTATTTTTTAAAAAATAAGCCATTCAAAGCATTTTGCTGTTTTACTGGACATGGTTTTCTTTTCTGCAAGAGTTTGTTACAACAGTTACAAATCATTGGGCAGTGAAATAAATGGGTAAAGTTGAAAATCAAAGTTTTTTTGCCTCCCCATATCTAACATTCCAAAATGGTTCATAATATTTCATTATAGGAAAACATGCTGTGATATTACATTATGACTTTTGATCTGAAGCATAAATTTGGCTTCTTGTGACAACATGTCCCCATACCTCTTGAATAAGTGGTGTTAAAGCCGATAATACAGGAACTGACTAATAGGCTATTAAGGAACTAGTAAAAAAAAAATGGAAAGGGGAAATTGAATGGTGAAGGAAAGAAAGCTTAAAGATAAGTTTGGAGCTTTATAAATTATGGCTTCAAATCAGTAGTGAAATCCAATTTTTTTTACTACTGGTTCTGTGGGCGTGGCTTGGTGGGCATGGCAGGGGAAGGATACTGCAAAATCTCCATTCCCTCCCCACTCTGGGGCCAGCCAGAGGTGGAATTTGCCGGTTCTCCGAACTACTCAAAATTTCCACTACCGGTTCTCTAGAACCTGTCACAACCTGCTGGATTTCACCCGTGCTTCAAATTCTACTCTAGAATAATTACTAGAGGTTGTAGTCCATTGGGACAACATGAAAAGAAAGATGAATATATTTAGGATAAATCATACAAGCTATCATTCCTTAATTGATTAATTAATGTCAGTTGCTTAAGAGTCCAAAAAAAAAAAAAAAAATCCCACCAACCTAGTTTGAACCCCCTCCCCCCAGCCATTTATATTTGATTTATACCAGTTTGTTTAGTGACCATTCAAAGCTACAACAACACTGAAGAAAAGTGACAGTTTATGACCGTTTTTCAAACTTATAAGCATTGTGGCATCCCCATGGTCATGTGATCAAAATTCAAACTCTTGGCAACTCATATTTAGGATAGTTGCGATGTCCCTGGGTCATGTGGTCGCCTTTTGCGACCTTCTGACAAGAAAAGTCAAGGGGGGGGGAAGCTAGATTCACTTAACAACCATATTACTAATTTAACACCTGGAGTGATTCACTTAACAACTATGGCAAGAATGATTGTAAAATGGAGCAAAACTCACTCATCAAGTCTCTCACTTAGCAACAGAAACATTGGGCTCAATTGTAGTCAGTCCAGAACTACCTATAGTTATTTTTTCTTTATTTTTTATTTTTTATTTTTAAAGTCTCTAATGCTTATGAAATGGGCCTTTTTCACCAAAATGTTATGCTTCCAATTAAACATTTTAAACATTTGGATTCTTTCCTCCCATTGATATTTAATTTGAAACAAAGCATATTCCCTAAATGTGAAGTTGGTCCCTCTGTGAAATGTGTAATAGGAGATAGTCCTTAACATTTCAAATCGTACCGTGTGTATTTAAAGTCATACTGATTTATCTGTCTAGAAAAAAGGTTGAGAATGTTCTCTTAATCACTATGGAAAATGCCAACTTTTCTCAAAATTCTGCTTACAGCAGAAGAATAAGTATAAGGATTTTATTTGTCTGTCCTCTTTCAGACTCTTAAAATACAATGCAAGGTATTGGCAGTTTTCCATGTTACAATGCTTGTGTCAATATAATCACCTGAAAAAGCTTAATCGTAGGGCGCAGAAAATATATTTGAACAACTCCTCTGGGTTTCTCACTACAGGTGTAGTCACATAATTAGTGCTGTTGAAAGGTATATTTTTAAGTTTAGCAACTTGTCTTTTGGCAGGGTTCACTTCAGTCTGATCACATCAAAAGTGGATACCTTTTGTCTTTTCATATTCTTGACTTAAAGGTACTTGTTTTTATCCTTTTTCCAGAGTCCCTGCTTTAGTCTGAGGTAAATGTTGGTATAGTTTGAAAATAGGATGCTTGTATTTCTTTCAAAATGTCAGTCCTCATAAATTTCAGCAATGCTGAAGCCTTTTTCTAACAACGTTGAGTTCTGCGGTTTCCCTCATTCTAAACAGAAAACAGAATAACAGAGTTGGAAGGGAATTTGGAGGTCTTCTAGTCCAACCCCCTGCTTAGGCAGGAAACCCTACATCACTTCAGACAAATGGTTATCCAACATCTTCTTAAAAACTTCCAGTGTTGGAGCATTTACAACTTCTGGTGGCAAGTTGTTCCACTGATTAATTGTTCTAACTGTCAGGAAATTTCTCCTTAGTTCTAGGTTGCTTCTCTCCTTGATTAGTTTCCACCCAATTCTTTTCTGATTAAGGCTCCCTCTTTATCCCTGTACTATGTAAAATAGTCACTCGTGGTTTTGTGCTGCTTATACACAAACACTGACTCACCCCAAAGGTAAGATTGAAAAAATAGAGGTTCTACTTGAATACAGGTTTTTTTTTTTATTTAGAAAATTTATCTGGCCTTAACTTTACTTGTGAGTTCCAAATGCTGTGTGTCCCCCAAATCCCAAATCCCAATGGATTATTTGCAGACTGATACAAACTGATGAAATTGTCATATAAAATTTGCTCACAAAGTTTTGCGCTTGCAGCACAGTTCCACCCCAAAGAGAAGATCTCACTGTTTCAAGGTGGTTGGTTGGGAGCTTCTTTATGACTACAACTTGCTTCAAGGAAGCATCGCACTCATGTTCCCAGGTGCTGTGCACCGCACCACCCCTCTCAGTGGTACAAAGTCTCATAGGTTGAATTGAACATGCCATTGAAAACCTTTGTGTAACTGTGAAAAGAGCAACCGTTAAATTCAACGTTCACGAGACTGCTGTGCACAACTGCAAAACCACCAAAAAATGTATTTTACTTGCTTTTCACTACCCTGAAATGCATGCTGAGTAGCCAGATACGTGCTATGTACACCTAGCATTATATGGAGAGTGAGGACAGGTTTTCTGTGCCCGTTGGTACCCATCTAAAGGCATTTGCATTTATAAAAAGGGGAGAGAGTATGGCACAATCAGACCTGCAGATTCTGTTAGTATAACCCCGCTCAATGAAGTAGGCTTAACCTTTCTTTGGAGTTGAGTGGAAAGTAAAGTGATCTATCATATGAGGCTGTAAAAAAAGGAGAAGAGGGGAGGGAAGGGGAAGGGGAAGGAGAAGGTAGATGAAACCACAGATGCCTACAGAATGAAACAAGCATGAATAGAAAATCTGCCCCTGGTAAACTTGTGTTTACAACATAAAACAAATATTAGAGGTTGAACTCACATCACAAAACACATTTCATCCTCACCTCCCCATCACAAGACCCATCACAAGACTCCCACCAGTGACTCATACCTGACCCATCACAAAACCCTAATTTGACACACCTACACATCAGGGGTGAAATGCTCCCGGTTCGGACCGGATCACCCGATTTGGTAGCGATGGAGGCGGGTGGTTTGGAGAACCAGTAGCAAAAATCCCTGCCCCCCCCCAATACCCAACTGAGCCGCACAATCATCAGAGGCTTTTTTTTTTTTTACTTTTAAAAGCTTTTTTTTCTACAACCTCTTTGGCCAAAAAAATGCTTTTAAAAGTAAAAAAAAAAAACCTCTGATGATCGTGCGGCTCAGCTGGGATCCTCAAAAAACCATTTTTTCTACAACCTCTTTAGAGGTTATAGAAAAAATGCTTTTAAAAGCCTCTGACGATCCCAGCTGAGTTGCCTGATCAGCAGAGGCTTTTTTTCTTTTAAAAGCCTCTGATGATCCAAGCTGAGTTGCCATATCGTCAGAGGCATTTAAAAGAAAAAAAGCCTCTGCCGATCAGGCAACTCAGCTGGGATCGTCAGAGCCTTTTGAAAGCATTTTTTTACAATCTGTTCACCGAAGAGGTTGTAGAAAAAATGGTTTTAAAAATTAAAAGAAAAAATTGGTCATGCCCACCCAGTCACATTACCCCCCCCCACCAAGCCACACCCACAGAACTGGTAGTAACAAATTTTAGATTTCACCACTGCCACACATGACCCATCACATGACACATCACAAGACCCGGATCTCATGGGACCTGATGTGACCTCACCGTCACAAGACCTACTGACCACATGAAGCCCTTATAAGCAGGAGAACACCAATACTGACATCCTCTAAATTCAGGGGTGAAATGCTACTGGTTCACACTGGTTCGGGAGAACCGGTAGTTAAAAAAGCTACCAGTTCCGGTGAACCAATAGTTAAAAAGCTACCGGTTCAAGTGAATTGGTAGTTAAAAAAAGCTACCGGTTCGTCTGAATCGGTATTTCCAACAGTCAGCTGTACAGCGGGATTTATAATCTAAATCGTGCAGCACAGCTGTTTCCCCCCTCCCCCCCGCTGTTCTATTTACCTTCTTAAGACTCTCTTTTCCACGCGCAGTATATGTTTGGCACACAGCATGCATATACGGGCAGCAAACTGGTGTCAAACTGCGGAGGATTTCACCACTGCCTAAATTCTGCTGAAGATGTTGCCTAGCCTAGTAATGAAACATTCAGAAACCAACCCACAAGCTCGGAGAAGGAACCTTCACCCACATTTCATCCTTTTATCAACATTGTGGTTAGAAGCAAACAAGTTTGCTTAGAAGAACTACTGGCATTAGAAGGGAGAACTTCACCTGACAACATTGGTTCATGCAGTCCCTTAATTCAGTGACACCTAACTAACTAATGAATTAACAAGAACAGAAAAATGCAGAAGCCAAGATTCATCCAGACCAATTTTTGTTCTTTAGAGTCAGTGCTTGACTCAGTTTCATTCTGGATAATTGCATCTTATTTTCGCTACATTTAATCAATGTAATTTGTAATGCTGAGGTTCCAAATAAGACAGGACATTCTCCATTTCTGGTATAAGCTGCTATGTAGTGTTCCGTGAACTATTAAATAGCTGAATGCTCTATCCTTATTAATATGAGAAATTGTGCTCTTCCCTTCTTCTATGACCATTTATCTCTCCCCTTCCCCTATGACCAGTTGCTCATCAGAGAAAAATCTGTCTCCATTAGTCATTCCACTCAAGAAGTCACCAAAATGGATTGGTGCTGCTGCTCATTTGATGCAATGCAAAACAAACTTTCATAGAAAAAGATCAATGTTTCATCCAGGCCTCATTGGGCTAATCATGATTCTTTAAAGGTTTTTTTTTTTCCCCTGGTAAAATATACCATAAGGTGTTAAAAAATTCCATAACGTAGAATGTGGTGGAAGATATTTGTCTGTTTTACAATATATGTATTTCTTTCTAGGCAGATAAATGCAGCTGAAGACTGCTGAAGTTGTGTGTCTCTCTGTGTGTACACAGAGAGTGTGTGTACACTCTGTACACACACACACACACATGAGAGAATCTTTCAAACACAAATGCAATATATTTATTTATTTATTTTATTTATTTTTAGTTTATTTGTTTATATTTATATACCGCCCTTCTCCCGAAGGACTCAGAGCGGTGAACAGCCAACAGATAAAACACAAGATACTGTATGCAGAGATTAATTCAGTGGTGAAAACCAAATTTTTTCACTACTAGTTCTGTGGGCGTGGCTTGGTGGGCGTGGTGTTGCTTGGTGGGCATGGTGTTGCTTGGTGGGCGTGGCAGGGGAAGGATACTGCAAAATCTCAATTCCTACCCCACTCCAGGGGAAGGATACTGCAAACTCTCCATTTCCACCTCACTCTGGGGCCAGCCAGAGGTGGTATTTGCCGGTTCTCCAAACTACTCAAAATTTCAGCTACCAGTTCTTCAAACTACTCAAAATTTCCGCTACCGGTTCTCCAGAACCTGTCAGAACATGCTGGATTTCATCCCTGGATTAATTGCCTCCAACTAACTTCTGACATTCTATGACTTTTTCCTGATACTGTAACATTTAAGCATTTGCTAGGATCTACAGATCAGTTAAGATCTGGTACATATCGATAGATTGTTCAGGATCTTGGACAACTCTCTCTGGTCAACTCACCATGGCCAATTTGCCATGGGACAACTTGCCACAGGACAAGAGTTATACTAATATTGAAGAAATGGTGAAATAAAATCATTAGAAGAAGGATGCAAAAGGAAGGATAAAATGAAATGTGCATGACTGAGATTAAAATATTGTTAATTATTTTAAATAATTAAATTGAATTGTTCCGCAGAGAGTTGTCACATGGCAAGTTGGCCATGGTGAGTTGGCCATGGCAAAATGGCCGGGGTAAGTAGTCAATGGCGAGTTGGCCAAGTTGAGCTGGCTGTAGTGAGTTGTCCCAATCTCCATTGTTTATGTGCTGTCAAGTCACGTAACTCTTATCAACGACATATACAGACCTCCGCAATGATGATCTGTTCCTAATCCCTTCATGTTATCCAACAGTGAAATCTATTGTTCATCCAACAATGTAAACTATTGTAATGAAGTCCATTCCCCTTGTTATCCATTGCCCTCTTTCTGTCTTTCCTTCTACCTTTCCTAGGCATAAAGGTGTTCCCAATCCTCAACCCATGGACCAGCACCAGGTCGTGGCATGTCAGAAATCAGGCTTCATGAACAAATC
This sequence comes from Pituophis catenifer annectens, assembly GCF_029215685.1. Lineage (NCBI taxonomy): Eukaryota > Metazoa > Chordata > Lepidosauria > Squamata > Colubridae > Pituophis > Pituophis catenifer. The sequence goes on along the minus strand of NW_027256884.1, from coordinate 117,494,235 downwards.
CCATTCATGGGATGCAGACAGCACACAAAACCATGCCCCTCCATTCCATGGAAAAATCTTTCTCCAAGGAACTGGTCCCTGGTGCCCAAAGGTTTGGGGACCACTGTAATAAACTATTCAAGAAATGGTGCATATTAACATCACTATATTTATTCATTTATTTCAATTTGGGTACCACCCAAATCCAGACTGATATTGGACAACTCACAAAATAAAGTTTGAAAAACACAATATATAATGAACATCCAGCCAAAGAATACAGAAAACACATATTAAAAAACACAGAGAATAAAGCAGAGGTATCAAACGCATGTTGTCACTTTGTCGTCATGTGACATATCATGACTTCCCCCCCTTTTGCTAAAATGGGGGTGGGCATGGCCAATTGTTGTGACCTAGGCTCCCTTAGTCATTACAAGACACAATTAGACTCAAACAAACCTATTTTATTATAACAGCTGAGAATTGCTTCATTCCCAGCTTAGTCCAAATTAATTCCAAAACAAGTCCTTCAGAAAAAGTCCTTCGGGCTTATCACAAATCTTTATCTTCTTTAGCACCCTGCCAAAGGCCTTTCTTGGCAAAGCCCCACGAAGTTCAGAAACAAGAGATGCCAACTGGAAACCGATTTAGCAATGTTGCTTTCCTACAAAGAGGCCACGAGCCTTTGCTGCTCTTTTAAGCCTTATGGGAGGGGCAAATCATCTCCTGGCCTTACTCCTGAGTCATCCTTTTTGCTTTAGCTGCTCTTGCCTTCTGGCAGCTCTGTGCATGCATGCACTAGGAACAGGCTCGTCCTGTTCCCCTGCCTCTCTGCTATCCGACTCTGGAGGCTCCGGAGTCAGCGCATCACTCCCAGGTGGCCCTGGCCCCATCTCTGCCTCTGATGCAGAGCCCTTGTCCGGGCCTTTCCCAGACTCCAGGACTGGCCCACGGTCCTCCACAGCCTCCTCACTGTCCGACCCTTCTGCCAGCTCCGCAGGCTGCTGGCGGACCACAACACCAATGCGTGATGCATCCGATCCATGGGCCATGAGTTTGACACCCCTGCAATAAAGAATATCTTTGATATGCAACTCAGCAATTATTTAACCGAATGGTGTCACATACTTACCTTCTGAAAGATCAATGATTCTTATTGTCAAACTCTAAATATACATTTTGGAGATGTGATTTTGACTGTGCAACCTTTCCCAATCCTTTCCAGATTAGACATTGTCTTGCATAGTTTTTGAGTAAAGAATGTTAGTTCTGGTACTGATCATAAAATATTGCTCAAATCAAAACCTGCACAAAAAAGATACATATATCTGGGAATATTGTGTATGTAAACTTTATTTACTAAGAAAAGTTGACATGAAAAAGTTGTTTATTTTGGAAAGATGCATTAAAAAGCCGGGACTGGGAAAGATGAAGAAATCAAACAACCTATTTTGCATCAAAATGTGTTGATATAAACATGCATATAGTAGTGAAACCTGAATTCTTAGTGAAAAGATTTCTGATTCCTTGGTGGTATATTTTACAAATAAACATGATATAATACACTAATCCATGAATTATTTGGGATAGAGTTGTCTATGGAGAGTCTCAGTCATCCAAGTCATGGTTGTCCCAAAGGTGCTTTTTCAAAAGGCAACTGGAATGTCTTTGTTTTTCCTTGAAGAAGTTTCGCTTCTCATCCAAGAAGCTTCTTCAATTCTTATTCTTCCCCATTCAGCCAGAACTGAAGAAGTTTCTTGGCTGAGAAGCGAAACGTCTTCAAGGAAAAACAAAGAAAATCCAATTGCCTTTTGAGAAAGCCCCTCTGGGACAAATGGGATAGAGTTGTAGCTACTTCTGCTACTGTTGTTACTTCCATTTTTGCCACTTCATCATCTTCTCGCATGCTTGATTATGACGTTGGTTATAGGAAGGATATTGGATTTTAAGCTTGCTTCACAGACGTCTGATTTAATCACAGCATTGCCAAAAAAGCACATACTCGGGTTTGTTTGACTGCAGACCCTTTTTGTGATTAAAATGAAATGTCACAAGCTAATATCTTCCAATCTGATCACCCAGAGCTACTTTAATTATAGCATTAATACCCCAGTGAAGCTCATTTTCAACAGGAAGACCCTTCCACGTGACCTGGCGTTAACCGCTTTAAAACCAGAAATCATATCTTGCCATCTGAACTTTCCTGCTGAATGAATAATGCATTGCAAACTAATTTCGCGAGAATCAATTCCGTCAAAGTCAACCGTAGTGTTTAATTCATGGGAATCAATTCTCCCCAGTCAGATTCTTCTGATGTGGCAACTTTCCCTGATATTTGGAGGTAGGTCAGCAGAACAACCTTCTGATTTATCTTTGGGCCCAAGGGCAGCAACATAGCAACAGACACTGTTTTTTGTTTTTTGTTTTTTATTTGCCAGCCTCTTTGACTCGGCTGATTTAAAAAAAACAAAACAGAGATCTTTCCATATGAAAGAAAACTAAATGGAAACTGGCATGTTGCAAAGTGAAATACTGGCATCCATTTTATTTCAAATATGCTTCTGACACTCACATGGGCCTCGTAAACATTATTAAACAAACTGTCAAACCTCGGGGTTGGCCTTACCAAGAGGGGGGGGAAGGTCCTGGCGGTGGTGGGAAGTTTGTGATGCCGGCGGCTGCAGCCACACACCAGAGAAAACCCGTTGGAGCGCCAATCAGCTGGGGCAGGGAGGCAACCAGGGCAAACCTCTGTTGGAGTGCCAATTAGCTGTGTGCCTAGGAGGCGGCCAGTGTGAGGCAACCGGGATACCCAATGATCAGCTGTGCAACTGGGTCACCCAACGATCAGCTGTGCAGCCAGCAACTTCAGGGCAAGGCCTGTGCCGGCGGAGGGTGTAGTTTGCCTATATAACCACGCTGGGAGGTGAATGCTCCCAGTGCTGACTTTAATTTTGGATTGCATCTGTTTTGTGACTAGTGCTTTTTGGAGCTCCTTTGTGTGCCTGATTCTGGCTTAATAAACCCAATTATCACCCACCCAGACATCTGGGGTTGTTACTACTGGATTAGGTCCAGAGCTCGGGCCTTTTGAGACAAGCACCAACTGAGAAGTAAGCCTATCAGCCAGGGGTGAAATGCTCCCGGTTCGGACCGGATCACCTGATCTGGTAGTGATGGAGGCAGGTGGTTCGGAGAACCGGTAGCAAAAATCCCTTCCCCCCCATGCCCAGCTGAGCCGCGCGATCATCAGAGGCTTTTTTTCTTTTAAATGCCTCCGACGATCCAAGCTCTGATGATCCCAGCTGAGTTGCCTGATCAGCAGAGGGTTTTTAAAAAACCTTCTGAGATCAGGCAACTCAGCTGGGATCGTCAGAGCCTTTTGAAAGCATTTTTTTACAACCAATTCACCAAAGAGGTTGTAGAAAAAAATGGTTTTAAAAATAAAATTAAAAAACATTGGCCACGCCCACCCAGTCACATTACCCTCGCCCCACCAAGCCATACCCACAGAACCGGTAGTAACAAATTTTAGATTTCACCATTGCTATCAGCCTATTGATGCTGTAGTTCTCTTTTGTATTAATGACTGCTTGAGGATTGGTCTCACCTGTTTTGATAGACATTTTGCAAATACATCTATGGTATATTCCTCCAATCCAGATCTGCAAGTCCAGGTAGCAGGCCATCTCTATATGGGGGCTCATTTGAATATGGAGCTAGAGAAGGCTCCTGCATATTCCTTGGACAGCAAAGATGCCCAACAAGCAAGTGATGGAATGCATGACACCAGATATGTCACTGGAAGGGAAAAAAATCACAAAACTGTGCATCAGTTATGTTGGCCCTCTCATGTGGGGGAATTCACCAGAGAAAGCACTTATGTTAGTTAGTGGTAAAAGGCAAACAGGCTGACAAAGAACATGGTGGCTGGACAGCATCAAAGCCGACACCAATCAGCAAAATTCAAATAGTGAAAGTTTGGAAGATGCAGAGACCTGGCCCAAGAATTGCCAAGAGTTGACATGACTGAATGGATAACATTGTCATCATATGGGGAGAAGGCAAAAGTTTTATTGCTGGAGTACAGTAGGGTTTTATCATATCAGCTATCAATTCTGTTGCAATACTATAAACAAAGATATTCTGTTATTATATATCCTAGTCCCCATGGAATTCTTCAAGCATCAGAAAAAGTGATATCAGATACCCAATGCAGTCATTATTAATATTTAATGTCAATACACCTCTAATACAAGAGGTATTTCATCCCAAGAGACCGGCTGACAGGACGGAGTCTGAGTCCAATACACAACCTTTATTAACCGTAACAAGTACAACCGAATCAACATCCCGCGCTAAGCAGCTCCTATTTATATGCCGAGCTGTCAACTATCAACCAATGAAAAACCGGGGCTGCAACGACCAATCAGAACACCCAGCAACTAACTCAATATATAACACCCCTTCCCACCAAGATGAGCGTGCGCCAACTCAGGCGCATGCGTAATCACTTAAATAGGCCGGTCTTCTACGGATTCGTCCGGAACGCCGGATCTCCACCCCTTCCCCTGGCGGTGAATTTGAACTATCCTTCAGGACTCGATCGTCCTCTTCCCGTGGTCTATTCTCGCACCCAACCTCCCTGGCCCGGTCGCTTCTGACTAGTGATGGTAAGCCCCCTGACCCTTCAGCACCTGGTGTGTGTGTTCTATCTAGCTGGTGATTCTCCGCGCCACCCCCTTCCTGCCTATCTTCCTGTGTGTCTGGCTCCTCCTCTCGTCCCCTATTGTCTGGCAGTTGTTTCCGTGTCCGTAATTGATCCTTGTGGCGTTTCCAAATTCTTCCTTGTTCGATCTCGATGTGGTACGAACACGGCCCCGCTAATCCTACTACCGTCCCTGCTCGCCACAACGGCAAGCCCCCATAATTCCTGGCATATACCCAGTCCCCTATGCTAAACTGACGGTATTGTCTCTGAGAATCTAATGGCTTGGAGTGCCCATAAGAGGGGTGTAATCTGTCTAAAGTTGTGCGAAGCTTGCGTCCCATTAACAGTTCGGCGGGGCTTCTATTAGTGAGTTGGCACGGTGTGGTATGCTGTGCAATTAAGAACTCCTCTACCCTTTCCCCCCAAGTCCCGTGCCCAATCTTCTTGAGAGCCTCCTTCGCAGATCTCACCGCGCGTTCTGCACATCCGTTACTAGACGGATGGAATGGCGAGATTAAACAATGACGGATTCCCCGATGTGTCAGGAACCCCTCAAACTCGGCAGCCGTGAATTGAGGACCATTATCCGAAACAATAACATCAGGCAGTCCATGGGTAATGAAAAGATTGCGCAAAGCGTTAATGATGGCCCCCGCTGTAGTGGAGCGCAAAGGTATTACCTCCACCCACTTGGATAATGCATCGACCAGGACCAGGAATGACTGGCCCTGTAACGGACCAGCCAGGTCTATATGTAACCGTGACCAGGGGGCCCCAGGAGCTTCCCACGTCCCCGGCAGGTCCTTGGCTGGTAATGGCAGGTTAACCTGACACGGAGTGCAGGTGGACACCCAATCGGAGATGTCCCGATCCATTAACGGCCACCACATGTAACATCGGCCCAAAGCTTTCATACGCACCACCCCCGGGTGACCCCTATGCAATTGTTTTAACAAGGAGTGGCGAAGTGGCGGAGGAATAACCACCCGGTGGCCCCAGAGGAGGCAACCAGCTTGGGTGGACAATTCGAGGCGCCGCGTGGCATATGGTTGAAAGTCCGGAGCAAACGGTCCCTGAGGCCAACCCCTGGCCATCCAGTCCATCACTTTAGTCAGGATAGCGTCCTGTGCCGAGAATCGTGCTACGTCCGATGCGGTGACCAACAGGGGAGAATCAGCAAGTAAGAAAACAGAGGAGACCGGAACCGGGTCCGCCAGAAGGTCCGGAACAGGGCAGCGGCTCAATGCGTCCGCGTGAGCCAAATCCTTGCCCGGACGGTGCACCAGTTTATAGGAGTAAGCGGCTAAAAAAACAGAGTAACGAGTCATTCGGGGAGACAGAATTTGGGGGGCTTGACGATCCCCAGCCAATATACCTAACAAAGGCTTGTGATCCGTATATAAAACAAAGGGGCGGCCATACAGGTAATGGTGGAATCGCTTGACCCCGGCCACCAAAGCGAGAGCCTCTTTATCTAGTTGCGAGTAATTACGTTCTGCAGGAGCCAAGGTCTTAGAAAAGTATGCAACCGGGAGCTCGCGGCCCGAGGGCAAGACATGGCTTAACACCGCCCCCACCCCATACGGAGAAGCATCACAAGCCAAGGTAACGGGGAGGTGGGAGGAAAATTGTGTGAGAACGGAATTGGAGATGAGGAGGCGTTTCACGGCCAGGAAAGCAGCCTCCTCCCTGGCACCCCAACGCCAAGTCACAGTTCGGTGCAATAAACGGTGTAAGGGTTCGGCCACCGATGCTTTATGGGGAATAAAAACTGAATAAAAGTTAAGCAGCCCCAGGAAGGATTGAAGGTCAGCCTTGCACTTGGGGGTTGGCGCATCCATAATAGCAGCGGTCTTTGCAGCAGTCGGATGAATTCCCGAACCATCTACTTGGAACCCTAGGAATTCTACCTGGCGTACAGCAACTTGACATTTATCTTTTTTGACCTTGAGTCCCGCAGCGTCAAACTTCCGAAGGACTTGTCTCAAGCGATCCATCAACTGTGACGTCGAGGTAGCTGCGACGAGGACGTCGTCGAAGTAAGGAATGACCCCGGGGATTCCATGAAGCATACGTTCCATCATGCTCTGGAAAATCCCCGGGGCGACACTAACCCCAAACTGCAACCGGCGACACCTGAACGCCCCCCGGTGGGTCACAATTGTCTGCGCATCAGCAGTCTGATCGTCTACCTGCAATTGCTGATACGCTTGGGCCAGGTCCAGTTTTGCAAAGACAGACCCCTGGCCCAAGGAGTGCAGCAGATGTTGCACTATAGGTACAGGATAAGCATGACCCAGGAGGGCCTTATTTAGAGTTGCCCGATAGTCAGCACAAATGCGGATTGAACCATCCGCTTTAACAGGTGTGACAATAGGCGTCTCCCAATTGGCAAATTCAACAGGTTCTAACACCCCCTGAGAGATTAATTTATCCAGTTCCGTGTCAACTCTCTCCCTCAAGGCAAAAGGAACCCTGCGAGGTTTTAGCCGGCGAGGGGGCACGTTAGGATCCAGGCTAAATGAAACTGGGGGTCCCTTATAGCAGCCCAGGCTGCTATCGAACACTGCCGGAAATTCTTGAATCAGTGAATCCAATTCAGATGCGTGGATTGCATTTATCCCCTGAATTGTAAACCCCAGAGCCTGGAACCAATTCAACCCTAATAAACTTGGTAGTGGGGCTTCCACGACCACTAACGGCAAGCGGCCAGAAAAAGACTTAAATTGGATCCGGAACTGTCCACACCCCAAAATGGCAATGGGGTTGCCCTGATAGTCTCGGAGCTGTAGATGACAGGGGTCCAGGCGGCGCTTAGACATGTGTGGCGCTAGCCGCTTAAGCGTACTCCAGGAGACAATGGAATTGGCCGAACCAGTGTCCACCTCCATCCTACACGGACGGCCTTCAATGGAGACGGACACGTCAATTTTCGGCCGGCCGGCAGCGCGCGGGGCGGGATACACCCCATTAACCCCTCCAGGCTCACGTCCCCAACCAGTGTTTGTCCTCGGGCCCCCCTCCCTTCTTCGAGGCCCCCGGGCAGGCCCCTGTGGGGGGGTTGTCTTTTCCTTTAACTTCTGGGAGCGGCATACATGAGCAATATGTCCTTGGCGCCCACACCTGTGACACGTAGCATCCTTGAAACGGCAGGTTGCTCTCATATGACTGCCCCCACAACTTCGGCAGTCTCCTAGTGCTTGTCTAGCCTGTCTCATGGGGCGCTGAGACTCCTTGATGCGATCCACGTCACTATCCTCCACAGTGTAGTCCTCATCGCTATACTCCGTTTCATTATAATGTACTGGCTCAGCGTTACTTTTACTGCGACTCTGTCCCCTGGGCAAATCAGCTAGCGACAGGGTGGCCAGTTCTGCAGCGCAGGCTTCATCTACGGCTTCTTGGAATGATAGCTCCGACTTGGCTATTAACCATCTTTTGAGGTTCTCGTCACGCACCCCGCTGACTAATCTATCTAGTAGGTAATCATCTAAATCGACGAACTGGCAATGCCGCGCCGCTTTACGTAATGCTGCAATATACTGACTTATTGACTCACCCTCCGCTTGGTCCCTGTGATAAAAATGCTGGCGGCACGCTATACGGGACGGTGCGGGGGCGTAATGCTTTTTTAACTTAGATATAAAGTCCTCCCAAGTCCCCTCATGAACAGATAGCGGGGCCATGAGAGTCATGGCAGTCTCAAACATCTCTGGCCCGCATAAACTCAAGAAGTATGCTCGTTTCCTTTCACTTGATAACTCACGGTAGTTATTGGCAATCAGGAAACACTCAAAACGGGTTATAAACGCTTCCCAAGACTCCGTGGCTGCGTTGAAAGGAGCAAAGCTCTGAGGCGACGCCATTTCTTTCCCTCAGTGCTTCCCGATCCACTACAGCTGAGCCGGTCGGCGAGAATTTTATAGTTACGGGAAACCCTTTTAACGCAGTCCAGCAGGGTTTCTACCGTATCCCACCTTCGTCGCCACTATTTCATCCCAAGAGACCGGCTGACAGGACGGAGTCTGAGTCCAATACACAACCTTTATTAACCGTAACAAGTACAACCGAATCAACATCCCGCGCTAAGCAGCTCCTATTTATATGCCGAGCTGTCAACTATCAACCAATGAAAAACCGGGGCTGCAACGACCAATCAGAACACCCAGCAACTAACTCAATATATAACAAGAGGCATTTGAATTACCAGAATGAGGTTGAAGGGAGAAAGGGAGAAAGATTAGAGCTTGGACATGCTTAGTGCCTATGCATCTCACACAATAGCAGTGGTGAAATGTAAAATTTGTTACTACTGGTTCTGTGGGCGTGGCTTGGTGGGGGGGGGGGCTAAAGTTGGCATGGCCAACTTTTTTTTTCTCTTAAAAGCATTTTTTTTTACAACCTCTTCGGCCAAAGAGGTTGTAAAAAAGATGCTTTTAAAAGGCTCTGATGATCCCAGCTGAGTTGCCTGATCGTCAGTGGCTTTTGTTTTCTTTTAAAAGCATTTTTTTTTGCTTTTAAAAGAAAAAAAAAAGCCTCTGATGATCAGGCAACTCAACTGGGATCATCAGAGCCTTTTAAAAGCATCTTTTTTACAACCTCTTTGGCCGAAGGGGTTATAGAAAAAAATGGTTTTAAAAAGCTCTGACGATCTCAGCTGAGCCACACGATCATTAGAGGCTTTTTTTTTTTAACTTTTAAAAGCATTTTTTCGGCCACGGAAAAAATGCTTTTAAAAGTAAAAAAAAAAGCCTCTGATGATCACGTGGCTCAGCTGGGCATTGGGGGGGGGGGTGTAGAGATTTTTGCTACTGGTTCTCCGAACCACCTGCCACCATCGTTACCAGATCAGGTGATCCGGTCCAAACCGGGAGCATTTCACCCCTGCACAATAGTAATATTGAAATATGTTTGAAGAAAGATGTAGTATGGTATTCATCATGAAAAAGTTCTATTCTTTTTCTATTATGCAACTGTTGCAAACTGTTTAATTCATATCATTTGCATGTTGAATCATGATAACTCAAAATCCAGAGTTATCCACTGTGGGAAGAAAAGTAAAATGACAGCCACAAATGTAGATTCAAAACTCTACCTTTTAAAATACATCCATTTATAAGGGGCAGGGCTTTGATCATGCAGATATGTCTACCTAAGGCCACATTTGTGTTTTTTTTTTTAGGTTTCATTCAGCTTTAGCATGTCTTCAAAGGACATAATCTCTGATAAAAAATATTTCCCTTCCCTTCCCTTCCCTTCTTTTAACCATTCCCTTCTGCCAGCTAGGTGAGTTTTAGAATATAGAAGAAAATAAGGAGATTAAAAAATGAGAAATATATTTTAAAAAATGGGTGGGAAGGAGAATGGGTATCCCACTACTTTTAACACTAATAGTGTTCTGTCCCCGTGTCACACACACACACAAACAGACAGCTGGGGGTTAAATAAACTGGCAGACAACCAATTCTTCCGATAAGATGCTTGGCAGCAACCCAGTAGCTGCTTGCCAAGAACTTTAACTCAATAAACAAAATACACACAGTTCAAGAATTGTCCATTTCGTAAAATAAATCCAAGGCCGATAATGTTTATTTATTTATTTATTTATTTATTTATTTATTTATTTATTTAAATTTCTATACCACCCTTCTCCAGAATAGGACTCAGGGCGGTGAACAGCCAGAGTAAAAAACAATACATACAAAATTTAAAAACAATTTAAAATAATTAAATATTATTGGCCGTAAATTAAAATAACCCAATTTAAAATCAATTTAAAATTAACTCAGGCCAGCCCCGCTAGTTGAAATAAATGGGTTTTCAGGGCCCGACGAAAAATCCGGAGGTCTGTTATTGTACGTATCTCTGGGGGGAGGTTGTTCCAGAGGGTGGGCGCCGCCACAGAGAAGGCTCTCCCCCTGGGGGTCGTCAGCCGACATTGTCTGGCGGACGGCACCCTGAGGAGGCCCACTCTGTGCGAGCGTACTGGCCGGTGGGAGGCTATTGGTGGCAGAAGGCGGTCTCGTAAGTACCCCGGCCCTAAGCCATGGAGCGCTTTAAAGGTGGTCATGTTGTTTCCACAGATGCAATGTGACTCGATAGTAGTTAGTTTTGTCCATCACAGAGTCTGAATGGCCACCTCACCCCCTTTTATACCCTGTGGGGTGTAGTCCAGTGACTCAGCTTAAACTCTGGCACGCCTTTTCTTTTGTTGCGTGCACTTATCTCTGCAACGCTGCCGAGGACCCAGCCAAGACTCATTACCCTCATCACTGTCCACCTGTGGCTGCGTGGACGTGCTTGGCCCCAGCCCTATCTCTTGCCCTTCGGTGGACACCGAAGGCATTGCTAGAGAGGAGGGTCCTGGAGAGGGAGGCCTTGCCAACTCCTCTCCTTCACTCTCGGAGTCCTCTCCTGCTGATGACACAGGCTCAGGTAACGGAGCCACAACAAATAGCTTCAATTTCCTGCAACCTGCATCTTATCCAGATTCCCAAATGGAACATTTTTAATGCAAGTTCATCCCAGATGTAATTTTCAGAGCAATAGTGTTATCTATGTAAGGCGTTTAAAAGAGATTTCTGTAAGGAAAAATCTCCTCTTTAGATCATTAAAACATCCATGTCTATCAGAAGTCTTAGTACAGTGGCTTTGAAGACTTTCTCCACTGATCCCCACAAATATGTGTAGGATCAGGGCAGTGGTGGGTTGGTCCCTGTTTGGTCCGGTTCTTGCGAACCGGTAATAACAATGGCGGGAGGCTCCGCCCACCCACCCAGATGTCATCATGAACGATATGCACATGTGCAGAAGCATGCACGTGTGCTCCCATTGCGAACCGGTAGTGGAGGTAAGTAGAATCCACTCGTGGATCAGGGGCAGGGGTGGGTTCTAAAGTTTTTTACTACCAGTTCTGTAGGCGTGGCTTATTTTGTGGGTGTGGCTTGGAGGTCATGTGAGTAGGTGGGCATGGCTAGCTGGTCAGAGTCATTTCTGGAAGGTCCTCATACTTACAACCAGTCATCACACTTACGACCAGTCCTTGCACTTACGACCCGACTCATTTGTTTGCTTTTAACATTGATCAGCTGTAGGACAGCCCTTTGAAGCCCCGCAGCAAGAGTTTAAACAGTTTTTTTCCTTCTAGTCATCAGCTGGGACTCAGGAAGCAGCAATAGATTGGGGGTGGGACCAAATAAAAGGTAAGAATAACATGGGGGGGTGGGGGATGGGAGGGCAGGGGTGGGAGAACCAGTTCGGTGACGTCATATCCTCACCGCTACCGGCTCGTCCGAACCGGACCGAACCGGGAGGAACCCACCACTGATCAGGGGGCTATAAACGTTGGTACTACTAGCATAACAAAATGCCTGATATTATATGCAGATAACTAAACTTCTTTGAAACAATGATGACAAGACTTCTAGAGGTTGCAACTGTTTTAATATATCAAAATGCTTTCAAAGCACTTCTTTCAAACGTCTTGCCCTTTGCTAATGTTTACTAGACACATTGTGGAATTCAAGAGAAGAACATTTGGGGTATCTGAAAGTTCAGTCATTGCAATTGGAAGGAAGGAGTTGGTACATTCCAACAACTCTTTGTCTAACTAACTTGTTTTGACTGATGAAGCTGCTTGGATGAACAATGAAACACGCAAACCAACAAAAAATAAGTCCAGTTGCCATGCCTTAGCTTTCAGATAACTTTACCTGGATGATTGAGAATCTTCATCAACACCTGGGATAATCCCTGTGATAATGTCCAAGGTGATTTTTATATTAGCTCCCTTAGGCTATGTTCTTTCAACTCAAACTGTTGGGATCATGATAATTCTGATAGTTCTTGGTTATTTATTTATTTATTTTATTATTCGTATTTCTATGCCGCCCACTCTCCGAGGACTCTGGGTGGCTTACACCAAAGACAGTATACTAAATAGCATATTGCCCCCAACAATCTGGGTTCTCATTTTACCCACCTCGGAAGGATGGAAGGCTGAGTCAACCTTGAGCCGGTGAGATTTGATCCACTGATCTGCTGAACTAGCAGTCAGCTGAAGTAGCTGCAGTACTGCACTCTAACCACTGCACCACTTCGGCTCTTAAATAGGTTTAAGGTTAATAGTTTTAATAGGTTAAAGCTATTGTACTGATCAAATGATATTTTGCATAGCTATGAACTAAATCCGTGATGGCGAACCTATGGCACATGTGCCAGAGGTGGCATGCAGCGCCCTCTCTGATGGCACCTGAGCTGTCAACCCAGTCTAGCTCTGCTGCACATGCACGTGTGCCTCCCACCAGCCAGCTGGTCTTCTGGTCTCTGCCGCACATGCAGGGGGGCGTGTGTATGTGGGGGTGGGATGTATGCAGGCACATGCGTGGGCGCACGGTGGGGGGTGACTGTGTGTGCATGTGCGGAGGAGAGGGTGCATGCAGGGGCTGCACGTGCATGTGCAGGGGCAGGGCACTTGGGGGGGCACATGCACTTGCATGGGGTGGGGTACATGCACAGGGCCCATGTGCACATTGCATTTCGGGGGTTCGGGCACGTGCGTCTTGGGCACTCAGTCCTGAAAAGGTTAGCCATCACTGAATTAAATGAATTACCACAACGAAAATAAAATCAAGTTATTTATTTAGAAGGTTTGAGAAAATTCCATAGATGGCTAGGATTTAAGGTTTAAGATAATAAATCTCATTTATTGGAAGTGTTCTTCTTGGGCGAAATAGTTTCTGTCTTCTACCCTGTCTTCCCCAAAATAAGACATCCCTTGATAGTAAGCCCAATCAGGCTTTTGAGTGCATGGCAATAAGGCCAAGCATTTATTTCAGGGTTCAAAAAAATATAAGGCAGGGTCTTATTTTCGGGAAAACACGGTACTTTTGGATATTTTGAATCATTCTGAATAGGACTTTTGAGCTTAAGGTGGAGGTGATGAAGGACGTGGCAACTGCTTTTCTTGAATTCACTGAATTTTCTTCACTCTTTAGGACCACTTAATCAATACCTAAGGAAAAGGGATTGTGATACATGAAGGCATCCATTCTATGCTGTCTCCTAAAGTAGAGATATGAACTGAAAACACATATCCCCTCTAGTATCTGGAGAATTTGGGGTCCATGAAAAGAATGGAGATGTAAATGGAACATGGGGCCCAAATTATTCACTGGTTTTCTATCCACTACAGTGTATTTCCTCTCTTCTCTTATTCCCTGTTGGTATCAATGGATTAAAGTCAAACATTGTTGAAACACAGTGTTGGAAGAAATGTCCATCTGGGTTCAGTTCCAACTGGGGAGAAAGACGCTGGAAACATGGTGGCTGCTTGAAAAGATGGTTTAATGGTGGACAGGACCACATGGTTTTGAGGTCCTGGGCAAAAAAAGCACATGGGTGAGAGGGAGGGAGGGAGGGAGGGAGGGAGGGAGAGAGAGAGAGAGAGAGAGAGAGAGAGAGAGAGAGAGAGAGAGAGAGAGAGAGAGGGAGAGAGGGATTTATACCTTCTGCTGGGCTTTGAATTTGAGCTTGTATTCTGATCAGTTGGCAGACTCTCATAGGGCCATGCAGGGGTAACTTTGTAGGTTGTCTTTTGAGTCCCAAGCTTGGTTGAATCTTGCTGGGTGCTGTAATCTCCCCAGGTGCCATGTGGTGAGTTCTGTTGCTAGATGGGTAGAGGGCTAATCCTACCTTTGTTCGATCTTGGGTGAGGGAATTTGCTTATGAATAGACCTAGCTATCTCTTTATCTCTTAAGTGCTGACATCTGCTGTAGGCTATTGAGGATGGTGGGGGCTATTAAGAGTGAGTCTGCTTCCTGCCTAAAAAACATGTTTCTCCATTTCTCATCCAGGGAAATATAATATTCTGCCTTTTTAATATTTCCTAGAATATTTCATTCTTCTAGAAGAGGGGTGGGTGCTAACTTCCTACAATAGGTAAATATTAATAGTAAAAAGGCTCTTGAAGAGATTGGGTAGATGGATATAAAACTCACAGCGAAGTTGTGTCCAAATCTGTTTTAGAATAAATCAACTGATTATTCCAGAATTTCAAAAAGTTTTGTTTTGTTAGTTTGTGGGAGGTCATGTGAGAGTTGAGGCTAGGCTTCCCTTTAGAGTGTGCCCATCCTGAAGGTGTATTAAAACACTGCTTGACACACAGATTCATATGTTTGGTGTTTACGCAACTTAAAAACAAATGAAGACATTGATTTAAATAGACAATCTGTGTTGAGGGCTTTCTTCATAATATTCTTCTCAACACTTAAAAAAAAACCACCTTTCAAGTAGATAAATGTGTCTACATGACTAAATGCTGAGGTACGGAAATATCTCTTAACGTGAGCTGAATTTATCTACTGTGATTTTGCATTGGAGCCTGGCAACTGTAACTAAGAAAGACTGATGGCAGAGTCAAAGGTTTTTGATTTACCTTAATGAGCTTACTGGTGCGTTTCAAACAATTCACCTGGCAAATCTTTGTTAACACATGTATTGGAATATTCCACCTAGCAAAAACATTGTGGGCTGGAAAGTTTACACTTGCAATTAAGCCTACTTTATCTGGGTTTTTTATTTTGCATTATATTCCTTGCCAACAACTACTTGCTGGATGAAAATGAAGGGATTTTTAAAATTATTATTACAGTTGTCTTGGTTTAAGTATCAGGGACTCAGATTTGTTTAGGACATCCTGGAAAAGAATATGTCTATCTCAAATGGATATTTTTTTTTAATTTGATTTATATGCCGCCCTTCTCCAGAGACTCAGGGCGGCTTACAATGCATTAAGCAATAGCCTTCATACTTTTGTATATTTATACAAAGTCAGCTTATTGCCCCCACAAACTGGGTCCTCATTTAACCTACCTTAGAAAGGATGGAAGGCTGAGTCAACCTTGAGCCTTGGCGAGATTCGAACTTACAGTAATTGCAGACAGCTGGTGTTAATCACAATGCTATCAGTCTGCTGAGCCACCAGACCCATTAAGATGTTGATGGGATTGGATAAATTATTTTCAGTTCAATTCCCCTGCCCTCAGGTAGGCTTAAGGAAGAACCTCACTAAAAACATGTTCTAACAATAAAGCATTCTAAAAATTCAATACATAAATTTCTTTCTTTTAAGCAGGGCCCTGAGATGGACTGGATAGCAAAAGCCAATCTTTTAATTTATTAGATAATCAGTCAAGCATCCATCCATCCATCCATCCATCCATCCATCCATCCATCCGTCTGTCCGTCCGTCCGTCCATCCATCCATCCATCTATCCATCTATCATTTCATTGACACTGCACTATTCTAAGAATAGACGAGTATAGCAAACTCTGTGCCTGAGCCATTATTTCTGACTTTTAACATTGAAACGGCTCTATTTGCATGATTAGAAAAATTAAGTCAGTCTGGGGAATGCATAAACATTCGTTCAAACTGCTCATTGAGGCTACTGCTGCCAACAAATGGTAAGTTATGGTTCTTTTTCAAACTAATTCCACCTGGAAAATTAAACAGCAACTATATTAAAATCAAGATTTCAAAGAAGGCACGCATGTACATATATGACCCACCTTGGCTGAATGAAAGCCAATAAAACATCTATTCCCAGAAAAAAATAGAGAACTACAGAAAGGGTAACTGAAAGTGCATTGAATATGAAATTCTTAATTATAATTTTCCATTCTTCTGTGTGCTGAAAGCCTAATTTAACGTTCCTGAAACTGTTGGGGAATGGGAAACAAAATACTGTTATAATTATTAGTTCTGCATGCAGAATGCATGGCATCAGTTACAATGAAAGGAAGTGCTCAGATAGGGAGCAGACAGCCATTACCACAAGTTTAGGTGCTTTTTAAATTGTTAGTTCATATGGTCATTTCACTGATTCTTACATTTTTTCCAAGGCCAGTAAATACAATTGCATTTACAATACAATTGCATATTACTCCCATTCTTTGAGTGGTGTACTTTATGTCCCATAGGTATAGGTTCCGTTCCTACTGCTTGTCTTTAGGTGTAGGCAAGCCGCAACCAGTGATTTTTAACCTGTGCTATGGGAATCGTTGGTGGCCCATGAAGGTGTTGGAAGAAATATTCAGGTCCAGTTCCAAGCTGGGAGAAAGGCACTGGAGACAAAATGGAGGCTGGAGGCTGATTGGAAAGAAGGTCCATTTATTGATGAACAAAAGCACATGTTTGTGGTTCTGGTGCAAATGACCACATGGAGTTGAGAGTGAGGGGTTTTTTATACCTTCTCTTGGGCTTTGAACTTGAGCTTCCTGTTCCTGTGCAAGAACATGTATTCTCTTGGCTGTTGTCAGACTCCCATGGGGCCATGTAAAAATCCTAGGAGTTTGTCTGAGCTAGGTTTGGTTGCTGTTCGGGCTGATGCAATGAAGGGGCTTGTTGGGCAATTCCTATTGTGGCTGAGGGCTAATCCCACCTTTGTTCAGACCTTGCTGCAGGTGATTTGCTTGTGAATAGAGCTATCTATCTCTTATCTCTTAAGTGCTGACATCTGCTTTGGGCTATTAAGAAAGGTGGGGTCTATTAAGAGTGAGTCTGCTTCCTGCCTCTAAAAATATGTTTCTCCATTTCTCATCTAGGGAAATATAATCTGCCTTTTTAATATTTCCTAAAGTATTTCATTCTTCTAAGAGAGGGGTGGGTGCTAACTTTCTACAAAGGTATCACATGTGGTTCTTGGTGATAAAGGCCATGTGCTACTCTAGGGAGCAGTGCTCATTTCCGTTTCTTAGCCAAGGGAGCCAGCATTGTCTGAAGATATTTCCATGGTCATGTGGTCAGCACGACTATACGCTGAGCGCATTAAATGCTGTTACCTTCCCACCAAAGCGGTACTTATTTATCTTCTTGCATTTGCATGCTTTCAAACAGCTCAGGTGGGCAGGAGCTGGGGAAAATAAAGAGAGATCACCCTCTCATGCGGTGCTTGGGTCTTGAACCCAGGCTGTCAGCTGTCCAGCTGACAATAGCAATTGACTTATATACCACTTTACAGTCCTTTACAGCCCTCTCTACAGGCTGTACAGAGGCTATACAGGCTCTCTTTACAGAGTCAGCCTAGTGCCCCCAACAATTTGGGTCCTCATTTTACCCACCTCGGAAGGATGGAAGGCTGAGTCAACCTTGAGCATGATGAGATTTGAACTGCCAAATTGCAGGCAGCTGGCCATCAGCAGAAGTAGCCTGCAGTACTGCACTCTAATCACTGCTCCACCAAGGCTCATGGGCCACTGCACCGGCTTGGGCGAGTAGGTAGAGATGATAGCCGGTGGTTTGGAGAACCGGTAGCAATGGCAGCTGGAGGCTCCGCCCACCTGCCCCATTTTCCATTTCCCAACTCCAGCCTTGCCATGGAGCCACTGCTTGCTCGCCCTTCACCATGCGGTGTATCCTACTGCTCACCTTTCTCCTGCGGCTGGCTGTCAGGGAAGGCAAGCACCCGAAAGTTACTGGAGTCGCTCACTCTCCTTCTTGAATGAGCCGCTCTGGTCCATGCGCCGGCTGCGCAAGCACACACCATTTATTTAATTCAGCGGCAGGTTGGGTGTGCGCTTGTGTGCATTCCCCGACTCTGGGGAATGGAGCGGGTGGGCGGAGCCGCGTGGCGAATGGTGAGCAGGCAATGGCTCCACAGCAAGGCCAAAGTCGGGGAATGGTAAGGACACGTCGGCAGAATAGAAATTCTGTGGGCGTGGCTTGGTGGGAGGGGGTCTTGTGACTGAGTGGGTGTGGCAGTGAGTGACATTGAGTTGGCCATGCCCACTCAGTCACAGGACACCCCCACCAGCGGCCAAGCCGCTTCTTTCGTCTCTTCTTAGAATAGTGCAGTGTCAATGAAATGATAGATGGATGGATGCTCTAAGTAGAACATTTCAGTAAAAATGTCAAGGTTGGAATATGGCACTCTGTTATACCAATAGTACTTGTACTTACACTTATATACTGCTTCATAATCCTTTACAGCACTCTCTAGGTGGTTTACAAAGTCAGCATATTGTTCCATAACAATCTGGGTCCTCATTTTATCGATAGCAGAGGGATGGAAGGCTGAGTCAACCTTGAGCTCAGAACTCCAGGCTGTGGGCAGTTAGTCTTCAATACTGCATTCTAACCACTGAGCTGCCAAGGCTCCTACAAGGTGCAATTGTTGTGCATTGTTGATAAACTTTCCAACCATCTGATGCTTCCCATTCCACCTATTAGTGAGAAATCATTTGGTCGCTGGAGAAAAAATCCTTTTTCCTACTTTCCCAGGAAGTAGAAGAATTTCTTTATTCTGGTGCTCCATCACTGGGAGAAGACATTGGATAGCCATTTGTCCAGAATGGTATAAGGTTTCTCGTTTGAGTTTGGGATTGGATTAGAAGACCTCCCAAGTCCCTTCCAACTCTGTTATACTGTTAAGCACCAAGGTTAACAGTGGTTAGAATGCAGTACTGCAGGCTACTTCTGCTGACTGCTTGCTGCCTGCAATTTGGCAGTTCAAATCTCACCAGGCTCAAGGTTGACTCAGCCTTCCATCCTTCCAAGGTTGGTAAAATGAGGACCCAGATTGTTACAGGCAATATGCTGATTCTATAAACCGCTTAGAGAAGGCTTTAAAAGCATTGTGAAGGGATATTGTTGTGGCCCGTCAGTGGCCTGTGCAGATTGTAACTCATTCCGACAATGAGGAGGCTGGTGTGGGGCTGCGCCAGCAGCCTGTGCAGCTGGTATTCGAGTCGCACAGTGAGTAGGCTGGAGAAGATGTGGTGCCAGAGGCAGGGATTCAGCCAGGGCCTTCAGAACCTCCAGAAGCTCCTTTAAGTGAAGAGGATGAAGAGGAGGAGCCTCTTCTCAATGCACAGACACACAGAGCTGCCAAAAGGCAGGAGTGGCTCCTCAGGAGTAAGTAAGGCTTGGGGCTAATTGGCCACTCCCTTAGCCTATTTAAGGAGGAACGCCGATTGCAGCAAGCTGTAGGGAACAACTTTAGTTCACTCTCCTTCACGTTTGGATTCTCTGCAAAATTGCTTCTGGGCTTTCTGCCAACTCTAGTAAGATTATGATTACTTTATTTTAGGATTCTTGTAGGCTGTTAAGAAAGTTTATTAACAGCCTTTGTTTGAGAAAGACCGAGTTATTTTAGTAAATTAAGCTTTGTACAGACTTTGTGTGTGCTGCGTTCTGCTGGGGCAGAACAGGTATATGTGTAGGAACAAGTGCTATTGCTATTGCTACTGAGGGGATTAGCTACAGATATAATCATAGTTTAAAGACTCCCATTGGACTTCATGGAATAAACAGGTTTCTTTTAACAATAGATTGTTGTTAGTATATAGACTGTACACTATAAAGTATTATATAATAAAGAGAACTTTTTTCAAAGATGGTGATGCAACATTTGGAACAGCGGTGAAATCCCCTCTGTTCTATCTGGCTCGCCAAACCGGTAGCACCAGTGGTGGGAGGCTCCACCCACCTGCCAGGATGTCATTACGTCCCATTTTTTTATCATCTGCGCATGCATAGAAAAGGCACATGGGTGCACTCCCCCGCGCTCCCATTCCCGAACCGGTAGCGAAGGTAAGTGGATTTCACTGCTGATTTGGAAGAAGGAAAGAGAATTATTTATTTAAGATATTTATTTACAGTAAATTCTGTAAAGCAGCTGGAACACAAAGAAGAAGGGGAGATCAGAAATTAAATACTTATATTATTTTAAATAGATTTTTTCTTTTTCTTTTCTTTTTGTTCTTTTTTAGTATTTATAAATAATGATACAGTGAGGATTTGGCATTAACAAATATTTGCACTTCATTTGCTTTATCAGAAAAACAACTTGGTGTACTTGGGTATGATTTATCTTTCATGTTATATTCACTGTGTAGCCTAAGCAATTTATTTATCTATTGGTATAATCTCTTCTAGGACTAAATCATTGTTTTAAATGAATAAACAACAACAACAGCAAAAATGAAAAGAACTGTTCATAGTTAGCTTCCAAACAACTGAGAGTTCCTAAGGTGCCTTACAAGACAAAAATGGGTTAACCTAGCATGAAATGGAGCATCTAGAGAAAAGAAACACGGAAAGAAGAAGATAAAAACTCAGATGTAACACAAAGGATAGGCCATCAGCATAAAATGGGGAGAAAACAGAATAAAGCTTAAAGACCGATACTATTAAATGTTCACAGTAGGGAAGACACATTTCTGCAAAAGCTTCACTCAGAAAACCAGCTGAAGCCAAGCAGGAGTTTTATGCTTGTCAATCACTTTTCTAGCCATTTTCCAGCAGGAGTTCATTGAAAGATATTGCAAAGTTCTATTCTGAGCTTCGCAAGCAAAAAACCTTAAGCCAAGTCCAAGTTCCAGTATATCCAGAGTTCAGTCTATTTCTAGAAGCAATTTTCAGAGTTTATGCCAGTCCAAAGACTTTTAAAATGGTAATTAAAGGTGACCTTTTAAGTCAAATGGCTTCGTATTTATTGTGTGGACACCCAAGGAGAATCAACAGTTATTTGGGTGAAAAATCCACGGAGAAATGAATAAAATTGCGTCTCGGTTGCATGCCTTCAGAATGCAGTATTGGTGCTTGGTTAAACATCTGCCTGCAGTTGCAATGGTTTAAATGCAAGAGGTTTTGATGGAAGCCGTCAATTTACACTACTACCATTCATTTAGTGACCATTCAAAGGGTCACGTGATAGTGACCATCTTAGGAATCTTCGAACAAGCAAAGTCGATAAAGGGGAGCCAGATTTGCCGAATAACCACATACTTGACTTTCAAGAATTCACTTAACAATCACGGCAATAACGATATAGGTAATCCTTGACTTATGACCACAACAGAAGTCAAAATTTATGTTGTTAAGTGAAACATCAATTAAGTGATCTTTGTCCCGTTTTATGACTTTTCTTGCCATTGTTGTTAAGTAAATCCACTGCAGCTGTTAATTTAGTAACTCGGTTGTTAAGCGCATCTGGTTTCCCCATTGACTTTGCTTATCAGAAGGTCGCAAAAAGGGATCATATGACACCGGGAAACACTGCAACAGTCATAAAAATGAACCAGTTTCCAAGCATCTGAATGTTGATTCCTGTGACTACAGGGACACTACAATGTTGTAAGTTTGACAAACAGTCATAAGTCCCTTTTTTTAGCACTATGGTAACTTTCAACAGTCGCTAAATGAACTGTTGTAAGTCGAGGACTACCTGTACTAAAATTGGCCATGACAAGGGGTGGTATTCACTTACTTTCCCTACCGGTTCGCAAATGTGAGCCCGTGCGTCCATGCATGCGCCCGTCCTTCCGTGCATGTGCTTTGCTGGTGCGCGCGCCTTCCACGCATGCACCTGGCCTCAAAAACATGCCTAAATAGGATGGCATAGAACCAGGGCGGGTGGTGGATTTTTGCTACCGGTTCGGGTGAATAGGTTCGAACCGGCTGAATACCACCTCTGGCCATGACTTATTAACAACCACTTTGCTCAGCAATAGAAGCTTTGGACTCAGTTGTGGTCTTAAGTGGAGGATTATCTTTAATGTAAAAAAAAAAATGTCATTGCCATTTCATGTGTGGAAACTGGATGGTTTCTTCTGATTCCGGAGCTGCCCTGATATCTTCCACTAGATTTGAAGGCAACAAACAAGCATGAGAAGTCCAGATTAGACCATGCTTTCCTTTTTTTTTTCTTTTTTTTTCAATTTTTTTTTATTATTAAAATATAAACACAGATATAAAGACAATACAATACAATACAAAGACAAACAAGAAACACACCACCTACAAACCCACCTAACATTTTACATATACGTTTTTTGTCATCAACAGAGTATATGTCATTGAGCATATATAGTTTAATAAAGAGTAATTATTAAATGTCTAATTCCAATATTATAACTTTACACTACAAATTTACATTTCTTATGAGTTCATCTCCTTATGCAAGTCTTTACCCTAATTTCTGTCTTCTACATTTTTGCTGATTTTCCTTTCCAGCCATTGATACCATTGGTGCCATACAAGATAGTATTCGCTTTCTTCCTTTTCCTGGATAGACCATGCTTTCCTATACAGGTAGTTCTCGATTTACAACAGTTCATTTAATGACTGTTCGAAGTTACAACGGCTTGTACAACCGTTGGAAGTTACAACAAAGTTACAACTGAAAAAAAGTGATTTACGACCATTTTTCACACTTATGACCATTGCAGTATCCTGAT
The DNA here is from genome assembly GCF_029215685.1 of Pituophis catenifer annectens. NCBI lineage: Eukaryota > Metazoa > Chordata > Lepidosauria > Squamata > Colubridae > Pituophis > Pituophis catenifer. Next base: position 117,471,301 of record NW_027256884.1, on the reverse strand, counting down.
GGTCATATGGTTTACATTTGGAGGCTTGAAAATTGGTTCATATTTATGACGGTTGCAATGTCCCGGGGTTATGTGATCCTGTTTTGCAACTTTCTGACAAGCAAAGTCAATAGGTCAGGTTCCAAGTAATGCATCCATCATAAATTGAACACCGAGTCATTCCGTTTTCTCAAAGAACAAATTTATTTAGATACATCATATTGTCACTAACTGGTGAAAAGCCAGTACTAAAGATCCCGGGCTTTTCACCCCAATATAAGTTTCAGTTTTCTCAAGTTTCCAAAAGAATCGGTCACATTGTCCAACCAAGATGAGAGCTGGTTGCTTGGCGACTTCTCTCCTCCTCCTCTGGCCAGCGAGCCATTGGAATGTGCGTGACTCATTGGCTAGCTGTACTGTAATTACTGAAAACTCCATCGTCCTTCAGCTCACAGCTGTGTCAAACTGAATTAACATTAGAACACCCCAGGATACAAACAATCCCACACACACTTAAAATTCAGGCTTGACACAATGGGGAAGCCAGATTCACTTAACAACTGTGTGACTAATTTAGCAACTGCAGTGATTCACGGAACAACTGTGGCATGAAAAGTCGTAAATGGGATGAAACTCACTTAACAAATTTCTCACTTAGCAACATAAATTTTGGGCTCAATTGTGGTTGTAAGTTGAGGGCTTCCTGTATCTTCTGCTTTCCTTATGAAAGCAACTTCTCAAGCCTGAGACAGAAACTTCATCCCACCCACGGGTGGGCTCCTGGGGGTTCGGCAGGGTTTGGGCGATCCTCTAGCCAAGGATCGCCGGGGTTCAGCGAACCCCCAAATGCCACCCTTGGCTGGCCCCTCCCAACCCACCCCTCCCAGGAATCTCCACGCGGCCCGTTCATCATTCCAGGTAAGTGCAGGAGCTGTGAAGACGGTCTGGGAGGGCAAAAAACGGGCCTACCAGAGTTTCCGGAGGTCCAAAAACGGGCCTGTTTCTGGCCTCCAAAGGGCCTCCAGACCCTGGGGAAAGCTGTTTTCACCCTCCCGGAGGCTCAAGGAAAGCCTCCAGAGCCTGGGGAGCAAAAAACAGGCCTCCCGGAAGTTCCAGACATCTGGAAATGGGCCTGATTCCAGCCTCCGGAGGGCCTCTGGACCCTGGGGGAAGCAGTTTTCGCCCTTCTGGAGGCTCAAGGAAAACCTCTGGAGTCTGGGGAGGGTGAAAAACACCCCCACACACACCGTGGTACAGGCGGCCAACTAGGCCATGCCCACCATGGCCATGCCCACCCAGCAACGGGACAGCGAACCCATTGCTAAAGGATCTGAAGCCCAACCCTTATCCTGCCAAACGTTAGACCCAAACCCATGTTTCACTTAACAATTGTGGTAAGAAAGGTCGTAAAGTGGGGCAAAATTCACTTAACAAATGTCTCACTTAACAACATAAATGGTTCATAACAACATAATAGAATAGAGTTCCAAAAGGAGAGTTATAATTCCAGCTTTGGATAGATAGGCTTTTGAAATTTGCCATCCAATTTGCAGGCAAAGAAACTAGATAGAGTTCTTTTAATTTCTCTAAGACTTCCCTTCAATGTGGACAGATGAACTGTTATTGAAAAAGGCCAGAGGAGCTCCTTCATGAGGTCTTCCCATGACATTTGGATGCAAGGAGGGATAAGAAGGCAGGGAAGCTGCAGACCATCAGTTAACTACAAAATTAAAGATATAATATTCACATACCATATTTTTCAGAGTATAAGATGCACCTTCCCCCCCCTAAAAGTCGGTGAAAATTTAGATGCGTCTTATAGACTGAATATGGGTGTTTTTGGGCTCCCAAGCCCTCCATGCATCACAGTTTTGCCCTCCATGGCCCCCAGAAGCACTCTGCAGGCCAGAAATGGGTGTGTTTTTGGCAAAAACAGGCCCATTTTTGGCAAAAATGGGCCATGCGGAGCACTGCACAGTGCTTCTGGGGGCCTGCGAGGGCGAAAATCCAATGCACGGAGGCCAGAAACTTTTTTTTTTTTTTTTTTGCTTTCCTCCTGTAAATTTAGGTGCATCTTATAGTCCGGAGAGTCTTAGAGTCCGAAAACTACGGTATTTTTCCAGTAGTGAACTAAGGTCCTGGGGAAAAAAAAAACCTTTCAAAACACGCTGTCTCAACATTTTGAACAAAAATGGTATAAAACAAAGCCGGGCAAGGGTTACACAGAGCATCGCTTTCCATCGTGATTCCAGTGGGTTAGAATCTTTGTATCCGTGATCAAATATAGATAATTGTCTTAAATGTAATGTACAGAAGTTATACTTTCAGCGAGTGTACAAGTATTGGGTGAAATTTTCAGCACGGCAAGACATTTGATTGAAATAACTAGAATCCGGTGGGGATTCAAATTACTGAATGTATTTTAGTTAGCATTAGGTCAGGCTTGCTGAACTGAATACTGTCGCTTGGGTAGGAGGTCGGTCTGGAGCTGCCATTACATACAGAGTAGAGCTTTAGGAGCCCAGCAAGAAATTGCAGGCCACTTAATTCAGCATCCATTTTGCAGAAACTGTCAAAGCTATTTTAGGCATTGGAGGAGGGACTTTTGAGGGAGCAAAGTAGAAGTTGAAGACAGATTAAACAACACAACTGCCACAAAGGCAGTCGAAAGAATATTCTGCCCTATCTTAAAGAATCTAATTAGCATCTTCTGGATTGCTGGATTTTCAGTTTTAGAGGAATATATACCATCCCAGTCAGTGAAAATGACTGTTAGAACAATTAATCAGTGGAACAACTTGCCTCCAGAAGTTGTGAATACTCCAACACTGGAAGTTTTTAAGAAGAGGTTGGATAACCATTTGTCTGAAGTGGTGTAGGGTTTCCTCCCTGGGCAGGGGGTTGGACTAGAAAACCTCCAAGGTCCCTTCCAACTCTGTTATTGTATTCTACTCTAAAATGACAATTGTCTGTGGAGATGAACCAATAATGACCTGATGTATCATTTGTTGTTTCACCATATTCAAGGCTCCAAATGGAAATGCACACTAACCAATATACAGTTCTACTTCAATCAAACAGATATGAATATGGTGAAACACTGAATTTTAGTATTGCAAGTACCTGCAGGTTTCCTTGTTTAGCAGAATAATTTTATAATATTATCCATGTTTGGGTGCTTTATGATGGTTGCAGTGTCCCAGGGTAACGTGATCACCTTTTGCAATTTTCTGACAAGCAAAATCAATGGGAAAGCCAGACTTTAAGTTTCTAACTTAACAACTGCAGTGATTCACTTAACAACTGTGGCAATAAAGGTTGTAAAAAGGCCCCAAACTCACTTAACAACGGTCTTTCCTAGCAACAGTAATTTTGGGTTCAATTATGGATATTGAGTCAAGAATTGCCTTCTGTATGTATACAGTAGTGGCCAAAATTGCGGAAACCTTTTGCGAAAAGTGTATTTTCTAAAACTAGCTAATAACACCACTTTTTTGGGGGGGGGGAGTAGTACCATAAAATTATATATCAATGGAAAAATAATTTAATCAAGAATGTAATGCAATCACTTTTATGAAGGATTTGCTATTAGAATAGCAGTTACAGTATAAAGAAGAAAAGTGAAACACATAGAAAAAATGAGATATACAAAAATTATCACCGTAGAAAAAAGAAGATATACAAAAATTATCACTGTGTCAGTTAATAGTTAGTTGGGTAACCTTTAGCATGAATTATGGTCTTGCAACATCTTCCCATGGAGTGAACCAAGTCTTTTAGTTCTGCAGCAGTTATCATGTGAAACCAAGATTGAATGATTGCCTCTATTAACTGGGTTTTATTGCTGGGTCGCTTCTGACTAACAAGTTTATTTAGTCAGCTCCATAGATTTTCAACTGGGTTAAGGTCTGGGCTGTTCCCAGGCCATTCCAACAGTGGAATATGATTATCTTGAAATTCAAAAAAAAACAACAACAACAAAAAACACTTTTTCCAAAAGGTTCCCACAATTTTGGCCACTACTGTACATATATGTAGTACTAAGTATATATACAAAGACAGAGATATATGAGGAAGTGACTGGCTAAAGTCATTTAGCTGACTCAGATCATCAAAATTAATTAATTTGGATGAGTGATTTTTAGGCTTCACGCCTGGTGGTTGCCTTGATGAGTCCCTGCAGTTTTCTTGGCAACATTTTCTGAAAAGATTTGCCATTGCCTTCTTCTTCCTAGGGATGACATCAGTCAAATTCATATAAATCTGACAGAAATGCAGACCAGATAGTGACTGGTTCATGCATTCTATCAGATTCTGCATATGGTAACACAACAGAAAATCTAATTAATTTTGGTAGGTCTAATAAGTAACTATGGTGATGGAGCTAATTCCAAAGTGTTGTTGATAAACTGGAACTTTAGTTTGCTTTCTACGTGATGCTTTTAATATATTTTTAGCCCAGCCACTATGCAGAAGAACTTGTAGAATTGTAAAATGGATAGCAAGTATAATAAAATAATAAAATCAAGGAACCATGGTATTTATTTTTAAAAATGTAGAGTAGTAAACCTAGTAAAGTAGATAATAATATTTTAAAAATAATAATAATGCAGCATGCATGACTGAGAAGGGTAGTATATCGTTCCTCTTCTTGCAGATGTTAATTGAAATTTCTTCTTTCTCAGATACGTCTCCAACATAATGTGATGGAGACGTTTGTAAAACCTGCCCGGGTTCATCCAAATCCTGAAAAAAACATTTGTACATAAAAATAATCTGGCATTTCTTCAGCTACTGGCTTCAGCGGGGGGGGGGGGGGGGGGGAAGGAGATGACCGAGACAGATCTTTTAATCCTTTAGTCACAGGTCAAAAATTGTCTAGCCCTATCTTCTTCCTGAGAATGGGTGAAATTGAGTAAATATTTATAATATGTACAAAGGAAGTAGGTACATAGGGAAGACTTTAGGGCCATCTGCAATAATGGAATTTTTGAGCATTTGCAAGGCAATCAGAGGAGAGAGGAGCCATCTGTAACCCTCAAGGCGAGCAGGTCACGAGAAAAGAAATTGGCTGGCTGTCCAACAAGGCATTCTAAGGGAAACATCTAACACAACGAACAAACTTTCAGGAAAAAATATTGTGGGTAGGATGATCTATGGTTTTTTTCCCCTTGTTCCTAGTCCCGTCCCTCCAGAAAGCAGTCTCATCTTCCCATGAAGTCAACATATCCTGATAGGGCAGCTTCTGGATAATAGAAAATATACTTAATTGATGTAATGTAATGTAACGTGCAATGTATATATATACACACATACACACACACACTCACACACTTCAAAGAAGCAGTGCAACACCCCTGGCTATTTACCGTGTTGTTGTGGTCCACCAGCAGCCTGCGCAGCTGGCAGCAGAGTCAGACAGTGAGGAGGCTGGGGAGGAACATGGGCCAGTCCTGGAGTCTGGGGAAGGCTTGGACGAGGGCTCTGCATCGGAGGCAGAGAAAGGGCCATCTGGGAGGTACGTGCTGCCTCCGGAGCCTCCAGAGTCAGACCTCAGTGAGGCAGAGGAACAGGGGGAGCCTGTTCCCAGTGCGCGCATGCGCAGAGCTGCCAGAAGGCAAGAACAGCTAAAACAAAAGGGATGACTCGGGAGTAGGGCTTGGAGATGATTGGCCCCTCCCATAAGAGGAGCAAAGGCACGTGGGCCTTTGCAGGAAGCAACGTTGTTAATTCTGTACAGTTTAAAGCCTGAAGCTCTGTTTGATTCTGGACTCCGTGTGGCTTTCCCAAGTAGGTCTTTGGCAGCATGTCAAGGGAGATAAAGGTGGGTGATTATCAGCCTTATCCCGAAGTACTCTTTACAACTATTTGGGACTCATCTGTGAATGAACTGAATTCACAGCTGTTAAAATAAAACAGGTTTTTTGACTACTCGTGTGTTTTATTGACTCAGGAAGCCTAGGTCAGAACACATGTTTCCCTGAAAATAAGACCCTGTCTTATATTTTTTTTGCCACCAAAAAAGGCACCAGGTCTTATTTTCGGGGGGGGGGGAAGGATGTCGTCCACTGACTTAACTCACTTGCGCACATCGCCCCTGGACTCTTTTTTTGCTATCAGAGGCCTTCACGAACTTCTTTGTCTGGCAAGGCCAGCAAGGCTTTCCTGAAGGCCTCTGTAGCCGATAATAGAGCTCTGGATTGATCTGGAGCTCTGTTATCGGCTGCAGAGGCCTTCAGGAAAGGCCTTTAGGAAAGGCCTCTTCAGCCGATAACAGAGCTCCGGATCCAGAGCTCTGTTATCGGCTACAGAGGCCTTCAGGAAAGTCTTGCCAGCTGCAGCAGAAGAGGTGTTTTAAGGCCTGGCTGCAACTGTCCAAAGGTAAGTCGTAGGGCAGCTCCACCACCCCAGCTTAATTTTTACCTGTACACCCTGGAGTGGGTGGGGTCTTAATTAGAGCTTATTTTAGGGGTAGGGCTTATATTGGGCGCATGTGTAAAAATCAAGCTAGGACTTACTTTCTGAGTAGGTCGTATTTTGGGGAAACACTGTAGCAGAAATTAATTACAAAAGTACCCCTAAGAAATGTTGAAAGTAATTTTTCAAGCTCCCTAAGAATAACATAGAGAAACTAAAGCCCCTTTCCTGGGTCAAGAAAATGCAAGATACGTTTTGGCACAGAATGACTTACCCAGTCTCAAAGAAAGATTCCTAAAATTGTTTCTCAAGCAAGCACTGGGAAAGAGAAGTCAATACTCCAGAGAATATTTGAATTAAAGGGATTCCAGAAGTATCTATTGTTATCCTTTGGATACTTTAGGGAATCCTGGACTGCTTCTGAATTAGGTGGGGCTGCTTTGAGAGTCCCTTGGACTTCTAGGAGGTCAAATCTGTCGAACCTAAAGGAAATCAACCCTGACTGTTCTTTGGAAGAGCAGATACTGAAGCTGAAGCTCAAATACTTTGGCCATCAAATGAAAAAAGAGGACTTGTTGGAAAGGACCATGATGTTGGGAAAGATTGAAGGCAAAAGGAAAAAGGGGATGGTAGAGAATGAGATGGTTAGATAGTGACATTGATGTAATGATCAGGAATTAAAGGCAAACTCATTCGCAGGGTCACAAAAAGCTAGGCATGACTTAGCAACTAAACAACAACAAGCTTTGTGCAACTAACCTTTACCAGTGAGAGAAAAATGGCATAACCCTAGTGACTGAATGTGTTTATTTTGGCATGCTATTATATTTTTTGGAGACTCTAGTTTGACAGGCGGACTCATTATGGGTATTTTCAATGTCAAGAATAATGTGAGCCAAATTCCATAATCGTCTAATATAACATTTCTCTCTGATGTTCTCTATTCATGTTGAATGCCTTTTGATGTAGTGCTTGCGCACAGAGTCCTGCATTTCATAATTGTTCTGTAAATGTACATAAAATGAAGGATTGTGTTTAAACTGACCCTTTCTCTGATTTTCTGTTTGGAGTCTATGCACAATGGTTTCCTGATTTCCCAAATGGTATGTATCAGTTCTTCACACTAAAGGTTTTTGCATACTGGGAATTCAGGTGTAGAATTTTGTGTGTGGGTGTTTGTTACCTGCACAGTTTAGAACTCTGTAGGTATGAACATGTCATGGCATTTCAATATCATCATCGAAGTGTTCATTGGTAACTTACCAAGTTCTAGTTATAACACATTTCCTCCTTCAATATATTCAGTGTATAGATTGAATAAATAAGGAGAGAGTACAAGGGAGAATTTCCTGTGAATACAGATATACGTGTCCCAGGATAATGTTGCAGGATCCGATCTGGATTGGTCCAATCCAGGGGTGAAATGTAAAATTTGTTACTACCGGTTCTGTGAGCGTGGCTTGGAGGGAGGGGTAATGTGACTGGGTGGGCGTGGCCAACTTTTTTTAAAAAAAATACTTTTCAAAGCATTTTTTCTACAACCTCTTCGGCCGAAGAAGTTGCAAAAAAATGCTTTGAAAAGTCTCTGCCGATCAGGCAACTCAGCTGGCATCGTCAGAGAGGCTTTTCAAAGCATTTTTTCTACAACCTCTTCGGCCGAAGAAGTTGCAAAAAAATGCTTTGAAAAGTCTCTGCCGATCAGGCAACTCAGCTGGCATCGTCAGAGAGGCTTTTTAAAGCATTTTTTTAACCACCTATTCGGCCGAAGAGATTGAAGACAATTTCTTACCTGTCAACGACTTCTTCAACCTCAATAATACATGGGCAAACAATCAATACATACTCAAGGTAAACTGCTCCAAACTCGATTGCAGAAAATACGAATTCAGCAACAGAATGGTCAATGCCTGGAATGTTCTACCAGACTCCGTTGTTACAGCCTCAAACTCCGACAGCTTCAACCTTAAACTGTCTACCGTGGACCTCACCCCATTCCTAAGAGGTCCATAAAGTGGGCATGCATAAGCGCACAAGTGTGCCTACCAGCCCTGTCCTACTGTCCCCATTTTTTTGTATTCATTTCCTTTGTCCATGTTCATATTTATTTATTTATTTTATTTATTTTATTTCAAATTTATATACCGCACCTTCTCCCAAGGGACTCAGGGCGGTGTACAGCCAGATAAAAACATACAATACAAACATTAAGAACAATTAAAATAATATATATTAATTTGGCCCCAGTTTAAAATGACAAACCAATTAAAAATTTAAAATTTAAAAATATGTTAAGCCAGCCCGGCTTGATGAAAAAAGAAAGTTTTAAGGGCACAGCGGAAGGCACCAAGGTCTTGGATTCTCCTTATCTCAGGGGGCAGCTGGTTCCATAGGGTAGGTGCCCCCACAGAGAAGGCCCTCCCCCTGGGGGTCACCAGCCTACATTGTTTGGCTGATGGCACCCCGAGGAGGCCCTCTCTGTGGGAGTGCACGGGTCAATGGGAGGTTGTCGGTAGCAGCAGGCGGTCTCGAAGATAACTAGGTCCTATGCCATGGAGTGCTTTAAAGGTGGTAACCAACACCTTGAAGCGCATCCGGAAGACCACTAGGAGCCAGTGCAGCTCGCGCAGGAGCGGTGTTATGTGGGAGTGCCATGCAGCTCCCGTAATTACCCGCGCGGCCGCATTCTGGACCAGTTGGAGCCTCCGGGCGCTCTTCAAGGGGAGCCCCATGTAGAGAGCGTTGCAGTAGTCCAGGCGAGAGGTGATGAGGGCATGAGTGACTGTGCACATGGAATCCCGATCAAGAAAGGGTCGCAACTGGTGAATCAGGCGAACCTGACAAAAGGTCCCCCTGGCTACAGCCATCAGATGTTCCTCCAAGGACAGCTGCATATCCAGGAGGACTCCCAGATTGTGCGCCCTCTCTGAGGGGGCCAAAGACTCATCCCCAATAGTCAGCGATGGAGTCAGCTGACTATATCGGGATGCCGGGAACCACAGCCACTCAGTCTTGGAAGGGTTGAGCTTGAGCCTGTTCCTCCCCATCCAGATCCGCACAGCCTCCAGGCACTGAGACATCACTTCAAGGGCATCGTTGGGGTGGCCTGGGGTGGAGATGTACAGCTGGGTGTCATCAGCATACTGGTGGTACTTCACCCCAAAGCCACGGATGATCTCACCCAGCGGCTTCACATAAATGTTGAACAGAAGGGGCGAGAGGACCGACCCCTGAGGCACTCCACAGATGAGAGGCCTCGAGGTCGACCTCTTTCCCCCTGCCAACACAAACTGTGACCGGTCAGAGAGAAAGGAGGAGAACCACCGTAACATTTATACCTGCCATCTTGTACATGTTTGACAAACAAACAAACAAACAAACAAACAAATAAACAAACATACATACATAAATACATACATACATACATACATACATACATACATACATACATAGTATTGGTCTGTAGAATGACCGCTTCCAATCTGTGGACCACATTATTATTCTCCAGAACTAAAATAGTTTGGTTAGAGCCTCTGCTGTTTCTTCTTCTGTTGGCTTGCCATATTTCTGTAGAAATTTCATTTATTAATGTAGCCTTTTACCTCAGTAAGGGTCACAATGCTTATCTAACACCATCATCGGGTCCAGATTGATTTTTTTGAAGCAGCTATCCAAGTCCTCTTCAGAGGTTGTGTTCAAATTGAAGAACGTGAAAAGGATACAGGAGTAGGCATATTAGCCCAATTTCTGAGTATTTAATCTCCCTGGATTGAACCAATAATTTTCTTCAAAAATGGCTTCTATTGAAGTCTTGTGCAGTATATGTTGTAAATTCAGCAGATCAAGAAATGATTTCTAAGGGAGCAAAATTAGAGTGCCACATTGGAACTTAAGAGTTCATTATGACAAAATTGGAATCATGATATATAAGGGATGATATAGGTAGGGCCAACCAAAATAATTTTCTTGCCTGATATACAAATTAGTAGAAGCAACCCCTTGAAATGGACTTTAGCACCCCCCGCCCACCTTTTCCCATCCAAATGTTCACTTCATGCTGACCAGTTCCAAAATAATTGGCAGGATACATAGCTTATCTTCAAATTGACTGGCTATACCCACGTCTCATCTCCAACCTGATGGGCCTACAGTTACTCTACCTTTAAATCCTGCAAGATTCATTTCAATACATACTAATGCTACCATGTCTATTACTGTTGTGACCTGAGTCATTAAAACATATGAGTAGTCCCAAAAGCCTCTTTTATTGCAACAGCTGTGAATTACGTTCATTCACAGCTGAGTCCCAATTAGTTGCAAAAAGTCCTTCGGGAGAATTCCTTCGGGATAATCACCAAACTTTATCTCCCTTGACACGCTGCCAAAGTCCAACTTGGCAAAGCCACATGGAGTCCAGAATCAAACAGAGATGTTGACTGGGAACAGAATTAACAACGTTGCTTTCCTGCAAAGGGCCCATGTACCTTTGCTCCTTTTTTAAGCCTTATAGGAGGGGCCAATCATCTCCAGGCCTTATTCCCGAGTCATCTTTTTTCTTTTAACTCTTTTTGCCTTCTGGCAGTTCTGTGCATTCGCGCACTAGGAAAAGGCTCCTCCTGTTCCTCTGCCTCTTTGATGTCTGACTCTGGAGGCTCTGGAGTCTGCGCATAACTCCCAGATGGCCCTGGCCCCATCTCTGCCTCAGACGCAAAGCACTCATCAGAACCTTCCGCAGACTCCAGGACTGGCCCATGTTCCTCCCCAGCCTCCTCACTGTCTGACTCCGCTGCCAGCTCCGCAGGCTGCTGGTGGACCACAACAATTCAGCTATTCCAGCCCTCTATGACATCCATGCATCTACTTTTTTTTAACATGCAAAATTATTCAAATGAATTCAGTTCTCTACAGTAGATGTAACTCCTCTAGAGATTAGCAGGAGAAGTCATGTTTTCCCCCCAGTAGGCTCTTGAATTGTTCTGATGGAGATCGCCTCTAGCATATGCTGCTGAGAATGTGTCATTTTCCTCGTTCAAAGCCTTTGTTACTACATGGGGATTAGAGAACCACAATGTTTTTTTATTGTAGGGCTTTTCATTTTCCATAGAATATCATTATGAGACTCCTTTGGTTCTTGACACAAAGTAACACATGAGCTCTTACTTTTACCTTTTTAAAACAAAAAAACAAAAAACAAAACACTGTTCCAGAATCCAATGTAATATATTTTTGGAAGAGTGGGGAGAAGAAAGTCCCTGTCTTTTGACAGTATAAAAGTACCGCACAAATCTTTTGCATATCACAGGGTTTGGACAAATCTGTTCTTTTCTCTACCAACTCAAGCAGAAAATTTTAAACTAAAATGCATCACTGATGCAATGTGAAATAAAAGAGAACCTCAAGTATATTTCATGTGACTAGAGAAATGTGGGGGGGGGGTTTTCCTCCTTTTATTCTGTCAACCTATTCAACCAAAACACTTGAAGGCAGTACAAGAAGCAATGCATGGAATCTAATCAAGGAGCGAAGCAACCTAGCACGAAGAAGAAATTTCCTGACAATTAAGAACAATTAATCGGTGGAACAACTTGAATCCAGAAGTTGTGAATGCTCCAACACTGGAAGTTTTTAAAAAGATGTTGGACATTTGTCTGAAATGTATAGGGCTTCCTGCCTTAGCACGGGATTGGACTAGAGGACCTCCACATTCCCTTCCAATTCTGTCATTCTGTATTCTGTGCACATCCCATTTTCCCCAATGCTATCTTTGCATGTTTTAGTCACCAGTCCACCAAAGTAGATATATTTATTGAGTAATATGTCATTGAACCATTGGGCCACACTTCAGCTAAAATAAGTTGTGGACAGGTTTTATTGCAGATGTTGAAGAAATCTATTACAGATTTCCTTTCAAAGTGAAATGATCTATTAAAATGGATTGTACCACACCATGAACAAAGACATCATTTATATAGTCTGCTAGTGCCCTGAAATACTATTTGCCCAAAGTTTTATACAAAATATTGTATGCACAACTGGGGACAGCATCTTCACTAACATTTTGGGGCCACATGACACATTTGAAATTTTGAGAACTCTTTAGGAACATTATGGCTCTTAGGGAATGGATATGAACATTCAAAATGGCTGCCACACAGTTATTTGATCTAGAAGATGGGCCTTTTTTGCAGTAGCCCCTGTTCTGTGGAAAATCCTTCTCTTGAAATCAGAAGGACCTCAATCTTGTTGGTCTTTTTGTAAGGCTGTAAAAACTTGGCTGTGTCCCCAGGCTTGGAAAGGCTGAATGTGTTAAGAGTCCCATTTCTTGGCTTTACTATTAACAGGCTAAGGGTTTCAGCTGCTGGGTATATTTATTTTGGATGTTTTTATTGTTTTAAAAATGCTTTTTATTGTTTTTGCACTTTTGGAATTGTAAGCTACCCAAAGTCATAGGTTGAGGTAGGGGGTATAGAAATTGAATAAATAAATACATAAAAAAATATGGCAAGTCACAAAACAAATCAGGTGGAGGATGTGGAAGAAAAATTGTGAAGTTGTACTTTGGAACACACATATGAAGAGTTCCATATGAAGAATTCCAATGTTATAGAAAAATGTGTCTATTTTGGGCAGAGCTAAACTTTCATCCTTATCTGAGCTGTGGTGGTGCAGTGGTTTTGGGCAGAGCTAAACTTTCATCCCATAGATGAAATGCAACCACCATCCAGGTGCCGGACCACGGTGACATTAAAAATTTAATTTTTAATGTGTGCCAGTGTGCCCACAGTTATGCGACCCCCGAGCGGCAAGATACCCATGTGGGTAGTACCCAGACATGCGATAGAAAATATAAGTATAGAACAAAGACAGGATGTAATTACCTATAAAGAACTTCTGATTACAGAAAGAAATGTACTACAGTTAAAGCCTCTGAATGTATTAAGAGAGGAAAGGGCAATTCAAACCTGGTTTCAGTATGTACAGCTGCAGAATAGATGGAAAAAAGATCAGAAAATTGGTATTACACAAAGTGAAGAAAATTTGATAAAACAAATTAGGGAACAGAGTAAAATGCACATAAAAAGGTTGTATAATATATTGATAGAAATAGACTTGGCGACAGAGTTAGTTAAAGATTGTATGATAAAATGGGCACAAAATTTTGAGGAACCAATAATGATGGAAACATGGGAAAGTATCTGGGTAAGAAATGTAAAATTTACACAAGCTCAAAATTTGCGAGAAAATTTTTCTAAAATGTTTTATATTTGGATCCTAAAAAGTTAGCTTGTATGTACCCAAACCTACAACCCAAATGTTGGAAATGTGATTGTGTTGATGCTACCTATTTTCATGTTTGGTGGACTTGTAAAAAAGTTAAAGCTTTTTGGATAAAAATATGGTGGATTATTCAAAATATTTTTTTAAAAAGGATAAAGTTTACTCCACAGTTGTTTTTGTTAGGTATAATTACAGATTGTACGGCTATAGAGACTAATTTGATTCTGAACTTAATAACTGCAGCAAGACTCTTGGTGGCGCAGGACTGGAAGAAGGAAGATCTACCTACTATTCAAGAATGGACATTAAAAGTAGTAAATTTAGCAGAAATGGCAAAAATTTCAGCATTTCTAAAGGACCATTCAAATGAGAAATATATGTTAGAATGGAGAAGATGGATTGATTATATTCAAGGCAAATATCGGACTAAAAAATTTCAAATAGCTTATGAATGATCAAAGAGATTTTATAAAGTACTTAAATTTAGTTTAGTAAAAGGGGAGTTAAAAGTTCAAGAGGGGGATAGGAGGCTATAGATAATTAGCTTATGTTAGTTTATGATTGTCAAATGTTATACCCTGTATTTTGCTCTGGGAAGTGGGGGGGGGGGAGGGAGGGGAAGGGGAGGGTTGGAAGGGGAGGAGGGAGGGGGAAGGGGAAATGTCTGTAAAACTTTTTAAAACTTTTCAATAAAAAATAATAATAATTTTTAATGTGTGCCAGTGTGCCCACAGTAAAAAATGACAATGAAGGTTATCTTATCTATCTTACTAGCACTGAACATCTTTTAAATAACTGTGCTTTGAAATCACCATAGTGCAAACAAAGCACTTATCTTTGAAACCATCCCCCCACCCACCCACGATTCTGTTCCTAGTTCTCTCTCCACATGTCTGCTTGCATACTGACTTTGTTTTGCTGGTGGTCCCTGTGAAAGTGCTAATTTTTACAAATATTCATATATACCTGCAGAAAGTGGTGGGATTCAAATAATTTAACAACCAGTTCGCCCAGGGTCAGATTGGCTGTCATGGGAGGCGTGACCAGGGGTGGGTTCTAAATTTTTTTACTACCGGTTCTGTGGGCGTGGCTTATTTTGTGGGTGTGTCTTGGAGGTCATGTGACTAGGTGGGCGTGGCTAGCTGGTCAGAGTCATTTCTGGAAGGTCCTCGCACTTACGACCAGTCCTCGCACTTACGACCCGACTCATTTGTTTGCTTTTAACACTGATCAGCTGTAGGACGGCCCTTTGAAGCCCCGTGGCAAGAGCTTAAACAGTTTTTTTCCCTCTAGTCATCAGCTGGGACTCAGGAGGCAGCAATAGATTGGGGGTGGGGCCAAAGGTAAGAATAACGTGGGTGGGTGGGGTTGGAGGGCGGGGGGGGGGAGAACCAGTTCGGTGACATCATATCGTCACCGCTACCGGCTCGGCCGAACTGGACTGAACCGGGAGGAACCCACCACTGGCCCATCCCTATCCTCCAGCTCCGCCATACATGGCAGGATGAGCTTCTGTGATGGCCAACATGACCCTTGGCAAACCGGCTGTTAAATTACCCTCTCCTGCTATCAAAGTGGATCCTGGGTGCTGCGCTGCAATGGAGAAATGAGCAAGAGAGCAGCTGGCATAAGGGAAGGAGGAGGACCCAGGAGAAGAAAGAAGGAAAGCGGCCTTCTCTTTCTTTTGCGCTGGCTGTTCCATTGCCCATTTCTCCTTTGCAGAGCAGCACAGCACCCAGGTTCCACTTTGATAGTCAGGAGTGGTAATGTTGTAACCTAGGCTCACTTAGTCATTACAAAACACAATTAGTCCCAAACAAACCTATTTTACTGTAACGCTGAGAATTACTTCATTCCCAGCTTAGTCCAAATTAATTGCAAAACAAGTCCTTCAGAAGAAGTCCTTCGGGCTTATCACCAAACTTTATCTTCTTTGGCACCCTGCCAAAGGCCTTTCTTGGCAAAGCCCCACGAAGTTCAGAATCAAGAGACGCCGACTGGAAACAGATTTAGCAACGTTGCTTTCCTGCAAAGTGCTCACATGCCTTTGCACCTCTTTTAAGCCTTATGGGAGGGGCCAATCATCTCCTGGCCTTACTCCCGAATCGTCCCTTTTGTTTTAACTGTTCATGCCTTCTGGCAGCTCTGCACATGCATACACTAGGAACAGGCTCGTCCTGTTCCTCTGCCTCTTTGATGTCTGACTCTGGAGGCTCCGGAGTCTGTGCATAACGCCCAGATGGCCCTGACCCCATCTCTGCCTCTGATGCAGAGCCCTCATCCGGGCCTTCCCCAGACTCCAGGACTGGCCCATGTACCTTCCCTGCCTCCTCACTGTCCGACTCCGTTGCCAGCTCCGCAGGCTGCTAGTGGACCAGGTAATTTAACAATCGGTTTGCCTGAACTTTTGCGAACCTACTGAATCCAACCACTGCTTGCAGACAGTGAGGAATACCTTTCAAAGTAGCTGCCTAAGCTTTGTAAAAGAAGAGGCTGTTTTAATGCCTTGAGGAGAGGTGGTTTGCTCAGTTTAATATGTTCAGAGAAGCATCTCTTTCAAAGGATTTGCACCACAGGAGCACCCAATCCTGAAAATTGATAAAAGAAGTTTGGCAAGGTATCAAATGCCATAAATAATGTGTTCTGTAGGTGGTCATTGCTGGGATGAATGAAATTAAATCAATTAAAATAGCTGCAGGGGTGCTACAAAATAAAAGTCTTGTTTCCCCTCCCCCGCCATCTAACAGAGGATGAAGATAAGAAAACTGCTACTGGCAACTTAAATTATAAGTGAGTAATGATAACAAGGTAGTGGTGGCTATGTGGCTAAGATGCTGAGCTTGTCAATCGAAAGGTCAACAGTTCAGCAGTTTGAATCCCTAGTTACTTGTTCCAGCTTCTGCCAACCTAGTACTGTGTTTCCCCGAAAATAAGACCCTGTCTTATATTTTTTTTTGAACCCTGAAATAAGCGCTTGGCCTTATTGCCATGCACTCAAAAGCCCAATTGGGCTTATTATCAGGGGATGTCTTATTTTGGGGGAAACAGGGTAGTTCGAAAGCACGTAAACAATGCAAGTAGAAAAATAGGGACCATCTTTGGTGGGAAGGTAACAGCGTTCTGTGTGCCTTTGGCATTTAGTCATGCCAGCCACATGACCACGGAGACATCTTTGGACAGTGCTGGCTCTTCGGCTTTGAAACGGAGATGAACACTGCCCCCTAGAGTCGGGAACGACTAGCACATATGTGCAAGGGGAACCTTTACCTTTTACCTTTTAATGATAACAAAGTGAGGCAAATTATACCTTATTTCTTTGTTATTTATTCTGTTGTTTAGTTCTTGATCTACATACACACAAAATATTGGAAATTTCAGTCTGAATCAAAATTCTTCTACTTTGGGGAGAAAATGGAAGACATTCAGATATAGTTTTATTTTCAAGTCTTTCAGCTCCATTTTCTACATACCCAATAGAGTAAAATACCTTGAGAAAGTATAATATTTGGAGATAAAAGAATTTATTAAATGTCAGGAAAAAGATTTTTTTTAAAAAAAAAAAATCAAAGTGAACTTCTGATTGCTTGAGCATATGGCACACTTTTAAGGAAAAGATGAGAAAGGTCTTGAGACATTATCTAGCAGGTTTTTTTTCCTCAGAAAGGCACTGTGAATCTTAGTACACATACTGTGGAAGGTTATAAAACATGAAAAGTAATTAGTTAGTGACAATATGGACCTGAAATGTTATTAAAACCTCACAATTAAAATGAAGAATTCCCTCAGGGAGAAAAATAAATGTGAATCTAAAAGAAAGCTGGTAAGCAGTGTTGACACAGCTTTAATATCAAGCAAATGTGAACAATTAATTTTCATACCTTTGATGCAAATCTGAAAGAACTCCAAAGGAGAAGGGAGACAATGCCCAGTTATTTAAAATACTAGCTAAGAGTTTAATCAAGTAATGAGTTTGGAGTTTATACATGAACTAGTACAGGGGTGTCAAACTCGATTTCTTTGAGGGCCGCATCAGGGTTGTGTTTTACCTTGGGGGGGGGGCAGGGGCGTGGCTAGGGGTGTGGCCATCTTAACTCCTGTTGGGGGCTGACTGTGGTGGCCCAAGTGCTGTTGCCAGCAAAAACAGGCTTCTGAGTTCCATTTTCGCTAGCAGAAGCACCGGTTGGCCAGTCCTTCATTATCTCCAAGGCAGCCCCATGGGCCAGATCTAAGTACCCCGTGGGCTAGATCCAGCCCCCGGGCCATGACACCCCTGAACTAGTAGGATCAATTCTTCTTCTTCTTCTTCTTCTTCTTCTTCTTCTTCTTCTTCTTCTTCTTCTTCTTCTTCTTCTTCTTCTTCTTCTTCTTCTTCTTCCTCTTCCTCTTCTTCCTCTTCTTCTTCTTCTTCTTCTTCTTCTTCCTCCTCTTCTTCTTCTTCTTCTTCTTCTTCTTCTTCCTCTTCCTCTTCCTCTTCCTCTTCCTCTTCTTCTTCTTCCTCTTCCTCTTCCTCTTCCTCTTCCTCTTCTTCTTCTTCTTCTTCTTCTTCTTCTTCTTCTTCTTCTTCTTCTTCTTCTTCTTCTTCTTCTTCTTCTTCTTCTTCTTCTCCTGCTCCTGCTCCTCCTTCTCCTCCTTCTCCTCCTCCTCCTCCTCTTCCTCCCCTCCCCCTCCTCTCCCTCCCTCCCCCTCCTCCTCCTCCTTTGTTTTCAATTCTTCCCTCTCTCTTCTTCTCCCTCTCCCTCTCCCCCTCCCCCTCTTTCTTCCTTCTTCCTTCACTCTTCTTCCTTCACTCTTCTTCCCCTCCCTTCTTCCCTCTCCCTTCTTCTCCCTCTCTTCCTCCTCCTTCCCCCTACCCCAAAGGTGTCTCTAGGCTTTTCCTTTCACAAACTGCTAGATTCTGCTCATAGCTCTGTAAAAGGTTGTTCGCCCATGACTACATCTATGGTTTAGCAACATTTAACCTGCCCTTGGAGCAATCCTCCCAATCTGAAGATTTGTGAATTCTGAGAGTTAGCTATACCTAAACTATATGAAGGTTGCTGGGGTTGAAGTTCCCTCATTTCTCACTCCTAAAGCAGCTTCATATACTGTAATCTATACATTCAAAAAAAAAAAAAAGCAGCATTTATGAAAGTGGCAGTTAGGAAGGAAAAGACCTGCAGGATATCTAATGTGCAAAATCAAGTCTGTTCCATAAAGTGCAATTTTAGATGTCATTGATTATTTAAGTAATGAAACATGCCAAGCAACATGTACCTAGGCAATTATTGTGCACCTCGGGTAGTTTTTGTCAAATCTGACATCTATGGTAAAAAAATGACTCATATCACCCCAGAAACAGAAAATCCAGAAAAGCTGGACAAAAGTTGAAGCGAGTTAGAAATAATAAGAGAAAGATGACTCTCTGCACCTTCATTCATTGATGGTGATTGACATGGATTTGACATGACTGACTGGCAAATGCAGCAGAAAACTTCATTTGTGTCAAATTCTCAGGATCCCCGCATAATTGAAAAGGCAGTTTGCTTCATCCCCCACACCAAAAAGAAAAAAGAAAATCACCTCTAAACGCTTGCTTTTTGGTATAAATCAATCTGCCACCTCTCTTTGATTTACGAAAAATCTTGTAGTGGATTTACAATATTTGTAGTGGGTCTAAATCAGGGGAGAAATGCTACTGGTTTGCTCCAGTTTGGGCAAACCGGTAGTGATAAAAACTACCGGTTCAACTGAACCGGTAGTTAAAAAAAGCTACGATCCGATGATCACCTGTGCTGTGTGGTTTAGCTTTGCTAGAAAGCAGGATTTCCTGCATGTGCAGTAGCCACCAAAAGGAGGCTTGGGAAGGTAAGTAGAACAGCAACGGGGGGGGGGGGAATCAGCTGTGGCGCACAGTTTAGCTTTGCTAGAAAGCAAGAAATCCTACTTTCTAGCAAAGCTAAACTGTGCTGCACAGGTGATCGTCGGATCGTAGCTTTTTTAAACTACCGGTTTGCCTGAACTGGTAGCTTTTTAAACATGCAGTATGCATTTGATGCGCACTGTGCATGCACACACAGCGTGTGTTTGGCACACATGTATGTGCGCAGCGCACGCTTGGTGCGCAGCATGCAATGTGCAGCTAGCAAACCGGTTTAGATTTCACCACTGGTCTAAATATACTGTATATTTGTCAGAAGGGAGAAGTCGTGTAGAAAAATTATGATTGTTTTTCAGCATTTGTTCATTAAAGGTCAGAAGGCACTCAGGCCAGTTCTTAACCCGCAGGAAAATACCAGGTAAATGCATACAATATATGGAGATATGCCTTCTTTTTTTCTTATTTATTTACACTGTGAAACTACAGAGCTTATAGCTGTTAATTTTATCTGGGTCTCATACAGGATGTCTGAAAATCTTGGAGATTTATAGCTTTTTTCTTATTAGTTGTTATATTTGCTACTAACTACTAAGAAACAATTATTCATACATGGATTGGGACTTATCAGGAATAGTTCATTCATTTTGTGTGTGTGTGTGCATATTGTGTATATATGGCTAGCAATAGCACTTAGACTTATATACCACTTCACAGTGCTTTATAGCTCTCTCTATGAGCCATGGTGGCACAGTGGTTAGAGTGCAGTACTGCAGCCTACTTCTGCTGATTGCTGGCTGCCTACAACTTGGCAGTTCAAATCTCACCAGGCTCAAGGTTGACTCAGCCTTCCATCCCTCGAAGGACAGTAAAACGAGGACCTAAATTGTTGGGGAAAATATGCTGACTCTGTAAACAGCTTAGAAAGGGCTGTAAAGCACTGTAAAGCTGTATATAAGTCTAAGTGCTATTGCTAAGTGGTTTTTAAGAGTCAGGGCCCTCATTTTACCCACCTCGGAAGGATGGAAGGCTGAGTCAACCTTGAGCCGGTCAGGATTGAACTCCTGGAGTGAGCAGTGAGTTAACCCCTACATCACTACATTTTAACCAGTGAACCACCACAGCTCTT
This sequence comes from Pituophis catenifer annectens, assembly GCF_029215685.1. NCBI lineage: Eukaryota > Metazoa > Chordata > Lepidosauria > Squamata > Colubridae > Pituophis > Pituophis catenifer. The sequence goes on along the minus strand of NW_027256884.1, from coordinate 117,450,647 downwards.
TTTATATATATATGTATATTGTATTTTGTATATGTGTATACAGAGAGACGCCTCATTTCAACCCTGAGCTATTTTCCTTCATTGGTACTAGCCAGCCTTTTTATTCCTCACCTCATCTCCAGAATCCACAACAGCCTGTATAACAAGACTTTCCCACCTATCTATACTGCCTAGTGGGGACCTGGCTCATTTGTCATGCACCAAGTAGAACTGGTTCTGCTATTGGAATCATTTACATGAGGAAAAAAAGGGGGCAGAATATACAAGTAGGTATTTACCAGTGGCTGAGAAAGTCTCATTAAGTCTTCTGGTGTGAAAGAGGATAATAAGCATCAAAAGCAATAGCAATAGCACTTAAATTTATATACCGCTTCACAGTGCTTTACATTCCTCTCTAAGAAGTATACAGAGTCAGCATATTGCCCCCAACAATCTCATGATTGGTTCTCATTTTACCAATCTCAGAAGCAGAGGTGGTATTCAGCCGGTTCGTACTGGTTCAGGTGAACTGGTTGCGGAAATCGCGAGTGGCCCCCCCACTCCCCCTGGCACTCTGTCATCCTATTTAGACACGTTTTTTAGGCCAGGCACATGCACGGAAGGCACACACGTGAGCATAGCGCCTGCATGGAAAGCTGGACGCATGCAAGGAAGGTGCGTGCGCGAACCGAGCATGTGCACCTGGGGGGCGAACCGATAGTAACAAAATATGAAACCCATCACTGCTCAGAAGCATGGAAGGCTGAGTCAACCTTAAACCACTGATGGCAGTCAGCGGAATTAGCCTGCAATACTGCATTCTAATCACTGTGCCACCGTGGCTCTTTTAAACTGCCGACTGTTCCATTTTTCTCCTTGGTTTTATGTTAAAAATGTTATGTTTTATTTTATGTTGAAAATTACTTTTGAGATCGTGAATTGGACTGCTGACAAAAGAGGCCATTGTTTATTCTCAACCACTAACCCTGAATGCTTAGGGGTCTGGGAAGAATAAAATACAGCTGTTTTTTTCTACCTTTTTGGAAACCTGGGTTTGTTAACGGTTACTCGCAGGTTTCTCCGTCAAGAGACTTTGACACAGTGGTATACATAATGCTCATTCCTCCTGTTTTAGATTGGGCTGAATAATGAGATTTGATCAAGGTCACTTGGCCAGCTTTCATTCTTAAGGGAGAGTGAGAACTCTAGCATTGATGGTATTACCTAGTTTGGTAATGAAACATCTGCAAGAAAACAATCAAGCTCAGAGAGCATTCCTTAGACTAGAACTTAGTGTCGCAGTTCCAAGTCTAGCACCTTCACCACCACATCAAACCAGCTATCCATCCATCCATCCATCCATCCATCCATCCATCCATCCATCCATCCATGTTTTCCAAATGGGTTTGTAACATAATTTCTTTTTGATATTTGTTGAACCTGCAGAGCTAAATTAGCTAAATTCATGTGACTGAATGACAAATTGTAAAGGAAATTTTAAAAACATGATTTTTTTTTCAATTGCATTCTTTCTGTACTGAATACAAAAAATGCTCCATTTAAAAACAGCAAAACAACTATCAGACTTCACAGTGAAAAATTGGTCGAGAGTTGCCAATGAATTTAAAGGTGCTATAACAAATCACCTTTTCATTTAATTATATGTAAAAAAAAAGAAAACCTAAACTTTTTTCCCACATTGATAAATAGCACAGTTGCTATTTTTAATCTTTTTGAATAATAGTTCTATTTCAGGTTCATTTACTTATGTTTTTTTTTTTAAAAAAGACCTCCAGAATTTGTGCATTTAACAGAGTTTGTCCTGTGAAAATAATCTGTTAATGTCTTTAAAAACCAAACATAAAGCAATAGAAAGTTCAGCAAAGTCTACTTGAAATTGCTACTTGGAAGTATGTTTGAAAACTAGTTAATCTCCTTAAATACCCAGTAATCTGACATTTCCTTAGAAAAAAATTAAATCAGTGTCTTGGCACTTTCATTAAAAAAGCATGTTTGATTCAGAGGTGAACTGCTGAGTTAAACAACCTGGTTTTTTTTAGACACAAAGCAGGGGATCGATTGAGCTGCTTCCTTTGAGTAAAAAGGGTTCAGGGGTGTCAACTCAAGGCCCAAGGGCCACATCCAGCCCACAGGGAGGAATTCTTTAGGGCTTTGGGGCAGGGGTGGGCTGCTGGGGGTTCACAGGGGTTCAAGAGAACCTCTAGCTAAGATTTTGTGCAGTTTGTGCAAATCCCACTCCTGGCTGGCCCCGCCCACGCTGCCCCATCGCTCACAGGAGTCCCCACGCGTCCAGTTTTGGATGCAGGTAAGTGCAAGGTGTCATGGAGGCTCGGGGAGGGTGAAAAATGGGCCTACCAGAAGTTTGGGAAGGGCTGGAAACAGGCCTGTTTCCAGCCTCCAGAGGGCCTCCGGAGCCTGGGGAGGCTGTTTTTGCCCTCCTGGAGGCTCGAGGAAAGCGTCTGGGGAGAGTAAAAATGTCCCCCCACCATGATGCAGGAGGCCAACTAGGCCACACCCACTATGGCCACACCCAGCCAGCAACTGGGCAGAGAACCCCTTGCTAAAATTTTTGAAGCCTACCCCTGCTTTGGGGCTGTTGTCTGCAGAGATACATTTTTCCAAAAATCAAGGAGTTTTCCTGGACATCTCCTTTTAGAGTATGCCCAGCAACCGTCAAAGTCCAAGGCTTTCTCAAAAACTTAATTCAAATATCAGATATTGGATGTTCGATCAATCTTAGAGCAAGACTGAAAGCTGAGAAGAAATCTGCAGATCGCAATGTGCATCCTCAGAACAACAGGTACTCTGTGTAGTCCAAGGAGATTCCAAACCTCCTAGGCAGAATATTGTAGATAAAAAGAATTTGCTTTTCAGAGTTAGCCTAACCCTCTCTAGTGTTTGAGAGTTTGGTGTATTCTTGTCTCATCAATGGATGGAGGAATATATTGTTTTTAGCTTTGAGAATAGATGTCACAGTCATTGTATACTCTTTCTGATTTTGTTCCCCTGGGCAGGATGGACAATCTGCATCCTAGTTTGTTTTAATTTTTGCAATCTGTATTTAATAATAATATTAACAACAACAACAACAACAACAATATTAATAATAACAAAAATAACAATAACAACAGCAATAATAATAATAATAATAATAATAATAATAATAATAATAATAATAATAATAATATAACTTTATTGTCATTGTACGTGTATACACAGTATACCCATACAACGAAATTCACTTAACACCCAAAGACCAGGTCCAATACACATAATAATTCCCAAACACACCCACACCCACCACAAATTCCTCACCCCTAAACCACCTAAATATCCACACAACAGACCAAGTAATTCTGTCCAACAGCTCACTGATGGTAGCCCTTTAGTTCATCGTTGAGTGCAATTATAGCTCTGGGATAAAAACTATTCAGAAAATGTGTGGTCCGAGTTTTAATTGTTCTGTATCTTCTGCATTTATATTTATAACCGTTGGATATTTGTATGTTTTATCATACTGTAAGTTACTCAGAATTGCCTTGAACCACAAGACGGGCAGTGAATAAATTTGGTAATGAAGCAAAGGTAGTACCAATAGTAGTAGGTGCACCAGGTGCAAACCCAAAACATCTGGAGCACCACTTAAATACTGTTGCATTAACAAAATCAGTCAATTGCAAAAGGCAGCTTTACTTGGAATGGCTTACATCCTACAACAATATCTTTAACACTAGCAAACATCCACATATGCCTATCCCAGGTTTTCAGCAAAAATGTAAAATAGGAATATGTGACCTTAGGACATTGCAAAGGCAGTAAATTCAAGCTGGTTGCTGAGTTCTCAACATGCAATCATACAGCCGTGGAGAGGGGGTTGAACTTCACAACTGGGTTATAGGAATCTCTTTTTTGGGGGGGGATCTGTTGTATTTTTGAAAGGTCTCCAAGTAGAGGACTACCTATAGTTTATTGTGAATCTCTTATCTTTGGGAGTTTTTCCTACCATAGAAAACTTCCTATTGGGTGAACCTGATTTATCTTTAACAGGTTGATGGAGACTAAGTGTTAGATTGTGCTGAAGAACCTAGGAAATCACTTTGTAAGTTTCCCAAGTTTAATGGATAAATCTGATAAATTTGAATTAGGGAAGTGTGTTATTTACTTTAAACTTCATTTGGTCATTCAGATCAGTGGTGGTATTCACTTACCTTCTCTACCAGTTCGCAAATGTGAGTGCGCGCATGCACAGAGCATCAAAAATAGGACGTGATGACCAGGGGTGGCTTCTATTTACCTTTACTACCGGTTTGCAACGGGAGCATGTGCGCTATTCTGCGCATGCACAGAACCTTCTGCGCATGCGTAGATCGTACCTTATGATGTCCAGGCAGGTGGGCGGAGCCTCCCGCTGCTTTTACTATGGTTCTCAAGAACCGGACAGAACCGGGAGCAACCCAGCATTGATGACAACGCCTGGGCCTTCCGCCACCGCCGCTACCAGTTTGCCCGAACTGGTTAGAACTGGCAGAATACCACCACTGATTCAGATGCCTTCTCTGTGCTACCTATGTTAACAAAGGTACCGAACAGAGAAGTGGAGCTGATTTAGTCAAGAATCAATTCATAAAAAAGGTTGTCTTTTTTCAGAATCGCCTTAAATCTGGGCCCTCATTTCCATTTAGTACAGAATTTGTATCTAATGGAAATGTAATTTTCACATGCCAATAAATCTGTTAGAGGGTAATGTCAAAAACACGGCAACAACAAGGGTGTGGATATAAGGGCAAGTCAATATTAATACATTTATCAGGCAAAACACTTTTGTTGAAATCTTCACCTAGTGTAATAATGTTAATCAGGAAACACTGATTAAGAAGATCAATACAATCTGTGTTTGACTAATGAGATTCATGTTTTGATAAAGACAGTCTTCTGATCTTGACTTTCTCATAAGGCAATCTATTTTCTTTCAATAAGCCAGACGGAGGATTCTTTTTGCATACTAAATTGAACTGAACTTGAAATAAGTAAATAAATATCTAGAAAAGGTTCGTTTCCCTGAATTCTAGGGTTGGAAAATTCAAGTATTTCAATGAGATTACTTGAAGGTGGAAGTCTCACAATCAGGAGGCTGTGAGTTCGATCCTAAGTAGAGGCAGATATTTCTCTCTCTGGGCACGATGAGAATATATCTGCTGAAACAATCTCCACATTGGTGACAGGAAGGGCATCCGGCCAGTAAACACTCGGCTCCATTCAGTTGCCTAAAACTCCACCCCGCAAGGGATTATGGGGTCTTAAAAAAAGATGATGATGATTACTTGAAGATGGAAGTGGTTTAGCATTTCTGTCTATTGTACAAAGTTATGTGCTATCAATGATTGTTTCTATAATAATTCAGTTCATAACGCTTCCACCACATCACAACCTCTTCTCCTCCTCCTCCTCCTCCTCCCATTTCATTTATTTTTGGGTTAGATTTTCTATCTTTATGCATGTATTGACTAACACTAAGTAATGTTTTACCAAGAAAGTATACCCCATGTGGTCAAACAAGGATCACAGATTAGTTTGCTTATGTCAGGCAGCATTTCATTGTAGACACCCTGACATTTACTATCAATAGTATTGACAATTCTCAGTACTTTTCAATCTTTTGTCTTTCAGGAGAGATTTCCTGTTACAAAAAGGTTGACAAGCTATCACACAAAAGAATTTACATCTATTTCAAAATATAAATCTTAGCAAAAAAAAAAAAAAAGCAATAGTGTTTCATTTTAAACCAGAGTGTGGCACAGATATAGGCAGATATCAGCTTAATTGCAGCCAATTCTTATTAAAATGCTAACAGAAGCTCCATTTTTCATTTTCAAGGTCTCTGGAGGACACAGTTGCTAACTTTTAGTTAAGAAATTTCCTCATTGCAATTCAGTCTGATCTGGTTCTAGATTGAAGTCTCCTCCAGAGGATTTCTAGCTTCTGCTGGAAACTGAAGAAATTGTATTTTTTGGAATGGATGGTTTTAAGTGACCCATTTCAATTGCCTACATTGCTCTTAGCATAGCATCATTTTGAGACATTAAAAGGAGTCATGGTCAATTGATCCCTGGAAGAAAAGCCTATAAAATTATTTTTTTTCCCTATAGGGTTAATCAAATTCATACAAAAGGGTCTATGACAAACTCAAGGCCCACGGGCCGAATTCGGCCCCCAATGTGGTCAATCAGGCCCATGGCGCCATCCTAGTAAATGTAAGGGGCTGGCCCATGTCACTTTGGCCCAATCTACCCAATGCAAAGAGGAAACATGCCAGCAGTTTGGGGAATGGTGTCAAGATGGCCACGCCCAGCCATTTGGCCACCCCCACCCAGTCAGCCACCCCCACCCAGCCTCCCGAGGTCAACCACAGCCCTGATGCAGCCCACAATGAAATTGAGTTGGACACGCCTGGTCTATGAGGCCGTTTGTTCTCCAGAACACTTCATTAGGCAAATCTTATGGTTTTTATAGAAGAAAGCAGAATTTTGAAAACATCAGGTTGGGTGTTTAGAATTATGAGTTTCATGCTTCACATCAGTCCCCATACAGGGCCAGTCAACCAAATGCAGGCAGGATCAAATTAAGGTGGCTTAAATATTATTCTTAATGGAGAGCACTAAATGGTAAGGAAATGGCAGCTTCCCTGTTCTAATAACCTGTAGTACATGGTCAGGAGCTTCTAATGCATCACCCATGAATGATTGCAAGCCTACAGAAACAATATCCACCAGAACAGGAAGGCAGAGTGTGTCATGAGTACCATCAGTTAGGGATATACAACTGGTGAGGCCATCCAAAAGGGCCTTCTTGGAACATCATCATCCTGAGGTACACTTGACCCCCACCCTGTTAATTTTCTGGAAGGCCTAAAACATGGTTTTGTCACTGGATAACCTGATAAAGTGGCTGATTTGATTGTGCTCTTGTTGCCACTAGTGGGTTTTTTTTTATGGGCTTTATAAACTGGATTTTTAAATGTTTTAAGCCACCTGGAGTCGCCTATGTGTGAGTTGAGTGGTTATGTGAATTTGCTTAATGAATAAAAATAAATAACTTGACCTAAATCCTTAAATTATAAAGGCCACAGTGGCCTAGCAGTTAAGACACTGACTTTTTTGACTGGAAAGCTGGCAGTTCAAAACCCAAGCACTGAGGGACGGGGTAAGCTCCCATTCCTATCCCAGCTCCTGCCAACCTATCAGTTCGAAAGCCTGCGAATGAGAGTAGATAAACAGGTACAACTTTGGTGGGAAGGTAACTTGTGCCTCGGTGTATAGTCATACTATCTACATGGACATGGAAGCATCTTCAGACAACGCTGGCTCCCTCGGCTAAGAAAAAGAGATGAGCACTGCCCCCTAGAGTCAGACACAACTGGAGAGGGGAAACATTTAAATCCTTAAATAAACAAAGCCAGATAATAATTTTGGTTTTATTCCGGAATTGCAGTAGAATTGTGTATTCATACCTAGTGATTAGAGAGGATTATATTTTCCAGTATGGGGTCCTAGATTATGAATATTTAAAAGAGTAGCTATCTTGCTCTTTCTTTCAGTTTGCAAGGCTTGGGGTACAAGTCGGGGACTATGAATTTGAATCATCCTTTAGGCACAGAAGCTGGCAGGGTGCCTTTCATACACGGCTATTGTTGTGTGCACAACAGGAAGAGGGAGCAATTTATATTCTGCCCTGTGCTGAAATATTTCTTTCCTACACATTGCAATCCAACATTATTAGCAATACTGAAAGATGCTCAACAGTATTGCAGAGGGAGAATTTGACCTTGTGACCTTCTAACATGCCTTTATATTTTGGCAATGGCCTTGCAAAATGGTGCTGTGTTTAAACATTGAAATAATCAATTTCCTTGCAGGAGTATTAACACCTGAATCTAACAGGAGATGTGTGAAATTTCAGTATGCATGTATTTAAGCTTGAGACGACAAAAAAAAAAAAAAAAACCAAATCTGGGATCACACTGTTGAATAAAAGGTGCTGGGGGAAAAAGGTAACAAGCCCCAATTATGCTTGAATTAATGACCTAAAAGCATTCAGTAAATTAGCTTTCCAAATTTATCCTCTGTTCCCTTAGGTGATCACGCAGAAAGGCAGGCTAACATGGGTTGAGGGAACAAGGAAGCTTTTAACAAGCGGAGGCATTTCAGAATTATTCTAACACATTCTTTCTGGGCTAATGTACTTTTTGCCCTCTCCACAGGATATGTGTCATTTTTGGCACAGCATCCAGCAGAAAACAAAATTTTATCGCTAGATTTCAGCTGGCCCTGACAAAGTGTTATCATTGGTCTATTTGGCGCCCTAACGTCAAAAATACGCGTAGAACTGGGACACAGAGTCTGCCCTTGTGATTTTCTCCAAGTAGCTTAGTGAAGCACTATTCCAGACAATGACACTGGACTTTAGAGCTGAAGTCCAAGGCACTCCCTGATCAGACAGAATCAGCCAATGTGGGCTGTGTGAATTAAGCCCAGTCAATTCTTAAGCCTGCAAAAGCACGTTGAAATTTCCATTGCACGTATCACCATCCATCCCTTGAATTAATTTTTTTCAAAAAGACGTTTTATAGTGAGGGTGCACCCTGTTCGTTATACATTGGTTGCACATATGGCTGAATATATGGAGAGAATTCACAGCTGAATGTACAGCTAAAATATAACCTTGTATTTTATTATATATATATATATTGTGTGTGTACGTGTGTGCATGTGTATATATATATATGTGTGTGTATGTATGTATGTATATGTGTGTATCTATCAGTGGTGGGTTTCAAAATTTTTTACTACCGGTTCTGTGGGTGTGGCTTCATGGACGTGGCATGGCATGGCTTGGTGGGCATGGCAGGGGAAGGATATTGTAAAATCTCCATTCCCACCCCACTACAAGGGAAGGATACTGCAAAATCCCCATTTCCTCCCGATCAGCTGGGACTTGGGAATAGAAGGGGGAGGGGCCAGTCAGAATTTTTACTACCGATTCTCTGAATTACTCAAAATTTCCACTATTGGTTCTCCAGAACTGGTCAGAACCTGCTGAAACCCACCTCTATGTACGTGTGTATATACATGAGCAAACATAAAACCATCCAATCAACAAAAAGAAAAAGAAACAAATCAGATCCCTAAAAAAATATTTTAATATCTGTTTATCTGTGTCGTCAGGACCACTTGAGATGGGTGTGGAGCTTTCTTGGAACTGCTGAAAGGACTGTGTGGTTGACTGGAGATAGATGATGGCCCCCTCTGTTGAGAAAGGGCTGTTCAATTTTGACATAGATGGCCTCTTTGACCCCTCTTTCAAACCAGCTGTCCTCTCTGTCCAAAATGTGGACTTTGCTGTCTTCAAGGGTGGACTGTGTCTTTTAAATGCAGATGGACTGCTGAATCTTGTTGTGATGGGTTTGTTCTCCTATGTTGTGTCAGTCAGTCAATACTTATTACAGTCAAAGGCCAGTACAATTAAAAATACTCCAGTTAAAGGAGCCTCCAGTTAAAAATTCTAGAATAAAATAATAACAAATAAAATATGTTAAAATCATAATTTGGTATCCAATCTGTCAGTTGCATGTGAACAAAAACACAGATGTAATATTATATCAAGATATGATGTAATATTAATCTTTAAATTGTGAAGGCCTATTGTCATTAGGTATTAAAATGCAACAATAAGGTGCATAAGGTGATAAGACCAAAAGATTTGCTGCATTAACAGTGTAAAATAGATGGATTAATCATCAGATTCCAATCCATTTTTAGTGGTTCTGCGCAGAATCTAGCTTCCTGCGCTCTGACTACCATTCGTCTTTAACTAGCCACTGAAGATAAACAGTGTTGGAATGGCCAGGAAAACTACCCTTGAAGTGTGCAGCTTCATATTTTACACAGTGCTTGCTTCTGCTGCCAAAATGTGAATTGTGCCCCATGGCCCAGAAACTACAAATTAGGCCCTACATCAGAAAAAGCAAAATGTAACAATCTAATGAATCTTATGAGGAGAAAAGCAGAAGCAGAGTTCTGATACTGCAAATGTTCTCAAATGTTTCCACTCAGGATTCTTGTCCCTTGACTGAGTTGCTGTTTATGGAATAAGTTGCCAATGGACTCATTCTGTTACTTTTGGTAACAGATTTATCTTATCTTCCATTCCTTTGGCAATCACCCTCCAGTCTCTCGTAATTCCAAGCTTCCCACAACCATCACGGTTTTAAGCGTTCAGAGGAGTTATTGAATATAAATCAGGGGTGGGATTCTACCAGTTCAGGCCGGTTTGGGCAAACCAGTAGCTCCGACGATCAGCTGGGAGTGAACTGGTTCACCCCAATGATCAGATGGGCTCACCTGCCGGCCCACACTATTTTCCTACCTTTATCTTCTCAGCTGATTTGCGCGGCAGAGCAGATTGCTGCCCCTCAGCTGTGTTTCTCCTCCGAAGAAACACGGAAGTGAAGATTTCTTCGAAGTGTGTATGCGCGCAAAGCTCACGATCACCGCACCGGTTGTTAAACTGGGAGGATCCCACCACTGGGATGTGACAGTTGTTTAGTTATGTTCTAAACAACTTTAGTTATGTTCTATAACAGTGGTCCCCAACCTTTTTATTGCCGCGGACCAATCAGCCTTTGATAATTTTACCGTGGCCCGCTGAGCGCGCGCAGGGGTGGGGGCTTTGGGCCACACGTGCGTACCTGCACGGGGCTCTCTTCCCTGGAGCCTTTGCACACGGCCCAGGAGCTTTTGCGCATGGCCCAGGAGCCTTTGCGCTGCAGCGTTCATGTCCCCCGGCCGCTGCGCGGCCCGGTGCCAGGTACTCCACGGCCCGGCACCGGTCCGCGGACCGGGGGTTGGGGACCACTGTTCTATACAACTGCTGAAGACCAGAAGGTGGGAATGAAAATGATTGCGTCAATGACTACCATGTAGGCTGACTGAGCTGGTTGAGCTTTGATTATTCTGATAGCCTGGTGAATGGTTTCTAGTGTTCAATACGGCATCTATTTTTGTTTTTCAGAACTATATAAAAGCTAGGTGAATAGATGCCCGAACTATATAGCTCAACTTTCTCCCACCTTATGTGCAAACCAAACTCTGCCATGTTTAATCAGCTGAATAGCTTCCTTTTTTTATTTACACGTAGGGAACATCTGCCATTAATCACATTACAGGGACCTGATCTCAAGATTAAAGAAACATAATAAATAAAATTGTTTGTGAATTTGTATATTCATGGGAAATTGATTTATGACCAAGGAGAAGGCAGAATCATTTGGCTTTGCTTGCCCATCTGTGAAAAACAAATATTGCATGTTCTAATTTTACATTATTATCTGTCATTAATGAGATTTTCAATTAAGCTGTAAGCACCATAAAAGAGAGGGGTTTTTTTTAAAAAAAAAAGTTTTTACTGGAATAATGTAGAATATTTATTTTAAGGGCATTGTTTTGATTGTAAGGCCATAACAGGGGTGAAATGCTCCCGGTTCGGACTGGCTCGGGCGAGTAGGTAGCGATGGCGGTGGGCAGTTCGGAGAACCAGTAGCAAAAATTGCTGCCCCCACCCCCGATGCCCAGTTGAGCCGCACGATCATCAGAGACTTTTTTTTCTTTTAAATGGCTCTGACCAGCCAAATTCTGAGTATCCCAGCTGAGTTGCCTGCTAATCAGGCAACTCAGCTTGGATCGCCAGAGCCATGTAAAAGAAAAAAACTTTTTTCCTTTTAAATGGCTCTGACGTCCCTCTCCCCCCTTCAGCTTGCTTACCTTAGCTGCTGGTTGCAATGCCTTGCTGTAATCCCTGCAATTGATTGGATCAGCAAGCAACTGAATCTCCCTGTCTGCAATCAAGCAGGCAGGGAGTTGTGGACTTCAACTCCCAGAATTCCTCAGCCAGCAAAGCAAAGCTGGCTGAGGAATTCTGGAAGATGAAGTCTACAAGTCTTAAAGTTGCCAAGGTTGGAGACCCCTGTTCTATTGGGTAAGATTTTTCCCCTGTGGGAGCTTTAAAAAAATAGTTAATTGGGGTTTTTTTTAGTTGTTCTTTTTTTAGACCTAGCCATTTAAAGTTTAGGAAGTTTTAAATTTAGCTGCTTTTATATAAAAATAAAAATAAATAAAAATAAAATAATATTTGTGCACCTTTCTGAGATTTAGTGTGTTTCTGTAGTGTTTCACTCTAACTACACAAACACACAAAATCTCACAAAGCTGTATGTGGAATTTTGTGTGTGTAAAGTGTGAAAGTTGTTTTTTTGGGCTTTTTGTGGCTGTGTGAGGTTCCTGCTTGTTGCAGGGGCCATTTTGGGTCTAGCACAGCTGCTTTTACATTGTGGGTGAGCCAGTTGTGTTGTGTTGTGTTGTGTTGTGTTGTGTTGTGTGTGTGTAAAGTGTGAAAGTTGTTTTGGGGGCTTTTGTGGCTGTGTGAGGTTCCTGCTTGTTGCAGGGGCCATTTTGGGTCTAGCACAGCTGCTTTTATATTGTGGATGAGCCAGTTGTGTTGTGTTGTGTTCTGTAGGTTAAAAAAGGGCAAAGAAGTGACATTGACTTGGCCATGCCCACCTTACCAACAAGCCACGCCCTCCCAGTCACCTTACCACCAAGCCACACCCACTAATTAAGCCACTCCCATAGAACCGGTAGCAAAAAAAATTAGATTTCACCCCTGGGCCATAATAGTAATAGCATGAATTTTTATCCAGTGTTTTCCTGAGAGTTCAGTGATGTTCATTTAGTGTTGTAAATCTAGATATACCTCCCTCCAGGGGTGAAATCCAACAGGTTCTGACAGGTTCTGGAGAACCGGTAGTGGAAATTTTAAGTAGTTCAGAAAACTGGCAAATACCACCTCTGGCTGGCCCCAAAGTGGGGAGAGAATGGAGATCCTTCCCCTGCCACGTCCACCAAGCCACGCCCACAGAACCAGTAGTAAAAAAATTTGAATTTCACCACTGCCTCTCTCCCTTTCTTCCACCTTTCTTTAGCTATTTTGTTTTCCTCCAGTTTGCTCTAGTAGTTAAACAGCCTGGAAACCAGGAAACGGTGAGTTCTAGTTTCATTTTAAACATGAAAACCCGCTGAGTAAGTTTAAACCAGTTACTCTGTTTTAGCTCAATTCATCTCATACAAGGTTGTTGTTATGGGGGGAAATAGGAAGAGGTATTATGCATGTTCTCCACCTTGAGTTAATTATAGAAAAATAATAATAAAGTTAGGATATAAATAAAGTTAATGAATAAAAATAACAATTATTCTCTTCCTTTCTCCCCAGAGCATTTCATTGCACTGAGAGATAGTGACGGATCGAAGATAATCCGGTCATACATGATTGACGATGGTTCTGCATCTTGGTCTTTGTCGAACATTTTAGCCATTACACTACATTTGCCCTCTTTGTCTTAATCTCTAAAATTTGGCATTCTTGTAGGATTTCAGGCATATATCATCCTTTTTCTCTTTCTCCTCTTTTTTTTCATCATCAATTTGCGTTTTATTACCTAAATGTGTAGGGAAATCACATGCACAATTTCTGCAGACGTGGTCAGTAGAGGGGGCATGCATAAGTGCGCTAACATGCCTATCGTCCCAATCATTGTATTTTTATTCTTTGAGTCTTGTTCTCATTTTTGTTTGACAAATTCTAATAAATAAATAAGTAAGTAAGTAAGTAAGTAAGTAAGTAGAAAGTCTTCCATAACCAAAATCTCAAGAGCAAGACTATTATTTTATTATATTTATTTTATTATTTATTATTTTATTATTTTTATTTAATGTTTATTTTATTTTTATTTTATTATTTATATCACACCTCTATTACTTTATAAATAACTCAAAGTGGGAAACATACCTAATACTCCTTCCTCCTCCTATTTTCCCCACATCAAACAGCCCTTCTGGTGAGTTGGTCTGAGGGACAGTGACTGGCCCAAAATCACCCAGCTAGTTTTCATGCCTAAGGTGGGACTAGAATTCACAATCTCCTAACTTCTGGCTTGGTGCCTTAGCCTCTAGACCAGTGTTAGTGAACCTTTTCAGCCGAAACGGTAGCCCGCGTGGAGGGGGGGCAGTGCCAGAAAGTGGAAGATCAGCTCCCCAGCATGCACACACAGGAACTCCGGAAACCAGAAGAGCAGCTCCCCGGCACTCATGTACGCGTCGGAAAGCTGTGCTTCTGGTTTCTGGCATGCGCATGCATGCCAGCCATCCAGCCTTCCACTTTCTGGCATGCATGCACGCATGAGGACCAGCTGGCCAGTACACATACGCACACTGGAAACTGGAAGCTTAGCTTCCCCGTGCACACACACGTGCCAAGGAGTTGCTCTTCCGGTTTCCAGCACTCCCACATGCATGATAAAGTCGCTCAGATTCGGGAAGGCTTGGACTCTGACTGGGTGAGTCCAGGGGGGGAGATGGGGGTAGGTCTTGAGAACATTATCTGGGAAGAGTTTGACCCTGTGGCTCCCGAGGACATGGACAAGATTCTGGGTAGGCTTAGTGCTGCCACATGTTTATTGGACCCGTGTCCCTCCTGGTTGGTACTGGCCTCCTGGGAGGTTACACGAGGCTGGCTCCAGGGGATTATAAATGCTTCTCTGAGTGAGGGGACCTTTCCTGCCGCCTTGAAAGAGGCAGTGGTGAGGCCCCTCCACAAGAAGCCTTCCCTGGACCCAGCTGTATTAGCAAATTACCGTCCGGTCTCCAACCTTCGCTTTGTGGTGAAGCTTGTTGAGAGTGTGGTGGCACGACAGCTCCCCCAGTACCTGGATGAAACTGTCTATCTGGACCCTTACCAGTTGGTCTTCAGACAGGGGTACAGCACAGAAACGGCATTGGTCGCATTGGTGGATGATCTCTGGAGGGCTCGGGACAGAGGTTGTTCCTCTGTTCTGGTCCTATTAGATCTCTCAGCGGCTGTTGATACCATCGACCATGGTATCATGCCGCAGCGGTTGAGGGGGTTAGGAATAGGGGGCACTGTGTTGTGGTGGTTCTCCTCCTACCTCTCCAACCGCTCACAGTTTGTGTTGGCAGGGGGGCAGAGGTTGACCTCGAGGCACCTCTCTTGAGGGGTGCCGCAAGGCCCTTCTGTTCAACATTTATGTGAAGCTGCTGGGCGAGATCATCTGTGGTTTTGGAGTGAGGGTACATCAGTACGCTGATGACACTCAGCTGTACATCTCCACCCCAGACCATCCCAATGATGCCCTTGATGTGATGTCCCGTTGCCTGGAGGCCGTATGGGTCTGGATGGGGAGAAATAGGCTCAGACTCAACCGTTCCAAGACCGAGTGGCTGTGGCTACCGGCGTCCCGGTATAGTCAGCTGATGCCATCACTGTCTATAGGGGGTGAATCTCTACCCCCCACAGAGAGGGCTCGTAATCTCGGCGTCCTCCTGGATGCACGGCTGTCTTTAGAAGAGCATATGACATCCGTGGCCAGGGGGGCTTTCTTTCAGGTTTGCCTGATTTGCCAGTCGCGTCCCTTTCTGGACCGGGACGCCTTGCGCACAGTCACTCATGCCTTGTTACCTCCCAGCTGGACTACTGTAATGCTCTCTACATGGGGCTCCCCTTAAAGAGCACTCGGAAGCTCCAACTGGTCCATAATGCAGCCGCGTGGGTAATCATGGGTGCAACTCGTTGCACCCATGTAACACCTCTCCTGCGCGAGATGCACTGGCTCCCAGGGTCTTCCAGTTTACCACCTTTAAAGCGCTCCATGGCTCAGGACCTGGGTACCTACGAGACCGCCTTCTGCCACCGATAGCCTCCCAGTTCGCTCCCACAGAGAGGGACTCCTCAGGGTGCCGTCGGCCAAATTATGTCAGCTGGTGACACCCAGGGGGAGAGCCTTCTCTATGGGAGTCCCTGCCCTTTAGAATGAACTGCCCCCGGATGTACGCAAGATCTCTGATCTCCGAGTTTTTTGCTGTGCTCTTAAGACCCTGCTCTTCCGACAGGCAGGGCTAGCTTCATAATTGAGTTTTAAATTCAGAATTCTTAAATTTTTGGGGTTTTTAGCTAATTGGCCTTAAATGTAATACTTTTAATAATTTTTTAAATTTAAATTGTGATATTTGTATTGTGTTTTTACCTGGCTGTACACCGCCCTGAGTCCTTTGGGAGAGGGGCGGTATAGAAATAAAATTATCCTATCCTATCCTATCCTATCCTATCCTATCCTATCCTATCCTATCCTATCCTATCCTATCCTATCCTATCCTATCCTAAGAAAACCAGCTGGTCGGTGTGCATGCATGTGCCGGAACCCAGAAGAGCAATGGGCAATGGCTTGTGTGCCTGGAGAGATGGCTCTGTATGCCACCACTGGCACACATGCCATAGGTTCTCCATCATGGCACTGGACCAAACTGACATGCCCTTAATAGTGAAAATTTATTGTCCTTCACTAAATTTTTTAGGAAGAGTTTCCTCAGAATGAATCTCTTCAGGTTTTAATTAATGCGTGAGAAGTCAGGGAGGCTGTAGATACTGGAATCATGATAAAGGAATAAAAGATAAACAGAATACTCTTTACTGGTAGCCTTATCATCAGATGGGCAAGAACAAAGCTCTGCACCCATCAGACTTCATTCATCACACCAAAGAAGAACTGATTGGAAAAATACAGGAGAGAACATTTCTGTGTACAGCCCTTTTCTTTTCACCCACAAAAAAAATAATTGGATTAATGAGGAAAAGAAAAGATCAGTTACTCTAATGCAAAGATGAAATGAGAAAAAACACTCCAAAAGATTTAGATTTAACCATTGTCAGGTACTGGTTTTTTTTTTATCTTGCTGGATGAAACAAACAAGAAAAGATAAACAAGTTAGAATCTAGAGGTATCTACAGAGAAAGCTCAAAACAGGTAATAGGATAGAATAGAAGCACAGTTAAAGCCTTGTTTCTCATGCATGAAGACTCAGTTACAAAAGAGACATGGCATTGACTGTGCAGTCATGTTGCCATGTTGCCATATTGCCCACCTACCTAGCTAAATATTTTAGTCCAGAGATTTAGGGGCAGGGTTTCCCTTAGAAAACACAGGATTTTTATAAAATCACCCTGTGACTTTTTCAATTGAAGAACAAGTTGATTAGCAGCTTTCCTTCCTTCCTTCCTTCCTTCCTTCCTTCCTTCCTTCCTTCCTTCCTTCCTTCCTTCCTTCCTTCCCAAAGAATAAATCACTGTAGCATGCTTTCTATTTCAAGAATGCTAATTATTATTAATATTCACATTAGCCAAAGACAGGAACCAGCCTGAAAGAGCTGTATAATAAGATTCCCACATAAGCTAGCCTTTAATTTTCAGAGTCACTGCAACGGAAAAAGAATTTTTGAAGTATAATAAGCAAAAGTTGTCCAATAGTCTGACCCACGTCTTTTCCATTAAGCAATAAAGAAGCACTTAAGCCCAATAATCTTATCCAATAAATGCAGTCTCAGAAGGCTAATGAGGCTCATGTTATTTAAGCTGACAACATCCCTCGTTTAATTAAACAAAATAAACATATGGGAATGGAATGTTGCTACCCTACTGTCAATTTTTGTTTGCTTCTTTGAAAAAATAAAAAAAAATAAAAACCTATAAAGTTGAGTATAACTAATAGTGATAGGAAACAAAAGATACATTCCCTCTCCCTATTTTTCAGGTCAACAGAAACTTCTTCCAGTTTTATTAGTTGAAAATAAAATGTCTCTGCATTTTCCTACCAGTGTTTATATAGCTAGATGGCTAGATAGATGTAGATATAGATATAGATATAGATATAGATATAGATATAGATATAGATATAGATATAGATATAGATATAGATATAGATATAGATATGATATAGATATAGGGAAAATACTCCAGGGCAAAATGTAGCATTATTTTAGTTTGTTAGTTAGAAGTTGGCCAAGGAGTATGTCAGAATCTTCTGACTTTCAGTGTCAAATCATCCCTTCTTCTTGGCTTCCATAATTTATCTCAGTCCCATAGAAAGAAATCATGAGAAGACTTTTCTCACTGGGTTGCTTTAGACAGCCAGCCAGATAGGCATCAGTGTGATGGAAAGATGTTTAACAGAAAGTAATAAGCAGAACTGTAGTACCCTCCATCACTTTTAATAATATACCCTATTTCCTCAAAAATAAGACCTCCCTGGATAATAAACCCAATCGGGCTTTTGAGCGCATGCACTAAAATAAGCCCTCCCTGAAAATAAGCCCTCTCTGAAAATATTTAAACACATGTGCAGCTGGTCCCCGCCATTTCTTCTGGTTAAGGTTAGGGAGACAGAGCTGGAAATCAGGTAAGACGGCAAGAAGAGCTCCACATGCCCCAAAATAATAAGACCTCCCTGAAAATAAGGCCAAATGCTTATTTCGGGGTTCAAAAAAATATAAGATAGGGTCTTATTTTCAGGGAAACATGTAGCAAATAACTTCAAAGGCCTACTAAGAAGGCATCAATCCTTAGTAAGATCACACCTGGAATACTGCCTCCAGTTTTGATCACCACATTACAGAAAATATGTTGAGACTTTCGAAAAAGTGCAGAGAAGAGCAACTAAGATGGCCTGGAGACTAAAACATATGAAGAAAGGTTAACGGATTTGGGTATGGCTAATCTAGAGAGAAGAAGGAGTAGGTTTGAATGGCTTGAACGATATAAGTATTCCAGTGTTTGAGGAGCTGCCACAAAGAAGAGGGTGATGAACTTATTTTCCAAACTACTAGAAGACAGGACAAGAAACAACGGATGAAAACTAATCAAGGAGAGAATCAACCTGGAAATAAGGAGAAACTTCCCAACTGAGAGAACAATTAACCAGTAGAACAGCTTGCCTTCAGAAATTGTGGGTGCTTCATCCCTGGAGGTTTTTAAGAAGAGGCTGGACAACCACTTGTCTGAAATGGTATAGGGTCTCCTGCTTGAGCAGAGAGTTGGACTAGCAAGGGGTTGGACTAGAACCACTGGCCCCAACCTTTGCGGCCTGGTGGCATGGCTGGGGTGGGAGAGGGGACCTGGCCAACATGAGTGAGTGGAGCTGTGCATATGGATGCGTGCCAGCCCACCACTCGTGTGAATGTAGTTGCACATGCATGCTGGCATGCCTCTCACGCAACCCGGTTCTGAATAGGCCACGGACCAGTAGTGGTCCATGGCCTGTGTGTGTGTGTGGGACCTCTGGACTAGAAGACCTCAAATGTCCCTTTCAGCTCTATTCAGACTTATCCTCAACTGCTTTGGAGATAAGGGAGAGTAACTGAAGATACCTTTGCAAACTATGAAATCTTTTGTGAAACTGCAAGGCAGGGTTTGACCCAGAATTAAGGGAAATTATCTTTCTATCTATCTATCTATCCATCCATCTATCATCTATCTCTCTATCTCTATCTCTATCTATCTATCTATCTATCTATCTATCTATCTATCTATATCTATATCTGTCTCTATCTATCTATCTATCTATCTATCTATCTATCTATCTATCTATCTTTATCTATCTCTATCTATCTTTATCTGTCTCTATCTATCTATCTATCTATCTATCTATCTATCTATCTATCTATCTATCTACATTTAGGGCTGTGAAAGAGATGCTTCATAATGCATGAATACATGGATGAAGTGCATGAATACATGGATGAAGTGCATTGATATTAAAACAGACTTGTTGCAAGGTTTCTGTAAATGCTTTGGAATTTACTCCTGATTTCCTCTGCATATTATGTACGCGCAGCTCATTTGCTACCCTGAGGGGGAAAAAAAAAAGCAATTAAAGAATATTCAACATGCACACAGAGATAGCTGTTTGCATCTTGCAACTGCCGTAACAAATTGCAAAATGATAACATGCATGGGTTCCCATGCAGCAAAAATATCTTATGTACAGAGAACCCTTGACTTAGGACCACAATTGGGACCAGCATTTCTGTTGCCGAGCAACAGATTTTACAACTTTCTTTGTCAGGGATTTTTAGCTGTGAAGTGAATCATGTGCTAGTGAAATGAATCTGGCTTCCCCCATTGACTTTACTTGACCACAGCTGGTGTCAGGGTTCCAAGTAATAGATCCATATCAAGCAAAACTCCAAGGCAGGTAGATTCTTCAAAGAATAGTTTTATTGGAAATATCACATTGGCACATATCTGGTGAAAACTGACTCTGAAAGGTCCCGCAGTTTTCGCATAATTAAAAGAAAAAGTTTTTCCCTCAATCCCAAAAACAATCAGTCACATGGTCCAATCAAGGCACTGTCTGATGGTCTGATGACATCACTACTCCTTCCTCCAACCAGGTGTGAGAACGTTCTTGGTTCAATCTGGGTTTTCATTTTACTGACCTCAGAAAGATGAAGGCTGACTCAACCTTCAGCCGGTGAGACTTGAACTGCTGGCAGTTGGCAAATTAGCCTGCAGAAACTGCATTCTAACCACTGCACCACTATGGCTCTTGTCAGAATATTAATGACTGGGAAGACATGGTAACAAGGTCAGCCAATGAATAGGCATGGCAACAGATCAGCCAATGGGAGCTGAATTAGAAACTGAAACTGGAAGGAGGCTGGGTGTGGCTCAGCTCTGTGTGTGTGCTGAGAACTGAAATTAGTCTGTATTAAGCTCTGCTTAATACTGAGTGCTGTGCTGAAAACTAGTCTGCTGCTGGAACTAAAAGCAATCTCTTCTCTGCCTGTGAATCTGCTGTTGGTATTGTACATTTATTCCTGTGTTATTATGTATATAAAGAAGTTAATGAATCCTGCTGAATCAATTATCTGTGTATGTTCACTGGATTTGATTTTTGCAACAAACTCTGACATCTCTCCCTTCCCCACCCCCTCTCTCTTTTGCAAATGGTGAGTCTCGAATGCTGCAACTATTGTAAATACAAGTCAATCACCTGAATTTTGATCACGACTGAAGATGCTATAACAGTTGTAAAGGCAAGGACCTGTTGTAAGTTATTTTTGTTTTCAGAACCATTGTAACTTTAGCCACTAAGTGAATTGTTGTAAGTGGAGGACTATCTGTATGTAATCGGAGTCTGCTCTTGGATGTCTGGTGCACTGTAGCTGTCCTTATTGCTCGTGCTTGTTCTCCAGCTGTGCAGGTGAAAGTTGCAGCAACAAACTCAGGACCTGGGTACTTGCGGGACCGCCTACTACCACCAATAGCCTCCCACCGGCCGGTAGGCTCCCATAGAGAGAGCCAAACAATGCCGACTGGTGGCCCCCAGGGGGAGAGCCTTCTCTGTGGGGGCACCAACTATCTGGAACGAGCTCCCCCCAGAGATACGGAGGATCCCGGATCTGCGCACCTTCCGCCGCGCCTTAAAGACCTTTTTATTTCACCAGGCGGGCCTGGCCTAATTTTCTCCCTCTTTTATAAAAGATTTTTAATTTTTTAATTTTTTAGTATTTTATATATTCAAATTTGAAATTAGGTTTTAAATTGATTGGGGTTTTAATTTGTCTGGGCCAAAACTATTTAATTTGATTTTAATTCCACTTTTAAATTTTGTATATATGTATTTTATTGTTTGGCTGTGCACCGCCCTGAGTCCTTCGGGAGTAGGGCGGTATAGAAATAAAATAAAATAAAATAAATAAATAAATAAATAAATAAATAAATAAATAAATAAATAAATAAATAAATGGCATTTGTCTAGCAGGAAACTGGGGAGTAAAAGAGTAATAAACTTCCTGTCTTACTCACAGAGCCAAAGTGTCACACAATGCACAGAGGGAAGAAGGGAGGGCTTCCCTTCATCTTTGCAGTATTTAACTTGTCACTTCTATAATATTTTCAGCGCTCCAAAGGCTGATCACTTCATCCGTCTTCTCTGGTCAGAAATCAAAAGGTGACCAACTTTTGAACCAGCCTCTGCGCTTTTATTGTAGCAGCACTTGGATCTTCAGAAATCAGCAAGCTAAAGTCTGGGGTGGAAAGAAATTCCTATTTTTTCTAAAGTTGTAAAAATAGGAATTTTTGTAGCCTGTGTGGTTTTGTTTTGTTTTTCTTCTCTTGCTCATTTGTAGAACAGGAATAGGAATAGGAATAGGAATAGGAATAGGAATAGGAATAGGAATAGAATGGAATGGAATGGAATGGAATGGAATGGAATGGAACGGAACGGAACGGAACGGAACGGAACGGAACGGAACGGAACGGAATGGAACGGAACGGAACAGAACAGAACAGAACAGAATAGAATAGGAGTTGGAAGGGAATTTGGAGGTCTTCTAGTCCAACTCCCTGCTCAGGCAGGAAACCATTTCAGACAAATGGTTGTCCAATCTCGTTTTAACAACCTCCAGTGTTGGAGCATCCACAACTTCTGGAAGCGAGTTGGTCCACTGATTAATTGCTCTAACAGTCAGGAAATTTCTCCTTAGTTCTAGGTTGCTTCTCTCCTTGATTAGTTTCCATCCATTGCTTTTTGCCCTGCCCTCAGGTGCTTTGAAGAATAGGTCAACTCCCTCTTCTTTATGGCAGTCCCTTAGATATTGGAACAGAGGTGGGTTGCAGCAGGTTCTGACCAGTTCTGGAGAACCGGTAGCAGAAATTTTGAGTAGTTGAGAGAACCGGTAGTAAAAATTCTGACTGGCCCCACCCTCATCTATTCTCTGTCTCCCAAGTCCCAGATGCTAAGGGAGGAAATGGGGATTTTGCAGTATCCTTCCCCTGGATTGGGGAGGGAATGGAGATTTTACAGTATCCTTCCCCTGCCACGTCCACACCCACCAAGCCACACCGATAGAACTGGTAGTAAAAAATTTTGAAACCCACCACTGTATTGGAAGAATACCATCATGTTATCTCTAATCCTTCTCTTCATTAGACTAGACATACCCAGTTCCTGCAAGTATTCCTCATGTTTTAGCTTCCAGTCCCCTAATCATTTTTGTTACTTTTCTTGGCACCCTTTCTAGGGTCTCAACATCTTTTTTACATTGTGATGACCAAAGCTGGATACAGTATTCCAAGCCTGATCTTATCAAGGCATTATAAATTGGCCTTAATACTTCACATGATCTTGATCCTATCCTTGTGTTAATGAAACCCAGGACTGTGTTGGTTTTATTTATCATAACTGATCATTAGTGTTATGTTATGATAAATAACATGATACGATAAATAAATAATGTTAATCTCCACCAGAGACAATATTGTTGATGGCACCGTTAAGGGCTCTTCATATGATGAGAATAGTGATGATGAGTACAGGATGAAATCCTAGTTTGAAAGAACTGGGAGACTATGAGAAGACAAGTGGGGAATTTGGTTTGTTGTGAAAAGAGCCAATATAGTCTACTTAGTAGAGTAGAGTAGAGTAGAGTAGAGAAGAGTAGAGTAGAGTAGAGTAGAGTAGAGTAGAGCCTTTATTGTCATTGTACATAATATACATAACAAAATTGGTTTAGCCTCCCTGGTGCAATCCATAACAGAAAATACAACACAACATAAATAGTATAGAGAATAATCCCTATACAAGTAATTGGGGAAGAAAGACTAGTCATACATTTCTGAATATGATTGGAGTGATTATTCCTTCCTACTTGATAGGAAGGAATAATTTCAAAGGGACTTTGCCTTTAATTGACTTGCTATAAGGAAGCTTGGGAAAATACATGTACAACCATTTGCTTAGTGACTGTTCAAAGTTACATTTGAAAAAAAACCTAATATATGACAAGTCCTCGCACTTACAACCATGGCAACATCCCCGCAGTCAGATGATCAAAATGTGGTCACCTGACAATCAGCATGTATTTAGGAGGGTTGTAGCATCCAGAGCAGTGGTGAAATGTAAAATTTGTTACTACTGGTTCTGTGGGCGTGGCTTGGTGGGGGGGGGGGTAATGTGACTGGGTGGGCATGGCCAACTTTTTTTTTTTTTTACTTTTAAAAGCATTTTTTCTACAACCTTAAGAGGTTGCAGAAAAAAATGCTTTTAAAAGCCTCTGACGATCCCAGCTGAGCCGCGCGATCATCAGAGACTTTTTGTTTTTACTTTTAAAAGCATGTTTTCAGCCAAAGAGGTTGTAGAAAATATGCTTTTAAAAGTAAAAAAAATAAAGCCTCTGATGATCGCGCAGCTCAGCTGGGCATGGGGGGACCAGGCAGGGAGTTTTGCTACCGGTTCTCCAAACCACCCACCGCCTTCGCTACCAGATCGAGTGATCCGGTCCGAACTGGGAGCATTTCATCCCTGATCCTGAGGTAACGTGATAGCTTGACAAACAAAGTAAATGCAGAAGCCGGATTCGCTTAATGTCTGTGAGGTTGTAAAATTAGTCATAATTTATTTAACAACCATCTTGCTTGGCAACAGAAATTCTGATCCCAATTGCGGTCATAAGTTGAGGACTTCCTGTAGTTCCACAGTTTTATGACTGATACAGATTAACAGAGTTGGAAAGAACCTTGTTAGTCATCTAGTCCAACCCTCCCCATTTTTGACATATGGCAGTCCAATCTCTTCTTGATAGCTTCCAGTGATGAAGCTCCCACAACTTCCGAAGGCAACTTCTGTTCTACTGGTTGATTGCTCTCACGGTCAGAAAATTTCTCCTTATTTCCAGGTTGAATCTCTCCTTGTTCAGTTTCCATCCATTATTCCTTGTCTGGACTTCAGGTGCTTTGGAAAATAGCTTGACCCCTTCCTCTCTGTGGCAGCCCCTCAAATATTGGAAGACTGCTATCATGTCTCCTCTGGTCTTTCTCTTCACTAGACTAGCCATGCCCCGTTCCCGTAACCATTCATTTTTTATTTGATTAATATTAAAGATGGCTTTCTGTGTTGTTTTTGGATACATGGGTCTTGACAGCAATCATGAAAACAGTTTACCCTCCTATAAGAAAGATACCAGATTTTGCGTTCTGTATGTAGGCTCTGGCTTTTAAATCCTAAAAAAAGTTCCATTGGCAACACAGCAAATAGCTGAGGCTAGAGTTTACGGCAGCCCCCTAGACTTCCATATAGATCAGACCAAAGTGGCTTTAATTTTCAAAAGAGGAGTCCCTCTAATGGGCCATTCCATTCACAGACAATAACAACAATGTACTGGATACGTATGCAGAATTTATGCAGAAGTTGTAGATGGCTTCCACGACCAGGCAATTCATAAATTATACTGAATGTGTAAGTACATGAAAACTTGCAAATGCACGTTGTATGTATGGCAGCCAAACCAATTGACTAAATAAATGAACGAACAAATAAAAGAAAAGTCAATGCAGTATATAGCCTCTTCTTTTCTGGCACATAGTTCTACACACTAATGCCTGGCTTCATACTTTGGTGTCTGGAGTTGCATCCTCATGTGTGCTGTTTGCAGTATATAACCCGGAATGCTACCTTATTTGTGGTGGTTCACCATTCATGGGTTCACGGCTGGCATTGTGCATCCTTGTATGCAGAATTCGGCTGTGTAGAAAACCGAGATTTTGCTTGGTTCATTTTTATATGAATATACAGTATTCATATAACAGGGACACGGTGGCTCAGTGGCTAAGACGCTGAGATTGTCGATCTGAAGGTCAGCAGTTCAGCAGTTCGAATCCCTAGTGCCGCGTAACTGGATGAGCTCCCATTACTTGTCCCAGCTTCTGCCAACCTAGCCGTTCGAAAGCACGTAAAAAATGCAAGTAGAAAAATAGGGACCACCTTTGGTGGGAAGGTAACAGCGTTCTGTGCGTCTTTGGCATTTAATCATGCCGGCCCCATGACCATGGAGACACTTTGAAATAGAGATGAGTACCACTCCCTAGAGTCGGGAACGACTAGCACATATGTGCGAGGGGAACCTTTACCTTATACAGTATTTCATATAAATGCATTCAGTTTTTAAAACGGGTATCAGGAAAGAATCAGTAACAGCATTGCTTGTCTTGAAATATGAGTTTGACATACCAGTTCACAAGAACGCTTAACGTATAATGCTTAAATTCACTTTAGAAAATTACGGAGTGGCAGCATTTCAGTTCAAATTATGCTCTGCTATAATGTCTCATGAACCTGGGACCAGGAATCCCTACTGTTTCAAAAGTGGCAGTGTATTTCAACTTAAATAACAGTAATTTAAATCTAAATGCTTATTATACTTGGTATTGGTATATTATCTCTGCTGGCAAATGACAAAATGTATTTCCTTATGACATATAGCTCTTTCCCTACTTTGCTTTATTATTATTTAGTTTTCAAAAGCATGAACCATGTACACGGGGCCAAACATACTGCTAAGGAATAGTATGTAATATAGGTATTCCTCGACTTACAACAGTTCATTTAATGACCGTTCTTTTTTTTCATTGAATGTTTATTTATTTATTTATTTATTTATTTATTTATTTATTTATTTATTTATTTATAAAATTTTTATGCCGCCCCCTCTCCCAAAGGACTCGGAGCGGTGAACAGCCAAAATTAAAAAACATACAATATAAACATTAAAATACTATAAAAACAAAATTAAATTTATATTGGCTTCCCCCAATTTAAAACCCCTTCCCATAAAATTCAGCAATTAAAAGATTTTTAACCTAGCCCGGCTTGCTGAAATAAAAAAAGTCTTCAGAGCCCGGTGGAAGGTACAGAGGTCCGGGATCAGTCGTATCCCTGGGGGTAGCTCATTCCAGAGGGCGGGTGCC
Organism: Pituophis catenifer annectens; assembly: GCF_029215685.1. Taxonomy (NCBI): domain Eukaryota; kingdom Metazoa; phylum Chordata; class Lepidosauria; order Squamata; family Colubridae; genus Pituophis; species Pituophis catenifer. The sequence goes on along the minus strand of NW_027256884.1, from coordinate 117,423,947 downwards.
CTCACAGAGAAGGCTCTTCCCCGGGGGGTCGCCAGCCAACATTGCCTGACCGACGGCACCCTGAGGAGGCCCTCTCTGTGGGAGCGTATTGGCCAGTGGGAGGTTATCAGTGGCAGAAGGTGGTCTCATAAATAACCGGGCCCTAAGCCATTCTGGCTACCTTTTCAAAATATTAGGTGTATTTTTTAGTATAAAAAATGCGCTCTAGAATGTAGTTCTAATACTAAAACCCCTAGTCAGAAACAAATATCTATGTTTTTTTTGTATTTATTTATTATGCTAACTTATATAGCTGCCCATATGACACCCATATCAGGGGTGAAATGCTACTGGTTCAGCCCGGTTCGCCTGAACCAGTAGTAAAAAAATACTTTAAAAGTTTTAGAAAAAAGTTCCGAGTTCGCACAGCACAGCTGATTGTCGCACAGCTACTACTGGTTCGCCTGAACCGGTAGTAAAAAAATGCTTAAAAAAGTAAAAAAAAAAAAAATTCTGAGGATCATCTGTGTGACAATCAGCTGTGCTGCGTGATTTATATTCACTAGAAAACAGGAAATCCTGCTTTCTAGTGAATCTAAATTGTGCGGCACAGCTGTTCCCCCCCCCTCGCTGTTCTACTTACCTTTGCAGACTCAGAAAAGGCTTCTTAGCCCCTGTGGTACGCACGCAAGCGAAGCGCGCATGTGCACAAGAAGCAAACTGGTAGCAGACTTCAGAGCATTTCACGCCTGACCCACATGCAATTCTGGGTGGCAAACATAAGTAAACAATAATAATAAAATAACAATAAAGAATAAACTGCAGCATCCCAATGGGGAAATCAAGCTAAACGTACAACTACAATAACATCACAAAAGAAAAATAAGAATAGGTGCATCCAATTTCTTAGAAACGGAATAGCAGAGTTGGAAGGGACCTTGGAAGGCTTCTAATCCTCTGCTCAAGCAGGAAACCCTAGGTTGACCCCCTCTTCTTTGTGGCAGTCCCTCAAATATTGGAACACTGCTCTCGTTTCACTCCTAGTCCTTCATTTTATTAAACTTGATATACCCAAATCCTGCAACTGATTTTCATATAAACATTGCAGTTAAAAAACGAACAGTGGTAGATGCAAGCATTTCGTATTGACTTGTTGGTACCAAACTTACAATAACACGGTTAAAAGTGACATAAAACATAGATTCTAGCAAGAGTGTTAATTAAACATGTGATGCATGCGAAAACCACCCCATAACCAGTGGTGGGATTCAAGTAATTTAACAACCGGTTCTCTGCCCTAATGATTTCTTCCAACAACCAGTTTGCCAAACTGCTCAGAAAGTTAATAACCGGTTCTCTCGAAGCGGTGCGAACTGGCTGAATCCCACCACTGCCCATGACAAACCTTATGCTCATGGAAGGTGTAGATTGACATGCAGTTGTGATTTTCATGTTTTAGCCTCAGTCTCCTAATCATTTTTGTTGCTATTCTCTGCACTCTTTCTAGAGTCCTGTTCTGTCCCCGTCTCACACACGCACACAAACAGACAGCCGGGGTTAAATAAACTGGCAGACAACCAATTCTTCCGATAAGAAGCTTGGCAGCAACCCAGTAGCTGCTTGCCAAGAACTTTACTCATAAAACAAAATACACAGTCAAGAATTGTTCAGTTCGTAAAATAAATCCAAGGCCGATAATGTTGTTTCCAAAAATGCAATGTGACTTGATAATAGTTAGTTTTGTCCGTCACAGAGTCTGAATGGCCACCTCACCCGCTTTTATACCCTGTGGGGTGTGGTCCAGTGACTCAGCTTAATCTCTGGCTTGCCTTTTCTTCTGTTGCACATGCTTATCTCTGCGACGCTGCTGAGGATCCAGCCAAGACTCATTTCCCACATCACTGTCCACCTGTGGCTGCATGGACGTGCTTGGCCCCGGCCCTATCTCTTGCCCTTTGGCGGACACTGAAGGCATTGCCAGAGAGAAGGGTCCTGGAGAGAGAGATCTTGCCAACTCCTCTCCTTCACTCTCGGAGTCCTCTCCTGCCGATGACACAGGCTCAGGTAACGGAGCCACAACAAGTCCAAACATCATTTTTATATCGTGGTGACATCATTCAGGTTTTCTAGCATATGTAAAATGCAAGCAGGTTTCTCCTCAGGGTCATGATAAAGTCAAAAAAATATCCCAAAAGAAAGCCATGTCTGTGCCATTGCTATTGCCAAGAAAGTTGTACAAATAAGTCCATGTACTGTAGGTTCCCAGGAGTGAAGCTCAGCTAGAAGGAGGATTTTGTTTAATATAATATGAAACACTAAATCTATTGTGTTCTGCTGGATAGAAGGAAGAAAAATTCAAGTATCCAACCTGAGATAATCTGTATCTCCAACCTAGCTGAATACAGGTATCCTTTGGAAATGTTTGCCTCTGGTGTGTAAGTCATTTTTATTGATTCCTTTATTTGATCCATTTTCCGTAAAGGGTCACTGCAGAACTGAGCTATACTACATAAATAAATAATAGGAGTAACCTAAACCTGTAACAAAGAGATTCCCAAGTGGGAGAAACAGGGTTGTTTTTTCCCCCCGCCAACAGGATCTTGAAGTTCACAGAAAGGAAACATTGAACATGGGGGCTGCTGTGACATTTCTTCAAAGCAAAGCTAAAATAAAGACTCAGTAGAGAGACATCTTTTGGGAGACTTCCTGTACCTTTCAAGTGATGTACTGGGTATGTGTTCCCCAGTGGTGGGATTCAAATAATTTAACAAACGGTTTGCCCAGAGTCAGGTTGGCTGTTGTATGAGGCGTGACCCATCCCCGTCCTCCAGCTCTGCCGCACATGCAGGATGAGCCTCCCATGATGGTCAACCTGACCCTGGGTGAACCAGTTGTTAAATTATCCCCTCCCACTATCAAAATGGATCCTGGGTGCTGCACTGCAATGGAGAAATGGGAAACAGAGCAGCCGGCATGAGGGAAGGAGGAGGAGCAGGGGGAAGAAAGAGGGAAAGTGGCCTTCTCCTTCCCCTGTGCCAACCGCTCCGTTGCCCATTTCTCCATTGCAGCACAGTGCCCAGGATCCATTTTGATAGCAGGGGTGGGTGGGTTATTTAACAATTGGTTTGCCCGAACCGGTGTGAACCGGCTGAATCCCACCATTGGTGTTTCCACATAATCAGTGGTTGCATTCAATTTTTTTTATTACTGATTCTGTGGACTTGGCTTGGTGGGCATGGCAGGGGAAGGATATTGTAAAATCTCCATTCCCTCCCCACTCCAGGGGAAGGTTGCTGCAAAATCCCCATTTCCTCCCGATCAGCTGGGACTCAGGAGGCAGAGAATTGATGGGGCGGGGCCAGCCAGAGGTGGTATTTACCGGTTCTCCGAACTACTCAAAATTTCCACTACCGGTTCTCCAGAACTGGTCATAACCTGCTGAATACCACATCTGCCCATAATCCCTGAATTTAATAAAACAGAATGAATTAAACACATACTATTGCTTCTGTGTTGACAGTCCTCTTCCTTTCTTAATGTATGATGGGAGAAGTCTAGTTCACTAGGACTTAGGAACCGAGGAAGCTATATTATGGATTATATAGGATCCACAACTTGGTCTGTTGTGTGGATGTTTGGATGGTTTAGGGGTGGGGAATTGTGGTGGGTGGGAGTGTGTTTGGGGATTGTTATGTGTGTTGGACCTGGTCTTTGGATGTTAAGTGAATTTCGTTGTATGGGTATACTGTGTATACACGTACAATGACAATAAAGTTATTTATTTATTTATCCACCAAATATAGAATTAGATCTGTGCTCTGATCACACTTTTCCTGGGTTTTAGGGAGTTTTGCCCATACGCATTACTTGGAGATGCTGGGGACTGAATCTAAAACAATGCATCTGAAACAGCATACATCTACCACTGAATTACAATTCCATGATTTTATATTCTATCCCTTAGTGACATGCTGAAGATTCCCTTGCAACTTTTCAGTCTTTAGTCATCCACAGGGAGTGAATATAGGTTTTGAAAATTTGGAAGGCTGACCATGTGATTACATTAAATTCCTTTTTTAACATGCATCACACATAAAAAGTGGTGGAGCTTCAAATATGAGATCACAATCACCACCACAACTTTTTTTCACACCCCATCCAGAACTTTTTGCCATTAAAGAAACACAGATACCATGAAAATAAGAACATTCATGCACAGACACCCTTGGCTTTACTAAGGCTAAATAAGTTATAAGTCTACCCATGAGAATTTTCTGAAGTTTCTTTAGTCAGTTTGTGAGAGAGATTCTCTTTCATTGAACTGAATAATAATAATAATAATAATAATAATAATAATAATAATAATAATAAGAAGAAGAAGAAGATAGCCAACCTTTCCCACCAGATAATTTCCCTACGCAAGATTGCACTTTGTTTACAATTTGACCAGACTACTTTTTAAAATACTGCCTGCTTGTTTTCTCCTTAAATTTAATGACTTGGGAATATAAGATATACAAGACTGATGCACCTTGCAGTCACCTATTTTTCTTCCAGGAAGGACTATGCCCCTTCTAATGATCCAATTCTTCTCCAGTGACCTCAGTTCTGCCATGAAAACTCATCTGAAATATTTGACAGGCCCCAGTTAATCAGCAGACCTATCCCGCTTATTTATTCCCCTCATGAGAGAGGGTGGCTTCTAATTGGAAGGTTTCAAGAAAGTCAATAATTTATAGACAGAATATTCTACAAAGCTTCCATTTCCTCTGACATTCTAGTTTAAGAGGCTGAGGCAATTCGTTAATTTTTTTATACTACAGGAAAACCTTCATAACTAGATTTTATAAACCTCAATTAATTTAACAAGATTGAGAAATGTAAATTTTCTTCCTCCTCCTCCTCCCGCACCCCCACCTCACATAGAGTACAGGGATTATTACCACCAAAATCTAGATTCTGTAGATAGAGATTTTCAGATTCCTACTAAGCTTCTCAGAGACTACTTGCTATTCTGTGGCTCAATCTGTGCTTTATAAATTATGTGTAGCAAAATCTAACAGAAGTATCTTAAAATTAAAGTGACTATAGAAATGAGGGCGGCTGAGTTTTCAATGACTTCAAGCACCAAGACAACAGTATTGAGCTAGACAAATTGACAAAAAAAAAATGGCAAAAAAGAAAAGCTAGGCAAATTCACAACAGAATACTTTATGCCACCAGGCTTCAAATTTTGGCATTAGACAACTTAGAACTACGCCGCCTTTGGTCTGACCTAAGCATAGTACACAAAATTATCTGCTACAACGTCCTACCTGTCAATGACTATTTCAGTTTCTACCGTAATAATACACGAGCACACAATAAATACAAACTTAAGGTAATCCGCTCCAAACTTGATTGCAGAAAATATGACTTCGGCAACAGAATGGTCAATGCCTGGAATGTACTACCAGACTCTGTGGTTTCTTCCCCAACCCCCCAAAACTTTAACCTTAGACTGCCTACTGTGGACCTCACCCCTTTCCTAAGAGGTCTGTAAGGGTGTGCATAAGCTCATCAACATGCCTACCGTCCCTGTCCTAATGTCCCCATTTATTCATATCCTTATCCTGTATTCATAATCATGTTTATACTTATATCTGTTATCTTACATGTTTGACAAATAATAATTAAATAAATAATAAAAATAAACAAAGAAATGAATACTGTGAAACCAATTTCTTACATTCTTAAGGTCATAATTGTTTCACTCTTTCCACAAATTTCTACTAAAGGGAGTTCTCATAGAATAATGCTTCTTGTAGAGTTGACCCCTGTATTTATTATATGTTTATATCAGGGGTGGGTTCTACTTATCTTTACTACTGGTTCGCATATGCAGATCACCTATGATGACATCCGGGTTGGTGGGCGGAGCCTCTCACCGGTTTTACTACCGGTTCTTGCAAACCGGTCCGAACCAGGGGCAACCCACCACTGGTTTATATAGAACAAAAATATTAACATACAATGAGTCATCATGAGTAGGTGATAGAGGACAATTTTTGTATGGAGTTTCATCCAGATAGGGAGAAAAAAAGTGGACTCAGAATTTTTCTCTATTCAGAAGATTTTTTTCCATAAAGTGAATTATATATGATCAGAGAAAATAACCCAACATTTTTCATGTCTCAGCCACACAATTTGGGCCATTCCTACTAAGTCCACCTGAAATGAAAATGTTCTGAATTGGTGTTTCTTTGGAATAACTCACTGAGCCTTCTGCTTGAAGCTCGTTTGTTATTCTGTGTAGTACTACTAATTATCATGAATTCCTCTGGTATTCATTGTAATAGCACTAATTATAATGAAATTGTTTGGTATTCGCTATAATAGCACCAATCATAATGAATTCATTTGACATTTATGAGGATGTCACGTGTGTATCCTTGGCTTACTGCTGTAATTTAGCATCTGCAAAACATTACTTAATAGAAACATGAAATCAAGTACTGCTTACATTTTAAGCAACAATCAAAACAAAGAAAATGATGTATTTCTGTAGCATTGGAACTAAAATATGGAATATCAGTTATTTGAGGTCTGCTTTGCTGGTCAGCTCTTTCAAATTACTAATATAACAAAGGGAACAAGTGTGTAATTAATACCAGGGACATACGAGATACCCCAATATTGTATATATATGTATGTGTGTGTCTGTATGTGTTAAGATATTCATTTGAGAACAGCATTACGAATTTATGATTACATCCTTCCTTTTCCAAAAATATTATGATATTATGACAATAAGGTGACACCATTTACAAGTACGGTTAAAAAAATGAATAAATGTTAACAGTAGCTATAGCTTTACATACTGAAAATGTTGTTGTTCAAACATAGTAATAACTTAGCTCTCCAAAAGTGTCAGAAACATGTTAACACAACATTTTTTGCTAAATCTACAATATTAAGAAAAATATATATTTTTAAGAAGTGTATTTATGGGATGGTTCTTTGCACATTGCCAATATTCTTTTTGATAATCCATTTGATTTTAGCCCAAGGATCATATTTATGTTACCAATACAAGAGAATACATCTTAGGGTTAAACTGTGGAGTCCTTGGTGTTTGCAGACATTTCATTACCCAACTGGGTGACATTATCAGGGCTGGAAGGGAACAGGTGTTGTTTGTTTGTTTTTTCCTTTGTAGTTCCTTGATTATGTTTTATGTTTTATGAAATTTATATACCGCCCTACTCCCGAAGGACTCAGGGCGGTGAACAGGCACAGAATAAAATACATAAATACAAAAGTTAGAAACAATTTAAAACCAAATTAAATAATTTAGCCCAAGACAATTAAAAATCCCAATAATTTAAAACAAATTAAAATTTCAGTTTAAAAAATTAAAAGAAAGGGGAGAAAATTAGGCCAGGCCGGCTTGCGGGAATAGGAGGGTCTTAAGAGCACGGCGGAAAGTGCGCAGATCTGGGCTCCTCCGTATCTCCGGGGGGAGCTCGTTCCAGATAGTGCGTGCCCCCACAGAGAAGGCCCTCCTCCTGGGGGCCACCAGTCAATACTGCTTGGCTGACGGCACCCAGAGGAGCCCCCCCCCTCTGTGAGAGCGTACCGGCCGGTGGGAGGCTGTTTGTGGTAGTAGGCGGTCCCGTAAATAACCAGGTCAACTAGATTAGAGAATTGTCTGGTGTTAATCCTGTTAACAGAGAGCAAACCTCACTCTATTCCAACCCTGAAAATATTACCTAGTTGGGTAATGATATATCTGCAAGCAAACAACTAAATTTAGGAGCTGTGGTAGTGCAGTGGTTAGAACGCAGTACTGCAGGCTACTTCTGTTGACTGCCAGTTTGGCAGTTCAATTCTCACTGGCTCAAGGTTGACTCAGCTTTCCATCTTTCCGAGATTGGTAAAATGAGGACCCAAATTGCTGACGCTGTAAACTGCCCAGAGAGTGCTATAAAACACTATGGAGCGGGATATAATTCTAAGTACTATTGCTAAGTGCTATTGCTTAACAGCACCAAGGACTTCAAATACTCATATTGAAACAACTTTTGGAGTGGGGGGCTGGAAGAAAGAAATAGGATTTGAATATCCTCAGTTTCCCTTCCCTTCTTCCTTTAATTGTTATCCTTTTCAATCCTCTCCTTTCTCACTCCCTCTTTCCTCTTCTAACCCTTTCTTTCTCACATTCCACACCAGTACTGATATTGCTTCTTTTTCTGTGAACTAAGAACATCCACACCATCTAGTGAAGCAAAAAAAAAAACTTCTCCCATATCCAAAGCTTCAACACTCAGGCTACAAAACTTTAAGATGATTAATAGATGGCTGAAAAATACCTGGTTGTTCTGCATCTTTTTGTTGGTATCTGTAGATGATCCAGATGTTTGCATCTCATAATATAATATTCTAATTTCTATCACCACAGTACAGTGGAAATGGGGAGAACACATGATGTGATGGAGAAGGACAGTGATCCAAAAGAGATTTTTAAACAGTTTAAAGTGGGGGTATCAAAATTGCAGCCCTCGGGCTGGATGCGTCATGCCTTGGCCATGTCCACGCCTGGTTTAGCGAAGGGGAAAAAGGCTGTGATACGTCCAGTGGTGGGTTTCAAAATTTTTTAGTACTGGTTCTGTGGGTGTGGCTTGGTGGGAGTGGCATGGCTTGGTGGGTGTGCTTGGTGGGCGTGTCAGGGAAGGATACTGTAAAATCTCCCTTCCCTCCTCACTCCAGGGGAAGGTTACTGCAAAATCCCCATTTCCTCCCGACCAGCTGGGACTCAGGAGGCAGAGAATAGATGGGGTGGGGCCAGTCAGAGGTGGTATTTACCAGTTCTCCGAACTACTCAAAATTTCCGCTACCAGTTCTCCACCAGTAGCCACCTCTGGATATGTCACATGATGACAATGTGACACCGCGAATTTGACACCCCTGGTCTAAAGTGTTGAAGGATACTACCTAAGCTTTTTGCAACACTTCAAGAAGACTATAATTTGGGAGGGCTTAACTTTGAATCTGCAAGTATTGAGAAAAATGATCTCACCTAGTGTTAATGTTCAACAGTTTATTAGCTTGAGTTTAATAACCACACAACTATCTGCACGACTACACAAACAAACAAAGAGTACAAGGAAATAGCCGTTTGCTTTACGGAGGAAAAAAACGGTTTGGTGAGCAATCTCACACATTAATTCCAAATAAACTAGAACAGGAAAAGATACAACAGAGGAAACTGTATTTTCTAAACTTAAAGTAATATTCCTAGGAGGGGGGAATTAATAGTTGGATAATATACAGAGTAAAAGAAGTGTGTTGTAAGTAAAAAAAAAAAAAGAGAGAGGAATATGGATGAGAGATATAGAATTAGAATGAGGGTAATTTATAATTGTATATTCCAGAAAAAGAAAAACACAAAGATCATGGACATCTTACAGAGTTGTATAAAATCCCCAGAAATGGTTTGGAAAGCAAGACATATGTCAAAACAAATATCTCAAGTCTGGGAATTAATGTTCAATAATATCATTTTCCAGGGGAAAACAACCCCCAAGAAAATGGCTACCTGCATTGTAGCCCTGCATTGAGGAAACCATCACCTCATATCACTTTTCCATTGGACAGTTGACATCACATGGTTCCATTGGTTCTCCATATTTTTTTTCTCTCCCCAAATAGGCTTGGCCCATCTGTTTTCCCTACAACCTGGGGAGCTTTGAAGAAATTAATATCAATCCCTAATATAAACAAACAATCTTAGAAATGATCCTGTGTTTCCTGCACATATGTCCCAATGCCCATGGCATGTCAGTGAAAGGTAAGGATGATGTCTGCAAGAACATGATTGGAGCCACACCCTTTGTTATGTGCATTCATGCAATGCATGGTAAATGGTTGTGGTTTCAGTCATGTAGCTGTGGGCAACAGCTTGACTTTTTTGACAGCAGTCCTTGACTTATGACCACAATTGCACCCATAACTTCTGTTGCTAAGCAAGGCAGTTAAGTGAGTTTCGCTCCCTTTTACGACCTTCCTTGCCACAGCTGTTAAGTGAATCACTGCAATTGTTAAAAGGTAGTTATATCATTGTTAAGTGAATCTGACTTCTGGCTTCCCCATTGACTTTGCTTGTCAGAAGGTCGTCAAAGGTAATCACATGACCCCAGGACACGGCAACTGTCATAAACGTGTCAGTTGCCAAGCATCCAAATTTTGACCATGTGTCCATGGGCATTGGGCAACAGTCATAAAATGTGAAAAATGGTCCCTTTTTCAGTGCCATTGTAACTTCAGTCACTAAATGAATAGTTGTGAGTTGAGGAATAGATGTTGGCTGGGGAATTTTAGGAGTTGAAGTTCCTACTTCGTAAACTAGTAAGAGATAAAATAGAGAAAATGAAGGTTTATTCTTTGAAACGTTTCATCCAAGCTTGGCCATGTAAGAGTGCAGAGAAGAGCAACATCTATTCTGTGGTTAACAAAGATGATTAGGAGACTGGAGGCAAAAACATAGGAAGAACGGTTGCAGGAACTAGGTATATCTAGTTTAATGAAAAGAAGGACTAGGGATGACATGCTAGCAGTGTTCCAATATCTAAGGGACTGCCACAAAGAAGAGGGGGTCAATCTATTCCCAAAAGCAGGACAAGAAGCAATGGATGGAAGCTAATCAAGGAGGGAAGCAACTTAGAACTAAGGAGAAATTTCCTGACAGTGAGAACAATTAATAAATAGAACAGCTTGCCTTCAGAAGCTGTGGGTGCTCCAACACTGGAGGTTTTTACGAAGAGTTTGGACAGTCATTTGTCTGAAATGCTAGAGTGTTTCCTGCTTAAGTAGGGGTTGGACTAAAAGACCTCCAAGGTCCCTTCCAACTCTGTTATTGTATTATTCTGCCATCAATTTCATACTTTGACTTGTACCCAAAGAAAACCTAATAAAGAACTCAGGAACAGGTTAACTACAGAATCAGATTAAAAGGCAGGTTGGGGGAGCAAAAATGCAGGAGCTTTCCTGAAGCGGCTAAAAAGTATGTTTTTATCTCATTTATTCGTAAGGCAAAGGTTACAGTTTCATTCTTCCTTGGTTCCCCAAGGATATGATCAATAGATGTCCAAGTTCTTTAAATGTATACATTCCAGATGCATGAGTGAACAACTTAGGTCCCAGTTTTTTGAAGTTCTGGCAGGCAATTTATTTACTTTAACTTTCTGACCGTTTATTTCTGCAGATCCTGAATTGAACAAATGCTATTTTCCTTTTTATTAAAATGTGTGTCTTTATGAAAAGGGGTTGTGTTTTAGCCCATATTTTAAGGGAACACACTTAGTGGTGGAATGAACACAATCCAATCTTTTATTGGTGGGAATAGCCTCCTCCAACCAGCACTGTCTGGATAGTTTCTAGTTTCAGTTTCAATCATCCACAGCCAAAATACGCTCAACTGTTCAAAATATGATTAAAAATATTTAGAACAGAGAAGACCCGATTCATCCTATGACAGTAAAATCCAATTAAAAGTGGTTGGCACATGGATAAAACATACCATCCATAATAGTGACAAGGAAACAAGTAACTTTTTTTTTTGTGTGCAAAACCTGACATTTTAAACTAATGCTCCTTTTGTGTGTGTGTGTGTGCATGCTATAAAAGGACATTGTAAAATCTGCTAAAATCTTCAGTATTGAACATTTGTTATTGGTGAACTATTGCTCACTACAAATACAATACTGGAACTAGCTGTGGGCTATATTTAAATAGCCTTATTCCCTCAGCATTTAATGGCATTAGTATTCATGTTTTGAACTCCTTCATATTGACTCTAACCTTGACAATAGTTTCTCCTTTTCTATGATATTATCTCAGCTTTGTACAATTATTTCTCCATTATTATAATGAGCTATCTGGGATCAGATATATCCCCAAGATTGTTTTACATGCTTTCACCTTGTCTTTTCGAATCATGATGAATAATGATATTGGCTAAAATGTAGTGTAATGATTTATAAGATGTGCAGCCAAATAAATATGTGAAAGAGAAAGAAAGAGAGAGAAGAGAGGGGGAGGGAGAGGGAGGGAGGGAGAGAGGGAGAGGGAGACAGAGAGGGAGACAGAGAGGGAGGGAGAGGGGGAGGGAGGGAGGGAGAAAGAGAGAGAGAGAGAGAGAGAGAGAGAGAGAGAGAGAGAGAGAGAGAGAGAGAGAGAGAGAGAGAGAGAGAGAGAGAGAGAGAGAGAGAGTGTAAAATACTCCCCAGAAAGTAATAGTCTCTATTTGTATTGGTCAGATCTCGCCCTGAGCTCTGGAGAAAACATTTTAAGAAGGATGCAGACAAACTTGAAAAATTCTGAGAAGGGCAACCTAGGTGATCAAGGGACTAGGACTGGGAATTGGATATATCTGGTCTTGAAAAACGATGATGGCAAGGAGAATATGATAGCCCTCTTTGTATACCAAAATGGCTGTTGCATAGAAAACTAAGATCTCTGCTGTCCCAGAGAATAGGATATTAGAATAATAATCTTCAGCCACGGAAAATCAGATTCTAGTCAAACATTTAAAGAAACTTTTAAAAATAAGAACTGTTCAACACTGTCGCTATTTGAAATACCAGTAGCTCAAATTTTCTATTTTCCTTTTTATTTTATTTTTTTTCCTGTTCTGCCACTATAAGAGATGTCATCAGCCAATGAATTGGAAGTCTGGCGACCATTTGCATCCAGTTTTTTCAGACTTTGTGCATTTGGGATCTTGACAGGGGGGAAATAAAAACTCTCGGAAAAAGTGTTGAGAAATTCTGCAATCTAATATTCCTTTTCTAGATGGGGATAAAAGAAAAGCAAAGAAATGGAATGTCTTTTGAGAACTTTCTGCTCAGATCTTCTTGGAACCTTCTTCTAGCAATCTTTCTCTTTCTTTCTTTTCTCTCAAATCTCTCTTCACATTGAACTTTTTCTAAGATTCTTTGGTTTTCTCTATCCTCAACTGAAATGACACTTTATTGAATTTCAAAAACATATATAGTTGTTTGCAATTGTTTCCCTGTATAGTCTTCCCTAGTACTGATGTACAGACTTTAAATTCTTGTAGGTATTCCCCTTAGGAACTGGTTTGTTTATTTTAAGTTAAGCTCATGTTATTCTGCTAAGCGTATCAATGATAAGTGGTAAATGATAAGTGAGTAAACTGTTGATTTCAGTTGTGCTCAGCTTCATGTTCTTCCAGTCTGAAGTTCGTGGCTTTATCATTTTTCTATTATCATGAGTATTCATCCAAATACATATCTGCTAATTCCTAAACCACCTATCTTTGTCCCCAACTGACACATATTTAGCATTCTATTTTCTCAGATATAATGCATTTTTTTATTTTACAAATTTTCACTAGGAGAGATGATAGGTAGGTAGGTAGATAGATAGATAGATAGATAGATAGATAGATAGATAGATAGATAGATTGATTGATTGATAAAGATAGATTAGATAGAGATAGATGATAAACAGAGAGAGGTGGGGAGAGAGACAGAGACAGAGACACACAGAGAGACAGATGATAGACAGATAGATGGCAGATGATAGATGATAGAAGCTAGAAGATATTGATAGATAGAAATAGATGATAGACAGACAAACATACATACATACATACATACATACATACATACATACATACGATAGATAGATAGATTAGATAGAGATAGAGATAGATGATAGATAGATAGAGATGACAAATGATAGATGATAGATGATAGAAGATATCAATAGATAGAAATAGATGATAGACAGACAGACAGACAGACAGACAGATAAACAGATAGATAGATGACAGACAGGCAGACAGACTACATAAAAAGTTTCCTAACTTGCTCCTATAGGGAGCATGGTGGCCTAGCGGTTAAGACACTGGGTTTGTTGACTGAAAGGTTGGCAGTTCGAGATCTAAATGGCATGTGACAGGATGTTATTGCCCCAGCTCCTGCCAACATTGCAATTCAAAAGCATGCAAATGCGAGTAAATAAATAGCTACCACTCTGGTGGGAAGGTAACTGTGTTCCATGCACCTCAGCATATAGTCATGCTGGCCGCATAACCGTGGAAGTGCCTTCGGACCACACTGGCTCCCTCGGCTAGGAAACGGAAATGAGCACCGCCCCCTAGAGTCTGAAATGACTGGACAGGGAAATCTTGCTGCTGCTAATCAATGGCAGTCCCTCCCTCCTGGTGGCTAGTGCAGAGAAACCCATGCAGTTGGTCAGAAATTGAGGCCAGTTCACAGAACGAGAAAAAAATCTCTGCCTATATAGTGACCAGCCAAATTACTGTAATTCAGAAGTTGACTGTCCGTGCACGTTAACACTGCTGCAAATAATATGCAAGCTACTTTTCCTTACCATGCTATATGATGATGATTTTAGCAATGCCCCAAAAAAAACCCCATAATTCTTGATTTGTTAAGATTCCTAACACTGGTAATATAGTGAAATAAAATATATGCATCTTTAATGTACAGCAATGGAGTGAAAGTCATGTGAACAATCCTTTTAACGTTGGCTAATATCTGACAATAATAGAATGTGGCTAGACTATAAACATTTAACTTCCAGGCCCTGGGCTGCATGGCAGGATAGGAATCTTCATCCTATTCCAGATGAAAAATTGTCCACTCTATTCTTCAAGTGGTAGAGTAACCCCAGGTCCAGGAGGCAAGCTGTTCAAACTGCTTAATAGCTCACCATTTGTTCAAGGAAGAAATTTTTATTTATTTCAACTTTGGACCTTTCTCTGTAAAATTTCCACCTGTTGGTTCTTTTCTTACTTACTATAGTCTCTGGAGAATAAATCCACACCCGCTTCCCTGTGATATCAATTCCTATAATGGAAGACTACTACCACGTCTCCCTTTGATTTTCTTTTCATTAGGCTAAACATGCCAAAGTCAATTTATTTTCCAAAGTACCAGAGGTTAAGAAACAATGGATGGAAATCAGGGGTGGGTTCTACTTACCTTTACTACTGGTTCGCAACAGGATTGCACATGCGTGATTGCTTTGCTCATGCGCGCGGCTTGCTTCTGCACATGCGTAGATTGCTGATGATGACATCCGGGGCAGTCAGCGGGGCCTCCACCACTGATGGAACAATCCACAGCAATCCACCACTGATGGAAACTAATGAAGGAGAGAAGCAAACCTGGAATTGAGGAGAAACTTCCTGAAAGTAAGGACAATTAACCAACAGAAGAGCTTGCCTTCAGACATTGTGGGTCCTTCATCACTGGAGGTTTAAAAAGAGAGTGGACAGTCACTTGTCTCCCACCGCCCAGTGTGCTCACATAGAATTGCCCTCCTCCGGGTGCCATCGGCCAGACAATGTCGGCTGGTGGCACCCAGGATGAGGGCATTCTCTGTGCTCGCACCGACCCTCTGGAATGAGTTACCCACTGGGCTCCGGACGGCCCCCGACCTCCGCACTTTCCGCTGCGACCTGAAGACATGCCTTTTTCAGCAAATTCCCTGATCTGCCGGGAGTTTTAATTACTTGGGGATTTTAAATTGGATTATTTTAATATCATTTTATTGTCGTGTTGTTTTATCTTGTGAGCCGCCCCGAGTCCTACGGGAGAAGGGCGGCATATAAATACGATAAATAAATAAATAAATGGTATAGGACAGTGATGGCAAACCTTTTCGACACCGGGTGCCCAAACTGCAAGCGTGTGCATGCCCAATCTGAAAGGTGTGTGCGCGTACATGCACAAATGTATGCATGTGTGGACGTGCATGTGCGCACACAGGGACATGTGTGTGCGCACACATGGACATACACACATGCATGCACAGATATGTACATGCACTGGCGGAAATGCATGTGCATGTGCCGATCTGACCTGGGGTGACGGCGCGCATGCCAGAAGAGAGGGCTCTGTGTGCCACCTCTGGCATGCGTGCCATAGGTTCACCATCATGGGTATAGGATCTCCTGCTTGAGCAAGGGGCTGGACTAGAGGACCTCCAAGGTCTCTTCCAGCTCTATTCTGATTCTGATTTGATTCAGCAGATGGAGAACATATTGATTACATGGTCCTTTGCTCAGCTCTGGCTAGTGTACTAAGTGTAGCTAGTGAAAAAGCACTTGTGATTGTATGGGCCACACTAGTATGGCCCACATCCCCTCTTCTGCGAGTGAGATCAGGCAATCTTATCAGAAACATAACAGCTTGGGAAAAGAAGGAACTTCTGAAATAACCCGAAGCCTATTTGTGTTTTTATCTAGCTGACAAAGTATACTGAGATGACTAATATTGTTTTGAAATAGTCCCTCGACTTCAGTATCCACTTCCAACAAAGGCCATTTTAGAAAGATAAATAACCTGCCTGCACGGAAAGATTCCCAATTCTGCGCCACACCTGCTCAAAACAAAACAAAACAAATTACCACAGGAAATATTAGGAAATATGAAAGTCTTTTCTCACAGATTGCAGTGTAACAAGAGATGAGTTATCGTTAATAGTGTTTAGAGATGTGGGCTACCCATAGCAAGCTTACGTGATTTTTTTTTCTGACTTTCTTTTTAAGGGCATGCAAAGAATGAAGATTCCATAATAAAGGCAAATCTAAGCATGTCATTTTTCTCCTTATGGTAATATCAGTCAGTGCCTCAGTGTGTTGATCCTGAACACATTTCTTGGATAGTTATTTGAGACAGAAAATGAAACCCTGCTGAGAAGTTGTTGAAACTGATCACAATGAAAATGAATTTAATTCTCACAAATGAGAACAAATCTGGCTCAAGTCACACCAGAAAGTCAGACTGAGGTACGAGGGTAATGTGAAAGAGGAAGGGGCAGGAAAAACTCAATAGAATGTCGTCCATAGGTTTACTGAGATCTTCCAGTTGAAGACACCAATCCAGTTGAAGACACCAATTCCAATTGAAGACACCAATATGTGAAATTAGCTTTCTCATTGATCTTACAAGGTTCTCATTGATTTAGGCTGCATAAACGGAATCAAGATCACGTGAAGTGTTAATACCACTTTGGTAAGGCCACACTTGGAATACTGCATCCAGTTTTGGTCACCACAATGTAAAAAAAGATGTTGAGACCCTAGAAAGAGTGCAGAGAAGAGCAACAAAGATGATTAGGGGACTGGAGGCTAAAACGTATAAAGAATGGTTGCAAGAATTGGGTATGTCTAGTTTGATGAAAAAGAAAGACTAGGGGTGACATGATAGCAGTCTTCCAATATCTCAGGGGCTGCCACAAAGAAGAGGGAGTCAAGCTATTCTCCAAAGCACCTGAGGGCAAGACAAGAAGCAATGGGTGGAAATTAATCAAGGAGAGAAGCAACTTAGAACTGAGGAGAAATTTCCTGACAGAACAATTAATCAGTGGAACAACTTGTCTGCAGAAGTTATAAATGCTCCAACACTGGAAATTTTTAGGAAGAGGTTGGATAACCATTTGTCTGAAGTGGTGTAGGGTTTCCTGCCAAAGCAGGGGGTTGGACTAGAAGATCTCCAAGGTCCCTTCCAACTCTGCTATTCTATTCTATTCTATTCTATTCTATTCTATTCTATTCTATTCTATTCTATTCTATTCTATTCTATTCTATTCTATTCTAAATAGTTCAGCCTGTGAACCTCGTGAAAGTAATTAACATGAATCTGTACCATTTTCACTTTTATCCTTGTTCTCTTTGAATAAATGAGATTTTACTTAATGGGATTCTTTGTTGGAGGTAGGGTTGTGAGTAAATAGGCATGCACACACAGAGAGAACTATTTGAAATAGTGCAGCTCACAAAAAAAAAAAAAAAAAAAAAACACCCTTTCCCATTTGATTTTGGATATCTTCCAAAAATGGCACTTGGATGATAAATCTAAGCCTCCGCAATTTGTCAGCTGATTAAACATCAGCTGTGCACTCATACTTAATAAAACCATACAAGCTGTGCCTTGATATAGTTCACTTCAGTGCCACATATGTGCTAATGGGCAGTTGAGCCAAGAGTACCAGATGGCATTGACCGACTGGTGTGATAGTACTAGCTGAACATACAAGGAGCCATGCTGGCATGTAATCTTCGTGAAACACCATACTCCATAGTGCTTGGAGATATTTCATTCATTTGTTCATTCCAAATACCTTTGATAGCGCGTAAAACCATTATATCAAGGACACTGAGAGAAATAAAGGTAAAAGGTAAAAGTTCCCTTCATACATATGTGCTAGTTGTTCCTGACTCTAGGAGGCAATGCTCATCTCCATTTCAAAGCCGAAAAGCCAGCACTGTCTGAAGACATCTCTGTGGTCATGTGGCCGGCATGACTAAATGCCAGAGGTGCACGGAACGCTGTTACCTTCCCACCAAAGGGGGTCCCTTTATCTACTTGCATTTTTTATGTGCTTTCAAACTGCTAGGTTGGCAGAAGCTGGGACAAGTAATGGGAGCTCACTCTGTTATGTGGCACTAGGGATTCGAACTGTTGAACTGCCGACCTTTCGATTGACAAGCTCAGCATCTTAGCCACTGAGCCACCGTGTCCCCTTTAGACAGCAGTATCTGGTGGTTAGATGTAATGTTCCCCTTTAAGAATGCTGTAGCAACCTCATATGAACCAAATTCATATGAAGCAATATAAAACCAAATTCAAAAAGTTAATATAAAGAAGTTGAGTTTTCTTTTTCCCTCCCTCTCTCCCCCCTCTTTTTTATGTCAGGGGATAGAAAATTTATGGATCTCCATATACTATTACTTCAGGTGATCCCAACCAATATGGCCCATAGTAAGAGGTGCTTGGAATTGCAATAGAGCATCCTCTGATGGGCTCCTACAGTTCTCACATTTGTTATTGTTTTATTTATTTCATGTAAGGTGCACATGCATATTAAATGCACTTTTAAGTGTATATTTACAACACTATCTAAGTGTTGTTTTTGCTTCTGTGAAATTCTGGTGGCCAGCATGCTTCTCTTTAATTTCACATGAGAGAAACTAAGGTCATAGCCTTGTCTTCAACAATTGCTTTGGGATATCTATAGTATAAGGTATCCTTCATAATTAAAACTGACCATAGAATCCATTTAGCAGTGATGGATACGTTTCTGCCTTGACCTCATCTGGGCTCCTCCTGTCACGAGTTTTAATAGTTTCAAGACTCTGCAGCAGAAGTTGCTGATTCTAAGATTGTCTTTCAAGATTAAAACATTGGCTCAGTCCATTTGTTCAGGAGCAGCAATGAATTGGCAGTCCTCCATTACAGCAGATTATCATTGGTCCTTCTTAATATACAGGCTCTTCCACGGCACGCAGCTGAACTCTTCGCCAAAGCAATTGAGCAATATCTTTTCTTTATGCCTATATCAATTCCGTGCTGCAGATTTTCGATGTGATTAATAGCTGGTCAAAAGTGATTCATCAAATATGCTGAATCAAGCTACTTCCCTCCTGCTCTCTTTTCTAACGATAAGAAATGATGCACAGGGTGTGCAAACAACCGAGAGAGTGATGTATCTGTGGGAGCCAAATAAAATAAAAAAGTAATTTCATTTCTGCTAAGGTGGACTAATACAATGCTGTGCAAAAGGCCAGATATAAGGAGGAGAAGATCGAAGTATGACCGATGGATCAAAGAGCCAAGTATCAGGACCTGGACTTCCTCTAAATTCCTCTAAATCAGGGAATTTCCAACTGGGGATGCCAGATGATATTCCAGGTGGTGCAAAAACTTGGGTTTAAAAGTTTATAACTTTATAACTTTATTGTCATTGTACGTGTATACACAGTATACCCATACAACGAAATTCACTTAACACTCAAAGACCAGGTCCAACACACATAACAATCCCCAAACACACTCCCCCCACCACAATTTCCCCACCCCTAAACCACCCAAACAGTCACACAACAGACCAAGTAATACAGTCCAACAGCTCAGTGATGGTGGCCCTTTAGTTCATTGTTGAGTGCAATTATAGGTCTGGGATAAAAACAATTCAGAAGACGTGTGGTCTGAGTTTTAATTGTCCTGTATCTTCTGCCAGAAGGCAACAGTCCAAAAAGATTGTAAGCAGGATGGGAAGAGTCTCTGAGAATGTTATGCAACTTCCTCAAACAGCGAGATTCGAAGATGTCATCCAGGGCTGGTAGCTGGAGCCCAATGATATTCTGGGCAGTTTTAATGATTCTCTGTAGAGCTTTTCTGTCCGCTACAGAGCTGCTCCCATACCATGCAAGAATGCTATATGTCAGGACACTCTCAATGGTGCTGCGATAGTAGGACAGAAGTAGATCATGTGAAGTGCTAATACCACTTTATAATGCCTTGGTAAGGCCACACTTGGAATATTGCATTCAGTTTTGGTCACCACGATGTAAAAAAGATGTGGAGACTCTAGAAAGTGTGCAGAGAAGAGCAACAAAGATGATTAGGGGACTGGAGGCTAAAACATGAAAAACGGTTGCAGGAACTGGATATATCTAGTTTAATGTAAAGAAGGACTAGGGGAGACATGATAGCAATTTTCCAATATCTCAGGGGCTGCCACAAAGAAGAGGGAGTCAAGCTATTCTCCAAAGCACCTGAGGGTAGGACAAGAAGCAAAGGGTGGAAACTAATCAAGGAGAGAAGCAACTTAGAACTAAGGATAAATTTCCTGAAAAGTTAGAACAATTAATCAGTGGAACAACTTGCCTCCAGAAGTTGTAAATGCTCCAACACTGTAAGTTTTTAAGAACATATTGGATAACCATTTGTCTGAAGTGGTGTAGGGTTTCCTGCCTAGGCAGGGGGTTGGACTAGAAGACCTCCAAGGTCCCTTCCCTTTTGTTCTGATTGGAGGCAATGCTTACTGGTTTGTAGAGTTGATGCTCTTCACAAAGTACAAATAAATCCGATACAGTGACCGTATTTTCTTTGAAAAAACAAAGATACTAAAGGACAAATCTGAAAAAAGGGGCAAATTTGAAAGAGGCTCATCAGGATTAAAAAAAAGAGTGTTTCTGTTTACCACTATGCTTTACAAAAAAAAATTCACAAGCAAAACCCAGAAAAAAATAATTAAATTAAATAAATCTAAAGATGAGCTTTCTGAAATAAAGGACTGTCCTTTTATAATAAAGTAGGCAAGGTCAGTGCATTTATATAGACTAAGGAAGGTTTTTTTTAAAATAAAGTATGGGTGTCATTTACTGAACTGAATAAAAATGTAGCATATGTATTGTTTTTGCAGTTTTGTGCTCAGAGAATAAGAACAATAAAAGATTTTGAATGCTTAGTATGGCTGGAAGTGAAAGTGACAGATATTAAACTCAGTAATTAGAATGAAAACCTTGACTTCGAATAGCTTTGTTTGTACAGTTGGGGATTATGGGCAGGGTCTGTGTGTTTTAATATTTTATAACTCTACATCAAGCAAATGAACAAAGAAAGGCATACAGATAACAGGGTTAACAATAGGCCATTCCTTTAAAATAAAATAAAAATAATAATTAGCATAAAAGCCTGGAAATTTATTTCATTATAAAAAAAAAATCCTAGAAACTTTCAACTGACCTGAAGTTTTTGTCTCTGCAGCTTAACTGAAAAAAAAAAAAAAGTCCTGAACTGAAATATTGAAAAACAATATGTAACTTCAATCCATTGTAGGAAGAGGATGTATTCTTCAGGGTTGCAAAATGATTATTTTGACCATCCCTTATTGATAGTGTTTATTTCTTTGCTAAGCTTATATCCCGCTTTGACCAGGAGCACATGGCAACCAATAGCATTTCATTTTATAGCTTTTCCAAATAGAATTGACTCTGTGAGGTTGGGGTAAGAGAACATCACTTGGTGACCCTTCCTGCCTGAGGGAAAGTTTGTTCCTGTGTCTCCCCACTCAAGTCAATCCCTTCAACCAGGCCCCCAACCAGTGGTGGGATTCAGCCAGTTCGCACCTATTTGGGAGAACCGGTTGTTAACTTTCTATGTATGTTGTGGCTCCGTTACCTGAGTCTGTGTCATCGGCAGGAGAGGACTCCGAGAGTGAAGGAGAGGAGTTGGCAAGGCCTCCCTCTCCAGGACCCTCCTCTCTGGCAATGCCTTCGGTGTCTGCCGAAGGGCAAGAGATAGGGCCGGGGCCAAGCATGTCCATGCAGCCACAGGTGGACAGTGATGAGGGTAATGAGTCTTGGCTGGATCCTCGGCAGCGTCGCAGAGATAAGCGTGCGCAACAGAAGAAAAGGCATGCCAGAGATTAGGCTGAGTCACTGGACCACACCCCACAGGGTATAAAAGGGGGTGAGGTGGCCATTCAGACTCTGTGATGGACAAAACTAACTACTATCGAGTCACATTGCATCTTTGGAAACAACATTATCGGCCTTGGATTTATTTTACGAACTGGACAATTCTTGACTGTGGGTATTTTGTTTATTGAGTAAAGTTCTTGGCAAGCAGCTACTGGGTTGCTGCCAAGCGTCTTATCAGAAGAATTGGTTGTCTGCCAGTTTATTTAACCCCCGGCTGTCTGTTTGTGTGCGTGTGTGGGACAGGGACAGAACAATGCAGTTCAGAGAACCGATTGTTGGAAGAAATCTTATTTTGGTTTTTTCCCACTTTACAGTGCTAATCAGTAAGAAAGGCAGAAAGGAAACATTCTGGTGTTGTTTCTAGCCTAATCTTTATTGCTCTGCTTTATTGCCTCTCTGGTTAACCCAAGGGTAGGTTCTACTTACCTTTACTACCGGTTCGCAATGGGATCATGCGCATGCACAGAAGCTTCTTTGCATGCGCAGAACACTGATGACAACATCTGGGGTGGTAGGCTGAGCCTCCTGCCAGTTTTACTACTGGTTCTTGCGAATCAGTCCAAACCAGGGGCAACCCACCACTGCTTATTATATTGTAACAGCTAAGGCGTTACAAAGTGAGTGAGGTTGAGTTGGCCATGTCCACATGGTCACATGACCACTGAGCCATGCCTACACAGCTGGTCATTAGGGCAGAGAACCAGTTGTTAAATTATTTGAATTCCATCACTGCCCCCAACCCTCAGTCTGTGGACTGGCACCAGTCCGTGGCATGCTAGAAACCGGTCCATGCAAACAAATGAAGTCCCAACTACAGGATACAGGCAGCATATGAAACCATGCCCACTCTTGCCCATGGAAAAGCCTCTCACCATGGAACCAGTCCCTGGTGCCCAAAAAGTTGTGGGCCTCTGCTTTAACCCTTAACCACAGATGTACTATTTCGGCTATGCTATTACAGACAGGAGGTCAAAATGACCTCAGTAGCAAAAAGACATTTGATGTTTTCATGGTTGGATCTAAACATTGATGTATAGAACAGTAAACCCCAAAAAATTTATTGATCTCTATCAAATCCACATCACACAGGTCACTGTTTGTTTCTCCATCCTTGAACTTCAATCTTTCTTCTCTAATTTTTACATTGGTCCACTGAATGATGGCGCTAATAATTTATTTAGAAAATAATAATTTCCAAATCTCTAGGGGAGTAGGGGAATTTGCGAGATTTCTAGCTTTTGGCCGTAGTCCAGGTAATTGCATAACAATATTGTGACCAGGGGTTCTGGATTTATTGCTTCCAAAAGGTACAGAAAACCATTTGAATTTGTTCTTGCCATATAAATTATTGCATGATGTAGATTGTACCTGGTCATCAATTTCACTGGGAGCTTCATCATCACTAATGTCAGAATCAGCAGCGGCAGCAGGTTCCTCATTGTTCATTACAAAATTTTCATCACAATCCGATTCCACTTCCCTCAGATCACTCTCTGCTTCTCTGTACCATTTTAGAACAGTTTCTTTGAAGTTTGGATCACCAAATCACACTTTTTTTAGCGGAAAACTTGGTCCCAACATTATTAAAAAAAAATACGTCAACAAAAATCTGCTACAGAAAATACCAAATAACTTACACAAGTGCGATGCGGCATACACTTTTATTGGTGGGAAAACAAAAGCTATTGTTGTGGCTCCGTTGCCTGAGCCTGGGCTATCGACAGATGCAGACTCTGAGAGTGAGGGAGAGGAGTTGGCAAGGCCTCCCTCTCCAGGACCCTCCTCTCTGGCAATGCCTCCGGAGGACACCGAAGGCCAAGAGACAGGCCCAGAGCCAAGCATGTCCCCGCAGCCACAGGTGGACAGCGACGAAGGAGATAAGTGCTTGCTGGATCCTCGACAGCGGTGCAGGGAGAAGTGTGCGCAGCAGAGGGGAAGGCGTGCCAGAGATTAGCTGAGTCACTGGACCACACACCACAGGGTATAAATGTGGGTGTGGTGGCCGGTTCAGTCTGTGATGAGCAAAAACTAGAAATAATCCATGATCTCTGCGTTACTGGACTTCTGCCTGCCTTGTTGGACTGCATTTGGACTAATCCTTGTATTGCTGAAACTTTGCCTGCTTTATCGGAATGCTTGCAGTCTAATCTTTGTTTTGTGTGAGTAAAGTCTGAATTGGCAGCTAGCCACTGGGTTGCTGCCAGCCTTATCTTCAAAGACTTTGTCATGTGGCTTATTAACTCCGGGCCATCTGTGGGGGTGCATGTGTGGGACGGGGACAGAACATCTATTCACAACCAGAACGGTCCATTTCTAAAAAGAGGGGTGTTCCAAACATTTTGGAAAACTGTTGCGGTCACTATGACCACAGATCTGTGGTTATGGGTTAAACACTTCTATCTGATGTACAAGTAGGCCATTAGGCACCCAGCTTTAATAGCTACTGTATACGGATGTGTAAGACATATTTTGGCCAGTAATGCCTGGAGATTTATGTAATCTGCTTGCTTTTATCTCATAGAGCATAGAGATTGATGTATTTCTTTGTAATCGGGAGAAAAAGGCATGAAAAAGTGCATTGAATTAAACAAACAAACCTGAATTCCCCAAAAAGCAGAGACCTGGCAGATCCACGCATTGATTGCAGGAGCCATTGAGCTGCAGTGGTTTAGGTATTGGTTTAAGAGAGAAAATATCTAGTTTCAAGTCTTCTCTCGGCCTTGGTCAGGCTCCAAAAATCAAGGAAGATACTTTGAGGTTTTTTAAGCAGTTTTCTTTATTGTTCCTCATCTATAGACAGAAATCTTACCAAGCTAAAACAAACAGTAATTGCACTATAAAATATATACTCTGGGAGCTCGTAGGGAGGAGACCTCTTCACCCTTTTTCTCCCACACAAATTAACTCATCTGTAATTCACTTGTTCCTCTGGAATGAAATTCTTCCCTCCTGGGAATTCAGATGAAATTCCATCATAGCTCTGGTATCTAATTGGAAGATTTTAAGTCAATACTTCACTTTGGGTCCAGTCTATCTCATAGGATCATTGCATGATGATAAAATGAAGATCCTTTCAGGAAACCTTTGAGAAAAGGTGAGACACCATCAGATAGATTAGATTAGATTAGATTAGATTAGATTAGATTAGATTAGATAGATAAATGATAGATAGATAAATAGATAGGTGATAGTTAGATAGATGATAGATAGATAGATAGATAGATAGATAGATAGATAGATAGATAGATGATAGATAGATGATTGATTGATAGATAGATGATAGATAGATAGATAGATAGATAGATAGATAGATAGATAGATAGGTAGATAGATAGATAGATAGATAGATAGATAGATAGATAGATAGATAATTTCTATCACTTATTCTAGCTTTTAATCATATCACCCTTTATTAAGAGACCTTTTTTCCCTTTCTTTCTGTTGTGGCTGTTGTGGGAGACATGGCCCATCCCCATCCTCCAGCTCCACCGCACATGTGGAACAAGCCTCCCACGATGTCCAACTTGACCCTGAGCGAACCGGTTGTTAAATTACACCTCCCCACTATCAAAGTGGATCCTGGGCGCTAAACTGCAATGGAGAAATGGGCAATGGAGTGGCCGGCACAAGGGAAGGAGGAGGAGCAGGGAGAAGAAAGAGGGAAAGTGACTTTCGCCTTCCCTCGCCGGCCACTCCACTGCCCATTTCTCCACTGCAGCGCAGCGTCCAGGATCCATTTTGATAGTGGAAGGTGGGTAATTTAACAACCGATTCACTCAAACTGGTGCGAACTAGCTGAGTCCCACCACTGGATAGACAGACAGGCAGACAGACAGACATATAGAGCAAAAAACAGATTTGAAACCAGAAATATTTTTATTAGGAATGTTGGACTCAAAAATGAATAAAAAATTCCAATACATTACACTACACATACTCACTGCAGCAAGAATCATATTCGTAAAAACTGGAAACAAAATAATATACCTTCAGACAAAATAGTAATTAGGAAAATTCTTGAATGTGCAGAAATGGACAATATGACTATGGAGTTAAAAGAGAGGGATGATTCAGACTATTATGAAGTATGGAATAAAATGTACAGTTGGCTCAAAAATAGAAACCAAAACAGGAAATGTTTAACTTAGTACTGATGAAACTTAAATTGGAGTAATTGAATAACATTGAACAAAGAGATGTAAATGTAAATGAATACAAATCGGTAGGTAAGAACAATGAATACTATTATGTGTGTTAATATATACATGGATGTAACGTTATTATACTACTATTGAGAAGTAAATGGATATGACAGAATAGAGAACTACAAAAGCTAAATACATATGCCGATACAGAAAGCTGTAAAATAATCTTAGAGAGTATGTACTATTTGTTATGTTTTGTATTGTTTTTATGTATCTGTGGTTGTTTTTTATGTTGTTTTAGAGACAAAACTGTTTCATAAAAAATATTTTTTTAAAAAAGATAGATAGATAGATAGATAGATAGATAGATAGATAGATAGATAGATAAAAGATTAACAATCACCCAATGCCTGTGGGTGGAAGCACAGCAAAGCTGTTTTGTCTGCATTAAGCATAGTTTAGGAACACCAAGAGAATAAGCAAACCAACTCACTGAATTGCAAATGCACGATAGCTTATGAAATAAGAATGCAATGCCCAAATAAGATTGCTCATGTGAAAGACAAAACTTGTTCCTTTTTTTGAAATGACACGGGGAGAGATTAATCAAGGAAATAAGAGATGATGAGATCAAGGTTTTGCTTCAATTATTACGGGTGCTGTACTATCACCCAACAATGAAAGACAGGGTCTGGAATTTGAAAAGAGGAAGATAATCAAGTCAAGACAAGGCAATTTTTTTTAAAAAAAATATTTTTTTAATTTGATTTATATGCCACCCTTCTCCGGAGACTCAGGGCAGCTTACAATGCGTTAAGCAATAGCCTTCATACTTTTGTATATTTTATACAAAGTCAGCTTATTGCCCCCACAAACTGGGTCCTCATTTTACCTACCTTAGAAAGGATGGAAGGCTGAGTCATCCTTGAGCCTGATGAGATTTGAACTTACAGTAATTGCAGACAGCTGGTGTTAATCACAATGCTATCAGTCTGCTGAGCCACCAGGCCCTTAATGTAAGACTAATTACAGATCCTTCTTTTGAAAAATCTTGATTGTTGTAAGCAATCAAGTTGCCCTAGGGCAGCTCTTAAAATCAAGTTTGATGGAATAAGAATTTTTGAGAGGAAAAATTCTGATGATACCATATGCCTAAAAATTTCTAGACCTGTGATGGCGAACCTATGGCATGCGTGCCACAGGTGGCACACAGAGCCATATCTGTGGGCACATGAGCGTTGACCTAGCTCAGCTCTGGTGTGCATGTGTGTGCCAGCCAGCTGATTTTTGGGCCTTCTGGGCCCACCGGAAGTCAGCAAATGGGCCATTTCTGGCCTCCGGAGGGCCTCCAGGGGGATAGGGAAGGCTGTTTTCACCCTCCCCAGCTCCAAAAAAGCCTCTGGAGTCTGGGGAGGGCAACAAACGGGCCTACTGGATTGCATGCCAAAAGCGGGGGGAGCACAGGGGTTTCATGCGCACATGCAGGGGTGGTGGGGCACACTGAATTATGGGTGTGAGCATGCCTGGGTGCGACACCCCCACACTCCCCCCGCTTTTGGCACACGACGGCAAAAAAGTTAACCATCACTGTTCTAGACACTTCAGTTGGAAAGGAATACTCTGCATATGTTCCAAGTAATGGAAATCTTAAAATGCTCCAAAAACAGAGGTAATGGTAGCATGAAAGAGAAAACAATACAAATGTACAAATACACTTTTTTAATTTTTCATTAAAAGGTTTTAAAGGTAAGGTTAAAAACTAATACAGACTAATATAAAGTAAGGGAAATAATAGAAAGAAATCAGAGGCAAAGCTAAGAGTGCAAGAAAGAAAAAAATAAAAGAAAGAGAGAAAAGAAAGAGAAAAATACAAAAGAAGTGCCTTCTGATCCTCATTACAGCACTTTTAAGCAAATTATAAATTTATCTCTTTCTCTATGGTTACAGTGTGCCTCTTTTCTTTCCACAATCTACCCTGCCTAATCATAAAAATCATAAATTCACTTTTTTTTTCTATTTTCTGCAAAAAGTCTATAAAGGGCTTACAGTCAGCAATAAATATGCATATTGTTTTTTCTCTAATCAAAAAAATCTGTTCGGCCATTTAGCAAGTTCCATTATCTTCAGCAACCATTCCCATTGTGGGCTGCACCAAACCTTTCCAAATTGATGCATATAATAATCTAGCTGCAATTAACAAACACAAAAACAAAGCTCTGTGATTTTTATCCAACTGCTTGTCCCTCAATCCCAAAGAATAATCTCTAGACTCAGTTGTATATTAATCTTTCAAATCCTCTGAATCAAAGTATGTATTTGAATCAGCGGTAAAATGCTACTGGTTCGGACCGGTTTAGCCAAACTTGCAGCGATGGTGGCATGTGGTTTGGAGAACCGGTAGCGGTGGCAGCGCAAAGCTCCGCCCACCCGCCTGGACTGATTTTAACCAGGAAGTAACCTGTTTTTGACCTTCTGCCCATGTGCAGAAGGCTTTGCGCATGCTCACAGGGTCCAAACGCGCATGTGATGAACTGGTAGATTTCACCCCGATTTGAATCCAAAATTTTCTAGCTTTTTCTACACATCCACCAAGCATGATAAAATGTTCCTTCTTGTGTTGTTCACATTTCCAACATAATTTGAAGTGCCTTTACACATTCTAGACAATTTCTCTTGTTGACAAATGTGGAGTTGGGATCGTACAAACACCCAGGAGCATAGAAGAGTTCAGAGGCAGATGCATAAATAAATGTCTTAAACGTATTTATTCATATGATAAATCATATTAACTATGTACAACAGAGATCAAATCTCATGAGGAACAAACATGAAAAGAGAGCGATGGAGAGAGTGAGAGAGAGAGAAAGGTGGAAAAGGTTGGAGGGGGTTTTATATTCAGGGTAAGCCCCTCCTTTCCACACAGGGGTGGAGACACTCTCTGCCTCCACTGGTGTCTATATGACACATGTGCCAATGGCTTGCAAATACTTGACAACAAATACCAATGTATATCAGTTTACAAAAATTATCTTTAAAATTATAACACAGTGTAAATTTCAACCCTCAACCACATATTTTCCCATTATCCCATCTCTATATTATTACAGTGGTACTTGGTACTCATCTGCTTTGAAACTCATCGAATTTGGTACTCAGCACACTTGGAAGAGAACATTTTGTCCTGGCACTTGTGGTTTGTTTGGTATTCAACACGCAAACTAGAAATTGTCAGTCTCAGTTGCCTTGTGACTTGCTACCCTTTCCAACTAAAACACAAAGTGATTCATTAGTCATGCTGCAGCTCCTGCCCTGTCCACATCCTCTTCCAGTCTTATCTTAGCTTCTGTGGTCACCTTGTGCACTTTTTTTCCTCATCAGTAGAGATAAAGTGAAGTTTGTGAGTTATTTAATCTAAGTATTTATTAATTTTTAGGTTTATTTCTCATGTAAAGTAATGATATACAACTATTTTTTTACATATTACTTTAAAAATGTGCATTTTTTTTTTTTTTTTTGTTTGGGAACACATTTAATTCATTTACATTATTCCTCATGGGAAAAAAAAATGTTTGGTACTCATCGTTTTTGGTACTCAGAGCATCTTGGGGAACCAATTAACATGTGCCGAGGTACCCCTGTATAACCAGAACTATATTACCACATTTGTTCTTCTTCTGTTTGAAATTTCAGTAGAAGTTTATACATTTTTGTCAGTACGTGTTCATCATTTGTACATAATTCTATTACATAATGATGTTCAAAACCATACATTGTTTTGTCTTATTTAATTCAAATAGCTATAAATAAAACTGGCAACTGCATCCCTCTGCCACTAGCTTTTTCTTGATTTTATTTTGTATTCCCTTTAACAAAATTCTAGCATCTCAAAATAAATGTCTTGTCTATAAAATGGTACTGGTGCTGAGAGCTGCAAAAGTATTCAGGCACCACCTGGTTTTGTATCTATTCAATATTTTCAAGATGGAAAAGAGAACATAATGATTTTTAAATGCATATTATCTTGACTTTATTGTAGGGGTGAAATCTAAAAATTTTCCCTACCAGTTCTGTGGGTGTGCCTTAATTGGTGGGTGTGGCTTGGTGGTCAGGTGACCCGGTGGGCGTGGCCAATAATAATAAATAATAAAAATAATAAACAAAGTACACAAAACAATAAGAGGTACCAAAAACCAACTTTCACACTTTATACACACACACAACACAACACAGCACGACACAACACAACTGACTCACACACAATGTAAAAGCAGCTGCACTTGACCCAAAATGGCCCCTGCAACAAGCAAGAATCTCACACAGCCACAAAAAGCTCAAAAACCAAGTTTCACACTTATTCCATACAAAATGCCACATACAGCTTTGTGAGATTTTGTGTGTTTGTGTAGTTAGAGTGAAACACTACAGAAACACACCAAATCTCAGAAAGCTGCACAATTTTTTATTTTTTTTTATTATTTTATTTATATTTTTAGATAAAAGCAGTTAAATTTAAAACTTCCTTAACTTTAAATTGCTATGTCTAAAAAATATATATAACTCCTAAAAAAACCCCCAATTAACTATTTTTTTAAAGCTCCCCTCCCCCCAAAAAACCCCAGTTACCCAATTGAAGGCACAAGGCAGACAGATTGAGTTGCTCACCGATTCAATTGATTGCAAGTAGACAGATTCGGCTGCGAGTTGATGAAATGGATTGCAGCAGCCGAAGCAAGGGAGGAAAAGCGAGTGAGCCCAAAAGAAGCAGCCAAGCAGGCAAGTAGGCAACCGGGAGTTTGGGTGGGCATGGGGGGGGGGCAGGGATTTTTGCTACCAGTTCTCCAAACTACCCGCCTCCATCGCTAACAGATTGGCCAATCCGGTCCGAACCGGGAGCACTTCATCCCTGCTTTATTGTACCTGAAGTATCTATGCCACCCAAATCTCAGATCATGTCCTTCTAACTCCAAAAGTCTTCTATTTCTCAGCAGCATCCAGCAGCAACCAGCATCCTTACATCCAGACCAAATAGTAGGCTACAAAATACAACTTCAAATCAGGTAAACCTAATCCCTTTCTTCCCTTTACATCCTGTATACCATTGTATTTATCTTGTGATTTTCCCCCCTGCTGCACTAATTTAAATAAAATATATCCTTTTGCCATTGTGCAAATGGCAGGACTTCCATTTTTATTACAGAAATTTCCCCCTACAACGAGATTGTAGTGTCACCCATCTTAACACATCTCTTTTAACTTCATTCCGTGTCTTAACTTGTTTCTTGAAGTATTCATCTATTTTCTCCAGAGAGACGTCACTTGATTTATAAAAGTTAGAATAATATTGATGAAATGCTTTTTTGCACAGCTACACTATCCATTAATGCAGTGTCTCCCTCTTATAGTTCTGATAACATTTTCTTTTCTTTTTCTTTTGGTAATTTATATGCCAACCATTGCCTGGTTTGTTACCAAACAGAAAAGGTTTTTACATTTTTGTTTCCATTTCTCTTACTATTAACACAGAAAACTAGTAAAAGTTGTTCAGCTTAGCTCCATCTGTTTTAAAGTAAAGGTAAAGGTTCCCCTCACATATATGTGCTAGTCCTTCCCAACTCTAGGGGGCCGTGCTCATCTCCGTTTCAAAGCCGAAGAGCCAGCGCTGTCCGAAGATGTCTCTGTGGTCATGTGGCTGGCATGACTAAATGCCAAAGGCCCACGGAACGCTGTTACCTTCCCACCAAAGGTGGTCCCTATTTTTCTACTTGCATTTTTTACATGCTATCAAACTGCTAGGTTGACAGAAGCTGGGACAAATAATGGGAGCTCACTCCATTACGTGGCACTAGAGATTTGAACTGCTGAACTGCCGATCTTTCGATCAACAAGCTCAGCTTCTTAGCCAGTGAGCCACCACTCCATCTGTTTTAACATTCTGCAATTTTCTCAAGAGCTCCCTGTGTCTGGGATTCACAAGGAAACTGGGAGAGTTTAAGATGATTCCCTTTTTATGGTTAACATTTATCTTTTCTTGTTTCTTCTGCTTTTCATATTTTAAAATAATGAATATTTTAATATATTATTAGTTCTAATTGTGTTATTTGCTACCCAGAATTACTTTTTGAGATGGGCGGCCATACAAATTTGATAAATAAAAAACTTTTTTTAAAAGAAGGAGGAGGAGGAGGAGGAGGAGGAGGAGGAGGAAGAAGAGGAGGAGGAGGAGGAGGAGGAGGAGGAGGAGGAGGAAGAAGAAGAAGAAGAGGAGGAGGAGGAGGAGGAGGAGGAGGAGGAGGAGGAGGAGGAGGAGGAGGAGGTGGAGGAGGAAGCAGCTTAGTTCATTGAGGAACACTTATCTTCTCTGGAAATTTCTTTAATTCTTCTTTTCTTTTTATTTCAACAAAAATAGCTTATGTTTTCTCTTGTCCCTTCTTTTTTGAGTTTACTATTATTTTATGAAATAATCGCTTTACTTTCATCCTAAACTGTCCTTGAGTCACTACCTTAGCCTAAAT
Source organism: Pituophis catenifer annectens (assembly GCF_029215685.1). Classification (NCBI taxonomy): domain Eukaryota; kingdom Metazoa; phylum Chordata; class Lepidosauria; order Squamata; family Colubridae; genus Pituophis; species Pituophis catenifer. The sequence goes on along the minus strand of NW_027256884.1, from coordinate 117,391,005 downwards.
TATTATTATTAATTTTAATTATTAATTAATTTGTAAATATTGTTAAGATTGTTATTTTTAATGTGACAGAAATAAAAGCATTTACTATCTGGAGAAAATCATATTAGCTGTATTCAATCGAATAAAAATAATATGTTCATTACAGTATGGATGCCCTTTAAGGTTTTTCACCACCTTAAAACACCCATCATTGTGCAAACCACCTTATTAAAGATTCTTAAGGCTGAAGATTCTTGCCATAATTAATATGATTTGTTGTAGACTGGCTATTGCAACATCCTGAAATCTATGCGTGACATCACATGTGATGAACCACTGAGACCTAGCTAAACTCTCCTGTTTGTGTTGTGGCTTGTTCTAGGAGTTAGATCATCCAGAACTCTATGTCCTTTGTTGATTAGGGGGCTTTTCTTTTTCAGTAAACCTTTGATTTAACAATCTGTTTGTGAAGGAGAAAAAGGGACGCGGTGGCTCACTGACTAAGACGCTGAGCTTGTCGATCGAAAGGTCAGCAGTTCAGCGGTTTGAATCCCTAGTGCCGCATAACGGGGTGAGCTCCTGTTACTTGTCCCAGCTTCTGCTAACCTAGCAGTTCGAAAGCACGTAAAAAATGCAAGTAGAAAAAATAGGGACCACCTTTAGTGAGAAGGTAACAGCATTCCGTGTGCCTTTGGCATTTAGTCATGCCGGCCATATGACCATGGAGACATCTTTGGACAGTGCTGGCTCTTCGGCTTTGAAACGGAGATGAGTACTGCTGCCTAGAGTCAGGAACGACTAGCATGTATGTGTGAGGGGAACCCTTACCTTTACCTTTTGTGAAGTAGAAAATACAACTTAAATCCTAAATTGTCTCCAATCTGTTATTAATGTGATGTATGCAATTTGGATAATTTTGCATCTTTTGCACAATCATGTCATAATTTTGCAAATTATGTAAGTGAATGAAAAGAATTCATCTGAATCATCTAGAGCGAATGGAATACAACAAGCTTAATTTAGAATAATGTGTGAGGATTTTTTTTTTTTTTGCCCTTTGTATCAGAAATACACTAAACAAAGTTAATTAAACCAACATTTATGGTAGTCCTAGGTTGATCATAAGCCTTTTCAACAGTCTGCTTCTGAATGCTCTTTAGATTCTGCTGACACAGGTTTCTTCTTTTGGTGAAACATATACCAGAAAAATGTAACTCTCCAGTAATAACTTTTCTCATCAGCAAAATACATGATAGAAATGACTCTTTATTATTCACCACTCAGACCATGAAAAAGATAGCAATTTCTGTTATTCATGCTAATGTCAGAAAGGTATTCCCTGTCAAAATAGCAACAGTGACTCTTTTTATATGACATTCCTTATTTTAACTGTCTCTATGCTGATTTTTAAAACAAAGCCCCCAGGAAGCCACTTTCAAAAACATGTGATATCTTCTATAAAACTCCATCAATTTTAAATATAGATCAACCTAAAATTTATTGAGGTTGCCTTGAGAAATTGTGGGTGCTTCATCACTAGAGGCTTTTAAGAAGAGACTGGATAGCCACTTGTCTGGAATGGTATAGGGTCTTCTGCTTGAGTAGGGGGTTGTACTAGAAGACCTCCAAGGTCCCATCCAACTCTTTTATTCTGTTATTTAGAAACATTTTCCCAGAATAATTTCTTTTAAAGGTCTGCCTATGAACTCCCAAAGACTCAACTTTCAGTGCCTTCAAGAAATATATGTAGAATATCCTGGGATCTTTTAATTTGGAGTCCTATACTAAGTAAGGACTTGGATTCAGATGTACATTTTTATGAGGAACAGCAATTATTTAACACGCCAGTTATTCAAAATGAGAAGGGTCAAAGTAGTTAATAATCAGGACATACCAAGGCACAAAAAAAAACCCCATGAATGATTTTAAAAAAGGGGTTTTAAAGGCAAATCCCAACAACGCATAGAAGACAGGAGTTCTCAAACAGGCCAACTTTTTTCATCACTTCGATTTCATGAAATCAGGAATGTGGTCTAAATTATACAATTTGACTACAGTTAAAATTGAAACCCTTGAGAAAATGGATGGTTCTGAAATATAAGATTTGTTAAGGATATCCTAACAAGATTGATGGGGAGGGGGGGGGGAATTCATATGCAAAATTCTTTTTGATGTGGGTGGTAATAAAAAGTTAGAAAATTTGGCCTTGGTTCTTGATTCTGCGATTTAAAGACATGCAGAGAAATAGTCTGATTTCCCTATGGGTCTAAAAATGATTATGTTTCCCCCCCTTTTCCCCCATTCTTTTTAATACTGATTACTGATGTGGTACATAATTAAATAATTAAAGCAATGTTAAAGATATTACTTACTAGTTAAAAGGCATAATCTACAAGGCTAAACTAATCGCCTGACTTTTGCTTAGAATTGGGTTGATGCAATGATTTTTTCTGAGCTCAGAGGTCTGCTGAACTAAATATGTACTGTATGTTTTTACATAAATATTTGGGAGAAAAATATTATAGGTACTTTTACCTGTAATAAAGGCCTACTAGAAAGAAATCAATAGAAATTAAATGCTCAATTAGGTACTTTAGTCCCAATGTTTTAAATTGCAGTGAGCACTGCACACCAGAACAACTAGACCAGTTCTACTTACCTTTACTACTGGTTCGTAACGGGGCCACGCGCACGTTCTTCTGTGCATGCGCAGAAGCATTTTGGTGACGTCGGGGTCAGTGGGCAGAGCCTCCCACCGGTTTTACTACCAGTTCTATAGAACCGGTGTGAACTGGGGGCAACCCACCACTGAACTAGACACAAGAACAGTTTATTTCCCGAATGCCATCACTCTGCTAAACAAATAATTCCCTCAACACTGTCAAACTATTTAGTAACTCTGCACTACTATTAATCTTCTCATCTTTCACACCACCCATCTCCTTCCACTTACAACTGTATGACTGTAATTTTGTTGCTTGTATCCTTACAATTTATATTGATATTGTTTCCTGATTGCTTATTTGTACCCTATGACTATCATTAAGTGTTGTACCTTATGATTCTTGATGAAATTATCTTTTCTTTTATGTACACTGAGAGCATATGCACCAAGACAAATTCCTTGTGTGTCCAATCACACTTGGCCAATAAAAAATTCTATTCTATTCTATTCTATTCTATTCTATTCTATTCTATTCTATTCTATTCTATTCTATTCTATGTTTTAAATACAATTGGAATTAAGTTAAACACTCACACAATTCTTTTCTCTGCCTGGACAAGCTGCAATATTGTGAGGGCTGTGACTTTGTCTATGCATACAAAGCCTGATCTTTGTCACATGTCTTATAAATTTTATAAACATTACAATGCATCAGCAACTTTTGGAAGAGTTCTGGAGGTTGAATCCAAAACCAAGAAGGTAGAACCAGTCCTGGGTCCATAAACTATACATATCTTTCTAGAATATACTTAATGTACCCTGGTACAATCGGTGATATAGGGCAGAAGTCTCCAACCTTGGCAACTTTAAGTCTGGAGGACTTCAATTTCCAGAATTCCCCAGCCAGCTTTGCTTTCCCCAGCAAAGCTGGCTGGGGAATTCTGGGAGTTGAAGTCCTCCAGGCTTGAAGTTGCCAAGGTCGGAGACCCCTGATACAGAGGAAAGGAAGAATATCACCTCACAAAACAATGTAGGTTTGCCATGTGGTTAAGAATTTTCTCAAAATGGGAAAGTTGTGGAACTTGTGTTGTTTTCTTTCTATCCTAGTGCTATATAGGCTGTGTAGGTTTGGATGAGGAAGAACAAGGTTGAGTGGCTGTTTGGTCTGCCTATATCTGGGGACATTCCAACTTTGAACTTGGAGGAAGTAGCACTTTCCCTTTCGAAATTGGTACACAAGATAGGTGTCTTCTTGGGTTCACAGAGCCTGCTTGAAGAACAGGTAGCTGTAGCTAGGAAGGCATTTACACAGCTCCATCTGGTACGTCACTTGTGCCCTTTCCTAGATCAGGGAGTCCTTCAAGCAGTGTATCGTGTCTAGTCACCTTTGCAGCCTGATCATTGCAATATTCTTTACACGGGGCTGGTCTTGAAGATCACCTAGAAGCTTTAACAGATTCAGAATGTGATGACACAAGCAGTAATGGGCATGCCTCAGAATGCCCATGTAACAGGTGAAATGCTCCCAGTTCGGACCGGATCGCCCGATCCGGTAGCGATGGTGGTGGGTGGTTCGGAGAACTGGTAGCAAATCCAATCCAGGAGCCCTCAAGCAGTCGTATTCATGACAAACCAAATTTATATATATATATTTTTTTGCTGATAAAGAAATAAAGTTCGAATTCGAGTAACGGTATGGCTAGCTGATGAGAGCTAAATAGCTTGAAATAGATCTATACTAGTCTCCCTTTATTTCTTTATCAGCAAAAATATAAATTACACACACACACGTGTGTGTGTGTGTGTGTGTGTGTGTGTATGTGTGTGTGTGTATATGTATATGTATATGTATATGTATATGTATATGTATATGTATATGTATATGTATATGTATATATGTAGGTCTTTGGTTATTCGGGTTTTCTCCCGCGTAAAATTGGAGGTGTCCAATTTTTTCCAAGCCCCCATCTAAACAGAACACACTCCCAGCCAATCAGAGCACAGCCAACCCCCCATCCAATCAGAGTACAGCCAAACCCCCAACCAATCAGAACACATCTCCACCCAATCAGAACACAGTCAAGCTCCCACCCAATCAGTTCACACCCCCACTGGCAGTTAAAAGGAAGAAACAGCTGCGATCACACATTGCTCCTAGAAGCACGAAGCTGAAAACACCAGCCTGAAGATGATGAATGAGACTTCGTCGAAACGTCGCCAAGACACCTCCAATTTTACGGGGAGAAAACCCGAATAAACAAAGACCTACATACAAACACCTGCGAAAACCTCAGAATACACACACACACACACACACACACACACACACACACACACACACACATATATACAAAAGATTCCTCATAAGCCATTTGTATGATAAGCAAAGGGGAAAAAAAGAAAGATAAGCAAATGTTTCATTTCTTGCACCTAGCTTCTTAAGATCTGTGTTGACCTTACATTTTCATGATTAATGGTTCCAATCAAAACTATTATGGAACTCAGAATCATCATATTTGATGTAGTGCCTCTAGAGAGAGGCATTCCAAGACTGCTTCCAACCCAAAACAAAACAATAAAAACAAATTGGCAAAAACAGACTAAGTTGATGGATGTCTTTATCTTCCAATATATAATTTACAATCCTGTTTAATGATAATGCTGGTTATACAGCCATGTAAATAGAGCTGTGGAGGTGCAGTGGTTAGAATGCAGTATTGCAAGCTAACTCTGCCCACAGCCAGCAGTTTGATCCTAACTGGCTCAACGTTGTCTCAGCATTCCATCCTTCTGAGATGGATCAAATGAGGAGTCAGATTGTTGGGGGGCAGTATACTGACTCTGTAAACCACTTAGAGAGAGCTGTAAAGCAGTGGTGAAATCCAATTTTTTTTACACCGGTTCTGTGGGTGTGGCTTGGTGGGCGTGGCAGGGGAAGGATACTGCAAAATCTCCATTCTCACCCCACTCGTGGGGGAAGAATATTGAAAATCTCCATTCCCACCCCAATCTGGGACCAGCCAGAGGTGTTATTTGCCGGTTCTCCGAACTACTCAAAATTTCCACTACCAGTTCTCCAGAACCTGTCAGAACCTGCTGGATTTCACCCCTGCTGTAAAGCACTATGGAGCAGTATATAACTCTAAAGTGCTAAACACTATTACTACAACCTTGTGGTAACTATTTTATCAAAATGAAAGAAAAATACAAGATCCTAATAAAGGCTGCATATATTTTAAGCAAACCAACAGCCAAAGAGATATAGTAATATCAGCAATCACAATATTCTGCATTTTAAAGAGGCATTCTGAAGCAATATATTATTTGTTTAAGGAAAGGGAAATGAAGCGAAAGGAATAGGAGGGCAAGGGCAAGGGAGAAATAGCATCAGGTTATAAAATATACTGTCATGCAGGGGTGGGTTCTAACCGCCTTTACTACCGGTTCTCTTTGTGCGTGCGCTTTGCGCGCAATTGCCTCTTCGGTCGCACGCTTTGCACGCAATCGCTGTGCGCATGCTCATTTTGCTCGCCTGTGCGCCAAACTTGCGCTTTGCGCAAGCGCGTTGCGAATCTGCCCAGCTGAGGTGCGGCAATCCGCTCTGCCACACCTCTCAGCTGGGCAAAAAAAAAAAAAAAAAAGAAATATAAGATCGGCATAACGCCGGGGTGGGCGGGAGGGCCCAGCTCCTGAAGACAGAGAACCGGTTCAGTGATGTCATATCATCACCACTACCGGCTCTTGAGAACTGGTGCGAACCGGGAGCAACCCACCACTGCCGTCATGTAAACATAAAATCCATTTGGTACCTGATTCAATTTACCCTCTTTGGCACCAAGACAAATTAAGCCCCTTGACTATCACACCTTGGTAGGTTCACTTCTGTAGTGAACCTAGAGAATCTAAGATCTGCTTTATCCACTTTATGGCTTTATGGCTCCTCCCACATTGGCTGAAGTTCAGTCAAATAATATCTGATATCAGTGGTGGGTTGCTCCCGGTTCTGTCCGGTTCTTGCGAACTGGTAGTAAAAGTGGCAGGAGGCTCCGCACCCACCCGAATGTCATAATGGATGATCTGCACATACGCAGAAGCACGCACACTCCCCTTGCGAACCGGGAGTAAAGGTAAGTAGAACCCACCCCGTCTGATATCCAAACTGAAGTAAACTGTAGCAATTTCCATAAAGAGAAAGAGAAATTTGTATGGTTTTCATGTTCATACAAATTTAATCAGTCTGCACTTTTCAAAGCTACCTACAATTATTTTGGCAGTGACTGTTAAGCAGATAACTTGCAGGAGTAGATAACTACAGAATGAACTTGTTAATCATGGAGAAATAAATCAAGACAATCAACATTCTTGGAGGCATCAAAATAGGCAAGGTTGTAGTTTCAGCAGCACAATCCAAGTCCCTCCTCTTTGTATGGGCGTGTGACATCAACGCAAGCACAAGAGGGATGAAGGTTGCATCATACTGCTGCTACTGCTATTTTGCTTTTGACCTTCCTCCTGGTGGATGTTGCAGGTCAGACTGGGTTTTAAGCAGCATTGCTAGGGATAAAATCCTCTAATTTGGCTTGATTTGCTTGGATTCTATACTCAGTGTTCTTCATACTTGCTCTTTAAAAAATGGCAAGCCGCATTGCAAAATTTGAAAATGCGAACATGATTTCACAGCAGAATATTTCACTTTACCCATAAATGTGAGTGAACTTCAGAAAGCATCATACTGTAAGGGAAAACTGAATAGAATATTTGGCACAAACTATTTCATAGCTAGAAGGAGGCTTTCCTGGGGAGTTTTAGAATAAAGACATTCTGGTGAATTACAAAATCATAATTCCTGGGAAAACTGTGAGATGAAATTAAGTCTAGCTTAATTTAGATTCAATATTAAATTAAGATGAAATTAAGTCTAGCTTAATTTAAAAATAAAAGACTTCGATATACCTTTGAGGAGTTGCTGAGGGTACCACTAACTTTAAAGGCTATAAGTGCTTCTATTTATGAAATAGATAGAGTTAGCCAGGTGATGAAATGACTGTCAACAGCAAATACCATTGTCCATAATATTATGCTGTCTGTGAAAAGAGCCATGAAAGACACGGGGCCTTTCATAAAAAGGAGTGCTAATGCATCTGACAACATAAGAAAAAGGGGGGAAAAGGTTAAAAATGACACAACAAAGAGTAAGCAAATAAACTCTAGAACAGTCTTTTAAGTGGGAAAGTAATGAAGACGATGCTTGATGCCATCTGCAGGTCAAAGACAGCAACATTTAAGCCCTGCCCTTCTGTGCAAGAGTGCCAAATCGATAAAGGCGCCAAAAAGATGTAATGGATCTGTCATTTTTACTCCCCTGAAGACAGCCTTGATGATGATTGTGTTAACAGCAATATTAACAGTAGGAAGATATGTAGAAACCACATACAAGTAAAAAAAAAAACCTTAACCCCTGCATAGAAGGAAGGATTAATCCTTAAAGGATTATTAATTATTCCTTTTTAAGGATTAATGATTAATCCTTGAAGGATTAAACCTTAAATTCTTCTTATCCTCCCTTAGGAGAGCATTCTCACATCTCACACCTTAGACGCTGTTGCTGAGAAAACTGTAACCAAGGGGTACTTGAGGAAAATATTCTTTGTGACTTGGAGATAAATTGAACTAACATGTGTGAGAGGGGTAAAAGAATCAATTTATGTTAAAACTGAACACCCCTCCCTCAACAGAGGGGGGATAATAAGGCAGTAGCTATCCCCTGTCTACAATACAGTCCTTTCAGCTATCCTAAGAAGATTCCACAGCCAATTTCACCCTGATTCAGGTAACCCTGAGGGCACAGATAAGCCCCCAAGTAGCCTCAACAGCTCTCAGAGAATGCTAACAACCAGATTACTGCAAATAAATACAATCCTTTCATCCCCCCCCATCTATCCTTTTATCAGAGTTAATCAGGATGCCCTAATTAAATTATGAACCTCAAGCCAAGCTTCAAAAGAAATCCAGTTATTAATTAGGAGGTTCATGTCAGCACATTCCCAAATGTAGCCAACTCTGACCCCATGTAATTTACGGCCCCAATCATGACCCCGTTTCCCCCCTCTCCCCAGGGTGTGTCATCAATCACATTCGCCAATGGAGCAATTTCACGGGTTGTAGAGATCACTCCCCTCCAGCAGCTGTGGGTAACCCTGGGAGACAGCCTTGAGAAAGATATGTCTGGAATGTCTTTGGTTGCCGTGCTGCTTCATCAGTTTCCCATCCCCCTTGCCTATGGCAACTCGAAAGCAGGCCAGGGATGCTTTGTGAGTTGACACCTTTCATCCTCCCACCATCAAAACTGATGAAGCTTCTTGGATGAGAAGTGAAACATTTTCCTTCTTGAAGGAATCAATGTCCAGTCATTTGTAGGGTGAAAAGAGGTCTCTTCGCCTGTGCAGTGTTTATTGCTTTTATACAGTTTTTCCAAGCAGCAAAAGGCAAAATAGCAACAGTGTTTTTATTGGTAGATTCTCCTCGCCCTCCCTAAGAACATACCAGCCAGGGGCAATGTTCTGCAACATCCTGGTGGTGAAGACAAGGTGAGATAATGCAGGTCAGAGTGAGATAATGCAGGCATGCGAGGCAAGCAGTAATTTGAGGCGTGGCAGTGTGCTGCACACGACCTCTCCACGACCTCCCATCTCTACACCTTCTTCTTCCTCAAAGAAAAAAATAGTTAAATTGCCTTCTGAAGAAAAAACAAAAGCACCTTTCACACAACTATCACCTGGATGACTGAGAATCTCCAAAGACAAACTTATCTACCGTATTTTCCGGCGTATAAGACGACTGGGCGTATAAGACGACCCCCTACTTTTCCTGTTAAAATATAGGGTTTGGGCTATACTCGCCGTATAAGACTACCCCTCTTCCAACGCACACCAAATAAAAATTAAAAAAACATCAACTGGCTCACCCACAATGTAAAAGCAGCTGTGCTAGACCCAAAATGGCCCCTGAAACAAGCAGGAACCTCACACAGCCCCAAAAAGCCCCAAAAAACAACTTTCACGCTTTACACACACACAACACAACACAACACAACACAACACAACACAACTGGCTCATCCACAATGTAAAAGTAGATGTGCTAGACCCAAAATGGCCCCTGCAACAAGCAGGAACTTCACACAGCCACAAAAAGCCCAAAAACCCAACTTTCACACTTCACACACACAAAATTCCACATACAGCTTTGTGAGATTTTGTGTGTTTGTGTAGTTAGAGTGAAACACTACAGAAACACACTAAATCTCAGAAAGCTACACAAATATTATTTTATTTTATTTTATTTTTATTTTTATATGAAAGCTAAATTTAAAACTTCCTAAACTTTAAATGGCTAGGTCTAAAAAAGAACTAAAAAAAACCCCAATTAACTATTTTTTTTTAAAGATCCCAAAGGGGAAAAAAACTTACGTACCCAATAGAACAGGGGTCTCCAACCTTGGCAACTTTAAGACTTGTAGACTTCAACTCCCACAATTCCTCAGCCAGCTTTGTTTTGCTGGCTGAGGAATTCTGGGAGTTGAAGTCCACAACTCCCTGCCTGCTTGGTTGCAGGCAGGGAGTTGCTTGCTGATGGAATGGATTCAGGCAAGCGAAGCAAGGCAAGCAGCTAAGGCAGTGGTTCTCAACCTTCCTAATGCCGCCACCCTTTAATACAGTTCCTCATGTTGTGGTGACCCCCAACGATAAAGTTATTCCTAAAACCATCAAAAATATGTGTTTTCCGATGGTCTTAGGCCAGGGGTCCCCAACCTTTTGGACCTCAGGGACCACCAACTTCATAATTTTAAATTTCGCAGACCACTAATACGAATCCAGTGCCCCGCTTGCTGAAGCACCTGGACTCCCAGTACGGGATGGGGTCCTTCAGGCACTCTCCATCCTCTCTGTCTCTCTCTCTCTCTGTCTCCCACTCTTTCTCTCTCATTCTCTCTTTCTCTCTCTCTCATTTTCGCTTTCTCTCTCTCTCCCTCTCTTTCTTTCTCTCCCACTCTTTCTCATTCTCTCTTTCTCTCTCCCCCCTCTCTCATTCTCTTTCTCTCTCCCCCTCTCTTTCTCATTCTTTCTTTCCCCCACTCTTTCCCTTTCTCTCCCCTCTTTCTCATTCTTTCTCTCTCTCCCACTCTTTCTCTCTCATTCTCTTTCTCCCCCCTTTCTCTCTTTCTCCCACTCTCTTTCTCTCCCCCCACTCTCTCTCATTCTCTTTCTCTCTGTCCCCCTTTCTCTCCCCCCCACTTTCTCTTTCTCCCTCCCGCTCTTTCTCTTTCTCTCTCTCCCCCTCTTTCTCTCTCTCCCCACTCTCTCCCTCTCATTCTGATTCTCTCATTCTGATTCTCTTTCATTTTCTCTCCCTCTCTTCTCATTCTCTCTCTGATTCTTTGGTTCTCTTTGATTCTGTCTCTTTCTCTGTCTCTCATTCTCTCTCTCTCACTCTCTCTCTCTGATTCTCTCTGTCTCTTTCTCTCATTCTCTTTCATTCTGTCTTTCTCTCTCTTTCATTCTTTGTCTCTTTCTCTCTCTGTCTCATTCTGATTCTCTCTTTCTCTCTCATTCTCTCTCTCTCTCATCTCATGGGCCAGCCAGTGTCTTGGGGCTGAGAGGAAGTCAAGCATCTCCCTGAGAGACTGAGGGCCGGAAGAAGTGTGGGAGCGAAGCACTACTTGAACTTGTGCGGCATGAGCATTCCGCCTTGGTATATTTGTGTCAGGAGTGGCGCAAGGCAGCCTTTGTTTCCTGCTGCCTGGCACTCAGAGTGGTAAATAGCGTCTGATCCGGAGAGCTGCTGGATTTTGCTCTCTAATCCGGCTGCCAAATCGGCCCCCTGCAAACTCTCGTCTCTCAAGGAGCGCTCCCTGAAGCGGGGCTGGAAACTTTGGTTGGACTGCTTGAGAGAGGAGAGCTTGCAGGGGGGCGATCTGGTGTCTGCAACGGAGAGCGGCATCCGGCTTTTTCTCTCCGCTGTAAGAGCGCTGTAAGAGCGGAAGCCCTCATCTCCTAATGCTTGGGACTGCAAAATCCAGCTGCTCCCCGGACCAGTCACCATTTACCGCTCCGAGTCCCAAACATTAGGAGATGAGGGCTGCCACTCTTACAGCGCTCTTATAGCGGAGAGAAAAAGCTGGATGCCGCTCTCCATTGCAGACACCAGATCGCCCCCCTGCAAGCTCTCCTCTCTCAAGCAGTCGAACCAAAGTTTCCAGCCCCGCTTCAGGGAGCGCTCCTTGAGAGACGAGAGTTTGCAGGGGGCCGATTTGGCAGCCGGATTAGAGAGCAAAATCCGGATCAGACGCTATTTACCACTCTGAGTCCCAGGCAGCAGGAAACAAAGGCTGCCTTGCGCCACTCCTGACACAAATATACCAAGGCGGAATGCTGCTGCCGTACAAATGAAAGTAGTGCTTCACTCCCACAGCTTCCAGCCATCGCAAACACCACTTCTTCCCGCTTCTGCCGCCCCCTCCCACACCGCCACAACAGCACCATTCATTCCGGATGGCGAGGGCTGCGCTCGTTTTTCTGTATTGCACCACCATCAAAACCCCTGTGAAAGGGTTGTTTGACCCCCCAACCACTGAGCTAAGGTAAGCAAGCCAGGAGAATGCGCTGCGCACTCCCACCCTTTGCCTGCGAGCCCGGACGCTGATCCGGACGGCTGCAGAACGAACTGGGCACTGGCTGTCATGTCTTTTCTGCTGTGCGGGGTTCGGCACCTGGGCTCCCGGGGTTTAAGCCTCTGGGCCAGCCCGTGCTGCTCCATGATGTTCGCTTCGGGCTCCTTGGAATTGCTGCTGGGCGCTTCTTCCCGTTGGGGCGATGGTGGGTGGCTGCGAGCCTGGAAGAGGTGGTGAAATGCAGAGCAATACCTCGTGGGGAAGGAGTCCGCCGTGGCTCCCGCAGTCCACTCACCATCGCCCCAACGGGAAGAAGCGCCCAGCAGCAATTCCAAGGAGCCCGAAGCGAACATCCTGGAGCAGCACGGGCCGGCCCAAAGGCTTAAACCCCAGGAGCCCAGGTGCCGAACCCAGCACAGCAGAAAAGACATGACAGCCGGTGCCCAGTTCTTTCTGCAGCCGTCCGGATCGGCGCCAAGCCAGGAAAGTGCGCTGCGCACTCCCACCCTTCGCCTGCGAGCCCGGGCGCTGATCCGGATGGCTGCAGAAGGAACTGGGCACCGGCTGTCATGTCTTTTCTGCTGTGCCGGGTTCGGCACCTGGGCTCCCGGGGTTTAAGCCTTTGGGCCGGCCCGTGCTGCTCCAGGATGTTCGCTTCGGGCTCCTTGGAATTGCTGCTGGGCGCTTCTTCCCGTTGGGGCGATGGTGGGTGGCTGCGAGCCTGGAAGAGGTGGTGAAATGCAGAGCAATACCTCGTGGGGAAGGAGTCCGCCGTGGCTCCCGCAGTCCACTCACCATCACCCCAACGGGAAGAAGCGCCCAGCAGCAATTCCAAGGAGCCCGAAGCGAACATCCTGGAGCAGCACGGGCCGGCCCAAAGGCTTAAACCCCAGGAGCCCAGGTGCCGAACCCGGCACAGCAGAAAAGACATGACAGCCGGTGCCCAGTTCTTTCTGCAGCCGTCCGGATCGGCGCCAAGCCAGGAAAGTGCGCTGCGCACTCCCACCCTTCGCCTGCGAGCCCGGGCGCCGATCCGCTTGGACTGCGGGAGCCACGGCGGTGCTGGCCGGGCTGGGTCTGGTGCGGTGGGCGGAGATGAAGGAGCAGCCTCGGCGGTAGCAGCAGCAGCAATTACAACGGGAAAAGCTGTGGGGAAAGGAGGACGAGGAAGATCTGGCAAGGCGGTGCGAGCACTTCATGGCTCCTCCGGTGAGCGGATTGGGAGAGCTGCGCGACTGGGGCGGAGACATGCGAAGTCGCATGGGGCTTCTCATAATGGAGACGCAGAGCCAGGTGTGCAAGGCGCTGGCCCAGGTCGACCGCGGCGCCGCTTTCACCGTGGACTGCTGGGAAAGGAAGGAAGGTGATCCGAATTCCGGGGTAGAGTGGGGACGCGTTCCTTTCTCGTGGGCCCCGCACTGCCTGGCACCTCTTGTAGGTTGGAACTAATTCGGAGTACAGCTTCCCCTCAATGTTGCCGGCGCTCCCAAAGTGTCATCGGTCAGCGCCAGCAACTCAGATTCGGGTACCCGGCGTATAAGACGACCCCCGACTTTTGAGATGATTTTCCTGGGTTAAAAAGTCGTCTTATACGCCGGAAAATACGGTACATGTTTCTGAGACAGTTCAGAACATTGAGAGAAATGATGTGGTGGGTGAAAGTATGTAAAATGTGTACAGATTTTTTTTTTTTTTTAAAATGATGAATTTACCTGCTCCTTCTCTGTAACCATCCTATTTGGCAATCTTTGGTTTACACTTCCATCTAACTTTTAAAGGTTCTGTTGAACAGGAAAGGCATACCGGTACATGCAAAAAAATTGACACCCTTGGACAAATTACATTTTTTGATGAATCCTTAAAAAAACTGAACCTGACATAACCTTGATATGTACAAAGTTATGCATATCTTTGTGAAAAATTGAACGTGTGCTTGTTGATACTTACCCAATCCCATTCTTTTTCCTGTAGTCCTTATGCATTTGTTTTATTTAGCGCTTCAGTCTAAAAGAATAATGATGTGCTTTTTTGCCATATACTAAATTTATATTGATTATTAATTGCAAGATTGAGGAAGAGATGGATACTAATGGAGAAATTATGATGTATACGTAGAAGGAAAGGGGAACAATACAGGAACAGAACATATTTTACATATTTTTGCATGCAAAGGATTCAGATTCCATTCTGGAGAAGTTTCTCTCTTTGACTTATTTATGTGGTCATTTATGGACTGCCCAAAAGGATTCAGGTCAAGGTAGTACAAGTCATTTAAATACGAGCCAGTAGTGTGCTGCAGGTCTCCAAAAAGCCAACACAGTTCTAGGCTGCATTAACAGAGGGATAGAATCAAGATCATGTGAAATGTTAATACCACTTTATAATGCCTTGGCAAGACCACACTTGGTCTAATGCATCCAGTTTTGGTCACCACGATGTAAAAAAGATGTTGAGACTCTGGAAAGAGTGCAGAGAAGAGCAACAAAGATGATTAGGGGACTGGAGGCTAAAACATATAAAGAATGGTTGCTAGAATTGGATATGTCTAGTTTAATGAAAAGAAGGACTGGGGTGACATGATAGCAGTGTTCTGATATCTCAGGGGTTGCACAGAGAAGAGGGAGTCAAGCTCTTCTCCAAAGCACCTGAGGTCAGGACAAGAAGCAATGGGTGGAAACTAAGCAAGGGTAGAAACAACCTAGAACTAAGGAGAAATTTCCTGACAGTTAGAACAATTAATCAGTGGAACAACTTGCCTCCTGAAGTTGTGAATGCTCCAACACTAGGAAGTTTTTAAAAAGAGATTGGATAACCATTTATCTGAAATGGTATGGGATTTCCTGCCTAAGCAGGAGTTGGACTAGAAGACCTCCAAGGTCCCTTCTAACTCTGTTATTCTAAGCTGATATTCTAAATTGATATTCAATGCAAATAGTAGTCAAGAAATAAAATCTATCCTAACATACTAACATATGTCAGGACAATCAGCACATTTATGTTTGGTGGAAATAGATCTTTTTTGAAAAACAACAGGTAAAGGTCCTTAACTTTGGAGGCAATATGTTTCAAAGATGGATCAGCTACTGAGAAGACACATCACTAAATTTTCATCCCTATAGTCCCATTCACTTTAAAGAGAAACATTAAACCTATCACATTTCCTTAGGTGGTCAAGATAAATAAAAGCACTATACAGCATATACACTATGTAAAATACAGAAATCCCCAACCCTCCATGAGTGATGGTGGAAGTCACATAAACCCTTCTACATCGTAGCATCCATATTTCTCTATTTTGAGAGCTTAAAGGAAGACAGATATTCTGTACCATTTTGATAGATCCTCATGTGATGGAGACTTTAAACATTCCTTCTCTAAATGATCACAGTGATGGATGGAATCGAGGTAGGAAATATTGTCCTGTAGGTATGGATGTTTTACATATATAAAACATGCCATAAAGAAGTGGTGAAATCCAATTTTTTTTTACTACTGGTTCTGTGGGTGTGACTTGGTGGGTAAGGCAGGGGAAGAATACTGCAAAATCTCCATTCCCACCCCACTCTAAGGGAAGGATACTGCAAAATCCCCATTCCTTCTCCACTCCTGGGGGAAGGATATTGCGAAATCTCCATTCCCACTCCACTCTGGGGCCAGCCAGAGGTGATATTTGCCAGTTCTCTGAACTACTCAAAATTTCCGCTACTGGTTCTCCAGAACCTGTCAGAACCTGCTGGATTTACCCCTGCCATAAAGTTATTGAGTCTTAGCAACCACATAGATTTACTCCTTGATAATCTGTCCCTAACTTGGTCTTTTAGCTTTTTCAATGGTGCAAAAATAATCCCAGTAACTGAGTCTCTCTACCTTCGTGATGGTCCTCTTCTTCTTTCCTTTTCTTCTTTTCCAACATTAGAGCCTTCTCCAGAAACATCTTCCATCTTCACTGAATGTGTCTGAAATTTGAGTCTGGTCATTTGTGCCTCAAATAGGATATGTCTATGGAGATTCCCAATCATCCTGGTCATGGTTGTCTCAAAGTTGCTTTTTCCAAAAGGGAACTGGACTTTCTTGTTTTTTTCTTTGAAAATGTTTCACTTCTCATCCAAGAAAATGCTTCACAGTTCTAGTTGACCGGTGGGGAATTGAAGGATTTATATTCTTTTCAGGCATCTGGCAGTTAGCATTCTGAACATCACTTATTAGCTCTCTCAGTATCATTGTGGCCACTTGCGAGGTTTATCTGTATCCTCAGAGTCACCTAAATCAGAATATAAATGGTTGTGGAATTTTCTTGGAATTGCTGAAAGGACTGCATTGTAAACAGGACACACACACAAATAAAATGCAAAGATATAATTGTAGTAGTGAAGTTTATGCAGATTTTTATTATGTGTTGAAATGTGAGATAATAATATGAACACTGAAAAATGAGGAAGCAAAAAATAAAGAAATAAGGAACATGCTCAATAACTGTGAACAAGAATACCTGGTACACAAGGATTATAGCAATCTAAATTTTGAATTAAAAGAGTGCTGTACTAGATTAGGAAAGTACATTTCATAAGCACCTATAAACAGGCAGATGAAAATACCTTTTCTTCAAGTCCTTGAAAAAGATTACGCTTTTCATTTACATATAAAAACAATGTGCACCTAGCCATCATATTAGAATGATTGTGACTTTAAAATATAAAGCTGTAAAGTATTTTTATGGTCCCAAGCAGAAATAAAATTTAAATATTGAAATACAAGCCATTTTACTTTATTGATCAAATGATAGATGGTGTATTCTGTCTGGGTTTTTTTTAAGGGAGAGATAGAATGAAAACACATTATAAGTAATGGGTTGGACTTAATGTGTTGGGAGATAAAGTTTCATAAAGGGGATGAACCGTATTAAGATATTTAAATTTAGTAACTGGAGCAGTGGGGATGTGCAGTGAGTCAGAACACACAGTTATAGTTGATTGGTTGGAGAGTGATGCCTCCTGCGTGAGGCAATCTGTGCTGTGATTGGTTGCTGTAGGTGTGGGAATTTTCCTTTTTTCCTGCCTTTTTCTTCTTGTGTGCTCCATAATTTAATTCATGATGCTCCTGTTTGCCTGACTATCTTGTTTGGTGTGTGTGTGTGTGTGTGTGTGTGTGTGTGTGTGTGTATACACACACACACAATAGATCTATTTTAGTCTCCTTAGTTTCCCAATGGGCAGCAGGGTGCTTGCTGGCTGCCTGAAAAAAAGCCTAGAAACTAGTGGATTGTGATTTCACTGAACTAGGGCTGCATAAAAATGTTGGTTTATGTAGGAAGAACCTGGCTAAAGAGAAATACACATAAAGGCCTACAAAAAGAAAATAAAACAAATACTGTAACTTTACAGGGAGGATACATGGGATGAGGGTGTGGCTAACTGATGAGGACTAATAAGTCTGAAATAGATCTATCTTAGTCTCCTTAGTCTCCCAATGGGCAGCAGGGAGCTTGCTGGCTGCCTGAAAAAAAAGCCTAGAAACTAGTGGATTGTGATTTCACTGAACTAGGGCTGCATAAAAATCTTGGTTTATGTAGGAAGAACCTGGCTAAAGAGAAATACACACACACACACACACACACACAGAGAGAGAGAGAGAGAGAAATATAAATTTGGTATAAAATGGTTTATCGTGAATGCAACTGCTTGAGGGCTCCTGGATTGGCTGAAAGGTGAAAGGGAAGCAGTATGCTCCCTCCCACATGTTGGGGTACATCAGGCACCTCGATAGAAAAACACTTTATATATATAAAGTGGTCTCCCTGACAGACCAGGAGTTTCAATTTTCCAGCTAGAATAAATAAAGAGGCAACATTATATGGTTTATTTTTAAAGTAGACTGGTTGAAAGCAAGACTGAAATCTTTTCTAGATGTTAAAAAGAATAGTCAATGGAATGAGAGCCATTTTCTTAATGGTCTTCTAAATTTTGAATATTCAGACTCAGATTAAATAAGTTAAGGGTATAATTGGGCCATATATATTTACTATGTCTCTTTTTACTAAGTATCTATAAAGGAAGAACATTGGCAAGAAAGGGCATATTTTTGCTTAAATAATTTATAATTCATAAATCATATTTATATGTAAGTTATCTTCTGCTCTAATCAATGCCAACAGGGATTGCAACCATGCTCCATTTTATTTCTAATTTATTGAGGACCACTAAAGTCACGAGTGGCAATTTTTTATTATTTTTAAAGGAAAATAAAATTTGACATTTTCAGAAACAACAATAAAAAAAAAGATTGCAATCCAGGGCTTTGTTTAGAATTGTAACCCAGAAAAATGGCAAACTTAGGATGATAGCAAGCTTCTGAGAAAAATGAAGAATGAGTTTTTTTAGACAGATTATAATCGTCCTGGCAGCCATTTTGTGAACAATTGTATGCTGTGGCATCCATTTTATGAAAATTATCATGCCATCTTCCTCCTACATTCCAAATGTGACCACAAAGTTTGAAGAGGTTGCTGTCTCCCTAAAACAAAGGAAGCAAATAAAAATAATTTTCCTCCACAGGAAAAGAAAACTTTCTGATCACAGATAGATTTTGGCAGATGAAGTTTATAAAGCAGAAGCCTATTAATAAGAAATTGACAGACAAATGGGAATGATTCTTGCAACATAGACTGACATTTCCAGTCTGATAATAAAGCCACCAAATAGAGCAGCATGCATTTTATGGACTATCTTTACTCAAGCTTTATGGAATGAGGCTGTAAAAGAAGACAATTATTCCCCTTGCAGATAAATATATTAAATTTAACAGAACATACAAATAGCCTTAATTTCACATGATAGCAAAATATTGCTTAGGATCAACCAATAGAGCCCTACATGGAAAAAGATATACCAGATATTCAGGTTGGCTTTAAAAATGTTAGACCACAAGTCACCATGTTACACTACTGCTCTGCAAGCTGCACTAGCTTCTGGTTTACTTCTGGGTGAAATTCGAGGTGCTGATTATTACCTTTAAAGCCATACATGGCATAGGTCCAGATTACTTGAGGAATCATCTCATTTCATTAGGATTCATCAGCTCCAACATGCCACCATATAGAAGGCATGTTGTGATACCCTTCAATCCAAGAATTTTGTCTGGCGGGGTCCAGGAGAAGGGCCTTCTCCTGCTCTTTGGAATACCTTACCCCATGAATAAGTTTGGCTTCCACCTTTCTGTCCTTCCATAACAGGAGTGGATTCTACTTACCTTTACTACCAGTTTGCAATGGGGCCATGCGTGCGTGCTTGCTTTGCTCATACATGCACTCTTCTGCACATGCGCAGAAGCTCCTTGATGAGGTTGGGGTCAGTGACCAGAGCCTCCCGCCAGTTTTACTACCGGTTCTATAGAACCGGTCCAAACTGGGGGCAACCCACCACTGATCCATAAGGGCCTGAAGATCTGGCTCTGCCAGATGGTTTGGGGTCCCAACAAGTAGTATCACACCAGAGGTAGTTAATGAATTTACAATCCCACCTCCCTTCCGCTTGCATCCTGCTCCCTCCTTCCCCATCTTTTAACTATACTTTTATCCTTGATTGTAATTCCATTTTTATTGCTCTAGAAATATTTTATCTTTTATGACTTTAATTTTTTTTTAATGTTGTAAGTCCCCAGAGTCACTTTGAAATGAGATGGGTGGCAAACAAATCTAATAAATCACATACATACAAACATACATACATACATATATACATACATACATACATACATACATACATACATACATACATACACCTGGCTGAGGAACATGAGATATTATTGCTGATGCATGCTGGATAATTTAAAAAGCTAAATAATATTAAAAAGAACTCATTGTGTGCTTCATTCATTATAGAAAGGCTTTTGAATATGTCAATCATATTCACTTTTCACTTTTCGAGTGAAAAGTGCTCAGAAAAGAAGATCTCATTGTCCTCACAATAAACCTATATACAGGTCAGGAAGTCACAGTACAGACAGAACATGATGAAACAAACTGGCTCCGATATTGACAAATGAATGAGGCAAGGCTGTGTACTCATTCAACTTATATGTCAACTATATATTAAGGGAAGCTGGATTGGAAAAAGATGAATGTGGTTTTAATGGGAGAAACACCAGTAAACTCTGTTATAGTGATGACACTACCTTGATAGTTGAAAATAAAAAGGATCCACAAGCCCTTGTAATAAAAGACAACAATGAAGGAGAAAAAATGGACTAAAATTAAGGATAACAAAGTCCAAATTAATGATATCAGGTCAAATGATTGACAACGAAGATATCTAAATGGTGGATAGCTTCTGCCTCTTAGGTTGAACCAACAACAACAAAGGAACAACCGGACAAGAAATATGACACAGACTAGGACTTTGGGGAGCAGTCATAAAGGTGTTGGAACAGATATTCAAATACTATGATGAGTCTATTCCTACAAAGATCAGGACTATGCAAGTAATGGTATTCCCTGTAACATATGGAAGAGAAAGTTGAACTTTGAAGAAGCAAGAGTACTGATGCTTTTAAACTTTGCTGTTGGAGAAGACGCCGAGAGTACCACAGAAGCCAAGAAAACAAACAAGTGGTTGACTGAGCAAATCCAAATGAGTTCTCATTTGAGGCACAAATGATGGGGCTCAAATTATCCTACTTTGGAGACATTATATGAAGACCCAGCTCTCCAGAGAAGATGTAAATGCTGGAAAAGATGGAAGGGAAAATAGGAAGAGAGGATCAGCAGCAAGGTGATAGACTCAGCTACAGTGATGATGGATGTTGCCATTGGAAGAGCTAAAAGACAAGGTTAGGGACAGATTTGTCATGGAAAATATCTGTATGGTCACTTAGCATCAGCAATGACTTGAGGGCATGTAATGAATCAATCATAGACAGAGGTATTGAGTTACATGAACTTTCAAGAGGCATTTATTTATGGATCAGATGAATACACCACCTTACTTCTGGGGCTCTAGGGCTAGGCACTGTACAAACTCAAAATATAATGCAAGTATCAATACAATTAAAAACACATCTATAAATGATAACTAGTAGATAACACCACTTTACCATCCAAAACCAATATAATACCTAGTAACAAAGGATTAGACTGCTGTAGTTCAACTCATCCACAAAGTTCTGAGTACCATCATTCTCTGAATTTCACAAACCACAAACTCAGTTATGATTATAACTGTGGTGCTGCCTAGTGAAAGAATTGGAGAGGTTCCAAGTTCAAGTCTGTCCATAGAAATTCACTAGGTAACTTTGTGCCTGTCATTTTGCCTTAGCTCAAGAAGGTTTGTATTGGAAGAGAAGACCAGAGATGGGAGTGCTATTAATATCACTTGGAGTTTTTAGAGGAAAGATGGAAAATAAATCTAACCAGCAACAATGTTAAGTATAAGAATGCAAATCTGCCACTCAGCATTTGGCAGCTGAATAACCTGTTCTGGTCTTAAAATGCAGGTGATAATTCAACCCTTAAAAATATCAGGTGCTTACTTTTACATTTTTTTTCAGAATAGAATTTTTGCCTTTTCTGGTAAGAGCTCTCTGTGAATATAACTCGCTCACATTGACTTTTGAGATACAACCAGATCAATTTCAATCATATCAGAAAGCAGAACTTATGGCTAGTGGAGTTAAGTGAGTGAAAAAGCAGATCATCCTTTTGTTTGCCTTAGGAGCAGATGCTCATGTTCTCCTCAAAACTGTCATATAGGGGGGAAAAAAATATGTAAACTAGATTGCCAATTCAGGATGCTAATAACTAGAGTAAGCTTGATGGACACATCAAAGTAACTATTGCTAAAAGGAGCAATTAACAAAAACATGAAACACAATGAGACAGCAGTCAGCCAAACAAGGAAGGAAAAACATGCTATGAAGCAGGCAAAACAGCTGTAGTCCCTGGTACTGTGCCATCTCATATGTAATTTTGAAAAAGTGTCTTGTTTCAACCAAGGAGGAAAGGATGGACATTGGGTGAAGTTAACATGCACATTTAGAGATGGAATAGGCACCTCTGTCCTAAACTCAAAGATCTCAATACCACATCTGTCAGTGAAAGGACTCCAAGTATTCCGTTAGGAGATTCATTAATGATTCTTTCCACATTTTAATTATAAAATTGATTCAAAGTTTTGAATCAAATGGGGTGCCTGTGAATCAATTCATATATTCCAGAAACCTTTGTTTCTAAATAGCTTCAGAAGTACAGACTAAATCAACCCAATTCATTTTGACTGATCTGTCTACATCCAAGTAGAATTCAGTATCAATCGATTCAGATCAATTTTTGCAGTTCGATTGACCTCTATTTACTCAAGACATAAATGAATTGTAAAGCATAATCCATTACAATACATGGATTAGGAGTCCTAAACAATTAACATGCAACCTTTAGGGTTATTTCAGCTATTTTACATTTTCACACTCGTTCTCATTTACTGGACCATTAACTCCAAAAAGCCAAAAGCAATAGATGGGAAAAATACACTGACATATGATGGAAGTGGAAGATGTTGGTTAGATAAATGCTCTACCCTCCAGCCTCCTGGCAATTTAACTGGGTTTGGGTGATTATTGCTACTTGAAGCAAAGAGAAGTTAGCATCTCCCACTGCCTTCCCACCTATGGAAGCCAAACAAACTAGGAGCTGACTCTTAATCAAGATATTGACTTCATCATTCTTTAAGTGAATAGATGTGCTTAGTGGGTATGAAGTAGACTTTATAAGCTTTCAACTCTTTGCTATGCTGTATGCTGTCTTGCTCAGATTCTAATACAGAAGCATGTTTTTATCATATTAAAAGTAAAAGTAAAAGAAGATATGCATGCATATATGGCTGCTTGCAATCTTATATGGCTTGGCCTGCTGCCCCCTTTTTCCTATTTGATGAAAGCTTCACTTGATCCAAAATGTGGGGGCCTGCATGGTTTTGTGCCTGTCTAGATTTGTACCGAAAGCTGGACCATAAGAAAGGCTGAGCGCCTTTGAACTATGGTGCTGGAGAAGACTCCTGCGAGTCCCTTGGACTGCAAGACAATCAAACCGGTTAGTCCTAAAGTAGATCAACCCTGACTGCTCTTTAGAAGGCCAGATCCTGAAGATGAAACTCAAATACTTTGGACACTTAATGAGAAGGAAGGACTCACAGGAGAAGAGCCTAATCCTGGATTGACGGCAAAAGAAGAAGAGGTCGACAGAGAATGAGGTGGCTGGGTGGAGTCACTAAAGCAGTCAGCGTGAGCTTAAATGGACTCCAGAGGATGATAGAGGACAGGAAGGCCTGGAGGAATGTTGTCCATGGGGTCGCAATGGGTCAGACATGACTTCGCAACTGACAACAACAAGATTTGTACTTATGTCACCTTTCTTGTGGGTGCTGCATTGGTTGCCAATTTGCTTCCATGTCCAATTCAAGGTGTCCAATTCCATGTTCAATAAAGGTGTTACCTTTAAAGCCCTACATGGATCAGGGCCAGTTTATTTGAAGGACCTTCTTTTCCCAGTTACATCTACCTGATTCCCCAGAGTAGGCTGGTAGGGGATATTACAGGTCCCCTTTCTTAAGATATATATTTAGTGAGACCAAGAAGAAGGGACTTCTCTGTGGTAGCTCCCTCCTTGTGAACATCATCCCTGTGGAAATAAAATTGGGCTTGACCTTGAAACTCTTATGAAAGGCTCCAAAAGACATGATTCTGTCAGCGGACCTGTGGATCCAAGGAAGATATGGAGCCAGTGGTGGGATTCAAATAATTTAACAACTGGGTCTCTGCCCTAATGACTAGCTGGGTAGGCGTGGCTTGGTGGTCATGTGACCATGTGGGCGTGGCCAACTCAACATCACTCATGTCAATGGGCGCTTCGCCTTAGCTGTTACAATGTCATAAGGGTCAACCTGAGAGGCAGTTTCTGTAAGCAGGGCAATAAAGATAAGGCTAGAAACAACACCAGAATGTTTCCTTCCTGCCTTCCTTACAGGATTAGCCCTATAAAGTGGAAAAAAACAAAAGGAGATTTCTTCCAACAACCGGCTCTCTGAACTGCTTAGAAAGTTAACAACCGGTTCTCCTGAATAAGTGCGAACTGGCTGTATCCCACCACTGTATGGAGCCCATCAAATGGTTAGCTTCATTGTTGTTGCAAGGGGAGTGGGATTTTGATCGGCTTTGTATTGGGGGTTTTGTTTCTGTAAATTGCCTGGAGTCACCATGAGTGAAATGGGCAGCCATATAAATGTACTAAATAAATTAAAAATAAATTTGTCTACTCAAAAGAAGTCTTGCTTACAACACTATGATACATTGAGAGAATGGCCGTGGCATGGGGCACATCTATGGAGTTTTTATTATAAATAGATACTAAATCTCTCTCTCTCTCTCTCTTTCTCTCTCTCCCTCTCTCTTCCCCTCTCCCTCTCTCTCTTCTCCCCATGGGGGAGAGGGAGAGAGAGAAGGAGGGAGGGAGAGAGGGATGGAGGGAGAGAGGGATGGAGGGAGAGAGAGAGAGAGGGAGAGGGAGGGAGGGAGAGAGGGAGGGAGGGAGGGAGAGAGAGAGGGAGAGAAAGAGAGAGGGAGGGAGGGAGAAAGGGAGAGGGAGAGAGAGAAGGAGGGAGGGAGAGGGGATGGAGGGAGAGAGAGAGGGAGAGAGAGAGAGGGAGAGGGAGAGAGGGAGGGAGGGAGAGAGAGAGGGAGGGAGGGAGGGAGAGAGAGAGTGTTATTGCAGACATTGTCCTGGGTCTGAAAAGCTGGCTTCTGGAAAATCCCTACTTGGGAACCATCCATTTCCTGTGTAGTTTCCTTCAGACAAATGTTACATCAAGGTCAAAACAGGTCAGAGTCTCAAAGATGGTCTTCAAAGGACAACTAGACTTTCTTTGTTTTTTCCTTGAAGACGTTTCGCTTGTCATCCAAGAAGCTTCTTGGATGAGAAGCGAAACGTTTTCAAGGAAAAAAAAAACAAGGAAAGTCCAGTTGCCTTTTGAAGAGCATCTTTGGGACAACCATGACCTGGATGAGTGAGGACCTCCACAGATATTCAACAGGTCAGAGGGCCCATGTAGCTTTGTTTTTCCCCCTTCCTGGGATCTTCTCCTTCTTCTCCTTCTTGCAGTTCAGTAAAGAAATCTACTTACCGGTAAACAACTAAAACCAGTTTTACTGTTTGCAAAATGTCATAGTGCTACAATCACCTTGAAGGATTCATTCCGAATAATTCCCCTTTGTCCTGCAAGGAGATTTAATGTGAGCCAGCAGAGGTCCTCCCCCCCTCCTCTCTCTCATGCCGGGTGGATTTAGCAATTTTAAGGATATGGTACATAAATAAACCAGCTCCTTCTCTTCTTTTCTGAAAAAGCCCCAAGGCCACAGTTGGAGAAGTAGTATGGAATGAATTTCATTTCTCCTTCAGATCCAGACTGTCTATCTTTCTCTTTTTCTGTGGTTCCTCTTGGTTCCTACAAGCCTTGAACCTTCCCCAGTTAATGCCCTGGGTGCTTTCATCACAGGTGAAAACTCACCAGTTCAGAGGTGGGCTGCTGGGGGTTTGCAGGGGTTTGGGAGAACCTCTAGCTAGGATTCTGTGCAGTTCAGAGAACCCCCAAATCCCACTACTGGCCGGCCCACCCCACCCCACCCCTCCCAGGAGCCCATAGGGCCCATTTTGGATGCAGGACGCATGTGGAGGTTTGGGGAGGGCGAAAAATGGGCCTACCGGAAGTTCAGGAAGGCCGTCTCCAGAGGGCCTCCAGAGCCTGGGGAGGCCATTTTTGCCCTCCCGGAGGCTCAAGAAAAACCACCGGAGCCTGGGGAGGGCAAAAGTGTCCACTCCCTGCTGTGGTGCAGGAGGCCAACAAGGCCACGCCCACCATAGCCACGCCCACCCAGCAAATGGGCAGAGAACCCCTTGCTAAAATGTTTGAAGTCCACCTCTGCACCAGTTTTTCTTTCTTCTTCTGAGCATTGCCAACCAAAAAGTCCTTCTTCTATTGGACCCCGGAAAGCTGCCTCTCTTTCCTGTTAGCTGCAGGAGGTGGAACCCCACCTGCTCGGCAAGCTGTTAGGAGAAAGGCTCTGCACTGGCTTTCCTTGTATTGCTCATATGCAGCCTTTCTTTCTTGTTTTACAAAGAGAAAGGGTTCGTTAGTTGTATCTTTTCTCTTTAGGCTGCCTCCCTGATGCTATATTTCATCTTTTTTTCTTAGCCTCCACACTTCCCTACTTTTTTTTTTCTTTTTAAATACGTGAGTGGGTCTCCTATCTTTTTATCTTTCATTTCTTCCTCCTACCTTTGAGGTCTCCGTTCCATTGACTCCATCAGTTTTGTCGCAGGTGTATTATCACTTTCCTTAACTCATCTTCTATTTAACTCGGCATCTCTAAGGATCCCATTTCCTCGGATTCTTTAAAGAGCAACTAGCTACAGACTTTTCTGCAACCTCTTCTCCTCTCTCCTCTTACTGGTTTCCATTAAATCTTAATCCCTTTAATTATTTCTCAACTCCAAAGTAACCTTTTAAGATGCGCGCATATAATCATAGAAATCAGGTCGTTTAGGCCAGCAGATCTGCTCAGCGTGGGGATCCAAATTAAACATCCCTGACAAATAACCTCCAGCCTGCTTGAAGACATCTAACATAGATTGTAACTGGCTGCACTGCCGAGCTGTTCTGACTATTAGGAACTTTCTCTAACATTTAATTGGAATTTTGTGTCCCGTTAGTTAAACTCTCAATATTCCAGGATGCACACTCTGGAAGAGCAGATAATAGGTTTTGACCTAGTTTAGAACAGCGCTACCATAAAATCCTCTCTCAGTTTTCTTCTATCAAGGTCAAATAATCTTAATTCTTTCTATCACACTTCATAGTTTATTGCAGTAAAGCTACTCACAGTATTCAGAAGAAAATGAAATGTTGCTGGAACTGTGCTGTCTGGCGGGACTACTTAGAGGGGTTTGTCTATGGAGATTTGTCCCAAAGATGCTTTTTTTCCAAGAGGCAACTAGACTTTCTGGTTTTTCTTTGAAGACCATCAATAGTCTTCAAAGTGGATTCTTCCATCATCCAGTCAGAGCTGAAGAAGCTTCTTGGATGAGAAGCAAAACGTCTTCAAAGAAAAACCAGGAAGTCCCGTTGCCTCTTGAAAAAAAGCATCTTTGGGACTACTAGAGGGATTAGAATTTCCATTGCTAAGCAAGGCAGTTACCGTATTTTTCAGATTATAAGATGCTCCGAAGTATAAGACGCACCTAGCTTTTGGGGAGGGAGGAAAGCAAGAAAAAAAAAATCTGCCTCTGCCTCCCAGCAATTTGCCGCCTTGCAGCAGACAGCAAACAGCATGGTCAGCAACAGCACATCCTGATTTAGCATGAGCAGCTGGTTGGCAGTTGGAGCTGGGATACCTCCTATCAGCAGTTCCAGGCTTTGGGGATCGCCACTGCCCATCGCGCCGTCACCGCCCATCACTGCTGCCACCTATCGCTGCCTCTGCATGTCCCATTTTCAGCCTCCGCATGCCCCATTTTCGGCCCCATGCATCCTATTTTCAGCCTGTTCCAGGTGGCAGGGATAGGTGGCGGCAGCGATCCCCGCTACCTGGAACAGACCAAAAATGGGGTGCATGGAGGCTGAAAATGGATTGCGTGGAGGCTGAAAATGGGATGTGCGGAGGCCAAAAATGGGGCAAACAGAGACGGTGATAGGTGGCAGCAGCGATGGGTGGCGACAGCGCCAATGGGTAGTAGCAATCCCCACAGCCTGGAACAGCTGATAAGCGGTATTCTGGGAGGCATATCCAACCACCAATCAGCTGCTCATGCTAAATCAGGCTGTGCTGAAGCTGACCAGGCTGTTTGCTGTTTGCTGCAAGGAGGCAAATTGCTCGGAGGCAGAGGCTGGCAGGTGGGGGCTGGTGGATGGGTGGGGCTTCAGCAACATTCACTGTATAAGACACACAGACATTTCCACCCACTTTTTTGGGGGGTGGAAGTGTGTCTTATATGCCAAAAAATACGGTAAGGGAGTTGTGTCTGACTTTCAATCTTTTTTTTTTTTTTTTTTTTTTTGCCATGGTTGTTAAGTGAACCGTTGCAGGTGTGAAGGGAATCACAGGATTGTTAAGGGAATCTGGCTTTCCCCACTGACTTTGCTTGCCAGAAGCTGGCTGGGAAGGTTGCAAATGAAGATCATATGACCTTGGGACACAGCAACTGTTGTAAGTACATGTCAGTTGCTAATTGCCTGAATTTTGATCCCTTGACTGTGGGGATGCTGTATCGGTCGTTTAAGGACCAGTTGCAAGTCACTTTTTTCAGTGCCATTCTAATGTCAAATGGTCACTAAACAAATGATTGTAAGTTGAGGACTACCTTTCAAGGAGTGGGGGACCTCCATGCAGGTGGCAACCTTCACAGGACAGGTTTCAAAGTAGCCATGCTACAACTGTATACAGTAATTAAGATTAAGTGAATAATTTCCACTAACTGCATGCTAGCTAGTCTGGGTGCCTTTTTCACTGATGTGCATATAAAATATTGTTTTATATCAAATATATATTTTATTCTTTATACTGGTTCCATCTTCCCTTAAAACATTAGCAGTCAAAACATTAGATAATTGACAGTCAAGCTGAAATTAAATTAATCAAGTAAAAATAGCAAAGCGTGGGGGGGATCTTTTACTCAAACTTCCTCAAACCTCCAAATAAGTAACCCAGATCTAATCCACATATCAAAGGTTAAGGTCTGCAAATACAAATAGTGTATATGTTGTGACCTAGGCTTACTGAGTCATTACAAGACACAACATCCAACTACTACCAAGAGCCTTGGTAGTACAGTGGTCTAAGGCACCCTGTTATTAAGCTGGTTATTAAAACCAGATGCCTGCAATTACTGCAGGTTCGAATCTCACCAAGGCTCAAGGTTGACTCAGCCTTCCATCCTTTCTAAGGTAGGTAAATTGAGGACCCAGTTGTGGGGGCAATAAGCTGACTTTGTATAAATATACAAAAGAATGAAATATACAAAAGAATGAAGGCTATTGCTTAGCGCATTGTAAGCTGCCCTGAGTCTCCGGAGAAGGGCGGCATATAAATCAAATTAAAAAAAAAAATTGTCCCAAATAAACCTATTTTATTGTAACAGTTGAGAATTACGTTCATTCACAGCTGAATCCCAATTAGTTGCAAAACAAGTCCTTTGGAAGAAGTCCTTCGGAATAATCACCAACTTTTATCTTCTTTGATACCCTGCCAAAGGCCTTACTTGGCAAAGCCCCACAAAGTTCAGAAACAAACAAGAGATGCCGACTAGAAACAGAGTTAGCAACGTTGCTTTCCTGCAAAAAGGCCCAAGTGCCTTTGTTTCTCTTTTAAGCCTTATGGGAGGGCCAGTCATTTCCTGGCCTTACTCCCAAATTGTCCCTTTTGCTTTAGCTGCTCTTGCCTTCTGGCAGCTCTGCGCATGCATGCAGTAGGAACAGGCTCCTCCTGTTCCTCTGCTGTCTAACTCCGTGCATCACTCCCAGATGGCACACACACCTCAAGCATCACCCTGGAATTAGCACGTAGAAACTTCCACACCCCGGACAAACTCTCCTTGTAAAAGTGTGATGCTGTACCCTATTTCTCTGCAGCTGCCCCTAAAGACAAACTATTTGCTTTTAGGAATAAATATTTCTTCTTTCCTCACAGCTGTCTGGCTCTTATTTTTATTGATTCTTGCACAGCTCAAGTTGGAACCCCAAAATATTCTTCTGACAATATCTTCAAGAAAACAAGGACAAAAATTAAACCATATAGTTGCGAAGCTGCAAGTTGCCAAGTAGTTGTCAGTAGGCAACGTTCTGTTAGATGAATCATTGCCCTAACGTGACAGGTATTTCTTGCCCATGGGAATGAGCTATTAGAAGGACTTGATGGCTCCTGTGTAGAACAGAAGCTAAAATCAGACAGCCACATTGGTCTGGTACAACAGGAGATAAATCTACAGAATCTTATTCTTTCACATGCACATGGTCCATCCATGTGAATCGAGTCTCTCTACAGATTACCAGAGTTGGAAGGGATCTTGTAGATCATCTAGTCCAATACCCCCTCACCCAAGCAGGAGACCCTACACCATTTCTGACAATTGGCAGACCTGTCTCTTCTTGAAAGCTTCCAAGTGATTAAGATCCCACAACTTCCGAAGGCAACTTCTGTTCCGTTGGTTGATTGCTCTTACTGTCAGAAAATTTCTCCTTATTTACAGGTTGAATCTCTCCTTGTTCAGTTTCCATCCATTATTCCTTGTCTGGCCTTCAGGTGCTTTGGAAAAAGTCTATTTATACATCTGTCACGAAAGCCTTTTTCAAAGTGAGAATTGGTGCTTCCTTAAATCGGTGTTTCTCAACCTCTACAACTTTAAGATGTGTGGACTTCAAATCCCAGAATTCCCCAGCCAGTTTACACTTCAGCTCTTTATTTTTTATTCGAGCAGTGTGATTTTACAGATCTGTGCATTTGTAGTAAAAAAAAGAAAGAAAAGAAAACAGATGATGGCCTTAAAAATGACGATAAAAAAATATATAGCAAAGTTAGAGCGCAGATCAGTGGGAATGCAATCAATTTTACTGCCCAATTTACAAAATAGTTTTGTGGTTCTACAGTTGTTTTTTTTATGTTTTTAATAAACTAACTTTACAAAGCTGGATTTTATGATCCAACTAAAGGGCTCAAATAATCTCAACACACACACACTTAACTGTGTTATTAAACAACAACATCTGTATATCTCAGATCCTTGGGAAGGACTTGATAGGTGGACAAAAATTCTTTTTTTGGCACAGTTGCTCTATTTGCAAGTCTTTTTAGTTTGTGATTTATTCCAGTTCCTTCTCTTCTCTTCTGTTTCCAGCATCATTATTACTATAGAATAGAATAGAATTTTTTATTGGCCAAGTGTGATTGGACACACAAAGAATTTGTCTTGGTGCATATGCTCTCAGTGTACATAAAAGAAAAGATACATTCATCAAGAATCATAAGGTACAACACTTAATGATAGTCGTAGGGTAAAAATGATACAAGCAACAAAATTACAGTCATATAGTCATAAGTGGAAGGAGATGGGTGGTGGGAATGATGAGAAGATTAATAGTAGTGCAGACTTAGTAAATAGTTTGACAGTGTTGAGAGAATTATTTGTTTAGCAGAGTGATGGCATTCGGGAAAAAACTGTCCTTGTGTCTAGTTGTTCTGGTGTGCAGTGCTCTATAACGTCATTTTGAGGGTAGGAGTTGAAACAGTTTATGTCCAGGATGCGAGGGGTCTGTAGATATTTTCACAGCCCTCTTTTTGACTTGTGCAGTATACAGGTCCTCAACGGAAGGCAGGTTGGTAGTAATTGTTTTTTCTGCAGTTCTAATTATCCTCTGGAGTTGGTGTCTGTCTTGTTGGGTTGCACAGCCAAACCAGACAGTTATAGAGGTGCGGATGACAGACTCAATAATTCCTCTGTAGAACTATTAACAGTTCACAAGAATGTGAACTCACAGCTGACAGTTCTTTAAACTGGTGTTGGCCTTCATATGCATCCAATTCTTCCCAAGAATCTAGGTTATCGTTTTTATTGAAATACTTAATTGAATGATGCTATTCTTAAGTAAAAAGGTAAAGGTAAAGGTTCCCCTCGCACATATGTGCCAGTCGTTCCTGACTCTAGGGGGCGGTACTCATCTCCGTTTCAAAGCCGAAGAGCCAGTGCCAGACATCTCCGTGGTCATGTGGTCAGCATGACTAAATGCCAAAGGCACACAGAACACTGTTACCTTCCCACCAAAGGTGGTCCCTATTTTTCTACTTGCATTTTTTTTACATGCTTTCGAACTTCTAGGTTGGCAGAAGCTGGGACAAGTAATGGGAGCTCACCCCGTTACGCAGCACTAGGGATCTGAACCGCTGAACTGCCGACCTTTCGATCAACAAGCTCAGTGTCTTAGCCACTGAGCCACCATGTCCCCGTACCTTATTACCTTATTATTATTATTTATAATCATAATCATAATTTATTATCATCATCATCATCATCATCATCATCATCATCATTAGCAACCCGTATCAAACATTAACACTAGTCGATCATATTTGTGATACATTTTTTGTGTATACATATTTGTGAAACATGACTGAGTTTCATGTTTAATGAATAAAAGAGATGATGATGATGATGATGATGATGATGATGATGATGATGATCTTATTATCTTATTCTCCAGTACTTATTAATTTCTTAACTGACTTACGAAAGTAAAATTGGGAAGGAATTATTCTTGGGAGTGAAGAGACTAAAGGACAAGTGAAGTTATATATTTTTCCCTTGCGGTATGTTCTTCCAGGAACATTTCTTAGGTTTTTCTTGACCCTCAAAAATTCTGAATTTTATTAATTGGAGGCTTGTAGCAGCGGTAGTTTTTGGGGTTTAGACAGGGTGTCCATTTTGTATGGTCAAAAAGCAATAGCAGTCACAGTGGTATGATCAAAAGTCTTCCTGTTTTTTTCTTATGTATCATGATTTTTGATGCTATATTGATTTCATGGGGGTTTTTTTTAATCATAATCTGTGGACACCCATAGGTTTAGGGAATGTGATGCGGGCTAATGTGTTGATAAATCTACTCCAGAAAAACCAGGGATTGATTTGGAGAAGCCTGACAATTTGTTTAGAGCAGGGGTGGGCAAATGTGGCTCTTTTACAACCTGTGGACTTCAACTCCCAGAATTCCTGAGACAGCCAAGCTGGCTCAGGAATTCTGGGAGTTGAAGTCCACAGGTTGTAAAAGAGCCACATTTGCCCACCCCTGGTTTAGTGTACTAAAAAGATGATAAGTGTTTTTCTCAGAAGGTAAGCTTCCTGAGTGGTGACTCAGTGGCTAAGATGCTGAGCTTGTCGATCAAAAGGTCGGCAGTTCAGCGGTTCGAGTCCCTAGTGCCACGTAACGGGGTGAACTCCCATTACTTGTCCCAGCTTCTGCCAACCTAGCAGTTCGAAAGCACGTAAAAAATGCAAGTAGAAAAATAGGGACCACCTTTGGTGGGAAGGTAACAGCGTTCTGTGCGCCCTTGGCATTTAGTCATGCCAGCCACATGACCATGGAGACGTCTTCGGACAGCGCTGGCTCTTCGGCTTTGAAACAGAGATGAGCACCGCTCACTAGAGTCAGGAACGACTGGCACATATGTGCGAGGGGAATCTTTACCTTTAAGCTAATCCATGCTCATAAGACACAAAAAGTTCTTTAATACAGGGGTCCCCAACCTGTGGGCTACAGCCCATTATTGGGCCATGAGGGGTTTGTAACCAGGTTGCAGAAATGGCCAGCGAGCACACAAGCACACATACACATCCTTACTTGTGTGAGCAGTGGGCAAGCGTGCAAGTGCGCCATTTAAGTGAGCGGCAGTCACACGTGCCTCTCAAGCAAATGGAGCTCTACAGGTTTGCTTACATGCCGCTCATGTGGAACCATCCCCTCTCCCCCCCCTGCATTGGTCCCTCCCTGCAAAGCTGAAAATGTTGGGGAACTCTGCTTTAGTACTAGCTTCAGAACCAATATATCAGGAAACAGCTACCTGAGAGAGGTTTCATGCTTTCTTATCCTGGTTAGATTCTTCCCAGACTCATGTTGCTGCCAACTGCTAGCAATAGCATTTAGGCTTATATACCACTTCACAGTGCTTTACAGGAATGGTTAGGGTGGTTAGGGTGGCCTAGCGGCGGAGCTCTCGCCTCATAATCAGGAGGCTGTGAGTTCAATCCTAGGTAGAGGCAGATTTTCTCTCTCTGGGCACACTGAGAATATATCTGCTGAACAAAACTCCACATTGGTGACAGGAAGGGCATCCGGCCATTAAAACACTCTGCTAGCTGCATTCAGTTGCCCAGACTCCAACCCGCAAGGGATTATGTGGTCGTTAAATGAAGATGATGATAATGAATGAATGAAGTGCTTTATAGCCCTCTCTAACTGGTTTACAGAGTCAGCATATTGCCCCCAACAATCTGGGTCCTCATTTTACCGACCTCGGAAGGACATTGAGCCAGTGAAACTTGAACTGCCAAAACTACTGGCAACCGACAGTCAGCAGAAATAGCCTGCAGTACTGCATTCTAACCACTGCGCCAACACGGCTCCAGAATGCTGGAACTTTTGGTCTTCAGTCTGATCTGGCAGGACTCCCCTTTTGTATTGGAGCGCATAACACCAGACATGTCACTAGAAGGCAAAATAACAAAACTATGCCTCACTTATTTTGGGTTTGTGCATCTGAAACCAATAGTTCAGCGGGGGCTGGAGCTTTAAAAGTTAATCACGTGTGCATTATATAACTCAGATTCCTCAGCTGAGTCATCGTATGAATAATTAGCTGGCATTTGTAGGGTTCTTGGTCTGTGAGCTTGGTTGTTTTCTTGAAGATCCACAAAGTCCTCGCTTACAACAGTTCCTTTAGTGACTGTTCAAAGTTACGGGGGAAAAGTGACTCAAAACTATTTTTCACATTTATGACCGTTGCGGCATTCCCACGGACATGTGATCCAAATTCAGATGCTTGACAACTGATTCCTATTTATGATGGCTGCAGCGTCTCCAGATCACATGATCCCCTTCTGCGACTTTTTGACAAGCAAAGTCAATGAGGAAGCCAGATTCCCTTAACCGCCTTGTTACTAACTTAATAACCGCAGCGATTCACTTAACAGCTGTGGCAGGAAAGGTCATAAAATGGGGCAAAATTCACTTGACCAATGTTTCACTTAGCAACAGAAATGCTGGGCTCTATTGTTGACGCAATTTGAGGACTATCTGTATTTCATTACCAAGCTAGCTAACATCATCAGTAATGAAACAAAAAAACAACAAGCAACAGCCAAGCTCTGACACCACTAAAGACCCCACAGTTAAACCCCGAGCTACAGATATTCTCTTTTATTATTAGCTGGCATCTAAGGTAAAGGTAAAGGTTCCCCTCACATATATGTGCTAGTTGTTCCCGACTCTAGGGGGCGGTGCTCATCTCCATTTTAAAGCCGAAGAGCCAGTGCTGTCCGAAGACGTCTCCGTGGTCATGTGGCCAGCCTGACTAAACGCCAAAGGCGCACAGAACGCTGTTACCTTCCCACCAAAGGTGGTTCCTATTTTTCTACTTGCAGGTTTTTTACATGCTTTCGAACTGCTAGGTTGGAAGAAGCTGGGACAAGTAACAGGAGCTCACCACTAGGGATTTGAATTGCTGAACTGACGACCTTTCAAACGACAAGTTCAGTGTCTTAGCCGCTGAGCCACCGTGTCCCCAGCTGGCATCTACTCAGCCCCAAAAAGACCAGAAACACTTTTTATATCTGTCACCTCCGTAACACTAAGGTAAGTGCTGCCTTACAAAATCATAAGTAACAATTATCTTCAACAACCACAAGGTGGCAAAGAATGCAGTGTAATCACAAGCAAGATGCTTGAATGTCAATGAATATTAGGAACAAAATGAGTTCAAAGGTGCAACAAATATGTGCACAGAGAGCTGGGATCCTGTGAGATTCCCTACCCACCCTCCTACTTGCTCTTAAATACAAGATGTAGGCTTAATCAAGCCCTTCTTCTTTAATGTTGTTGATTTTAATGAATTGTTTTATCTACAAGCCAACTCCCTATAAAATCAGATCTGTGGGACTGCTCAAAGAAAACATTAGAAATCTACCCTGGCAGGTAGAAAGATGCTGAGGGACAAACTTAGAAAAGGACAAGCAGTCTTCAGAGAACAATTTGCCTTCTCTTTCATAGCTGTACAAACACCTTCGACTTTAATTCTTTACTGAACATCCTGTTTGCGTTTTTGGAATATAAAACACTTGCCTTAAGATTACAGCAAGAATCTCTTGTAGGAGATAAAATATCACCAGCAACAAATACCCAGAGATTAACACCAAGATTAACACTAAACCAACAACCAAACTGTAAACAATACCCCAATCGAAAGACTACCAATTCAGACACACAGCCAAAGAGGAAATAACAACCTGTTCAAGGAACCACCAAGAAAACTCCCACCAACACTGACAGGGCAAGATGCTTGTATATAGCACCAAGAGCCTTGGTGGTGCAGCAGACTAAAGTGCTATTAACTAGCACCAGCTGCCTGCAATTACTGCAAGTTCAAATCTCACCAGGCTCAAGGTTGACTCAGCCTTCCATCCTTTCGAGGTAGGTAAAATGAAGACCCGGATTGTGGGGGCAATAAACTGACTTTGTATAAAAAAGAACACCGCTTAGGGGGGGCCAAAAGCCCTACTAAGCAGGTACATACAAAAGTATGAAGGCTATTGCTTAACGCATTGTAAACCGCCCTGAGTCTCTGGAAAAGGGCGGCATATCAATCGAACCAATAAATAAATAAATAAATAAATAAATAAATAAATAAATAAATAAATAAAAACAAAGAGCAAACTCCACTCCCTTCTAGCACTGATGATGTTACCTAACTGAGTAATGAAATGTCTGCAAGAAAACAACCAAGGTCAGGGAGCACCAAGAACCCTAGAGATAAAACAAGCAGCAACATCATCTGAGGGATTACACCCTTGTTCTCTCACATGTTACGTATGGACCAGGGTTCTACTTACCTTTACTACCGGTTTGGAACTTTGCGCACGCATGCATGCGCTCTTCTGCACATGCGCAGAAGCATTTTGATGACATCCGGATCAGTGGGCAGAGCCTCCCGCCGGTTTTACTACCAGTTCTATAGAACCGGTGCAAACCGGGGGCAACCCACCACTGGTCTGGACTGAGTTATCATTTATCCATCTGAACTGCATCCCAACCATCCTGGGAAACTACCTCCTTATTACATTCAATCCAGAGGTGGAATTCAGCCAGTTCGGACCGGTTCGCACGAACCGGTAGCTCTGACAATCAGTTGGCCCTGCCCACCCACCCTGTCCTTTATTTCCTGCTTTCTAGCTCATCTCAATCATGTGGCACAGCTGATCCCCCACCCTCACTATTCTACTTACCGTTGCTGACTTGGAAGGTAAGCAGGTGAGCTTCTAAATGCTCCATTTTCAGCACGAAGCGCACTCTCACCGAACCAGTTGTTAAACCGGCAGCATTCCACCATTGATTCCATCATATCATCACAGGTTATCTACAAATTAGGGCTGCTCCACTCTTCAAAGCCACCGTGTTGTTTTGCGCATTGTAACACAATTTAATCTCTCTGTTATTTTTATGTCTCGCATTTTAATTTGTGTAAAATGTATTTAAAATTGAAAACTATCTGAAGAGGCGCAGTGAATTGTTTTATTTTGTTTTGTTTTTTATGGATGGTAATCATCACAAGATTCTCTGGCTAGTAAGCCAGCTATAAACATTTAATGTAAATAACACAGTTGACAGCATAGAAATGTTTTAAATAAATGAAGTTCCGTTCTTCCATTTAGAACCTTTTGGGAGGGAGAATGATAAAGATTGCACCCAAATTCCCGCCTGAAAATATTCAGGTGATATTATATGTTCGTGCTTGACAACCCAGGAAGGAAAATAAATTAACTCATCCTTTATAATTTTAAGCTGTTAGGGAATAGATGAAGAAAAGATGTGTTTTTTAGGGGGGGGGGAAATCCTGCATTTTCCTCTTATGCTTTCAAATTTCTCTAAAACCTCACGAGTAGATTGGGGATTTGTTATTGGCTTTATGATAATGGATTTAACATGGTTACTTGTGAATTAACCCATTTTTAGAGCTTGCACAGTGCTAAACAAAATGAGCAGGGTTTGCAAAGATGCAGAGTTTTGGAAGAACTACCCAAAGGTAAAACTCGACAAGTTTAATATGTGAATACAACTCCTGGTTGTATTTTTTAAAAAACTTGTTCCAGTTGTGATGCAAAATCTGGGTGGATGCTAGATGGCACTAAGGAGAAAGCAAATGTGGTAACTTTTGCTGCCATCTAGTGGTCACCCAAAATCATGAAGTCCAGATTTGAAAGCTTTGTCTTATTAGAAACTATCTTTATACCCATCTATAGCCTTGTTAAATTTTAAACTTTAATTAAGGAATATAATTCTCATAATGGCACTATCCCCATCCATCTTCTTACTGACCAGAAAAATATCAGCTTGGACATTTTGTCCTTTGGTCAAGCAGATAGCAATGTGCAAAAAGGCCTCAAAAATTTTCCTTCCTACTTGTTTTCTTTTTTTCCTTCTCTAGTTGTTGTCTTGCAAAACTAAATAGCCAAAGCAAGTCAATTGTTTGGGTTTCTGTTTCAACTGACTAAATTAACTTTACCCAAATTTAATCCTGTGTAAAATTGGGTAAATTTGCAGATAAACTTAACTCCCTCAAGTTTATGTTGAATATGTCAATTGTCTTTATGTTCATACACCACATTTATCCTTCCAATTCATTTATAAAAATAGTAGCAATAAGAAATCCACCTCCACATACACACCCCTCCTCCTCCTCCATGGATTCATCTAATAGGGATATAACAATATTTCCTTCAGTATAAATACAGGGCTATACTTGCCCCATTTCTTTTCTACGTTGCATTTTTGAAAGTGTACTGCTTTGATTTTATCTTTTGAAACTTAAGCCGTACAATTCTGGGAAAGCATGGCTGCTTTAAGATATTGGAGAGAGGTGCTGCATTCATGCCTCGCATGTTTTGAAACTTGATTGAATCGAAGTGCTACATGGCTCTATTTAAATACTTGGAATGTCCTCTGGGTATGAGAAATGATGTGATTGGTGAATAGGAAGAATGTCTCTGTGTATCATTCATCTCCATCATGGGTGGGTTCTACTTACCTTTACTACCGGTTTGTTGTGGGGCCGTGTGCAAGCGCAGAAGCTTCTGCGCATGTGCAGAAGCATTTTGATGACGTCGGGGTCAGTGGGCGGAGCCTCCTGCTGGTTTTACTACTGGTTCTATAGAACCGGTGCGAACCGGGGGCAACCCACCACAAATCTCCATGCTTAGAAAATTCTGCCTGATGCATGCTCTTTTTTTTTTAATCATTTGTTGTTGTTTATACAATTTTCACTACATGCCTTTTAATTGATTGAAACACCCAATTAAACTGAATATATCATCATTATTTAGATTCTAGCATTTTTTTTTCATTTATCATTCTACCAGTCCCCATATTAAACCACACAGACACATACATATTGTTCTGTACAACAATCATGTCTAATTTTTGGACATTTCCTGGACAAGTCTCTGAAGTTTTCTTCGCAAATATCTCTCTATCATACAGATACTTTCCTTGTGCTTCCCCCCCCTTTTTTTTTAAAAAAAAATCAGACTTTTCAGCATATACCAACTTTTAATTTCCCATGGTATTTCACAGTAGTTTCTCATTTCTTCCATTCTTTCACAATTAGTGTTTGAGCTGCTAATATTAAAGGAAATACCACTCTCCCTAGTTTCTTTTTAATAGTAACATGCTAGGCTGAACCTGGAGTTTGTTATACTTAAAATGCTTGTAAGTATATAGTATAGTTGTAAGTAGTAGAGTTATCAGTGGAGGAAAGCCACAGAATGAGTTTTCTTTTTTCTTTTTCTTTTTTTGCTGCATCTATAATTCTTCTTCTTTTTGTGCCATATCCATCATCAGATGTCTGCGATCATGTTGGCGATCCTATTTTTATCAGCAGCCGCACAAAAATGTGCTACTGAGTTTTGTCCAAACCAGTCCCTTAGATTTTGAAGCCATGATGTTCTTCTTCTGCCTGGACCTCGTTTGCCTTCAATCTTTCTTTGGAGGATTAAGTGAAGGATGCTGTATTTTTCCAGGTGTCACATCACATGTCCAAAATATTCTAACTTTCGTTTTTATATCTATAATATATAACATTATAATATAAAGAGTGCAGAGAAGAGGAACAAA
The DNA here is from genome assembly GCF_029215685.1 of Pituophis catenifer annectens. Classification (NCBI taxonomy): domain Eukaryota; kingdom Metazoa; phylum Chordata; class Lepidosauria; order Squamata; family Colubridae; genus Pituophis; species Pituophis catenifer. Next base: position 117,350,734 of record NW_027256884.1, on the reverse strand, counting down.
GATGATTAGGGGACTAGAGGCAAAAACATATGACGAACGGTTGCAGGAACTGGGTATGTCTAGTTTAATGAAAAGAAGGACTAGGGGTGACATGATAGCAGCGTTCCAATATCTCAGGGGCTGCCACAAAGAAGAGAGAGTCAAGCTATTCTCCAAAGCACCTGAGAGCAGGACAAGAAGCAATGGGTGGAAACTAATCAAGGAGAGAAGCAACTTAGAACTAAGGAGAAATTTCCTGACAGTTAGAACAATTAATCAGTGGAATGTCTTGCCTCCAGAAGTTGTGAATGCTCCAACACTGGAAGTTTTTAAGAAGATGTTGGATAACCATTTGTCTGAAGCAGGGGGTTGGACTAGAAGACTTCCAAAGTCACATACTATCATATATATTTTGTAGTCTTGATCTTAACCCATATTGCCTGCTTCTAAATACTATCCAGTGCTGATCCTTGCTTAGTTTTTCAGGTTAGCCAAGGTTAGCTAACCAATGGAACAGAAGTTGCCTTCAGAAGTTGTGGGAGCTCCATCACTGGAAGCTTTCAAGAAGAGACTGGACTGCCATCTGTCAGAAATGGTGTTGGGTCTCCTGCTTGGGTGGGGGGTTAGACTAGATGACCTACAAGTTTTCTTCCAACTGTTAATCTGTTAATGTGTTAATCTATTTGATCTCAAAAGCAGATTCCATCTAAAATGTGAGCATCTCAGGTTTCTTTAAGGAAATTGTTGTATCTGGTCTATATTGATCTACTGAAACATTTCTCAGTTGATTATATTGCCATCATTGTGCGTTAAACAAAAAGGGAAACAAAATTAACCTCTCTGCCACATTACCTACATTATAGCACTCTTTATTTATTTTATTTTTATTTATTTATTTTTGTCAAGCATGTATAAGATAACAGATAAAAGTATAAACATGATTATGAATACAGGAAATGAGTACAAATAAATGGGAATGGTAGGACAGGGACAATAGCCACATAGTTATGCTTATGCACTGCCCCTTACAGACCTCTTAGGAATGGGGTGAGGTCAACAGTAGACAGTCTAAGATTAAAGTTTTGGGGGTTTGGGGAAGAAACCACAGAGTCAGGTAGTGCATTACAGGCATTGACCACTCTGTTGCTGAAGTCGAATTTTCTGCAATCAAATTTGGAGTGGTTTACTTTAAGTTTGTATCTATTGTGTGCTCGTGTACTATGGCAGTTGAAGTAGTCATTGACAGGTAGGTCATTGTAGCAGATAATTTTGTGTACTATGCTTAGGTCAGACTAGTTGTGGGTTCCTCCCGGTTCGGCCCGATTCGGCCAAGCCGGTAAAGGTGACGATATGACATCACCAAACCGTTCTCTTTGTTCAGGAGCTGGGCCCTCCTGCCTCCCCCCCGTGTTATTCTTACCTTTTATTTGGCCCCGCCCCCAATCTATTGCTGCCTCCCGAGTCCCAGCTGATTGGCTAGAAGGAAAACAACTGTTTAAACTCTTTCCGCGGGGCTTCAAAGGGCCGCCCTACAGCTGATCAGTGTTAAAAGGCAGTGTGGTGGTAGACTGGTGCTTCCAAAAACAAATAAGCAGACCGGTGCGTCCAAAAACAAATGAGTAGACCGGAACGCTCCAAGAACAAATGGGTAGACTGGTACAGCTCTGCAAGCAGTTAAAAGCCTAGTAGACTAGTACCTCTGCTAAATCCTAAAGAATTGTCACATGGCCATCAAGCCACGCCCACAAAATAAGCCATGCCCATAGAACCAGTAGTAAAAAAATTTAGAACCCACCCCTGGGTCAGACCGAAGGCGCTGTAGTTCTAAGCCCAAAATTTCAAAAAGTTCCAATATTTCAGGGGTTCCTACAAAGGCAAGAGTGTCAATCTACGACAAGACAAGAAACAATGGATGGAAACTAACCAAGGAGAGGAGCACACTAGAACTAAGAAAAAAATTTCCTAATGGTGAGAGCAATCACTCAATGGAATAGCTTTCCCTTCAGAAGTTGTTCCATCACTGGAGGCTTTTAAGAAAAGAATGGACAGCCACTTGTCTAAAATGGTATAGGGTCTACTGCTCGAGCAGATGGTTGAACTAAAAGACCTCCAAGATCCCTTCTAACTCTTTTAATCTATGTTCTATGTGGTATTAATCAAACTAAAGTTGAATCAGTGAAATATTGTACAGTAATTGATTTATTACTATTCCAAACTCTGTTTGTAGTTTCTAAAGGAATGCTTTATTACCTATTTCCTAAAGTAGAACTCTTCCATAAAGTTAAATATGAATGAGATTCATTCCGTATCAAACTCCAATTTACATCCCAGTAGAGCCCAAATATGTCTAGTTGCTGTCTATGCAGGAAATGAAAGACCTTGTACTAATGTTGATCCAAGGAATTGCCAACATTTTAAATGAACCAAGCAATAATTTTCCAATAAAGCACATAAAGTTTGACATTCACTGGAATTATTATTCCACAAAATAGACATGATAAAATGAACATCCAGTGATATTTTTTAAAAAATCTGCTAAATTAAAACTTTCTTCCTCAAAAAATACTCTCACTTTCAGTAATGAAATTATTTGTGGCCTACCTTCCCATAAACATTTCTGAATAGTCTACTCGAATATGTATTTAAAATTAACACTGAAATGCTTCCTAAAATATAAATCAATTGGAGGAGTGGGGTGAATGAATTAATATTCATTTTAGTAACATAAATCTTACCCTATCAACTTAATGGAATTTTAATCCATCTATTAACACCCATAGCAATCTTAGATATAGCTTTTAAGATATTAGTTACCTTGTAGATATATATATCTATTTCCCCAAAAATACGACTTACTCAGAAAGTAAGTCCTACCTTGATTTTTACATGTTCACCCAATATAAGCCCTACCCCCCCAATAAGCCCTAATTAAGACCCCACCCACTCCAGACTGCACAGATAAAAATTAAGCTAGGATAGGGATGGGGGTTGAAGCTGCCCTACTACTTACCTTCGGATAGTTGCAGTCAGTCCTCGCACACCTCAGGATCCGGAGTTCCTGAAGGCCTCTGAGAGTGAAAAGGAGGCCGGAGGCGATGCACATAAGTGAGGTGAGTCAGTGGATGACATCTCTCCCAAAATAAGACCTGGTGCCTTTTTTGGTGGCAAAAAAATAAATAAGACAGGGTCTTATTTTGGGGAAAACACGGTATACATACATACATACATACATACATACATACATACATACATACATGGTAAAGGTTCCCCTCACACATATGTGCTAGTCGTTCCCAACTCTAGGGGATGGTGCTCATCTCCGTTTCAAAGCTGAAGAGCCAGCACTTTCCGAAGACGTCTCCATGGTCATGTGGCTGGCATGACTAAATGCCAAAGGCACATGGAACGCTGTTACCTTCCCGTCAAAGGTGCTCCCTATTTTTCTACTTGCATTTTTTACATGCTTTGAAACTGCTAGGTTGGCAGAAGCTGGGAGAAATAATGGGAGCTCACCCCCTTACGCGGCACTAGGGATTCGAACTGCTGAACTGCCGACCTTCTCCTGCTCACATTAAGGAAAGTAAGAGTTGGTTATATGATAGGTGGCTATATAAATATTTTAAGTAATTAAAATAAGATAGGATGGGCATACTTCTATTCTCCTAAATATTGCCATTTGATGGGACTTGGGAAGGATGCCATTTCTGTGGCACCCTGGTCCTACAGAACACTCTGCCCCTGAAATACAGCAGGCCTCCACCCTCCTAGCCTTCCATAAAACTTTATAAAGATATGGTTTTCCCCCAAGTGCTGGGATAACATTAGGTGATTGCACATCAAAAGTATTATTTGGTGCCAAATTTTGGTTGTTTTTAATGTGTTCAGTTTGATAGCTTTCATATGGTTTTTATGCTGTTTTAACTTTTGAATGGGACCTGCCTAGAGTTGGTTGTAAGACAGGCAGCTATATAAATGTTATAAATAAATAACATTATAAAAGAGTGATCTTGTAGGGGAGATGGGCAGCATAAAAAAATTAATAATAAATTACAAAATAAATAAATAAGATTTATTTATTTATTTTGCCCAGTTAAATATTTAATTATATTTCCTCTAGTTAATCCTACATTTTCAGTACTTAGCAAAATGCTGAATCCCACATATTAGAGCAATTAGTCAATATTGTCAAAATGTTATCAGCACATAAAAATAATTTATACTCAAAAATTCACCAACCCTTCACCAGCAATATCTCAAGACTGCCTATCCCTAATTGTTAATGGTTTGATAATTAATTCCAAAAGCCACAGACAACATGGAAAATCGTAACAATGTTATGCTGTAACTTGACTGGTTCAGAAACTGACTGAATTGTTATTAATCTTGCTATTGATTGCAAACAGTAAATTGCCATTCTTTTAATTAAAAAAAAAAGTGAGAATCTCTATTTATATTGCTTTGGAAAATTAATCTGAAGTGTATCAAAAGCTTTTTCAGCATCTGCAGTTATTATTGCTCCAGAATCCAATATCTCTTAAACTATATCCAAAGTATCAGTTAATAAAAGGAAGTTATCTTATGTTTGTCTATTTTTAATAATTAAAAATAGGGATGTGGGATGTGATGGAGGAATGATGCACTTCCAGAATTCTCAAACTAGGCAGATAGACAGGCAGGCAGACAAAAGAGTCAGAAACATATCAGATTTGATTTCTAAAAGGTAATTTGGGGTAATTTGTAAGCATAGGGATGTGGTGGCTCAGTGGCTAAGACACTGAGCTTGTCGATCAGAAGGTTGGCAATTCAGTGGTTCGAATCCCTAGTGCCGCGTAATGGAGTGAGCTCCCATTATTTGTCCCAGCTTCTGCCAACCTAGCAGTTCGAAAGCACATAAAAAATGCAAGTAGAAAAATAGGGACCACCTTTGGTGGGAAGGTAACAACGTTCCATGCGCCTTCGCATTTAGTCATGCCGGCCACATGACCACGGAGACGTCTTCGGACAGTGCTGGCTCTTCGGCTTTGAAATGAAGATAAGCACCACCCCGTAGAGTCGGGAACAACTAGCATGCATGTGCTTTACCTTTAGAATTGTAAGCATAGTACAGGTAGTCCTTGACTTACGACAGTTCGTTTCATGACCTCTCAAAGTTACAACTGCACTTCAGTGGGGAAGCCAGATTCAAGTTAGTGACACAACTGTGTCACTAACTTAACTACAGTGATTCACTTAAGAACTGTGGCAAGAAAGGTCATAAAATGGTACAACATTCACTTAGCAAATGTCTCACTTAATAACATAATTTTTGGACTCGTAAGTCGAGAACTATCTATACTTTTCTGCAACACCCTCATATAGTACTGGGAAAAGATAAAACTTCTACTGACATATAGACTTGGGGAAACACACAACTTCTTCAGAGTTTTGAAAGCAGGTATTAGTCTTGCACACCCACAAACTCTTAAACTATCTTTTAGAAATTCTGAAGTATTGCACCAACCTAATAGATATGCACACATAGCCAAAGGCAAGGATAGCTAATGAATTAGTCCAGTGGTGGGATTCAAGTAATTTAACAGCCGGTTCTCTGCCCTAATGATTTCTTCCAACAACCAGTTTGCCAAACTGCTCAGAAAGTTAACAACCGATTCTCCCGAAGTGGTGTGAACTGGCTGAATCCCGCCACTGAATTAGTCTCAATGTAAGATATGTTTCAATCTTTTTCAAATTGAAATGCAGTGTGATACATACTATGCATACTAATCGTATGATTTCATGCAACTTTGAACGATATTTTAATATGTTACATTTGTATTTGACTTTTTCTTTTAAAGGAAATCTCACCTCCATTTTCGTCCTTGCTAGATCTACCGCCCTGATCTAAGGCTGAGCTGTAAGGGAATGCAAGTGCCAACTTCATCCCATAAACTTCCATACTCCAGGTTGGATTTATATTTTGGTCTCCCTGGTAGTAATATAACACCTTAATCACCAGGTAGCCCTAGGCTCTTTTCTGAATGAATGACATAAAAGCCCTTATTCCAAGAGAAAAGCACAAAAGCATAAAAAAGAATGGTGAGCTTGAGAGCAACCAAAATGGGACGTAATTTCCATGACAATCTAACTTCATTTCTTAGGAAACCTTAACACTGTTTTGGTATTGAAACTTGTTAACTCGAATTCCTGACATATTGGTTGATGATTATTGGTTGATGGATTAAATTTAAAAAAGGTAAAGGTTCCCCTTGCACATACATGGTAGTCGTTCCCAACTCTAGTGGGCGGTGCTCATCTCTGTTTCAAAGCCGAAGAGCCAGCGCTGTCTGAAGACATCTCCGTGGTCATGTGGCCAGCATGATTAAATGCCAAAGGCGCACTGAACGCTGTTCCCTTCCCACCAAAGGTGGTCCCTATTTTTCTACTTGCATTTTTTATGTGCTTTCAAACTGCTAGGTTGGCAGAAGCTGGGACAAGTAATGGGAGCTCACCCCGTTACGCGGCACTAGGGACTCGAACCGCTGAACTGCCGACCTTTCGATCGACAAGCTCAATGTCTTAGCCACTATTATCAGTCCCTCTATTATTACATTTACTGCAACCTAATTGGTTGCAGTAACATTGAGAAATAATTAAATTTGACCCCTGAGGACGTGGACAGGATTCTGGGTAGACTGAACGCGACCACTTGTTTATTGGACCCGTGTCCTTCCTGGTTAGTACTGGCTTCCCGGGAAGTGACACGAGGCTGGCTCCAGGGGATTATAAACGCTTCGCTGAGTGAGGGTGACTTTCCCGCCGCCTTGAAAGAGGCGGTGGTGAGGCCTCTCCTCAAGAAGCCTTCCCTGGACCCGGCAATGTTGGTAAATTATCGTCCGGTCTCCAATCTTCGCTTTGTTGCAAAGGTTGTTGAGAGTGTGGTCGCGCAACAGCTCCCCCAGCACCTGGATGAAACGACGTATCTGGATCCGTTCCAGTCGGGCTTCAGGCCCGGGTACAGCACGGAAACGGCATTGGTCGCGTTGGTTGATGATCTCTGGAGGGCTCGGGACAGGGGGTGCTCCTCTGTCCTGGTCCTGTTAGATCTCTCAGCGGCTTTTGATACCATCGACCATGGTATCATGCTGCACCGGTTGGAAGAGTTGGGGGTGGGAGGCACTGTGTTGCGGTGGTTCTCCTCCTTTCTCTCTGACCGGTCGCAGTCTGTGTTGGCAGGGGGACAGAGGTCGACCCCGAGGCCCCTCATATGTGGGGTGCCGCAAGGGTCGGTCCTCTCGCCTCTCCTGTTCAACATTTATGTGAAGCCGCTGGGCGAGATCACCCGTGGTTTCGGGGTGGAGTACCATCAGTACGCTGATGACACCCAGCTGTACATCTCCACCCCGGATCACCCCAACGATGCCCTTGAAGTGATGTCCCGGTGCCTGGAGGCCGTACGGATCTGGATGGGGAGGAACAGGCTCAGGCTCAACCCATCCAAGACTGAGTGGCTGTGGTTTCCGACGTCCCGATATAGTCAGTTGACGCCATCACTGACTATTGGGGGCGAATCATTGGCCCCCACGGAGAGGGCTCGCAACTTGGGCGTCCTCCTGGATTCACGGCTGTCTTTAGAAGAGCACTTGACGGCCGTGACCGGGAGGATTTTTCATCAGGTTCGCCTGATTCGCCAGTTGCGTCCCTTTCTGGATCGGGACTCTTTACGCACGGTCACTCATGCCCTTGTCACCTCCCGCCTGGACTATTGCAATGCTCTCTACATGGGGCTCCCCTTGAGGAGCACCCGGAGGCTCCAACTGGCGCAGAGTGCGGCCGCGCGGGTGGTAATGGGAGCGACTTGGCGTTCCCATGTAACACCTCTCCTGCGCGAGCTGCACTGGCTCCCGGTGGTCTTCCGGGTGCGCTTCAAGGTTTTGGTTACCACCTTTAAAGCGCTCCATGGCTTAGGACCCGGGTACTTGCGGGACCGCCTACTACCACCAATAGCCTCCCACCGGCCGGTACGCTCCCATAGAGAGGGGCTCCTCCGGGTGCCGTCAGCCAAACAATGCCGACTGGCGGCCCCCCGGGGGAGAGCCTTCTCTGTGGGGGCACCTACTATCTGGAACGAGCTCCCCCCAGAGATACGGAGGATCCCGGATCTGCGCACCTTCCGCCGCGCCTTAAAGACCTTACTATTTCACCAGGCCGGCCTGGCCTAATTTTCCCCCTCTTTTATAAAAGATTTTTAAAATTTTAAATATCTTTTAGTATTTATATATTCAATTTTAAATTGGTTTTAAAAGTTTGGGGCTTTAAATTTGTCAGGGCCAAAATTATTTAATTTGATTTTATTCTATTTTTTAAATTTTGTATTGTATGTGTTTTTATTGTCTGGCTGTGCACCGCCCTGAGTCCTTCGGGAGTAGGGCGGTATAGAAATCTAATAAATAATAATAAAATAATAAAAATAATAATAAAATTTGGTGCAAACTAGCCTGAGTTTGCCCCAAATAGGAGGTTAATTTAGGACCAGATTGTGCATGTCTACAACTAGCAGAAGTCAGAGGAAACAAAGTTCTTAGAAGTGCTTAGGTAAATCGAAGTAGGTCAAGATGACAGCTTTGAGTAAACAAAGACAATCAGAACTGGGAGACTTCTGGAAAGAGAGGGGGACAGAATCAAACAGTAGAGAAAGAATACTGTGGAAAGATACAAAAGCTCTGAATGCATTGACAATGCAAAGATTGTGAGATACACACACATGCACCCAGAGGGAGAGAAAAAAAAGAAGCTTGGAAGAAGCTTGACCTAAGACCAGTGACAAGGACAAAGAAAGTCAGAAGAAGACACATGAAGGAGTTAAGAGACAAAGTCCAATTCAAGGTGCTGGGTTTTTGGTTTTTTTTTTTTATTATTTATATGCCGCCCTTCTCTGGAGACTCAGAGGGGCTTACAAGGCGTTAAACAATAGCCTTCATACTTTTGTATATTTTATACAAAGTCAGTTTATTGCCCCCACAAACCGGATCCTCATTTTACCTACCTTAGAAAGGATGGAAGGCTGAGTCAACCTTGAGCCTGGTGAGAATTGAACTTGCAGTAATTGCAGGCAGCTGGAAGCTAAATACTACCTTTAACAGTAGCATTAGTCTGCTGTGCCACTCAGCAGCAGGTTGTCACCTTTAAAACCCTTCATGGCTTGGGACCAGGTTATCTGAGGGACCATCTCTTGCTGGTCACATCTACCTGACCCACCAGAGCGGGGAGACAAGGAATGTTGTGGGCCCCATCCCCAAGGGAGATACACCTGGTAAAACCAAGAAGAAGGGCCTTCTCTGTGGTGGCTCCCTCTCTCTGGAACATCATTCCCCCAGAGATTAGAATGGCCCCCACTCTGACACTCTTCCAGAAGGCACTGAAGAACTTGTTCTGCCAGTGGGCCTGAGGAACCCAGAGTGGGATGGAGCCCATTAAATAGCTCATGTGATCTGCTGTCGCTGGGGCTGGGGCTGGTGGGGGCTATTTTATTATATTATTATATTAATTTATTATATGATTGTTCTCTTTTATTAATTTTATTGTTTTATATATGAGGTTTTTATATTCTTGTAAGCTGCCTTGAATCACCATTGATGAATAGGCAGCAATATAAATTTCCTAAAATAAAATAAATAAAATAAATAAATAATGGGAAGAAGAAAACGTGGTTAGATACCACAGAAAAGAGGGGGGAAATGGCTCTTTAGTATCCCATATACTGATTGATAGTTTAGTAGCAAGGCCTGCTTAAAATGAATCCAAGAGGCGTTTAATAGCTCTTTGAGGGTACTAACTTCTCAAAAATTCTGGAAAAATTCTAGCCTTAATACTGGAGCTCCTTCGAAGAGCACAAAGCAGAGTAGATAGGGTCTTAGTCTTTTATTGTATTCTACAACAATAATAAGGGGCACGGTGGCTCAGTGGCTAAGATACTGAGCTTGTTGCTCAAAAAGTTGGCAGTTCAGCGGTTCGAATCCCTAGTGCCGCGTAACAGGGTGAGCTTTCGTTACTTGTCCCAGCTTCTGCCAACCTAGCAGTTCGAAAGCACGTAAAAAATGCAAGTAGAAAAATAGGGGTCACCTTTGGTAGGAAGGTAACAGCGTTCCGTGTGCCTTTGGCATTTAGTCATGCTGGCCACATGACCACGGAGACGTCTTCAGACAGTGCTGGCTCTTTGGCTTTGAAACAGAGATGAGCACCGCCCCCTAGAGTCGGGAACAACTAGCACATATGTGCAAGGGGATCCTTTACCTTTACCTTACAACAACAGGTCTGTGGTGAACATTGTGCTGGGTGAGAGTAGCCCAAACTCACCCAGTAAGTCCTGTGATTGATTGATTGAATATGGGCCACTATATTGGCTGTCCTTAAACTATTATGATAATATATTATGCTGTAATTTTTTTTATTGGTTTTGACAATTAACTGTTGGATTTTTTTTCACTTGTCCCCTTAGGTGATCTCAGAGAGAGATGATAATAGACCAACCCAGGATAAGAAAGGACAGCAGATGCTGTCATCTGTACAGTCATTCCTCTTGATGGATTACAGTTATGGTGAGCTAAAAGAAACATGTCACATGAGGTGGCCAACCTTGTCTGGGCTGAGAAGCTGAGGAAGATGAGGGAACTAATTGGAAGGGATTTCTCCAGAATATACTAGAGCTGCAGGCTACATGGGGAAATCAAAATTTCCTATCTCAGAACAATCTCCAAAAAAAATGTCAAGATAATTGCCTGGATGTATCCAAGAACTTACCAAGAAGTCAGCTTGATTTGAAGGAAACTTTATCTCTTAAAATAAATGGGGATTTAACCATTTAAATGACTTTAGTTTAACAGACTTTGGCTGTGTACAACTGATATTTTGTGGGGGTTGGATCCTAAATTCCAATTAAGAATTGTTGAGATTTTACTGCAAATGACACCATTGTCCTCAATGGCATAATTTCATAAGTGATGCAAATGATATAAATTCAGATTTAGCAGACCTCCCTATGAATCCATTAAGTCAAACGTTACTGTATCTTGCCTATTTAAGCCAGAGATAAACTGAAATCAGACATATCTGCTTCAATATAATTATGTAGAACTAGCATCTCTCTCTCTCTCTCTTTGAGTCAGGGGTGGGTTTTACTTACCTTTACTACCGGTTCACAATGGGGCCGCGCATGCACAGAAGCTTCCTGATGACATTGGGGTCAGTGGGTGGAGCCTCCCGTCGGTTTTACTATCGGTTCTTGCGAACCGGTCCAAACCAGGGGCAACCCACCACTGCTCTGAGTGTATATGTGTGTTAGAGAGAGTTAACACTTAATTACCATCCATTAAGTAACCATCCATTTAATATCTTGCCAAACCCACACATTTATTTCTTTATATTTCTTCTAAGACAGATTGTCAAACTCGCGGCCTGTGGGCTGGATGCATCCGGTGCTGGTCACGCCCACGCCCAGTTTAGTGAAGGGGGAAAAAGTCCCAATACGTCACATGACACCGCCGTGACAATGTGAGTTTGACACCCCTGTTCTAAGATGCTTTTCTCCCTACATTCTTTTTCTGCTTGGTAGTTGCTTTTCAATTGATTTGTCATACCTTACATTCAATATTTTTTTAAAAAGGATAGTGATAGTGATTCCATGCTATCTGAATATTTAAATATTTTTTGCAGTTCTTAAAATTTATTTTTCATGTTTTGTACCAATTACTTGAAATACTTTTAAGCATGCATGACTAAGGGTGTTGTAGAAAAACAGAGATTTGGCTAAGTCTGTTGAATTGATCAGGATGATTGATTACAAGAATTATCATGTTTTTCAACTGAATGAATGGATATTGGTATGCAATTACTGCTTCAAGAAAGGAAAGAGGACATCAAAAATCCTAATTTGGTGCATATACTGATGGGATAAGTGATTGACTGGAAATAGTGTGGTAAAAAACTGTCTGGAAATACTGATCCAGTGTGAATTAATCATGTTAATAATGTAATATTTGTGTTTACAAACACACTTGCAATTTAAATAAACACAAGGATGTCTGAGAGTTGGTAAAAGGAAAGGAGATAAAATTGACACACAAGTCACTCACTCCTGATTAATTTTCCATTTGGTGCTTAACCAGGTTATTGATCTTATTCATATTAGTCTGAAAAGATGTTACCAGACTCCTTCTGATATTTGATACAAACATACTCAAACAGTGAGGAGGGTGGGGAGGAACATGGGCCAGTCCTGGAGTCTGGGAAAGGCTCTAACGAGTGCTCTGCGTCAGAGGCAGAGATGGGGCCAGGGCCATCTGACAGTTGTCAGCTGCCTTCAGAGTTAGACATCAGTGGGGCAGAAGAACATCTTGATCCTGTTCCCAGTGTGCACAGAGCTGCCAGGAAAAGGGAACAGCTAAAGAACAAGGGTCAACTCAGGAGTAAAGCCACAGGTGGACGGTGAATGGCCCCTCCCCTAGGGAATAAAGAGGAATGAAAGGGAGGGAAGTTTGCAGGAGACAATTAGTTCATTTGGGTGAAGATATGTTCCTGCATTCTTGCCAGTTACAGTGTGGAGTCTGAAAGATATCAGCCTGGCCACTTTCCAAGCCTGATAAAGGTCAAGATTATGAACTATCTTGAAAGACTGTGGGAGAGGACAGACTTTGCTGGAGAGGAATTCACTATAAATTAAATAAAAGGGGTTTTTGTTAGGACAAGGAGCCTGCTTCGTGCTGCTGGGGATGCCTAGGTCAGAACATTGGTGCTCTCTGATGCTTGCAGATGTTTCATTACCCAACTAGGTAACATTATCAGTGATAATGAGAGTGGGGTTTGCTCTCTGTTTATCTACAGATGTGCTGTCAAATTCCTGGCCCGCAGGCCGGATGCGTCATGTGCTGGCCACACCCACACCCGGTTTAGTGAATGGGAAAAGAGTCCCAATATGTCACATGATGCTGCCATGACAATTTGAGTTTGACACTCCTGGTATAGGGTTTCCTGCTTGAGCAGGGGGTTGGACTAGAAGAGGTCCCTTCCAATTCTGTTGTTCTGTTATTCTGTGAAATCTACCACTTGCTGCCCATCATTAAATCTATAAAAACAACAATTTCTTTGTGTTGTCTCCAAGACAGAAACAGGGCTAGGCACGTGGGATATATCTGTATCTGTATCTGTATCTGTATCTGTATCTGTATCTGTATCTGTATCTGTATCTGTATCTGTATCTGTATCTGCATCTACATCTATCTATCTATCTATCTATCTATCTATCTATCTATCTATCTATCTATCTATCTATCTAGAATTCTATCTATATCTATATCTATATCTATCTAGATCTAGATCTATATCATCTATATCTACATCTACATCTCTATCTATCATCTATCTATCTATCTATCTATCTATCTATCTATCTATCTATCTATCTATCTATCTACATCTACATCTACATTACATCTATATCTATCTATCTATCTATCTATCTATCTATCTATCTATCTATCTATCTATCTATCTAGAATTCTATCTATCATCTATCTATCATCTATCTATCTATCTATCTATCTATCTATCTATCTATCTATCTATATCTATCTTATCTATCTATCTCTATCTATCTATCTATCTATCTATCTATCTATCTATCTCTACATCCATCTATCTATCTATCTATCTATCTATCTATCTATCTATCTATCTATCTATCTAGAATTCTATCTATCATCTATCTATCTATCATCTATCTATCTATCTATCTATCTCTATCTATCTATCTATCTATCTATCTATCTATCTATAATTCTATAATTCTATCTATCTATATCTACATCTATCTATCTATCTATCTATCTATCTATCTATCTATCTCTATCTATCTATCTATCTATAATTCTATAATTCTATCTATCTATATCTACATCTATCTATCATCTATCTATCTATCATCTATCTATCTATCTATCTATCTATCTATCTATCTATCTATCTATCTCTATCTATCTATCTATAATTCTATCTATCTATCTATCTATCTATCTATCTATCTATCTATCTATCTATCTATCTAGAATTCTATCTATCTATCTAGAATTCTATCTATCTATCTATCTATCTATCTATCTATCTATCTATCTATCTATCTATCTATTTTATATATCCCACGTGCCTAGTCCTGTTTCTTATATATATATATGCCCACATATTTCTCTGCCAGCTCAAGAACTAGTGGAATGCACATGGATATGACTCTGAGGAAAAGGCCCTATTATATATCAATTTATGTATTCTAAATCTTTTAATGTCACTTTCTATCTGTTCCAGCTATGGAAGCCTCAGTTTTGTAGAATGATGGCACATTCATGTGCGGAGAATATTGATTTTGTGTCTTTAACTCATCTGTCCTTTCTCATTACCCAGAGCTTGGATATCATCCTACACAGGCTGGGCTGCTGAATAAAATCAATAGAATTAAGATGCAGATGAAGCAGCAGTGTTAGATTTGATTACCGTGATTTCTTCAGTGAATTTGTAGATGCTTCAAAGCTGGTTATTCTTTTAAGTGACTGTCATCCAGATCTATTTTCAGCCCGACCCCTTTCTCAAGGCTGTATCGCTGTAATATGAACAGTTGCGCTGGGAGAGGGATCCATCCGTTTAGATTTCAAATATATCCTCCCTCCCTTTCTTTGATCTTTGTGGCTACCAGAGGATGATCTGTTTGGAATACTCCATTTGAAAGTTTTGGTGAATGGGTGAGTTTGCCTCAGTCTTCCTTTTTGGACGGAGCTCACCTTTACTTCATATTCAGAGTAGACTCTTGCTTCATAAAGTTTGGAGCTTTAGTCAGTGGTGGGATTCAAATAATTTAACAACCGGTTCTCTGTCCTAATGATTTCTTCCAACAACCAGTTCACCAAACTGCTCAGAAAGTTAACAACCGGTTCTTCCAAAGTGGTGCGAACTGGCTGAATCCCACCACTGGCTTTAGTGTACTATATCAGCTATAATTTTTTTCTTATTATTTTGCATTTTGGCAAAAGCAGCTGGAATTTGCCAGTGTTGGAACCCCCTCAAGCAGAATGAAGTCTGGGAATTTTCAGAAAGGTACAAGGTTGGGGTAAGCGTTTCGAGTTTGTCCTCAGAATTGAAGACGTTTCTGCATTATTTTAATGGGATGCTTCCAATGTTTTTCTTTTTCTTTAATGAACATGTTTTTCTAGGCAGATATAACTTCTACAGTCAATCCATCAATCAATTAGAATGGAGTTAGAAGGGACCTTGGAGCAGTGGTGAAATCCAATTTTTTTTTACTACCGGTTCTGTGGGTGTGGCTTGGTGGGCATGGTGTGGCTTGGTGGGTGTGGTATGGCTTGGTGGGTGTGGCAGGGGAAGGATACTGCAAAATCTCCATTCCCACCCCCCTCCAGAGGAAGGATACTACAAAATCCCCATTCCCTCCCCACTCCTGGGGGAAGGATATTGAAAAATCTTTTTTTAAAAAAATAATTAATTAATTAATTAGTTTGATTTATATGCCGCCCTTCTCCAGAAACTCAGGGTGGCTTACAATGCTTTTAAGCAATAGCCTTCATACTTTTGTATATACCTGCTTAGTAGGGCTTTTGCCCCCCCTCCGACCCCAAGCGGTGTTCTATTTTATACAAAGTCAGCTTATTGCCCCCACAAACCGGGTCCTCATTTTACCTACCTCGGAAGGATGGAAGGCTGAGTCAACCTTGATATTGCAAAAACTCCATTCCCACCCAACTCTGGGGCCAGCCAGAGGTGGCATTTACTGGTTCTCCGAACTACTCAAAATTTCCGCTACTGGTTCTCCAGAACCTGTCAGAACCTGCTGGATTTCGCCCCTGCCTTGGAGGTCTTCTAGTCCAGCCTCCTGCTCAAACAGGAGACCCTATACCATTTCAGACAAGTGATTGTCCAGTATCTTCTTAAAAACTTCCAGTGATGAAGCACCGACAACCTCTGATGGCAAGCTCTTCCACTGGTTAATTGTTCTCACTGGTTGGAAGTTTCTCCTTAATTCCAGATTTCTTCTCTCCTTGATTAATTTCCATTCATTGTTTCTTGTCCTGTCCTCTGGTGCTTTGGAAAATAAGTTGACCCCCTCCTCTTTGTGACAACCTCTCAAATACTGGAATACTGCTATCACATGCCATCTACTCTTTCTTTTTTCTATACTAGCCAAACCCAAATCCTGCAACCCATTCTTCAAAACTTTTTTTTTTTTTAATTTGATTTATATGCCGCACTTCTCTGGAGACTCAGGGCGGCTTACAATGCGTTAAGCAATAGCCTTCATCCTTTTGTATATTTATACAAAGTCAACTTATTGCCCCCACAAACTGGGTCCTCAATTTACCTACCTTAGAAAGGATGGAAGGCTGAGTCGACCTTGAGCCTGGCGAGATTCGATCTTACTTTAATTGCAGACAGCTGGTGTTAAATTACAGTGCTTCTGTCTGTTGAGCTATTCAGGCTCCTCTAACTTTAACGTTTGACTATCTACTGTTGACCTCACCCCATTCCTAAGAGGTCTGTAAGGGGCGTGCATAAGCGCACCAGGGTGCCTACCATCCCTGTCCTAATGTCCCCATTTATTGGTATCCATTTCATGTATTAATAACCATGTTTATACTTATATCTGTTATCTAATACGTGCTTGATAAAATAAATAAATAAAAAATAAAAATATGTTTTTTGTCTCCAGGCCTTTAATCATCATATTTGCTCTACTTTGCACTTTTAGTAGAGTTTAAGCAAATACATGTTTAGGGTGTGTATTTTATTTTTTAAACGAGGCACTTTTTTTTGGAGAGCTCTTCAAGAATTTCCTCACTAAGGCATGTCAAGGTGACACACGTGTCAGTAATAGCATGGTTACCATGCTACAGTAATACCATTGTCTGTGTTAAGGAATTCGCAGAGTAACCCTTGAGTAGCAAGGGTGTGCACATGAAAGTGATTGAGAGTAGTTACAAATAAACACGGCCAACACAGAGATACACTGAGTTGTGTTTACTTTCAGGAAATAGTAAGGCACAGTCCAATAAACAGTCCAGGTCATACACATATAAAGCAGGAGATAGCAAAATGACAGTCCAGGGATAATCCAATAACAAAGTCTTCTTACCAGTCGTCATAGTCATTCACAATAAACAGTTCTTCTGAATTTGCAAACAGAGCTATCAGAGAGCAAGAAAGCAAAGAGAAACAAACCATGTTTCTAGCTTCCTCTTAAGGACATTGGCTACAGAGCTAACCAATCAGGACACAGTATGATGCAATACAGCAGTCTTAAAGCTATATTGAAGGTTTATATATTGCCAACCCAACAAGTCAGGTAATAACCATTTCCTAACAGTCTGCTACAGTCCCAGTCTAAGGAAAAAAAAAAGTTTGTTCATGAGGATAGTTGAGGTGGCATCTACAAACCACTGACTGCTTTATTCTTCTTTTGCAATTATTACTTGTCTGAATGCTTAATGTTCCTGCTTTGCTTTAAAAGTAATTGAAACAGCTACAAAGACAATTCTTTGAAGATCCTTGGTCATTGGCACTGACTTGCTTCTTCTACAACCCTAAAAAAAAAAACACCTCTCAGTAAGAAGGACAGAAGTGGGCTTCACATACTGCAACAACCTGTTCGACCAGCATCGGAAATGTGAGCGTTCTTTCACTCTCTCACGCACCATCCGTGCATGTGTGTGGCATCACAAAACACGGCAATTTGCTTGCATGTGCCGTCCACATGTGTGCGATGTCAAAAACACAACTGGTTTTTGTCAAAAAAAACACCGATGTCAAAAAGCTACAACCGGTTCGCCTGAACCGATCCGAACTGGCTGAATCCCACCTCTGCAGAAGTAGCAGACTCCAAAATGTCAAATGCAACTACTGTATATCGTTTATTTTTAAACACATTTCAGAGTTTGTACATGGTGATCTGTGTCTTCATGTAAACTCTCAGAAAACCTCTCTGGAGCCAAAGAGACAAAACAGAAGGGCATGTTCTCACATCCCACAAGCCAGAGAGCTAGGAGCCAAAAAGATCTAAGGAACAAAGCTAGGATTTTCTTTATCTTGTCAGCCTGAGAGAAGCCCAAGAAAAAGAAAATAGCAGGCAGATTTTTTTTTTTTTAAAAAAAAAATGGAAATGTTATTCTGCCTGGGTGAGGAACAGATGATGAAGGGTGATGCTTTTTTTGCGGGGGGTGGGGGGGGTGGGGAGCTTTTGTTTTTTGAATCAAAGCACTCTGAGTAGGCAGGTGAGTGCTTTATAAATCAGAGGGATTGGGCTTTGCTTCCAAAGCCATCATCAGTTACTATTTCTTGGTTGCATTGCTCAGGGCAAATAATTGACCAGCTTAGGAAAAATGAAGCATCAGCTATTGCTTTCTCTGCACTCTTTTCTGCAGCACTACTTAAAAAAGTATTTTCTTAGCTATGGATGGAGCGATTGGTCTTATGTTCTGGTGTGTGAACATTTGGATTGGTTTAGAAGGCATCTCAAGGTTTCCCATGCAGAGCTATTCAGGTGCAGAATTACTCAACAGTTCTATAGCATCAAGCATCAATCAGATGTAAGATTCAATTTCCTCTAATGCGGAACAGAGGGAGCAGGGCCATTCCTGCTTTGTTACCAGTGACCCTAAAGAATGGTCAAATCCAAATTTCTTCAAAACATTAACAAAAAACAACAAACCAGTTGGAAGGGACCTTGGAGGTCTTCTAGTCTGACCCCCTGCTCAGGCAGGCAACCCTATACCATTTCACACAAATGGTTGTCCAATTGTCAGAGTTCCAAATAACACCCCCAACGAAATCAAACTCCGAGGCTTGAAGTTCCTCAAAGCTAACTTTTATTAGAGATGTCATATTGGCACATCTGGGAAAACCTGAATCTGAGAGCTTCCAGGTTTTCCACACCCAAAAGAAAGTTCAAGACCTTGCCCCTCTCTGTCCAGACCAGAAGATACCTTCTCATTTCTTCTCCACACAGCTGAAGGGCCCCATGGCCTTGATGTTCTATAAAGAATTTTATTGTGACTACATATCTTCTTCTCTCTATGCAATCCCCCCTCCCAATTTCCCACAGTAGGATTTGTGGCAGGCCTGAAACCTGAAGGCACAAAGGTAGAAATATGACTTCCAGGTCTGACACCAATCTCTTCTTAAAAACTTCCAGTGTTGGAGCACCAGAGGTGGGTTCTAAATTGTTTTTACTACTGGTTCTGTGGGCGTGGCTTGTTTTGTGGGCGTGGCTTGATGGTCATGTGACAATTCTTTAGGATTTAGCAGAGGTACTGGTCTACCAGACTTTTAACCGCTTGCAGAGCTGTACCAGTCTACTCATTTGTTTTTGGAGGCACCGGTAAACTCATTTGTTTTTTGGAGGCACTGGTCTACTCATTTATTTTTTCAGGCACTGGTCTACTCATTTGTTTTTGGAAGCACTGGTCTACCCATTTATTTTTGCAGCCACCGATCTACCCATTTATTTTTGCAGGCACTGGTCTACCCATTTATTTTTGCAGGCACCGGTCTACTCATTTGTTTTCTTTTAACACTGATCAGCTGTAGGGCGGCCCTTTGTGGCAAGACTTTAAACAGTTTTTTCCCCTCTAGCCAATCAGCTGGGACTCAGGAGGCAGCAATAGCTTGGGGGTGGGGCCAAATAAAAGGTAAGAATAATGCAGGGGGGGCGGGGGGCAGAACCGGTTTGGTGACGTCATATCGTCACTGCTACTGGCTCGGCCAAACCGTGCCGAACCGGGAGGAACCCACCACTGTGGAGCACCCACAACTTCTGGAGACAAGCCATCCCACTGATTAATTGTTCTAACAGTCAGGAAATTTCTCCTTAGCTCTAGGATGCTTTTCTCTTTACTTTCTATCCATTGCTTCTTGCCTGCTTTCAGATGCTTTGGAGAATATTTTGAGTCTGCCTCTTCTTGGTGGCAACCCCTTAGGTATTGGAACACTGCTATCATGTCACCCCTTGTCCTTCTTTTCATAGTTCTTGGACTCTCCCTTGAGATCGGAGGCAGAAACATAGTATTATTGTCTAGAAAAAGTACAGGCTGAGAGCCAGCAAAAGCGCTGGAACAGCACTTAACTCCAACATAAAGCTTGTCAGAACCAATGGAAAAGGTTCTTTCACAGCAATGAGACTGAAGCTGCAGTAAATGTTTATGACCCTACTGTGTTTTGCAAAGGAACTTGACACATAAGTGTGTTTGGAATGGTAAGGCAGGATGCTGCATTTCGTTTACTTTGGGAGAAGACAAGAACAGGCTCAACATTGTCCAAAGCTCACAATTTTTTGGTCTTCAAAATCATGTACAAGGCAAAAATTGCCACAACGGCAAAATATTCTCAATGAATCAATTTAGGAAGAAAAGTTAGCTTGTTTTTTTATTTTACAATCTCTATGATGCCAAGTTTAAATATTATAAAGCATCCCATTAATGAAAACAATTTTTGCAAAGTTCCAATAAAATCCAAAGAGGGAAGACATGTAGCCCACAAACTGCAGACGTGCGAGAAATCAGAATATAAGCATGACTATGAAAACTTAATGCTAATGCATCCTCATTGCTTTTATAAATGTGTGATCAAGTGGTGGAATTCAATTTTTTTTTTACTACTGGTTCTGTGGGTGTGGCTTGGTGGACGTGGTGGGGCTTGGTGGTGGGGCTAGGTGGGCATGGCTTGGTGGGCATTGCAGGGGAACAATACTGCAAAATCTCCATTCCCGCTCCACTCCAGGGAGAAGGATATTGCAAAATCTCCATTCCCTCCCCACTCTGGGGCCAGCCAGAGGTGGTATTTGCCGGTTCTCCGAACTACTCAAAATTTCCACTACCAGTTCTCCAGAACCTGTCAGAACCTGCTGAATAGCATCCCTGGTGTGATCCATTAGTTAACAAAGATGATTAGGGGATCGGAGGCTAAAATATATGAAGAAAAGTTGCAGGAACTGGCTATGTTTAGTCTAGTGAAAAGAAGGAATGAGGTGACATGGTAGCAATCTTTCAGAAAAGAGATGGCCAATCTATTCTCCAAAACACCTGAAGGCAGGACAAGAAGCAATGAATGGAAACTAATCAAAAAGATCTAGAAATAAGGAGTAATTTCCTGACAGAATAATTAATTGGACCAACTTGCATTCAGAAGTTGTGGGAGCTCCATCACCAGAGGTTTTTAAGAAGAGATTGGGCAGACATTTGTCTGAAATAGTATAGAGTCTCCTGCTTGAGACCTCCAAGGTCAGTGGTGGGTTGCCCCTGGTTTGGACTGGTTCACAAGAACTAGTAGTAAAACCGGTGGGAGGCCCCGCCTGCCACCCCGGATGTCATCATCGGCAATCTGCGCATGTGCTGAAGCAAGGTGTGCATGCTCACTTCGCTCGCACACACGCGCAATCCTGTTGCAAACCGGTAGTAAAGGTAAGTAGAACCCACCCCTGTCCAAGGCCCTTTCCAACTCTGTTATTCTGTTACTTCCATTTCCCTCAATTGCGGAGATTCTGTCTTCCATATGTTTAAGTAAGAACCATCCATTGGGGATAGAAATTCAGGGCTTCAGTGGAACTGTTTCCTGTCATTGAAGCTTGATTGTGAGCATCTGCCGTCAGTCTCATAAACTGTTTGAAAGTGGAGACCTTAAAGCAGCACAAACTTTATTATCGCATCAAGCAATGGCAGACAGAATCCATTCTGCCTTTTCAACATGTTGTCCCAAAGGAATTACGCTCTTCCATAATACCACATTATTTATATTGTACATTGTATGCATGAACAGCGGTTAGAACAAAACAAAACAAAAAAAGACTAGAAGCATGATAACAGTTCCTTAAGGGGAAAAAGTATAATTCTACTTCATCTATTGCTTCATCTATCTTGTAAAAAATAAAAAATAAACCCTCCAATAATTAATATAAATATTTGAGGGTAGGACTTTTATACCCTCTCAAATAAAGTGGAGAGGAGAGTAATATGCTAAATTAAAAATGATTTACACCTACAGTATTTCCTCTTGGCAAACCTCCAGAAGAAAGGAAGTATTCTAAGAAAGAGAAATTTCTGGTGGTTTCTTTCATCAGATGCTTAATCAGCTTTGGATGCTATTTCCCAATTGTTCACCGTCTTTGGAACAAATCTTCTTCTTTATCTTTGGAAGAAATTATGCATTCCAAACTATTCCAGAGAGGATGGGTTGTATTTAATCATCAGTCTTGATTCTTCTCGCTGTTCAAACTCTAAAAGCTAAGCCACAATAAAAGCTTGTCAGCAACTGTCAGGTTTCCTAGCTAGAAATTAGTTGTTGTTGTTGTTTTTTTTTTATGAGATCTTACAGTGTCAGAAATCAAAAGAGAGGAAAACTATAGGAGATGAGGAGGCTGAGCCCGAAGGAGGGGTCAAATGCATCATAAGTCACAAGTAACTGTGCTCCCCTCCTGCACAAAATCTCTAAGTCCAGCCCACTTTGAATGTCTTTCTTATCTCCCACTCATTTCCCTTGACTGTTAGTTGGTCAGATTCTTGTAGAGAGCTTAAACTTGCAGTAAATCATTGTATTCATTTGAACTATCTGGCACTTTACAGAGACAGACAAATAGACATATCATTTTGTGGACCAGATTTGCATTTTTAGTTAACATTCAAGGATCATAGAAAACATCACAGAAATATAGATATTCTGGGATCCTTTTAAAAGGGTGTTTGTAGTTTATTGAAGGGATTTAACTAAATTATGTGATTTAAGCCTAACAGAGATTTCATACGCTTGTTTTGTTTGTTCCTGCTCTTAAAATAAATAAGTACATAAAAATCTGCCAAAAGTAGGCATTTTGCTGTCAAATGCTAGTAATACAGTCTGGAAAGAGACTCACAGACCTACAAAAAATGTGCTTCTGAAATATGCATGTAGACACCAGCAATGTTTATTCATGCCTTCAGGTTTTTGTGTGTGTGTGTGTGTATGTGTGTTTGAAATACACACTTGAACCAATTTAATAGCTTAAGTGCTTGTGATCAGGGGTGGGTTCTACTTACCTTTACTACCGGTTCGCAACGGGGCCGCACATGTGCGCTCACTTCGCTCGCTCGCACGCACAGAAGCTTCCTGATGACGTCGGGGTCGGTGGGTGGAGCCTCCCGCTGGTTTTACTACCGGTTCTATAGAACCGGTCCGAACCAGAGGCAACCTACCACTGCTTGTGATACTCTACAGATGACTACGAGCAGATTTAGGAATAAAATGGAATAGGAATAGAGTAATCTTTATTGGCCAAGTCTGATTGGACACACAAGGAATTTGTCTCCAGTGCATAAGCTCTCAGTGTACATACAAACAACAAAGTGATAAATCATGAATCATAATCATAAGATACAATCATAAATTATAAGATACAAACAACAAAGTGATAAGTCATAAGATACCAATCAGAGAAGGTAAAGGAAAGATGAGAGGGATAATAGTAATACAGCCCTACTACATGGGTAAATATCCTTAGGCATAAGACAATGCTGTGTGACTTAGGTGTTTAGCAGAGTAGTAGTAGCAACACCGGCTAAATTCTGCATTCCACAAAGTAATTTCAGTGGTGCAGCGATGTCCACGAAGCCATCCCTTCTGGATCAAGCCTCTGTTTGTGAATTCTGCAGCTATGCAGCTTGTACGCTGTAACTCATATCATGACTGTGTTTTGGGGGTTTAATCAGCTGTCAAGCAGAAGCCCCATTCAACTTCTTCCAGACTATTTTATATTCCAGAAGCTCAGGAGCAAAGCAGAGCTGGAATGAATAATTTCAAAAGAGCAATGAAAGCCCGGAATTGCTTGGTGCATGAAAAAATAAAATAAAATAAAGAAGACTGAAGATCAGGCTTCTGCTTATCCTTGAGACTCAAAAGGCACTGATTTATTGTAATGCTTTATGAAAATGACAAGTGGATGCCAAATCCTGTCTTAACTTGTGCTGCTGTGTGGGTGGGTTTTAAATGTTACAACCCATTTTAAATGCACTTGGCATTTCAAGCACATATGTACAGTATGTATATGTGTCCACATGTCTGCTTGGAGAGCTTTATTTTGGCAAGCAGCAAAGAAGCCAGCCACAAGTAAGATTTATCACTCTCAGTGGTAGCGATGTGTGCCAGCGAACTTGCGGTAGACAAAAACAAGTACATTAGAAAGCCCGTTTGTGCCCTGACCCATCAAAGTGACATTGTCTTCTCTTGAATGAAGAACTAGTGGATACTATCTATATATAAGTAATCCTGAATTTGTGGCCGTAATTGGCACCAGAATTTTAGTTGCTAAACAATGTGGTTGTTAAATGAATCATCACATGACCAGACCCAATTGAATCATCATTTTTAGCATGATCCAAAGGTGCTTTTTCAAGAGGCAACTGCACTTTCTTGGTTTTCTTCGAAGACGTTTCACTTCTCATCCAAGAAGCTTCTTTAGATCTGACTGGATGGGGAGGAATGGAAGGATTCATACTCCTATACCTATGCAAGGGACACGGTGACTCAGTGGCTAAGATGCTGAGCTTGTCAATCGAAAGGTTGGCAGTTCAGCAGTTTGAATCCCTAGTGCCGCGTAATGGGGTGAGCTCCCATGACCTGTCCCAGCTTCTGCCAACCTAGCAGTTCGAAAGCACGTAAAAAATGCAAGTAGGAAAATAGGGAGCACCTTTGGTAACAGCATTCTGTGCACCTGTGGCGTTTAGTCATGCCAGCCACATGACCATGGAGATGTCTTTGGACAGTGCTGGCTCTTTGGCTTTGAAATGGAGATGAGCGCCGCCCTCTAGAGTCAGGAACGACTAGCACATATGTGCAAGGGAAACCTTTACCTTTACTTTACCTATGCAAAAGGTAATCACATGACCCTGGGACACGTAGATGAGCACCGCCCTCTAGAGTCAGGAATGACTAGCACATATGCGTGAGGGGAATCTTTACTTTTAGGTTGCAGTAAATGTAATAATAGAGGGACTGATAATAGTGGCTAGGACACTGAGCTTGTCGATGAAAAGGTCAGCAGTTCACCGGTTCGAGTCCCTAATGCCGTGTAATGGGGTGAGCTCCCGTTACTTGTCCCAGCTTCTGCCAACCTAGCAGTTTGAAAGCACATAAAAAAGGCAAGTAGAAAAATAGGGACCATCCTTGGTGGGAAGGTAACAGTGTTCCATGCGCCTTTGGTGTTTAGTCATGCCGGCCACATGACCACGGAGACGTCTTCAGACAGCGCTGCCTCTTCGGCTTTGAAATGGAGATGAGCACCACCCCCTAGAGTCTGGATGACTAGCACATATGTGCAAGGGAAACCTTTACCTTTACTTTACCTATGCAAAAGGTAATCACATGACCCTGGGACACTGCAACCATCATCAATATGAACCAATTGCCAAGCATCTGAATTTGGATCACATGTTCATGGGGATATTGCAAAGGTCTTAATTGTGAAAAACAGTCATAAATCACATAAGTTTCAGTGCCATTGTAACTTTGAATGGTCACTAAACAAACTGTTTTAAGTCGAGGACTACCTATCTTGTGGAGGACTAAGAAAAAAAGTGGCTTCTTTAAGTTCAGATGCATTCAGAGCAGCTTCGGCAAATCCAAAGGATTGCACATCCTTAAGATGAAGGCAACGTCATGGGATCACAGCAGATAAATGAAGTTGTCAGTGTATTCTTGAGTTGTGCATGGGGGAACATGGTTTATATTTCCCGAAGGTTGCTTTTTGATGTCTGAGCAGAAAAATATTTATCTCTTTTCTGCTAAGAAGCCAGAACTGTTAAAATTTATTTTTCTTTTACTTTAGTTTGGTCCTGGTCTGTTAAGAATTCTGTATCAAGATTTATTTTTCTTTTACTTTAGTTTCGTTAAGATTGCTTTATTTCTGGAAACGTTTGCTGATGTTTTTATTTACTGAACAGAACAGAACAGAACAGAACAGAACAGAACAGAACAGAACAGAATAGAATAGAATAGAGTAGAATAGAATAGAATAGAATAGAATAACAGAGTTGGAAGGGACCTTGGAGGTGTTCTAGTCCAACGCCCTGCTTAGGTGGGAAACCCTACACCACTTCAGACAAATGGTTATCCAACATCTTACTAAAAACTTCCAGTGTTGGAGCATTCACAACTTCTGGAGGCAAGTTGTTCCACTGCTTAATTGTTCTAACTGTCAGGAAATTTCTCCTTAGCTCTAAGTTGCTTCTCTCCTTGATTAGTTTCCACCCATTGTGTCTTGTCCTGCTCTCAGGTGCTTTGGAGAACAGCTTGACTCCCTCTTCTTTGTGGCAGCCCCTGAGATATTGGAACACTGCTATCATGTCTAGTCCTTCTTTTCATTAAACTAAACAAACCCAATTCCTGCAGCTGTTCTTCATATGTTTTAGCCTCCAGTCCCCTAATAATCTTGGTTGCTCTTCTCTGCACTCTTTCTAGAGTCTCAACATCTTAGTTCCAGCCACCTTCTGAATGTAGTAGAGACACCTGTTCTCCCATTTTAAAATGGCTGTTGGAATGTTAGAATAGAATAGAATTCTTTATTGGCCAAGTGTGATTGGACACACAAGGAATTTGTCTTGGTACATACGCTCTTGGTGTACATAAAAGAAAAGATACCATATTTTTGGAGTATAAGAAGCACCTTGTTGTCCCCTAAAAGGGGGTGAAAATTTAGGTGGTCTTATACACCGAATGTAGTGCCACCCACCCACTGGCCCGCACCCTTTGGCCTCTGCCTCGCAGCAGTTACCTCCTTGCAAGCAAACAGCAAGAAAAAAACAGCTCATTTCAGCTTCAGCACATCCTAATTAGCACAAGTTGATTGGATCGGCCTCCCGACTCTCAGCTGTTTTGCGCAGGGCTCTGATGCTTGCTGCAAAGAAGTAAATTGCTGGAGCAGATTTTTTTTCCCTTGTGCTATTCAAACTATGCTGAAAACGAAAATGAAAGTAAAGCAGGCTGTTTGCTGTTTGCTGCAATGAAGCAAAATTGCTCAGAGGCAGAGAGAGATTTCTTTTTCTTCTTTTCCTCACCAAAAAAGATAGGTGCGTCTTATACTCCAGTGCATCTTATACTCTGAAAAATACGGTACATTCATCAAGAATCATAAGGTACAACACTTAATTAATTAATTTATTTTTTATTTATTTTTAAATTTGTATACCCTTCTCCCTGAGGACTCAGGGCAGTGAACAGCCAAGTAAAAACATAAACTACAAACATTAAAATACAATTAAAAAGATATATATAAATTTGGCCCCATGATTAAAAACAATAACAGACAATTAAAAACATTTTAAAAAGTGTTAGGCCAGCCCGGCTTGCTGGAAAAAGAAGGTTTTAAGGGCACGGCGGAAGGCACCGAGGTCTTGGATTCTCCTTATCTCTAGGGGAAGCTGATTCCAGAGGGTAGGTGCCCCCACAGAGAAGGCCCTCTCCCTGGGGGTCACCAGCCTACATTGTTTGGCTGATGGCACCCCGAGGAGGCCCTCTCTGTGAGAGCGCACAGGTCGGTGGGAGGCCGTCGGTAGCAGCAGGCGGTCTCGAAGATAACTAGGTCCTATGCCATGGAGCGCTTTAAAGGTGATAACCAACACCTTGAAGCGCACCCGGAAGACCACTGGGAGCCAGTGCAGCTCACGCAGGAGAGGTGTTGTATGGGAGCGCTATGCGGCTCCCGTGACTACCCGCGCAGCCGCATTCTGGACCAGTTGGAGCCTCTGGGTGCTCTTCAAGGGGAGCCCCATGTAGAGAGAGTTGCAGTAGTCCAGGCAAGAGGTGACAAGGGCATGAGTGACTGTGCACAGGGAATCCCAATCAAGAAAGGGCCGCAACTGGCGAATCAGGTGAACCTGACAGAAGGTCCCCCTGGCTACAGCCGTCAGATGTTCCTCCAAGGACAGCTGCGTATCCAGGAGGACTCCCAGATTGTGCGCCCTCTCCGCAGGGGCCAAAGACTCATCCCCGATAGTCAGTGATGGAGTCAACTGACTATATCGGGATGCTGGGAACCACAGCCACTCAGTCTTGCAAGGGTTGAGCTTGAGCCTGTTCCTCCCCATCCAGATCCGCACAGCCTCCAGGCACTGGGACATCACTTCAAGGGCATCGTTGGGGTGGTCTGGGGTGGAGATGTATAGCTGGGTGTCATCAGCGTACTGATGGTACTTCACCCCAAAGCCATGGATGATCTCGCTCAGCAGCTTCACATAAATGTTGAACAGAAGGGGCGAGAGGACCGACCCCTGAGGCACTCCACATATAAGAGGCCTCGAGGTCGACCTCTGCCTCCCTGCCAACACAAACTGCGACCGATCTGAGAGAAAGGAGGAGAACCACCGTAACATGGTGCCCCCCATCCCCAACTCTTCCAACCGGTGCAGCATGATACCATGGTCGATGGTATCAAAAGCCGCTGAGAGGTCTAACAGGGCCAGAACAGAGGAGCAACCCCTGTCCCGAGCCCTCCAGAGATCATCTACCAACGCGACCAATGCTGTTTCTGTGCTGTACCCAGGCCTGAAACCCGACTGGAATGGATCTAGATAAGACATTTCCTCCAGGTACTGGAGGAATGATAGTCATAGGGAAACAGTCAATATAAATCTTAAGGATTCCCCTTCTTGGAAAGGACACTCACATCCCAACTGCACATCACAAATGGCTAAACATTTAAACAGCCATATTGATAGTGTCTTTGCTAAGGGAGAGCAAAGCCAGATCCCATTGGGAGTTTTGTAGAGTTTTTTATTATTAAATTTAGCACCTATGCTTGCTAATTTAGTTACTGAAGTCTATCTTCTGGTTCAACTGAAATAACAACTGAACATTTTTTACTCTACCATCCTAGGTTTGAAACAAGCATGGTTAATTTACAATTAAGAACATATCAAACGTAATCAAACCAACAGCAGCCAAAAATTTGTATATCTGAGGAGAGCTGGGAGACAGTGATTAACCCAAAGTTACCCAGCTGGGTAAATGAGAATCCGCAAAGCGTCAAGCAATACCCCTGGCTAATTAAACCAATATTTTCAATTACAATAAGCAAGGATGGGCAGGAAACACACTTGATAGGTCTATTTTTTAAAAAATTAGAATCTTGAAGACCACTTGTCAGTGTTCCAAGTAATGCACCCATAGAATGCAGAACTCTGAGGAAGGTAGCTTCCTCAATGAACAATTTTATTGGGTACATCCTATTGGCACAACTGGTGAAAGACGACTCTGAAAGTTCCTGTGGTTTTCACCTAATTAAAAAAGAAAGTTTTCTCCCTTCCCCAAGTCATCAGTCACATGGTCCAATCGAGGTGCTGGCCTGTTGCTTGGTTACTTCGCTCCTCCTCTCCCGGCCACCTGTTGGAATGACCTTGGTTCCCACAGGAAAACCTTTTGTTTTGACTGCAAAACCCCAGCTAACAATTTCCCTCCCCCTCCCACCTAGTGGCAGCCCTGAAGCCTCAAAGATGGCACCAGCCAGGTTTACTTCAGGGTTGACACCAGAGGTGGTATTCAGCAGGTTCTGACCAGTTCTGGAGAACCGGTAGCATACATTTTCAGTAGTTTGGAGAATCGTTAAATACCACCTCTGACTGGCCCCACCCCCATCTATTCTCTGCCTCCCGAGTCTCAGCTGATCAGGAGGAAATGTGGATTTTGCAGTAACCTTCCCCTAGAGTGGGGTAGGAATGGAGATTTTACAATATCCTTCCCCTGTCATGCCCACCAAGCCACACCCACAAAGCCATCCCCACAGAACCGGTAGTAAAAAAAATTGAATCCCATCACTGGTTGACACCACTATTAAAATTTCCCACAAAAGACATACTTAGAATGAAAACTTTCTGAATCAGGAAGGGGGTCTGAATAAGGGAATAAAATATAGAATAAAATTACACTTTTGTGACCATTCTGTTAACAAATCATGCTGTCTCTCTTGGTTTTATAAATGCTGTCCAATATTTTATTGAGATCTATCTTCCATTCATTTTGGGCACAAGATCTGAGTCGAAAAAGATGAGCCCATCTATTCCTGACTTCCTCTGTGTGTCTGTTCATTCCATTTCTGTGTTAATCTGCAAATTGGATTAAATTGAAAATTCACATTGGAACCATTTCCCCCCACAGATTTTATTAGCATTAACCCAAAATACAGCATGCATTTTTATATTAGCAATGCTATATTTTTAGCCACTTAATGCATTTTAAGACTTATCTTCCCACTTTTTATACAATCACAAAATTCAAAAGAGAAAACTGCATTTGAGTTTCAGTTTAGTTTAGTTCTGCTTTGCTCAGAAATGCAGGCTGTACAAAATGCCTGAGCATTTTTAGCAGTAAGTGTTGCTGAGTAAGAAATAATTTGTTACTTCAAGTTGGGTAGAAAGCACAAAGTATGTGAATATACACACGAGTTTTAGCAATCATAAATTGGTAAAATAATCATCTTTTTTCCTGAAGTTTTGTAGTAGTTTGATTGGCCTACTTATTTGAGATGTCAGCACTGATTTTTCTGAATTATCAGCTCCAGGCATGTCATCTCCTCTCCTTCTTTCCTAATTGAAAATCAAAACAGCATAATAAAAATCAAAACTGGGGGGAAAAAACTCCTGTGTAAGACAAAACATTCAATAAAAAGAGCTTGGGCATGTAGTTAAGAACATTTGTTACCTTGAGAAGGGCATGTTTTTAAACATTCATATTCAAATTTTTGTCTAAAAAGGCATTTGCCTAGATGGAGATGAAACATGAATAAAAGACAACTTTAACTGCAGTAGCACATCTAAGATCGGCTTTTTTTTTTCCTGAACAGGTGCATTACAGTCAAATATTCATCAAGAAAAGGTTTCCATTTCTGCATCTCTATACAGGGCAGAGTGTCTCATTAGATGTTTTCTAAAACAGCTGTTCCAGCTGTTCAAGTTCTCCAGAACAGAGATGGGTTTCAGCAGGTTCTGGAGAACTGGTAGTGGAAATTTTGAGTAGTTCGGAGAATTGGTAAATACCACCTCTGACTGGCCCCACCCTCATCTATTCTCTGCCTCCCAAGTCCGAACTGATCAGGAGGAAATGGGGATTTTGCAGTCACCTTCCCCTGCCATGCCCACCAACCCACGCCCACCAAGCCATGCCATGATCACCAACCCACACCCACAAAACCAGTAGTAAAAAAAATTGAATCCCGCTACTGCTCCAGAAAGATATCTCAGAAAGGTTTCCCACTTTAGTTTGCCTGTTCGGAAAAGAAATGAAAAACACCCCCCCCCACCATCCAAAATCTTAAATTAGAAATTTAATGAAGAACTGAAAATCATATAATGTATGAGTCATTTGAGTTCGAAGAAGAGACTGCTGTTGTGCAGTCCCTAGTTAGTTAGTTAGTTAGTTTGTCAAACATCTATAAGATAACAGATATAAGTATAAACTTGATTATGAATACAGGAAACGGATATGAATAAATGGGGACAGTAGGACAGGGACGGTAGGTACCTTGATGCGCTTATGCACACCCCTTATAGACCTCTTAGGAATGGGGTGAGGTCAACAGTAGACAGTCTAAGGTTAAAGTTTTGGGGGTTTGGGGAATAAACCACAGTCAGGTAGTGCATTCCAGGCATTGGCCACTCTGTTGCTGAAGTTGTATTTTCTGCAATTGCGTTTGGAGCGGTTTACCTTAAGTTTGTATCTATGGTGTGCTTGTGTATTGTTGCTGTTGAAGCTGAAGTAGTCATTGACAGGTAAGACGTTGTAGCAGATAATTTTGTGTACTACGCTTCGGTCAGACCGAAAGTGACATAGTTCTAAGTTGTCTAAGGTCAAAATTTCAAGCCTGGTGGCATAAGGTATTCTGTTGTGAGCAGAGGAATGGAGGACTCCTCTCGTGAAATACCTCTGGCATTTGGCACAATGGGGGCACTGGGGACTAGTTGTTGTAGTGACTGTGGGTGTTTTACTGTGAAGCCATTCACAATTTTTGTAACACTTTTTGGCAGTGCCTTTCTTCAAGGCTGATGGGAGCGTCAGAGCGCAGGGCTCACCACCATGATCTGTTGACAGCTGCAGCTTCCAGTTCTCTTGGTTAGATGTCTGTAGAGATTCTTAGTCATCCAAGTAATGGTTGTCCCAAAGGTGCTTTTTTAGGAGGCAACTGGATTTTCTTGTTTTTTCTTTGAAGATGTTTTACTTCTCATCCAAGAATCTTCTTCAGGACCAGGAAGCAGGAGCACTACTCAGGTGACCTTGAGGACACAGATAAACCTCCAAGTGCTTCCACGACCCTCTAAAAGGATGCAAATGACCAGCTGTCTGCAAGAAATATAAATCCTTCCATTCCCCACTATCCTGTCAGAGCTGAAGAAGCATCTCGGATGAGAAGCGAAATATCTTCAAAAGAAAAAAAAATACAAGAAAGTCTAGTTGCCTCCTGAAAAAGCATCTTTGGGAGTCTTGTTGGATGTTACAGTAATGCATGGTTTCCTTCACAGCTTCTTTGTAGCACTTGTGTGGTCCACCTCAAGGTTTCTTTCCAAAAAACAGATTAGCTGTGAGGTATACCATGATCAACCATTCTGATGGCTTGTCCTATCTGGGTTCTTATAATCAGGGACTCAATGCTGGTGAGCTACATGTGATCCAGGAGCTCCAGGTTGGAGATGAGACAAGAGAGGAAAGCACTCTCATGTAATTTCTCCAGTTGCTTGGTGTGCCTTTAGTATAGAATCCTGCACTCACATCCATATACGAGAGAATGGATAACCACAGCTCTGTGGACTTTCAGTTTTGTGAAGATACAGATCTTGTGTTGATTCAGTACTCTAGGATTAGGGAAGGAGTCAGCAAGCTGCAGCTCTGGAGCCGCATGTGGCTCTTTCACCTCTCTGCTGCGGCTTCCTGTCACTCAAAATATGGGTCACAACTGCCAATGAGCGACACCCGCTGGCACACAATTTATTGAGCTTTTCAACCCCCGGTAGGCCATCCATGGATAAATCCAAGAAAAGTTTCAGAAGAAAACAGAATGTTTAATTCAACTACATATGCAAGTTTTGTGGCCGCTCAAGAAATAGTCAGGCACAGGAAGGGTTTTGTGGCTCCCGGTGTTTTCTTTTCTGTGGGAAATGAGTCCAAATGGCTCTTTGAATGTTTAAGGTTGCAGACGCCTGGGTTAGGGTTAGGGTTAACCCAAGCATGTTGCAATTGGTATATGTTTCTTTTTTACTTATGATTTAGGATTTTTGCATTAATGTGGAATGTACACAGAAATTTCTCTTCTTGAAACATTAGCATGCACTGCAGAAATTGCTGTCTCTTTCTTCACCCTCCCCCCCTTTTTTTGCTCAATGCATTTTCTTTTTTTTTTCTGTTTTGATACTATGCAGAAAAAAATGTTTGGCTAAATTCATCCGCTGACAACAATTCAATCTACTGAAATATTAAGCATATAATTAAACATGTTAACTGTTCACAACAAAAAAGTTTTTTTATAACCGGTAAAACCAGCTTTCTACCTACCAAGCAAGTTACTGAGAGAGAGAGACAATCAATTCAGTGAAAACTTCTGGGAGTAGAGAAGACTCAGATGCCTGTCTCTATGCCCGATTCAGACAGAACAATAAATCATGGTTTCATACATCACTAAGGGTGGGCAGCTTCTGAAAAATGAGGTTCTTTTGATTTGGCGTTTTAGTTTGAAAGACTGTTTCAATCAAAGCTTCTGATTTGGCCACTGAGGATCTTGACTTTCTAGAAGGCCATCTTTTGATAAAATAACTCCCTGGAAGAAATGGTACCAACATATTTGGCCCATTTATTATGGTCTATTTACTAGCATCTTCCTAGTATGGGAACATCAGGTCACTCAGAAACAAACTTCTAATATCCTCACTCTTAACCTATCAATCCCCAAGCTATCCCCAGATGGGAAACAAAACAACCACTTCCCAAATACATGGTACAACACAGAAGAACAAACCCATCAGGACAGGGCTTAGCTGTCCATTTGCATCTGAAAGGCAAGGGTCACTCTTTTGAAGACAGCAATGTCCTCATTCTGGACAGAGAGGACCACTAGTTTGAAAGAGGGATGGGTCAAAGAGGCCATCTGTTAAAATTGAATAGCCCTCTCTCAACAGAGGGGGCGGGATATGACACCACCTATCTCCTGTCTACAACACAGTCCTTTCAGCAGTCCCAAGAAGGTTCCACATCCATTTGCCCTCTGATTCAGGTGACACTGAGGATACAGATAAATCCCCGAGTGGCCTCAACAACTCTCAGAGATGTAATGACGGATCCTCAGAGTGCTAATGAACTGATGACTGCAAAGAATATAAATACTTCCATTCCCCACCAGTCAATAGGACTGAAGGAACTTCTTGGTTGAGAAGTGAAATGTTTTTACAGGAAACAAACAAACAAACAAACAAACAAACAAACAAACAAACAAACAAACAAACAAGAAAGTCCAGTGGCCTTTGGAAAAGCACTTTTAAAAAGGTAAAGGTAAAGGTTCCCCCTCGCACATATAGTGGCACATATTAATCAATCAATCACAGGACTCACTGGGTGAGTTTGGGCTACTCTCACCCAGCACAATGTTCACCACAGACCTGTTGTTGTAAAGTAAAGGTAAAGGATCCCCTCGCACATATGTGCTAGTTGTTCCCGACTCTAGGGGTCGGTGCTCATCTCCGTTTCAAAGCCGAAGAGCCAGCGCTGTCCAAAGACGTCTCCGTGGTCATGTGGCCGGCATGACTAAATGCCAAAGGTGCACGGAACGCTGTTACCTTCCCACCAAAGGTGGTCCCTATTTTTCTAATTGCATTTTTTACGTGCTTTCGAACTGCTAGGTTGGCAGAAGCTGGGACAAGTAACAGGAGCTCACCCCATTACGCAGCACTAGGGATTTGAACCGCTGAACTGCTGACCTTTCGATCGACAAGCTCTGCATCTTAGCCACTGAGCCACCACCTCCCTAACACTTTTGGGTATCCCCAAATCACAGTACTGAAAGTCCACAGCACTGATTTTCCACAGCATTCCAGCAGCCTATATTTGATATTTAAAGAATGAAGAGAGTGCATTGAATAGGATGAATGGAATAGCAATACGTAGCAATAGTCTATGGGTATACTACATATATGAGCTAGAGTGAGGTTTGAGAACTTCAGTTCTTCCTTCTCTTTTCCGTATGAGGAAATCAAAACTACCTTTCACTAGTTTTAAATTAACTGCAGCTTGCTAGGACTTCTAAACTTAAATCTGTTTAAACCAGACATGCACCAGATTGTTGTCTCCTAAGATCAAATGCAGCACAAGCATCCAAATATTTGTGGCCTGATTTCTCACATTATTTTATGAAGAAAATAATGAAAATAGGAGGACTCTTAATGGATTTGTGTTGGTTTAGAGTCAATGATGAGGCTTCATTATTTGCTAATAGATAAAGGATGAGGTATGGTCTGAAGAGTTTCTGGGTTAAAATGTTAGAGGAGGTGACAAGTTATTGAAAATGTTGGTGCCAATTATTTTAATGAACGTGGAACTCATCTCTTTTTATATATTGATTTGCTTTTTTCTTCCTTCCCCTCTTTTTGTCTCTATTTACTTTTGCTTTTTTGTATCTTTGTTAGCTTGTATTAGGTTTTTTTTAATCTTTGTATTTTTAAACCTGAATAAAAAACTATGATTAAAGAAAGGAAAATAGGAGTGTTAAATTCCCAGTGAAATTTCAGCTGCTTTGGAGAAAAACGTTCCATATATCAAAGGGTTGATACAAGGCTGATTGAATGTTTGGATGTCATTGTTAAATGGAAGCTCAAAATGGCTGCCTGGCATAAGTATGGGTTTTATGATGAGGCACAGAACTCCAAAAGACCACTTTGATTCAGGGAGTGCATGAAGCAATTGGAACACCCTTTTAGATAAAATGCTGAAACAGAATCAGTGTTTTTGGCTGAAGCACTGGAGCGGAGTTGCCACACAATTTCAAATCCAGATGGCAACTGCACTGTTCCGTGTTCTCCATCTCAAAATGGACAATCAGACTGAACCAACCCACTCTGGTATTTCAATATGCTTAATTTCTCTGAATCAAAAGGATGTTTCAGTTCAGATTTCTTTGGACCAAAGCAAAGTTGGACCACCGCACATCCTCAATATGAATCACAGCATCTTCCAATCTTCCCAGGTGCAGTTCTAAGCTGGCCAACTTAAGGCTGCAATTTATTTGAAAATGGTTGACTGTGGAATCATAATGTTGGAGGGAGACATTAAGGCAATTCAGCCAAAACACCTGCTCACAGGCAGGCATGGAAATTAAACTCTGGCAGATGGCTGACCAGACACAGCTTAAATATCCTATTTGTTGGGAATCCTTTGTAAATAAAAATGGTAGGCCTTCCAATCACTCTCTTGTATTTTTTATAAAGGATTCCCATGCTGTAATCCCCCTTCATGTTTGATCCTAGAGCTGGGTTTTCATTTTGTTCTATACTCTGCCTGGTATCCACTTTGATGGTCTCATATACTGTATATCTGTATCTATATCTGTATTTGTATCTATCTATCATCTATCTATCTATCATCTATCTATCTATCTATCTATCTATCTATCTATCTATCTATCTATCTATCTATCTATCTGACTCACTGGAGAAGAGCCTAATGCTGGGAACGATTGAGGGAAAAAGGAGGAGGAGATGGCACAGAATGAGGTGGCTGGATGGAGTCACTGAAGCAGTAGGCGTGAGCTTAAATGGTCTCTGGGGGATGGTAGAGGACAGGAAGGCCTGGAGGAACGTTGTCCATGAGGTCACGATGGGTCAGACACGACTTCACGACTAACAACATCATCTATCTATCTATCTATCTATCTATCTATCTATCTATCTATCTATCTTCTATCTATCTATCATCTATCATCTCTCTCTATCTCTCTCTATCTCTTTCAAATATCTCTCTATCTCTATCCCTATCCCTATCTATCTCTAAAATGCCATCAAAGCCACCCAGAGCACAGAACTCAAAGAACTTCTTCTTCTTCTTCTTCTTCTTCTTCTTCTTCTTCTTCTTCTTCTTCTTCTTCTTCTTCTTCTTCTTCTTCTTCTTCTTCTTCTTCTTTTTCTTCTCCTCCTCCTCCTCCTCCTCCTCCTCCTCCCCCCCTTCCCCTTCTCCTCCTCCATCATCATCATCATCATCATCATCATCATCATCATCATCATCATCATCAGTATTTTAAACATTCCATTCAGTTAGCTGCAGCATATGCTCATGAGTTATTGTATTATGAGAACTTTTTCTCTATTGGCTTCCTCTAGTGCTTTGACATGAATTTAAAGTCAAAAGTTTGTGTGTGTACGTGTGTGACTTTTATTATTTTCAGAGATAAGGCAATGAACATATCCATCACACCTTTCTCCTTCTATTTTCCCCGCAACAACCCTGTGAAGTGAGTTGGGCTTTTATGGCTAAGCAGAACTACAACTCACAGTGTTCTGCTTTCTGTTAGCTTTTGTAACTGAAGTACTACTACCCAGCCCTTTTATGTCTGTATATGTAACTATAGATGGGAATAAACAATTGCACACCAAAGAGAAAGAAATGCCCCCTTCATTCACTTTCATTGAATGGAACGTAGATGTATACACATTCATACTATTCTTCTTGTTGTTGTGCTATATCCATGATCGGACGTTGGCGATCATGTTGGCAATCCTATTTTTTGTCAACAGCCGCATGAAAAAGTGCTGCTGAGTTTTGTCCAAACCAGTCCCTTAGGTTTTGAAGCCATGGGTTGTTTTTTTTTTTCTGCCTGGACCTCATTTGCCTTCCATCTTTCCCTGGAGGATTAAGTGAAGGATGCCGTATTTTTCTGGGTGTCGCATCACATGTCCGGAATATTCTAACTTTCGCTTTTTAATGGCTTTGATGATTTCCCTTGGCTTTCCCAGGTGGCTTATCACATCCTCATTTGTGATTTTGTTAACCCAACTTATACGTAATAGCCGCCTGTAAATCCACATTTCAAATGCTTCTAGTTTCTTCAAGTGGTTTTCTGTCAGAGACCAACTCTCTACTCTGTATTCATACTATGTAATAGAGCTAAATTAAAATGGGATAGCTGTGCGCCTATTCTGGCATTTTATGAGTGAAAACAGAGAGGAATGGCTTATTTTAGCAACAACAAGTAGGTCTTGGTATAGATATTGAGAAGCTGGCTTCAAAGGCTTGGGTATTAATGAACCACCGGAGAATAAAATGTAAAAGTTTTAAAGTTCGTTTTTCTCATCTTTAAATGAATATGTTTGAAGGGAAATGAGATGACTCATTATCATGCCAAGAATATATTTGTGGTTTCTGTTTGTGATTTATTTAGAATAATGTTCTGAGTATATTTGACTCATAGCTAGGTTTTTTTTCCCCTTGAAGTTAAGCCCTGTTGTTAACAGTGGGCCTGAGCATGTTTCCCCTCTTCCTCTAAATAAAGAAAATAAAAATATAAAGAAAATAAAGGGGAAAAAAACAGAATCATATTAGCGAATGACAATCAAATGGATAGATGTAGAGTTGCTGAACCAGTTGTAATGTAATCTATGAGAAACTGGGCTGTTGAAAACCAGAATAGGCACTTGAGTCAAAATCCAATTAGTTCAAAGTTTATTTCATTTTCTTTAAAACATAGGTTCTGTGTGCTCAGCCTAATATGCTTTCAAAGTAGTTAATGGCCTGTGGAATCATATAACCATAAAAACAGGAAAATATGGAATATAATTAAGGCAACACAATTGTAATGCCATGCCTTATACATCCAGAGAACGAGTTACAACCTTCTTCCTGTGATCCAAACTATTTGGTAAACAAAATGATAATTATCTTTTTCAAAATTATGAGAGCTTTCCAGATAACTTCTTTGAAATGGGTTTTGAAAGAATGGAGGTGCCTTCAGAAAAAAATACGCATGTTTTTAAAAAATTACGAAGGCTGATTCCACATTTTGAGGGTCTTTTGAAAAGATTTAGCAGCAATAGGTAGAATACCACAAAGTGTTTTCTTTCTAAATGTGAAGACAATGTTGTATTTGTGGAAAACAAGGTTTGCTTTAGGTTCTTCAGACTAAAGAGAAGTTAATTTTAGTTTTATTCTGTTCACCATCAAAATACAGAATATGGATTCAAATAAATTATCTATCTTACTCCTCTTTTTTTAACATTACAGGAATTTGAGATGGTTTGAAATTTCAAATTTCAAATGTACCACCAAATCAAAAGTCTCGGAGCAGCAAAAGTGTAATTGTAGAGTTGGATTCTGATTCAGAATAGATTTAAATCTCATTCCAAAAAAGGAAAATTTAAACACTTATAGTCAATGAGGAATAGTCAATACGTACATCTAAAAATCAGACCTATACAACTATATTCCTACTCAGGGGTGGGCTGCTGGGGGTTCACAGGGGTTTGGGAGAACCTCTAGCTAAGATTCTGTGTAGTTCGGAGAACCCACAAATCCCACTCCTGGCTGGCCCCACCCACCCCACCCCTCCCAGGAGTCCCCAAGTGGCCCATTTTGGATGCAGGTAAGTGTAGGGCATGCACAGATGCTCAGAGGGGGTGAAAAATGGGCCTACCGGAAGTTCGGGAAGGTTGGAAGGTTGGAGGGCCTCTGGAGCCTGGGGAGGCCATTTTCGCCCTCCCGGAGGCTCAAGGAAAGCCTCCGAGCCCCGGGAGGGCAAAACCCCCTCTCCATGGTGCAGGAGGCCGACTAGGCCATGTCCACCATGGCCACGCCCACCCAGCAACCAGACAGAGAACCTCTTGCTAAAATTTTTGAAGCCCACCCCAGTTCCTATTTGAGGGTCCACAAGGGAAGGACCTGAAAGTTACAGTCAGGATCAAATAATAAACTATTGACTCTTATATAAAAAACTCTCATACAATATGGAGGGAATGGAATATTAGAACACAGAATCAATCATAAGGCTGGAAGGGACCTTGGAAGGCTCCCCCCCCCACTTTTTCAAGGCAGGAAACTTTATTCCATTCCAGCCAAATGGCTGTCCAGCCTCTTCAAAATCTTCAGTGCTGGGGCACTCATAAGTTCCAGAGAAAGTTGTTCCACCAATTAATTGTTCTCACTGTCAGGAATTTCCTCTTTATTTCCAGGTTGACTTTCCTTCTGACCAAGCTTTCACTCCTTCCTGCATCTCTCCCTCTCTTCCCCATTCCTCCCACACCTTCCCTCTCCCTTCCTCTCCCTTTTGTGTGGTAACCTGCATGGATGAAGTCACCAAAACAGTAGAATTCCCTCCCCTCTTTATTCCTATCCACCCTTCTCTTCTCTTCCCTTCCCTATCCTGTCCCTTCCCTTCCCCTTACTTCTCCTTCTCAGCCACTCTGCATTCCCCTCCCCTTCCCCTCCCTCCTCACTATCACTCTCCCACTCCAGCCTTTCACCTTCTCCGCCCCTCCCCTCATCCTCTCCCTCCCACTTACCTCTGATAATAACCAGCATGAAGTCACAAAGACTTTAGAATTCTCCCCTCCCTACTTTTCCTTCCCATCCATTCTCCTTCTGTACTTTTCCCCTCCTCTCTCCTATCAAATCCACTCCACCTTTCCATCTGCCTCCCCTTCCCCTTCCTCATTCCCCCTGCCTTCCCTCCCTCCTATCCTATCCCCTCCTCTCTCCCCCTCCTGTTCTCCCCCTTCTCCTCTCTACTCACCCAACTTCAACTTTTTGTTCCCTTCCCCCTCCTCCTTCCTTCCCTTCCTGTCCCACTCCATTCCCCCTTCTTCTCCCCTCCACTCCCCTCTCCTATCCATCCCACTCCACCTTTGTCCCTCTTCCCTTCCTCATCTCTATTTCCCTCCCATCTCTCTCGCCCTTTCCATTTTACTTTTACTTCTCTTCCTCCCCTTCCCCTTTCTGTTCCCCTTCCTGACTCTCAAGCTCACCGTCACCCTTTCACCCTCATCCTAACCCTCACACCCTCACTTACCTCTCTACAAAAAGAGGGAAGGTTCCTTAGAGTCCAGGAGCCCTACTGAAGAGCAACTGACTTCTAGGAAGGCATCTTCACTCTGATAACAACTTACAGTAACTGATACTTTAGCCTGCTGGGATGAAGTCACAAAGCCATTAGAATTCCCAAGGAGATGACCAGCCTCCCTCATCCTCCTATCAAAGGTTATCTGCTCCTCCACCCTTGTGATGTACACCATGCCAGGCAACTGTCTCTAGGGAGCTAC
Organism: Pituophis catenifer annectens; assembly: GCF_029215685.1. Taxonomy (NCBI): domain Eukaryota; kingdom Metazoa; phylum Chordata; class Lepidosauria; order Squamata; family Colubridae; genus Pituophis; species Pituophis catenifer. The sequence continues at coordinate 117,309,446 of NW_027256884.1, read as the reverse complement.
CAAACCAATCACTAAAGCTGCCTATTTCTCATCTTTTACACAGAAGGCATAGTTCTTTGGGTGTAGAGGTCCTCTTGTCATGAAGCACTGCTAAATAGCTTAATAATCTTCTGTTTGGTTTCTAAAGTCAGCCTTGGAATAGAATAGGAATAGGAATAGGAATAGGAATAGGAATAGGAATAGGAATAGGAATAGAATAGAATAGAATAGAATAGAATAGAATAGAATAGAATAGAATAGAATAGAATAGAATAGAATAGAATAACAGAGTTGGAAGGGACCTTGGAGGTCTTCTAGTCCAACCACCTGCTTAGGCAGGAAACCCCACACCACTCAGACAAATGGTTATCCAATATCTTCTTAAAAACGTCCAGTGTTGAAGCATTCACAACTTCTTGAGGCAAGACATTCGACTGATTAATTGTTCTAACTGTCAGGAAATTTCTCCTTGGTTCTAAGTTGCTTCTCTCCTTGATCAGTTTCCACTCGTTGCTTCTTGTCCTGCCCTCAGGTGCTTTGGAGAATAGCTTGACTCCCTCTTCTTTGTGGCAGCCCCTGAGATATTGGAACACTGCTATCATGTCTCCCCTAGTCCTTCTTTTCATTAAACATTAAACTTCCATAAATGGAAGCAGACCTGATTGTGTTTGGAAGCAGACTTGACTGTATTTAGGATAAACTTTGGAAGCAGGCTCGACTGTTTAAGATAAACCTTGAAATACTGTATATCTGTTCCATTGAAATCAACAGGACTGAATCTATCAGATCTCACTGATTTTAATGGCACGACTTTGACAAATTCTGAATCCAGCCCATTGTCTGGAAAGACCAATAGATCTTGAACCAAATTATTCACCCTATCATATTTAGACCCGTTGCAATATATATTCTGCATTATTTACTGTTTGAGAAAGTGGTGGTGGGGGAATCTTGTAAAGTTATTATTTTCTTCTCCCATTGTTTGAAGTTTCTCTCTTCCAAACATCTATCGGTCAGCTTGCCGTATTTGATCAGTGAAGTTCCTTCTGTTTTCCTCAGCAAAGAGGCAGAGCACTAGAAACAATTGAGAAATGCCAGTGAAAATGGACTATGGGGGACAAATTAAACTGCATGTAGGGAAGATGCAAACCTATCCCAGGGGTCCAATCTGCTTGTGTGCATCAGTGACAAGAGGGTCTCCTGCTTGAGCAGTGGGATGGACTAGAGCAGTGGTTCTCAACCTTCCTAATGCCGCGACCCTTTAATACAGTTCCTCATGTTGTGGTGACCCCCAACCAGGGGTGGGTTCTAAATTTGTTTACTACCGGTTCTGTGGGCATGGCTTATTTTGTGGGTGTGGCTTGGAGGTCATGTGACTGGGTGGCCATGGCTAGCTGGTCATGTGACCAGGTGGCCATGGCTATGTGTATAGGGACTACTCAGAGGGCTGAAAAAAAGTCATTTCTGACAGGTCTTTGCACTTTTCTGGTCCTCACACTTATGACCATCCTCACATTTATGCCTGTGCAGCATTCTTAACAACCGTGTCACTCATTTCACAACTGCTTCTCTTCACCATGGTGACAAGATAGGGCAAAAACGTAAATTGTGAGGACAGTCGTAAGTTCGAGGACTGGTCAAAAGTGCTTTGGCGACCCCTGTGAAATGGCCGTTCGACCCCCAAAGGAGTCGCGACCCCCAGGTTGAGAACCGCTGGACTAGAGCAAGGGTGGGCAAATGTGGCTCTTTTACAACCTGTAGACTTCAACTCCCAGAATTCCTGAGACAGCCAATTCCTGAGTCAGCCAAGCTGTCTCAGGAATTCTGGGAGTTGAAGTCCACAGGTTGTAAAAGAGCCACATTTGCCCACCCCTGGACTAGAGAGCTTCCAAGTCTCTTCCAAGTCTGTTATTCTGTTATATGCTGAAGAAATTTGGCACATAGTCAGGTTTAAGTCACTTGATTAATTGCAACACTGGATCACAAGTGGTACACACTGCTTCTACCAATGAGTTATTCTTTAAAGGGCATGTTTACCTAAAGCTTTTAGGTACCTTGCTAAATTCCAAGATAGTTTGGATGTTTTCTTTAATAATGATATTTTAATGACTATTCTAAAAAAAAAAAAAAAGAATTATGTGTCAATGAAGAAAAGATGTAGTATATAATTACTGTGTTATTACCTTCTAATAATTGTGTGTGTGTGTGTGTGTGTGTATGTGTGTATGTGTGTGTGTGTGTTTTAATCAATACTGATACATTAGTCTCTGACATTCTCCCTACTAAGAAATAGAATGGAAAAAGCTTTCTACTATGATCGATAAAGTCTAATTGTCTTTTGGTTATTATTGATAGCTGCCATCAGGGGTGAAATCTACTTACCTTCCCTACCGGTTCGGAAGTACCCACGCAAACCCTCTGCGCATGCACAAAGCCTTCTGCACATGCGCAGAGGGTAAAAAACAGGTTACTTCCTAGTTAAAACCAGGAAGTAACGCTGACTGGGCAGGTGGGCGGAGTCTTATGCTGCCATCACTACCAGTTCTCTGAACCATCCGCCGCCATCGCTACCGGTTCAGCCGGGTAGCGATAGCATTTCACCCCTGGCTGCCATCAATAAAACCAATGGCACAAAATTTCAAGACACTGAGCTTGTCGATCAGAAAGGTCGGCAGTTCGGCGGTTCAAATCCTTAGTACAGGTCTCCTGAGTGAGCAGGGTGTTGGACTACATGACCTCCAAGGTCCCTTCCAACTCTGTTACTGTTACTATAATGTAACACATGACCTGCAGGTTTCTGTTGCTTCTCCTGAATCTCATGTAAAACATCTTTGTTGGATGACCATCACGTTCTTGCATTAACAAAGAGGGAAAATGCTAAGTTGTTAGCAACTACTTTTGAAAGCTCTTTTGAAACTTGTTAAAAGAAGTATTTGATAGACTGTCAATAGTGTCGATGGAGATAAATCTTTTGGGTGTAAGCTAAACTCCTCACTGTTTCTGTTAACTAGAAGGAGGATAGGTGGGAATTTCCATCACTCAAAGCCATAGCTTGTTAGATCTTATGTTCATGAATGTAACCAAGAGGAAAAAAAAATACATATGGATTACAGGATGAGAGGAAACATAAAAATATAAATAGGAAACTGGAAAATTATTTCTCTCCTTTACATTGGCAATGTAATACAATGAAATAAACTTTGCGTGAATTTGTAAGCAAGTAATTGTAATTTCTTGGGTAATATTTAATTGAAAGAGCTCTTTATGAGATTACCTAAAGTCAGAGGAGTAAGGGAGAGAAATAGAGAATGGATGAACATTATTTTTCTAGGCTTTATATTAGCATTTGTTTACTTTATTAGTTTTATCTCTATGCAAACAGGTTGCGAGGACTTAAACAAGAGTTTGCCTGCATGTTATGGCTGCATTCATAAAATAATGAGAGAAGTTGAGAGAGGAGAAGATCCCACTCACCTACAACTCCATCCTGGAAGAACTGTGAGTGAGTTGTTGGGTTTCGATAAAAAAATATCCTGCTGTGTTCAGATAACACTCAAGAACAAGCTAAAATAGTTGGACCTCCCCTTTCAATCATGGGTTGTAAGAATATAATTATCAGAACCTCGAAGCTTACTAGATGGATCTGCAGTGTACTTTTCTACTGTATATCTTCTGTCTCAGCCATGGATTGAGTACTTTTAAAACTAGAAGAAACGTTGCTTTTTTGAACTGCCCTTTCTGTGGCCTGTAGATGGGACCACTTACTCTGACAAGATAACGATAGCAATAGCAGAATAGAATAGAATAGAGTAGAGTAGAGTAGAGTAGAGTAGAGTAGAGTAGAGTAGAGTAGAGTAGAGTAGAGTAGAGTAGAGTAGAGTAGAATAGAATGAGCTGGAAGAGACCTTGGAAGTCCTCTACTCCAGCCCCCTACTCAAACAGGAGAACCCACACTATTTCAGATAAGTGACTGTCTAGGCTTTTCTTAAAAACATCTGGTGATGGAGTGCCCATGATTTCTGAAGGCAAGCTGTTCCACTGGTTAATTGTCCTCACTGTTAGGAAGTTTCTCTTAATTCCAAGTTGCTTCTCTCTTTGATTAGTTTCCAACCATTGTTTCTTGTCCTGCCCTCCGGTACTTTGGAGAATAATTTGACCCCCTCTTCTTTGTGGCAGCCCTTCAAATACTGGAATACTGCTATCATGTCACCCCTAATTCTTCTTTTCTTTAGACTAGCCAAACCCAAATCCTGCAGCCGTTCTTCATTTGTTTTAGTCTTAGACTGATATACTACTCCGTAGTGCTTTAGGACAGTTTCCAATGTCAGCATTATTTGCATATTGCATACTGCCCCCCACAATCTGGGTTCTCATTTTACCAACCTCTGAATGATGGAAGGCTGAGTCAACCTTGAGCTCATCAGAATCGAACTGCTGACATATTATTTGCAATAGTTGATAAAAGAATCATTGGTGATTGGAATAAGAGAATTTAAGGTAATAATTGGGGATGGTACTATGTTATATGAATTTAAATTTATGGGTTCAAATTTTAAGGAGGGAAAAATAAAAAAAACTTTATTAAAAAAAAAAGATTTGAACGCCTGACAATGGGCAGACGTAACCTGCAATACTGCATTCTAACCACTCAGTGGAATTGCAAAGTCTCAGTAGCCCTCAATTTTCCGGTTGGTATAAGAAGCCATAAAGGGTTTCCAATGACTGTATCAGTTGGGGCATCTTAAGAGGATCCATATTCATTTACTTATTTATGAATCAAATTTACATAGCTGTCCATCTTTTCCCAAAGAAGACTCTGGTGGTGCACAACAAATATTTGTTGTTTTATTCAATTGTGCCCAGAGTCACCTTTTGTAAAATGGGTAGCTATACAAATTTTTATGAATAAATAAAAAATTCTTGAAACAAGAGAAGGATCTGTCTTTCTACTGTACTCCTTGTCTCTACTTCTTACCTTGGTACTCTGATACATACACACCCTCTATTTGACCAGTTATTCTGATCATCCTATAAACATCACTGTGAAGTCTGCCCGGAACGCTGCATTTTATGGCGACCCAGTGGCTTTTTAAAAAACTCATTTCATAATTCAGTTTGAGCAACTTCATGGGACAATGCATATAGTAAGAAGATGACCAAGATGGCAAGAGACAAATCAGCAGAAATTCAGAGGTCCTTCAGTGGAATCTGGCAATAAATTCCTACCCACCCTACTCTGCTTTCAAAGCTGTTTCGTTGTGCTTAATAATAGGGCTAGATCTCTGAATCAGCATTAATATTATCCATATTATCATCAGTCACAGAAGTCAAAGCAAAGGGCATATCCAGCATATCCATACAAAATTTAAACATGCTGATTGAACTCCATTTCTCTCTCTCTCTCTCTCTCTCTCTCTCTCTCTCTCTCCCTCCCTCCCTCCCTCCCTCCCTCCCTCCCCCCCCCTCTCTCTCACACACACACACACGTGATGACCCAGGGCATAACACAGGCAGCTGGCAGTTCGAACTGCCCCTTTATTGCTTCAAATTTCTCCAAATGCTCCCATGTTTCTGGCAAGTTGCAGAGCAAAGTGATCTCTCTCGCCTCTCTCTCTCTCTCTCTCTCTCTCTCTCTCTCTCTCTCTCTCTCTCTCTCTCTCTCTCTCTCTCTCTCTCTCTCTCACACACACACACACACACACACACACACACACACACACACACACACCTCCGGCAGCCTCTGGCTGCAGGTAGTCCAGCCCAATGCTATGAGCACAACAGCTGCAAAGCAAGAAATCCAGCAGGGCAAATCAAGGAGACCAGGAAGCAAAAAAGCAAGGTAATTAATCCAGGAAGCCAGGAAGAAAGCAGGAATTCCAGGAAACTTCAAATGTTGGCAACGGCATCCAGCACTCCAGGAATTCAGCATTTGTTCCCAACAAATGCCCCTCCCCATAGCATATCCTTAAATCTCAGTCCCCAGGGGTGCCTTGTGAAGGTGGCAGAGTGCTCTCCTCCTGAGTAGTTGGGTCAATCTGAACTGTTCTCGCCTTCTCTCCACTCTCAGGGCTCGAGGATCAGGAGGAGATGATCCTTGCTCATCGCCTGAGCTCTGTCTCTCATGTTCACTGCTTAGCTTCTCTTGGTCATCCTGCCCCCCTTCCTCCCTGCCTACAAGCCATCCCAAACCTGAAAGACTCTAGCCTGATTTAGCATGTTCTTCCCCACATTCCTCCGAAACCAACAAAGCCACCCCTTCGATCTCCGTTGGCTCCAGTTCCAGCTCATCTTCCTCCGCAGATTCAGGCTCCAACGGGGGCATGACACACACCTACTGTATATTCTTAACTGCCGATCCAAGGTTGTGTATGAACTATTTCTACGTGATAATTAATGCTATATGCTTCTTTGTGATGGCTTCAGACATATTTCCACACTGCTATTTTTAAAGAATAGGAAACATATGAAGCACCACGCTGTACTAAATCAATTCATCATTTCATGTCCTGTCCTGTAACCCTTTATGTGTCTATAAATGGTGGCATAGGCTGCCCAACCCAAACTGTGTTTGTTTCATGTCTTACCTCCATGCATGTTGTGTATTGTGAGGCCTAGCTGACTGCAGTTGGGCTGTTTTCAATTACTTAAAACTAGTGGACATGTTTCTTGTGGGTGTTTTATAGCAACAAGCATCACAGATATTTCACAGATATGTAGATTTGTCAGTAAATAGAAGCCCTGCAGGTTTGATTTTAAGACATTTCAAGTTATTTCATTAATGTAAGTTTTAATCCTATGTTCATTCATTTGAATGTGTACGAAACAAGCCCCAGAAAATGGAAGCACTTAGCTATTTTCTTTTTCAAGACCAGCCAAGTTGACTAAGTGAAAAGTACTGAACCAGAAGAGAGGTCACTAAGACATTCAAGGGCTGTGCACTATATTTAGACGTAATAAATAAGTACATCACAAAAGGAAGGAAAATGGCAACAAATTTCCATACAGTCCTGTTGCTAAGAAAATAATGTGGTTACATCCATGGTGTCCTCAGGAATCAAGCTGCATTCAAGGAAATACTTATTTTCATCTTTTTAGAAATCATTGCTCCTTCTGAATAATCATTGTGAGTTTCTTCCTATAGAGACCGATCCAGTGGTGGGATTCAAATAATTTAGCAACCAGTTCTCTGCCCTAATGACTGACTGGGCGTGGCCAGGGGAACTCGGCCTCCTGCACCACCCTGAGAGCAAAAATGGGCTGGGGGGGGCGTACCACAACTTCCACACCCCATTTTGGGCCTAGTATGCCTCCCTGCAGCCTCCTGGGAGCAAAAATGGGCCATGGGGGAGCCAAGCCACACACCCACACCCCGTTTTGGGCCTAGTAGGCATCCCTGCAGCAGTGGTGGGTTGCTACCGGTTCGCCCCGGATCGGGAGAACTGGTAGCGGCGGTGGCGGGAGGCTCCACCCACCCTCCCGCATGCTTCTGCACATGTGTGCGTGTGCCCACGAGTGAAATGGTAGTGATGGGATTTGCAACCCACTACAGCCTCTTGGCAGCAAAAATGGGCAACTTAGAACTAAGGAGAAATTTCCTGACAGAACAATTAATCAGTGGAACAACTTGCCTTCAGAAGTTGTGAATGCTCCAACACTGGAAGTTTTTAAGAAGATGTTGGATAACCATTTGTCTGAAGTGGTGTAGGGTTTCCTGCCTAAGCAGGGGGTTGGACTAGAAGACCTTCCAACTCTGTTATTCTGTTATTCTGAAACAGTGATGGTATTCAGCCGGTTCTATCTGGTTCGGGTAAACTGGTAGCGGCGGCTGCGGGTTGCTCTGCCCATCCACCCTGACATAGTCACGTCCCATTTATCCACGTTTTTGATGCTCTGTGCATGTGCGGAAGGCCTGCGCAAGCACATGCTCACATTTCTGAACCGGTAGCGAAGGTAAGTGAATACCATCCCTGCTTTGAAATAATAGGTTTGATGATATACTGGTATTGAAAATATCTTGAAGACAATTATCAGAAGAGTTCCAATATATTTTTGGTTGCCATAAAGCTTTTGTCTGCATGATCTAAAAAATAAATTTAAACGGAGAAATAATTTCAGCCCACCTCAGCAATTGAACTTCAATGCAGGTGCATTTTAGCCCTCTCAAAGAATGATGATAAAAGGGAATATTTTTTAATCTAAGGTTTGGCAACACATTAGAATATGTGCTTAGCAATTCATCCATTTCAAGAAAAAAAGGAACAAAGTGGTATATTCTATACTGCTATGAATGCAGGGGCCAAGCAGAAAGTCAGAAAAAAAGAACCATTATAACGTGATCTACTTATAGTTTGTGTTTTTATAAGTTGGTACTAGGGAGTTTTCTTAAGAATGTCAGAATAATGCAGTGTCCCTATTTGCACAATATATTTCAATAAACTTTGTGAGAATTTGTGCACTATGTAAATTATTATTTACGTGCCATCATATTGGTGTCAACTCTTGGTAGATAGATAGATTTTCTGTATCCCTAACCTTATCTTTCAAATCTTCTAACAGTTATAATTTACTTATTTTATTTATTTATGGAATTTATTGACTACCACAGGGCAATTCTAGGCATTTACAATATTAAAAGATAACATTTTACAAAACCTATACACAATATGAACCAGGGGTGGGTTCTACTTACCTTTACTACTGCTTCGGAGCGGGGCCGCTTCGCTCGTGCACACACACACGATTTGATGATGTTGGGGTTGGTGGGTGGAGCCTCCTGCCAGTTTTACTACCGGTTCTATAGAACCGGTGCGAACTGGGGGCAACCCACCACTGATATGAACTAAATAATATCAAAATACTCAACCCTAACTTGAAGATGGGCCGGGAGGTAGTAAGATGATCAATGGAGAAAGTTGAAAATCTCTGTCAACCACCCCCAATGTGAAGGATCCTCCCCAATTATATTCTTTCAACCTGTGATTGAAAGGGGAGGTCCAACTATTTTAGTTTGTTCTTGAGTGTTCTCTGAACAAAGCAGTGTGTTTTATTAAAACACAACTTTTTTTAAAGAAGAAAACCTCCTATATTACCAGCTCTTACAATATTAGACAACACAGTATCAACAGTAGAGTCCTTCAAGTTTCTAGGTTCTATCATATCAGACTTAAAATAGACACCTAACATCAAAAACATCATCAAGAAAGCACAACAAAGAATGTTCTTTTTGCACCAAGTCAGAACTGCCCAAGGAGCTGCTGATTCAGTTCTACAGAGGAATTATTGAATCTGTCATCTGCACTTCTATAATTGTCTGGTTTGGTTCTTCAACCCAACAAGACAGACACAGACTTCAGAGGATAATTAGAACTGCAGAAAATAAACAATTGCTACCAACCTGCCTTCCATTGAGGATCTGTATACTGCAAGAGTCAAAAAGAGGGCTGTGAAAATATCTACAGATCCCTCCCATCTTTGACATAAATTGTTTCAACTTCTACCCTCAAAACGATGCTATAGGGCACTGCACACCAAAAGAACTAGACACAAGGGAAGTTTTTTTCCAGAATGGCATCACTCTGCTTAACAACTAATTCCCACAACACTGTCAAATAATTTACTAAGACTGTATTACTATTCTTCTTCTCTTCTTTACTGGTATCTATCTCTTCCCACTTATTACTATAACCATGTTGCTTGTATCTTTCAATTTATATTGTTTTTATTTGTTTCCTAGTACGATTTGATAGCTTATTAGTAACCTTGACTATTACTAAGTGTTGTATCCTTTAATTCTTGATGAATGTATTTTATTCTCTTTATGTACACTGAGAGCATATACACCAAAGACAAAATTTATTTATTTATTTATTTGTTTGTTTAAATTTCTATACCGCCCTTCTCCAAATAGGACTCAGGGCGGTGCACAGCCTAAGTAAAAACAAAGCATACAAAATTTAAAAAACAGTATTAAAATAATTAGATATTCTGGCCGTAAATTAAAACAACCCAATTTAAAACCAATTTAAAATTTAGCTCAAGCCAGCCCAGCTAGTTGAAATAAATAAGTTTTCAGGGCCCGACGAAAAATCCGGAGGTCTGTTATTATCCGTAACTCCGGGGGAAGGTTATTCCAGAGGGTGGGCGCCGTCACAGAGAAGGCTCTCCCCCTGGGGGTCGCCAGCCGACATTGTCTGGCGGACGGCACCCTGAGGAGGCCCACTCTGTGCGAGCGTACTGGCCGGTGGGAGGCTATTGGTGGCAGTAGGCGGTCTCGTAAGTACCCTGGCCCTAAGCCATGGAGCGCTTTAAAGGTGGTCACCAACACCTTGAAGCGCACCCGGAAGACCACCGGGAGCCAGTGCAGCTCGCGCAGGAGAGGTGTCACATGGGAGCGCCTCGTCGCCCCCATAATCCCCCGCGCAGCCGCATTCTGGACCAGCTGGAGCCTCCGGGTGCACCCCAGGGGGAGCCCCATGTAGCAAGCAAGGTGCCTCGGGGTCGACCGCTGCCCCCCCGTCAACACAGATTGCGACCGGTCAGAGAGGTAGGAGGAGAACCACCGCAGAACGGTGCCCCCCACCCCCAACCCCGCCAACCGGTGCAACATGATACCATGGTCGATGGTATCAAAAGCCGCTGAGAGGTCTAACAGGACCAGGATAGAGGAGCAACCCCTATCCCGAGCCCTCCAGAGATCATCCACCAACGCGACCAATGCCGTTTCCGTGCTGTGCCCAGGTCGGAAGCTGGACTGGAGCGGGTCTAGATAGACAGTTTCATCCAGGTACCGGGGAAGCTGTTGTGCTACCACACTCTCAACAACCTTCGCAACAAAGCGAAGGTTGGAGACTGGACGATAGTTAGCCAAAACAGCCGGATCCAGAGAGGGCTTCTTGAGGAGGGGCCTCACAACCGCTTCTTTCAAAGCGGCCGGCAGGACCCCCTCACTCAAAGAAGCGTTAACAATCTTCTGGAGCCAGCCTCGTGTCACCTCCCGGGAAGCCAGTACCAACCAGGAGGGACACGGGTCCAATAAACATGTGGTCGCATTCAGCCATCCCAGGACCCTGTCCATGTCCTCGGGAGCCACAGGATCGAACTCCCCCCAGATAACACTCTCAAGACCTGCCTCAGTCATCCCATCCGGACATACCCAATCAGAGGCCAGCCCTTCCCGAATCTGAGCGATTTTGTCATACAGATACTGCACAAAGTCCTCAGCTCGGCCCTGCAAGGGGTCATCCCGCACTTCCAGATGGAGGAGGGAGCGGGTCACCCTAAACAGGGCGGCCGGGCGATTATCTGATGACGCGATAAGAGCGGCAAAATAGCTAGATTTTGCCGCTTTTATTGCCACTAGGTAGGTCTTAATATGAGACCTCACCAGTGTTCGGTCGGATTCGGAGCGGCTGGTCCTCCAACTACTCTCCAGGCGTCTTTTCCGGCGCTTCATCTCCCTAAGCTCCTCGGAGAACCAAGGAGCTAGGTGAGTTCGGTGCCGGGTCAGAGGCCGCAAAGGCACGACACGGTCCAAGGCCCCGGCAGCCACACTATCCCAGGCGGCCACCAGGTCCTCAGCCGAGTCGTGAGCCAGAGTCTCAGGAAATGGCCCAAGCTCCATCTGGAACCTATCAGGGTCCATCAGGCGCCTGGGGCGGAACCACCTGGTCGGTCCCACCTCCCTGCGGCGGGGTGCAGCGGTTAGAAAGTCCAGTCGAAGGAGCGAGTGGTCAGACCATGACAAGGGTTCGATGACTATATCCCCTGTATCAAGGCCACTCGACCACTGACCAGAGACAAAAACTAAGTCCAGAGTGTGTCCACCCATGTGAGTGGGGTCATGAATTAACTGAGTAAGGTCCATGGCCGTCATGGAAGCCATGAACTCCCGAGCCACCTCAGACGTTTCGCCGACAGATGGCAGGTTGAAATCCCCCATGACTAGAAGTCTGGGGGTACCAACCGCCACCTCAGCTATGACGTTGAGCAGCTCAAGCAGGGCCGTTGCCACGTGGCAGGGAGCCAGGTACGTGATCAACAAGCCCCTCCCGGGAGGTTACACGAGGCTGGCTCCAGGGTGTTATCAACGCTTCGTTGAGTGAGGGTCACTTCCCCGCCGCTTTGAAAGAAGCGGTGGTGAGGCCTCTCCTCAAGAAGCCGTCCCTGGATCCGGCAATATTGGCCAACTATCGTCCTGTCTCCAACCTTCGCTTCCTGGCGAAGGTTGTTGAGAGTGTGGTCGCGCGACAGTTTCCACAATTCTTGGAGGAAACATCCTATCTAGATCCGTTCCAGTCGGGTTTCAGGCCTGGACACAGCACGGAAACGGCATTGGTCGCGTTGGTTGATGATCTCTGGAGGGCTCGGGACAGGGGTTGTTCCTCTGTTCTGGTCCTGTTAGACCTCTCAGCGGCTTTTGATACCATCGACCATGGTATCATGCTGCACCGGCTGGAAGAGTTGGGGATGGGGGGGCACCGTATTACGGTGGTTCTCCTCCTTTCTCTCCGACCGGTCGCAGTTCGTGTTGGCAGGTGGGCAGAGGTCGACCTCAAGGCCTCTTATATGTGGAGTGCCTCAGGGGTTGGTCCTCTCGCCCCTCCTGTTCAACATTTATGTGAAGCCGCTGGGCGAGATCATCCGTGGCTTTGGGGTGAGATACCACCAGTACGCTGATGACACCCAGCTGTACATCTCCACCCCAGGCCACCCCAACGATGCCCTTGAAGTGATGTCCCAGTGCCTGGAGGCTGTGCGGATCTGGATGGGGAGGAACAGGCTCAGGCTCAACCCTTCCAAGACTGAGTGGCTGTGGCTCCCGGCATCCCGATATAGTCAGTTGACTCCATCACTGACTATTGGGGGCGAGTCGTTGGCCCCCACAGAGAGGGCTCGCAATCTGGGAGTCCTCCTGGATAGGCAGCTGTCCTTGGAGGAACATCTGACGGCTGTAACCAGGGGGACCTTTTGTCAGGTTCGCCTGATCCGCCAGTTGCGGCCCTTTCTTGATCGGGATTCCCTGTGCACAGTCACTCATGCCCTCGTCACCTCTCGCCTTGACTACTGCAACGCTCTCTACATGGGGCTCCCCTTGAGGAGCACCCGGAGGCTCCAACTGGTCCAGAATGCAGCAGCGCGGGTAGTGACGGGAGCAGCCTGGCGCTCCCATGTAACACCGCTCCTGCGCGAGCTGCACTGGCTCCCAGTGGTCTTCCGGGTGCGCTTCAAGGTGTTGGTTATCACCTTTAAAGCGCTCCATGGCATAGGGCCTAGCTATCTTCGAGACCGCCTGCTGCCACCGACAATCTCCCATCGACCCGTGCGCTCCCACAGAGAGGGCCTCCTCGGGGTGCCATCAGCCAAACAGTGCAGGCTGGTGACCCCCAGGGGGAGGGCCTTCTCTGTGGGGGCACCTACCCTCTGGAATCAATTGCCTCCAGAGATAAGGAGAATCCAAGACCTCGGTGCCTTCCGCCGTGCCCTTAAAACCTTCCTTTTCCAGCAAGCCGGGCTGGCCTAATTTTTTTAAGTGTTTTTAAGTGTTTTGTTTATTGTTTTTAATTAATGGGGCCAAATTTATATATGTATATTTTAACTGTATTTTAATATTTGTACTTGATGTTTTTACTAGGCTGTTCACCGCCCTGAGTCCTCAGGGAGAAGGGCGGTATACAAATTCAAAATAAAATAAAATAAAATAAAAATCTGTACTCCACGACCCCATCTCACAAAAAGGGACTCACATCCGGCTATCTGTGGAACAGTGGTCTCCCTCGGATCAAGACTTTCCTTTATAATAACCGCCACACCCCCACCCCTGCCCTGAGCTCTCGGCTGATGGAATGCTCGGAAACCTGGTGGGCACATATCCACGAGGGGAACCCCCCCCTCATGGCCCAACCAGGTCTCCGTAATACCTGCCAGGTCCGCTCCCCCCTCCTGAATAAGATCGCAAATGAGGGGGGCTTTATTTACCACGGACCTGGCATTGCACGACAGCAGCCGAAGGCTCGGGCCCTGAGAGTCTGAACAGCCTGGGATACGAGAAGGGCTATGGGGACCGGGGCGCGCCACCGCTCGAAGATAGCGAGTGCGCGCCCCCACCACATGATGCGGCCCCCTGCTCCCGCCATATCTGCCCCTCCCACTCAACACATTGATAGAAAAGCCCTCGACAGAATGGACTCTAATGTCCCCCTTACCCCCAGAATCTGCACCCTCCGTGGCCCCACTAACAGTTGGGCCGGACCCCTCCCCCCGTGGGTTAACCCCCAAACCCACACAACCCTCCCACCCCTTAAAATCCCTTAAAAATCTATCAAAAAGTTTCCCTAAAAAACCCCTCAATCCCCTTTTTGCAGCATGCCACCTCTCGGGGTGCCAAAGCCCGTCATAAAGGTAGGCCCTTGATAAAGTAGAGGGCCACACCTGCGAGAGGGGGGAGTCTCGCAGAATAAGAAGTTCTGTTGGTGAATACATCTAATCAATCAGTTAATTAATTAAGCTGGGGGAAGTCCACGGCCTGGGGGTAATCCAGATAGTCCAAGGTCTGGGGAGGGACATTCAATCAATTCCAAGTCAATAAATTCAATAAATCCAATAAATGCCACTGCTCTCTCACAGCAGTGGATGGAGTCTTAAGCCACTTTGAGGCCAGATGTTAACACCAGCTGCCCTCTCACGAAAGCTGGGAAGGGCCAAAAACCGCAGTCATCGTCCGGCTCCATACAAGGCTTGAAATCTGAGATACCTCACTCACGAATCAGGAGGCAAATCAGGGGGCTGTAGATGTCCATGGGAGGCAAATATCATCCTATTGTTCAGAGGAACCTCCAGATAATAAGTGGCCTCACAGAGGCTAACAGACCACGTGGGGCATAAGAGCTTGGCCTCAGGTCTTTTCCAACCGTCAGAACCAGCAATGTTTTTAGCTCGCCCCCATCCACATAAGGGAGGGGGGGGAACCTCTGGGAGAGCCAGGAAGAGGCCCCCTCCAAGTAAGCCTCCCATCTAAGTTGTAATAGCAGTTCCAAAGAAACTGACAAAATCCTTGTGTGTCCAATCACACTTGGCCAATAAAGAATTCTATTACTCGCAGTTCTTCCAGGATGGAGATGTAGGTCACTCGGACCTTCTCCTTGCTCAACTTCTCCCATTATTTTATGAATGCGGCCATAACAGGCACGGCAACCTCTAGTTTATGTACGGCAACCTCACAGCCTTGTTGTATAGAGATAAAACTAATAAAATATACAAATGCTGATAGATAAATCCTAGAAAAATAATGTTCATCCATTCTTTATTTCTCTCCCTTATTCTCTCTAACCTCAGTTAATCTCATAACTATATCCTAAGAGCTATGTCTCCTGTGCAAAACGTAAGAAGAGAGCAGCTTTAGTGATTGATTTGGTAGCTTCCTAGAAACAGTTGCTTGGCACGGATGTAGGTCACAAAGGTGGAAGAGCAGGGCACCTTTGATAGGAGGATGAGGGAGGCTGGTCATCTCCTTGGGAATTCTAATGGCTTTGTGACTTCATCCCAGCAGGCTAAAGTGTCAGTTACTGTCAGTTACCAGTTATCAGAGTGAAAATGCTTTCCTAGAAGTAAGTTGCTCTTCAGTAGGGCTCCTGGACTCTGGAGAACCTTCCCTCTTTTTGCAGACAATTCTTAGAAGGGTGAGGATTTGGGTTAGGTTTAGGATGAGAGTGAGGGTGTGAGGGTTAAGGTGAGGGATAAAAAATGAGATTGAGAATCAGGGTCAGAATCAGGGGAGGGAGGAATAGAGAGGGGGAATGGGAAGAAGAGAAGAAAAATAAATAGGGGAGAGGGAGGGAGAGGGAAATGAAGATGGGGAAAGGGGACAAAAGATGGAGTGAGAGGGATGGGAGGGAGCAGGGCTAGGCTGCTGGGGGTTCTCAGGGGTTCGGGAGAATCTCTAGCTAAGATTTGGTGTAGTTCAGAGAACCGCCAAATCCCACTCCTTCCTGGCCATGCCCACCCTGCCCCTCCCAGGAGTCCCCACGTGATCCATTTTGGATGCAGGTAAGTGCAGGGTGCGCACGGAGGCTCGGGGAGGGCAAAAAACGGGACTACTGGAAGTTCAGGAAGGCCAGAAACTGGCCCATTTCCAGCCTCCAGAGAGCCTCTGGAGCATGGGGAGGCCATTTTTGCCCTCCCGGAGGCTCAAAGAAAGCATCCAGAGCCCGGGAGGGCAAAAATGCCTCCCCCTCCGCTGTAGTGTAGGAGGCTGACTAAGCCACGCCCATCATGGGCATGCCCACCAGCAACTCGGCAGAGAACCTCTTGGTAAAATTTTTGAAGCCCACCCCTGGGAGGGAGGTTGAAGAAGGAAGAAGGGAGGGGAGGGAGACACAAAGAGAAGGGAAGGGAGGGGAGAGGAAAGGAGACAAAGAGTTAGAGTAGGATTGGAAGAGAGGGAAAGGGGAGAGGATGGGAGGGGAGAGAGCAGAAGAGAGGAGGGGCACAGGATGGGGAGGAAAGGGAAGAAAGGGGATGAAGAAGGGAAAAGGAAGGTAGATGAAAAGGTGGAGTGGGTCTGGCAGGAGAGGGGAGAGGAGAGATACAGGACAGGAAGGAGAATGGATGGGAGGGACAAATAGGGAGGGGAGAATTCTTATGTCTTTATGACTTCATCCATGCTGGTTACTGTTAGAGGTAATTGAGAGGGAGGGAGAGGATGAGGGAACAGGAAGAGAAGGGGAGAGGCAGGAGTGGGAGAGTGATAGGGAGTAGGGAGGGGAAAGGGAGGGGAATGTAGAATGGCTAGGAAGGAGAAGTAAGGGGAGGGAAGTGAGGTGAAGAGACAGGGAAGAGAAGGGCAGGTAGGAATAAATACAGTAGTAGCCAAAATTGTGGAAACCTTTTGGGAAAAGTATATTTTTGAGGTTTGATGGCTAATAACACCACTTTTTTGGGGGGGGGGGGAGTTTCAAGATAATCGTATTCCACTGCTGGAATGGCCTGGGAATATCCCAGACCTTAACCCAATTGAAAATCTATGGCGCCGACTAAAGAAACTGGTTAGTCAGAAGCAATCCAGTAATAAAATCCAGTTAATAGAAGCAATAATTCAATCTTGGTTTTACATGATAACAGCTGCAGAACTAAAAGACTTGGTTCACTCCATGGGAAGATGTTGTAAGGCCATAATTCATGCTAAAAGTTACCCAACTAAGTATTAACTGACATGGTGATAATTTTTGTATATCTCGTTTTTTCTATGGTGATAATTTTTGTATATCTCGTTTTTTCTACGTGTTTCACTTTTCTTCTTTATACTGTAACTGCTATTCTAATAGCAAATCCTTCATAAAAGTGATTGCATTACACTCTTGATTAAATTATCTTTCCATTGATATATAATTTTATGGAACTACTTCAAAAAAAAAAAATGGTGTTCTTAGCTAATTAGCTAGTTTTAGAAAATATACTTTTCCCAAAAGGTTTCCACAATTTTGGCCACTACTGTAGGGGGGATTCTATTATATTCATGACTTCATCCATGCCCACAATATAGCAGACAGTGTTCAAGTCTGACAAGATCCTTCTGTAGCTGGACCGTATCTTCTGGAATGTTGGCTATTCTTGCCAGCTTGGTGTTGTCTGCAAATCTGATGAATTCCCCTTCTATCCCCTCGGCTAAATCATTGATGAAGATGTTGAAGAGTATTGGGCCTAAGACAGATTCTTGGGGTATCCCACTCTCCACCCAAAGACTACACAAAATACTGTACCTATAGTTTGAGCAGATGAGCACCAAGCCAAAGGATATAATGAGAACACATTGTATGCCAAAAAAAAAAAAAAAAAGATTTTGCATCTGTGGTGCATATGCTTAAAATGTCACCAACCGCATAGGAAATATTTTGGGGGGATGTTGCAAATGATATGGAATCTGTAGCTCTTTAGCTTTTCCCTTTTTTTGATTATCAAAATTCAATGATATTGAAAGAGACTAGATTTAGGTTTATCCACCTTCAATCCAGTACATATTTTCATAGCAAACTCCACAATCTGAAAGAAAGAGAATTTAGGAGAACAATTCAGCAGAATAAATGTGGAGGTGTGCGGCGCTATTCATTTTTCTAAGCCTTCCTCCTCCATTTCCATTCCATCACAGCAAGAGAAGAATTAAAAAACTTCCCAACGCTTACATAAAGCCTTTGCTCATCCTAATCTCTCATCTTGACTTGGTCCCCCTCCCACCTCTTCCTTCAACCTTCCTTGTAAGTATAAAATGACAGATCATGCCAGGGAAGAGTTCCAATTGGCTGTCCACCAGCAAGCTAAAATTTCAAATTGAGCTGTATGACAATGAAACGTGATTGTCCCATTTTTTTTTTCCCAGGCTCCAGTCTCATTCTCTCAAATAAATTAAAATGAAATATTGCTGCTGTCGTGATTGTCTAGAGGCATTTCTCTTTGTATTCAGTGCATTAAGTTTTGGGTTCTTGTGCAAGGATGTCTTCCTTGGGTTTTTTTTCTTTTTCTTGTCTGTCTTGCTTATTTGTGCCGGGTTCTTAAGAGTCACTTGCTTATCTGCATTATTCATTAACGTTTGTTGTCATATTATAACCAAAAGATGAAGAATCTGCGTCTTCTGATAGATCACACTCTGCACCAATAACTGCGTAACTGTAATAAATTACAATTACAAGGAAAACCTCTCCTTCAAAACAAAACCTTTTTTTTTTATTTCAATTAAAAATAAAATAAATGGCATAAGCTTCATGGCAGGTGACAGGAACGTCCCTTTTGGATGAAACATAGGAAAAGATGAACAGGCACAAGTTGGACATCAGGGCTCAAAACGAGGACAAAATAATATCAGAACATTCCAACCTTCCCTGACATTATATTATAGATATTACAAGCACTGTCTTGGGGAAAAAAAAACAAAAAACTTTTGCTGGTTCAGTTGAGCAAGAGATTGCAGAATCCACATACATCAAAAGGTTGCAGGCTTTTTTCCTCGGTTCTATCATATCTCAAAACTTAAAATGGACACCTAACATCAAAAACGTCATCAAAATAGCTCAACAAAGAATGTTCTTTCTGTGCCAACTCAGAAAGCTCAAACTGCCCAAGGAGCTGCTGATTCCGTTCTACAGAGGAATTATTAAGTCTGTCATCTGCACCTCTATAACTGTCTGGTTTGGTTCTGCAACCCAACAAGAGAGATACAGACTTCAGAGGATAATTAGAACTGCAGAAAAAACAATGGCTACCAACCTGCCTTCCATTGAGGACCTGTATACTGCATGAGTCAAAAAGAGGGCTGTGAAAATATTTACAGACCCCTTGCATCCTGGACATAAATTGTTTCAACTTCTACCCTCAAAATGATGCTATAGGGCACCGCACACCAAAAGAACTAGACACAAGGGAAGTTTTTTCCTGAATGCCATCACTCTGCTTAACAACTAATTTCCACAACATTGTCAAATAATTTACTAAGACTGTATTACTATTCTTCTTCTCTTCCTTACTAGTATCTATCTCTTCCCACTTATTACTATAACCATGTTGCTTGTATCTTTCAATTTATATTGTTTTTATTTGTTGCCTAGTACGATTTGATAGCTTATTAGTAACCTTAACTATCACTAAGTGTTGTATCTTTTTATTCTTGATGAATGTATTTTATTCTCCTTATGTACACTGAGAGCATATACGCCAAAGACAAATTCCTTGTGTGTCCAATCAACTTGGCCAATAAAGAATTCTATTCTATTTCTGAAGGTCTCAACAAGCAGGGCAGATTTTATTATTAGTAGTAGTATTATTAGTCATATTTCTACGCCGCCTACTCTCCGAGGACTCTGGGCGGCTTACACCAAAGACAGTATACTAAATAGCATATTGCCCCCAACAATCTGGGTCCTCGTTTTACCCACCTCGGAAGGATGGAAGGCTGAGTCAACCTTGAGCCAGTGAGATTTGATCCGTTGATCTGCTGAACTAGCAGTCAGCTGAAATAGCTGCAGTACTGCACTCTAACCACTGCACCACCTCAGCTCTCTTTTAGCATGCTACGTTTCTCAGAAAGTATTTGCCATGTGTCTCACACATAACTTGCGTCTGTATAATCACCGTGTCTCTGCCTTTTCCCCATCCTAAAATAAATCCTCCATCGCTCTAGCATTTCCTTTGTATCTAATCAAGAGAGGGAAAGTGTATGCCTTTTAATAAATTCTGCTAATGCAATCATGCCTAGCCAGGGAAATCAAAAATCACTGTGGCAGAAACAGTATATCTGTCATCATCTCTGAAAGGTTGCCAACTTGTGTTCAACAGAGGTTGCTATTCGCAGGTTTACTTTTGGACTTCTATATAAAGTGCATATAAACTATGCTTAGGTTTTTAAGGTATGTTAGCATTTTTTTTTCTTGTTTCTATTTAAAAACTCATTTTTTAAAAAAAAAATAATAATCCATTTTCTTTCTCTTTGCATAAATGTAATTAACTTCTGGCATCTAACCCTAACTAGAAAATAACACATTACTCTGCTTTCCCAGGTTAATGGAAGAGAATACAAAAAAAGCAAAGGTTATTATAAAAAGTGGAAAATAAATGGAGGCACATTGTAGGAGAAACAGTTGTATTTTACATGTATCCTTAATGAGGATTAAACTGTTTCTAAGTAAGAAAGGGCTCAGGGATCATAGTAACTAGCTCATTAAAGATGTGGATTCTATAGGTGACAGGTACAAAACAAGGCAAATTCCATGTAGGCTAAAAAAAAAAAAAAGACTGTTAAAAATGTATTATAGTGGATGTCAAAATAAAGGATAATCTATAATGGGGTGGTGACAATTGGAATGCCACTCCATTTTAAGGAGTGTCTGTGACATATTTTGATTTTGCCTTCAAAAATATAAAAGTTTAGAACTCATTCTGAACTAACCTGCTTGTTTTTCACTCTTGCTGGCTGAATAGAAGAAAAGAGGCCAGAATCTTCATGTAGCTGAATATCTGTGGAAATTTTCAGTCAGCGAGGTCATAGTGGTCTCACCGCCCCCCCCCCCCCTTAAAAAGGAAACTGGGCTGTTTTTTTCTTTGAGGAAGAAGAAGAAAATGTTTCACTTCTCATCCAAGAAGCTTCATCAGTTCTGATGGGTGGGTGGAATGGAAGTGTTGGAAGAAAATATCCATCTGGTTCAGCTCCAAACTGGGAGAAAGACACTGGAAACATGGAGGCTGATTGGAAAGATGATTTATTGATGAAGCAGAACCACATGTGATTCTGGGCAGCTGACAAAATGGAGTTGAGAGTGGGGGGGTGTATTATACCTTCTTTGGGCTTTGTATTTGAGCTTCCTGTTCCTGTGGAAGAACATGTCCTTTAATATTCTATTGGCCATTGTCAGATTCCTATGGGGTTATCTAGGGGTCATAGCTGGCTCTATAGGCGAAAGAGGAAATGCAAATCCTTTGAGGTAATTTTGTCAACCTTTTGTTTGTTGCTTATCTGGAGTTTCTGTCTGACCCAGTCTTTCTGAATGGATTACCAAATCTGCATTTCTAAAAGCTGGCCTCCTCAGTTTCTGCTTGGGGCAGGGAAACTGGGGCTGGTTTCTGAATAGGCTGGCCCAGTCTTTCTTAATGGGCACAAAATATCTGCTGGGGGCTATTAAGAACATGTCTTTAAGAGCATGTTTTCTCCATTTCTCCTTTAGGGAAATATAATATTCTGCCTTTTTAATATTTTCTAAAGTACTTCATTCTTTTGGGGGTAGGTGCTGACTTTCTACAGAAGGATAGATACTGATGGTTGAGACTGGATGGTGGTGGGGCGGAAGGATAGGATCTGACAGGATGGTGTGTGTGGAGGAGAGTATTGTATTTCTTTGCAGTCATCTGGTTGTTAGCACACTCTGAGAATTGTTGAGGCCACTTGGAGGGTCATTAATAAGTGTTTATATTATAAATAGAATAGAATTCTTTTAGAATAGAATTCTTTTATTGGCCAAGTGTGATTGGACACCCAAGGAATTTGTCTTCAGGTTATATCCTCTCAGTGTACTTAAAGAAAAAATAAAATATATTCGTCAAGAATCATAAGATACAACACTTAGTGATAGTCATAGGATACTAATAAGGAATCAAATCATACTAGGAAACAATAAAAACAATATAAGTTGTAAAGCTACAAGCAACATGGATATAGCCGTAAGTGGGAAGAGATAGGTACTAGTAAGGATGAGGAGATTAATAGTAGTGCAGCCTAATGTGAATAGTTTGATAGTGTTGAGGAAATTATTTGTTTAGCAAAGTGATGGCGTTCAGGAAAAAACTGTTCTTGTGTCTAGTTGTTCTGGTGTGCAGTGCTCTATAGCGTCGTTTTGAGGGTAGGAGTTGAAACAGTTTATGTCCAGGATGTGAGGGGTCTGTAGATATTTTCACAGCCTCTTTTGACTCGTGCAGTATACAGGTCCTCAATGGAAGGCAGGTTGGTAATAATTGTTTTTTCTGCAGTTCTAACTATAATAAATAACTATTATATAAACAACAATTTATATAATAGTGTATGTATGCATGCATCCTCTCGGCACATGGAGTCAAAGTGGCACATAAGCCAGACCAAACGCTGAGAATGCGAGTGATGCGCCAAAAGGAAGCATTATCCAAGGAGGAGAAATCTTCAATAGTTTACCGCATCAACTGTAGTAATTGTGCAAGCAATTACGTAGGGGAAACGGCCAAGTGGTTATAGACCAGAGTACACAGACACGAACTGGCTGTCCGACGCAAGGAACAGCGCTCCCAGATCTGGACGCATATGAAGGAGCACAACCACACATTTGATTTTCAAGAAGCTGAGGTTATTGCCCATGATAGGATTAAAGGAGGACGCCTACTAAAAGAAGCCTGGTTCTCCAATAACAATTCCATCAACAGGCATATCGAACTGCCACCGGCCTACCAAGCTTTGAGACACCAGGAAAGACCCTGCAGGAGGAGCAGAGACAGCTTTCCATCAGTGAGCAGAGACCAAAGGCACCCACCCCCCACCTCTGGGCATGCAGACTCAGCCTGTGAAGGCATAGTTAGTCCTGACCAAACACAGTGCAACCCGGCAGGGCTGTCTCAAACTGTAACAGATAGGATTAATGAGAAACAAACCTAGTCGACCACGAGGTCACGGACAAGGCAGCAAATTGCAATGGCTGACAGGCTAACATCATCCTCTACTGATAAGCAAGCTAGGAGTGAGGAAACAGTAGGAATCAAGTCTCCATCATCCAGCATGACAACAACAAAAAACAACACAGCTGATTACAAGTGGGAGATGGCTGGAAGGGCCTATTACATGTGCAAGGGCCAAATTGATTATCTTTTATCTATCTATCAAATTTCTATACCGCCCTACGCCCAGGGGACTCAGGGCGGTGAACAGCCAAGATAAAATACAGATTAATGGCATATAAAGGCAGAGATCTCTGTAATGATAGTTTAATACTCTGACAATGTCAGCAGATGGCTGACGAAAGCTTAGTAAAATAAAATTTTAATTCTTTTAAAATTTTAAAATTTTAAGTTTATTGCGTAATCACTTTGCTTGCACAGGCACGAAGCCGAAGGCACCAGTCTGAAGATGACGAGTGGGACCTTGTCAAAACGTCGCCAAGATACGCTCAATCTTACACGGGAAAAGACCCGAATACGCCAAGACTTGCATATGTGTGTGTGTGTGTGTGTGTGTGTGTGTGTGTGTGTGTGATTATATAACAAATGTTATGTTATGTTATGTTATGTTATGTTATGTTATGTTATGTTATGTTATGTTATGTTATGTTATGTTATGTTATGTTATGTTATTATAACAAACTATTAATAAATATCTATTTATTTTACATATTTTTTAAATATGCTATATTTCTATGACCTATTTTGCTTGCCCAATGTTGAATGTTATATGTCTATAATTTGAAAGTGCTTCTGAATCAAGAGTCTGGTAACACCTTTTCAGATTAACAAATTCCATTAAAGTTTATTAAAAGGCAAAAGCTTTCGGGAACTGCAGCTCACGTCATCAGCATGGCTTTGCTAGACTGATTTAAGATGGGGATGGATGTAGGGATTAAATTGGGGTGAGTTGGGTGGAAGGGAGGGAACCGGTAAATTGGTTATGCACAGATAGGTTACATGTGGGACACATTTCAACTACTTTATCTATTGAAAGTTATAATGTATCAAAACCCCATTGTGTTCGTTAAGACTTAAGCTCGCCTGACACTTTGATCTACGTGCATTCAACCATTCCTCACTGTTTCTCACTTATGGGGCTGCTAAAATCCTGCTTATCCAAAATATGAACTGTTCTGGAAAATTGAATTACTCTAATATTACTTTGTTTCTGTTTTGAGACCTGATGTCAAACTTTTATCAATTAATTCTTTTGTACAAAGTTTGTCTAGTATGTCTTGTGTTTAATCCAGACAGGAGTTTGTGAGTAGCAACTCACTTGATCAGATGTATAGAATAAATATACCTGTGTTTCTCAACCTTAAGAGCTCGAAGAGGTGTAGACTTCAACTCCCAGAATTCAGCATGCTGGCTGGGGAATTCTGGGAGTTGAAGTCCACAAATATTTGAATTGCCAAGATTGAGAACTAAAATAGATAGGCGTAGGAATGATGGTAATGCAATGTAATAATCCATCAAGTTATTTCAGGGGGGTTCAAATGTCTTTGAAAGTTTATGCCTTTTAATAAAATACTAAATGAAAGTTTTGAAGAAACTTTGAGTACTGTTTTGGCCATGATTTCAGTCCAGAAAAGAATAGACTATTGGGTTTAGATGGCCCACTGAATCCATACAATATTCTTAATCTGGTTATAAAGCAGGAGTGAAATCCAGCAGGTTCTGACAGGTTCTGGAGAACCGTTAGCGGAAATTTTGAGTAGTTTGGAGAACCGTTAGCGGAAATTAGTTCGGAGGACCAGCAAATACCACCTCTAGCTGGCCCCAGAGTGGGGTGGGAATGGAGATTTCGCAATATCCTTCCCCCAGGGGTGGGGAGGGAATGGGGATTTTGCAGTATCCTTCCCCTGGAGTGGGGTGGGAATGGAGCTTTTGCAATATCCTTCCCCTGCCACACCCACCAAGCCACACCACACCACCAAGCCATGCCCACAGAACCCGTAGTAAAAAAATTTGGATTTCACCACTGTTATAAAGTTAATATTTTCCAGCAACAATACACTGAACTATCAACTAATTGACAAAGCCTGCTAATTTAGAATAAAACTGCCCAAGGTTAATAACTATTTGCAAATTCTGCTGCTAGGTTTCCAGATGACTTAGTTACCTGTGTATTCCAATTGTTGCTTATACGCCAGTATCTTTCATCTGATACGCAAGATGTGTTTTTGTGTCATTTGTGTCTTAATGCAAAATAGTGCAAAAAATAATGAAAAGCATCTACAGTGTACGCTTATTATTCTTATCTCTCTTTTTACTTTGGAAAAACTGCCTTGCTAAAAATAAAATGCGAAGCAACTTTCAAAATGGCTTTTGTCTGCTGGATGATAAATAGCATTAAAATACACACATGAACACCGCATACTTGCAAGGAAACAATGGTTTTGAAAAATGACAGCTAGAGTACAGAAACCAGGCAGTACGAGGGCCAGCTAGTCTCACACCTGCTTTAGGCTAAAGCAGTAAAAAATACCATTCATTTCTCTTTAACACGTTTCAGTCAGAAAGCTGCTGAAAATGGTTTATAGAATTAGATGGAAAAGGGGCTTTCGTTAAGGAGGAGATTTGCTGAAGTGCAAGGGAATAGACATGCAATAGAATTTATTTCAAAGAAAGGCAGATGTTTCTCAAAGTGTGGCTGGACTTGAGGAAAAAGGATCAGGGAATACTAAGGGTAGTTCAAAATCAAACTTTGGTATGCTAATGTTGGAAGAAATATCCATCTGGTTCAGTTCCAAGCTGGGAGAAAGGTACTGGAAATAAAATGGAGGCTAGAGGTTGATTAAGGGCTGTCTTAACACATGGGACTGATGGGCTCTTGCCTGTGGGTGTTGTGACCCAGGCCCAAGTATGTATTATCAGACGCAATCAATTCGAAACAAACTTTATTAGAACAGCTGAGAAATAACTCATTCTCAGGGTAGTCCGAACTAATTCAAAACAAATTCTTCATAACACAATTCTTCAGCCTTATCACCAACCTTGGTCTAATTAGGCAACCGGCCAAAGGCTTTTCTTGGCAAAAGTTCAGGAGCAGAAGATGCTGAAAGAAATAAATGCAGCAAGACAAGAAACAAATCTATCAACGTTGTTTTCCGACAAAGAGCCCAAGAGCCGTTGCTGGTCTTTTAAGCCTTATGGGAGGGGCCAATCATCTCTTGGCCCTACTCCTGAGTCGTCCTTTTTGCTTTAGCTGCTCTTGCCTTCTGGCAGCTTTTCTCATGTGTGCACTAGGAAGAGGCTCCTCCTGTTCCTCTGCTTCTTTGCTGTCAGCCTCTGAACGCTCCGGAGTCCGCACATCACTTCCAGATGGCCCTGGCCCCATCTCTGCCTCTGACGCAGAGCCCTCATCCGGGCCTTCCCCAGCCTCCAGGACTGGCCCATGTTCTTCCTCAGCCTCCTCACTGTCCGACTCCGCTGCCAGCTCCGCAGGCTGCTGGTGGACCACAACACTAGGCTCCATGAGCATAGGGGCCCCATACTAATCTGTTTATGTTAACCAGGGGCGGTTTCCAAATCCCATCACTACCGGTTTGCTTATGTGCGTGCAACGCTTCTGCGCATGCACAGTAGCGTCTGGGTGGGTGAACAGAGCCTCCCACCGCCGCTGCTAACGGTTTGCCCGATCCGGTGTGAACCAGAAGCAGCCCACCACTGATGTTAACCCTTCAGTGCACCTTGTATCATATAAATACAGCAACATATTTATTACATATTTATTTGTTGGAAATGCCAATAAAATAAACATATGTTTGATTTTATAGACTATTTACATTTTTATTCCTGTGAGTAGTTGCCGTAGGGGCCCCAGTATAGGTGTTTGTTTTGATCTTCATCAGGGTAGCTGGAAGCAAAAGTAAAACTGTAGGTAAATAATTAGATGACACAAGGAGAGTTTAATTAGCCACAAATGAACCCAGGTCCATTCTGTGCCAGTTAATTGTTCTGGATTATTTAACCAAGTTTGCCAATTTTGCAAAGACCAGGCTTTTTATGTCTGGTTTGCAAGAAGCCAGAAGAGAACGGGATGGCAGCAAAAGAGAGATATTGGACTGGATTAAGCATAGCATTCAAATAGGGATATTGACTTCCTGCATGCTGAAAATAATTGCATCCATTACTCAGTGATTTTCCAACATGGCAGCATTAAAATGTGTGGACTTCAATGCCCAGAATTCCCTAGGCGGCATGGGGAACTGAATGGAAGACCACACATCTTAAAGTTGCCAAGTAAACACTGATTACATTTAGTCTGTGAAAATGAGTTCAGCGTCTTAGTTACAAATTTAAATACATGTAATTTCAATGCATTCTTAAATTTAAATAGTTTGTCTTGTTTTGATTTTTTTTTATACCTTATCAAAGGACACAATGAATGTGCTGATTATATTGCATTTTAATAAGTTGTTCATTTTGTCTACAAGGAGATAGGATTACTGGGAGGCTATATAAATATACTAAGTACAAAATATAGCATGTGTTTCTTCCTTACTAAGCACCTGTTAAATGTTACATACCTAAGTATGCCAATTGAGCTTATGGTGGCTTACTTTAGGGTATGTATTTATTGTATATCTCTAGAATATTTATAGACTTCCATCATAGAATTCAAAGGGATATTCACGAGGTTTTTCAACACTTTCTTAGCTCAAAAAAGGTTATACCAACTTCTGTTTTGTTGGAAGAAATGTCCATCTAGATTCAGTTCCAAGTGGGGAGAAAGACACTGGATTCATGGAAGTTGCTTGGAAAGAAGGTTTATTGATGAACAGGATCACATGGCTTGAGATCCTGGGTAGAAAAAGGGCACAGATGCTGAGAGTGCTGAGGGTGGGCATGGCCATCTTGATCTCACTCAACACTGTTTTCAGCCGCGATGGGATCCTGCAGCCCTCTGCCAGTAAAAACACATGCGGCCCTCCTGGGCTCTGTTTCCATTGGCAGAGGGCTGCAGGAGGCCGTCGCGGATGAAAACGGAGCCCAGACAGCCTCCCTGAGCTCCGTTTTTGCTGGCAGAGGCACTACGGGCCAGTCCTTTGCTGTTTCTAGGGTGGGCCCGGGGACCAAATCCAAGCACCCTATGGGCTGGATACGGCCCATGGGCCTTGAGTTCGACAACCTTGTTCTAGAGAGAGGGAGCCACCATGGAGAAGGCCCTTCTTCTGGGTCCCACCAGGTGTACCTCCCTAAGGGTTGGGACCTTGCCTCCCTACTCTAGTTGGTTGGGTAGATGTGATTGGCAAGAGACGGTCCCTCAGATAACCTGAATAACAGAGTTGGAAGGGGCCTTGGAGGTCTGCTTGTCTAACCCTCCCCTGTGCTCAGGTGATTGTCGAGCGTCAAGAAGCACTCGACATCATGTCCATGCACCGGCAGAACATGGATACCCGGCTGGAAGGGGGGGGGTTGAGCCACATGGGTGATGGTGGTGGAATAGGCTTCCGAGTAGGCGTTTATGTGCACGGGTGCCTTATGGGGTCGCGTGGGGTTAGCTTACTACTCTGAGAACACTCTAGAAAAGTGACGGCATCCCAGTACGTCCGAAGGAAATGAGGAAGTACGAGACCTTCCAGCTGAATGTAATCTGGAAGGAACTATATAAGGACTCGCTTGCAAGGGCGTGACAGCTGCGTCTTTGTTTTGCTAGCTTTGCATTCCGGTTTCTGTAAGCGCTGATTGCCACGATTAAATGAAGATACACCAGCTTGGCTTTAAGCGTGTTCTTTGAGCGTGGACACGGTCCTAGGGGAGCCGAGAGGAAGACGCAGCTCTCCCTTTTCACAAGCCGTTTTGGAGCCGCCCCCCCCCCCCCCCGTGAAGGAAGGAACGGGATGGCAGAGGGCGTAGCGGCCGACGTGCTGCCGGAGGATACAGCGGAGACCGTGGGTGAAGCGGAGGAGGAGGTTGACGCCGGGATGGATGGGGCGGCCAGCCCGCCGGTGGTGCGGCCGAAACAGCATGAGCCCGGGGTCGACGGCGCCCCTAGTGAACGAAAGGAACGCGAACGCAACGCCCGGGGGACGCCCGGCCCAGAGACAGGTGGGATGCGTCTTCAAACCCCGCCCTATGCCGGTTCCCAGTTCCAGGATTGGAGGGAACGGCGATGGCTGGAAGACGAGGAAGGGGACTGGAGCCACTCCACTGGCCTGGGGCCTTCCACCCTAGAGATCCTACGCGACCGTTTTGGCGAGGCGAGCTTTCGCGACGCGCCCTCCTGGCAGCCATGGGCGCCCAGTATGGAGGGAGCCACCTCCTGGTCGGGAGGCGGTACGGCGGGTGGGAGTTCTGACAGCAAATTCCGCCTTGCCAGCCCGAAGCTGAAGTTGGAGGGGCGTGAACAACGCTGGGTGAGTGGAGAGCGGAGACAGGCTGTACATTCATACGGTGGGGGCGAGGGCAGCCACGCAACTTCCGGTGCCGCTACACAGCCCGGGAGAGAGAGGAGAGTAGATCCCGTGAGAGACGCCCCTCGACAGCTACCCGGCACAGGAGATAGGCCACCACAACAGCGTTACAGAGACCCGCTACCGGCATGGGGCCACGGTCCCTGGGCACCCCCCCTCCAGCAACATCCCTGGGGATTACCGCCTGTGCAGGCTGCATTTGATGGAACTGCAGGAAAGGTGGCACTGTTCCTGAGTCAGGTAATAAGCCATATGGACCTTTATGGCAGATTATATCCTTCGCAGTGGTCCATGGTCGTGGCGGTCACAGCAGTGCTCACGGGGGAGGCAGCTGAATGGGTTGCCGATTTACATAGTGAACACGCCCGCGAGTTAACAGATCTGGGCCTGTTCCTTGAAGCATTACGCAATAGGTTCGAGGATGAAACTCGGACCCAGGTCATCGAAGGTGAATTGGTCAACCTACGACAGCGTGGTCGCCCTGCCAAGGATTATGTCAAGGAGTTCCGTAATCTGGCAGGAAAACTCCATTCGTGGCCAGAGCGATTACTTATCCACCAATTCCAGGCAGGGCTAGATAGAGAAATAAAACAGGCCTGTGTATACCGGGGTCTAGGCCCACGATTGTCCGAATGGTACAAGGCAGCGGTGAGCCTAGACGTTGGTCTACGAGAATTCAGGCCTCGGAACACACCACCATTCCAGTCCCGTCGTGGTCCAAGTGGCAGATCCAGTGACCGCGGGGCATTTAGAGGAACCCCGGCATTCGGGCCGACCGCTACCGAGGCGAACAGACGCCCGTTCCGGTGCTTTCGATGCAACCAAGAGGGTCATAGAGCTGCGGACTGCCCCGTCGCAGCCCCGCGACTGTCAACTTCCCGGCCATCCGTTCCGACTACCACGCCACGTGACCGACCCCTACGAACACCAGAACGCTCTAGGGCGGCCACGCAGACGCCCTCGTTAGAACCGACAACCCGGTCCAGTAATACCATGCCAGGGATGGCTCGTGTCCCCGACGCATCCGAAGAAAGCGACAACGGAGATGAGTTGCAGGATCCTATGGTAAGTGACCCTGTACACCCCTTCCTGATACCAGTGACCCTTAGACATCCTGTCACTAAGAAGGAGTGTGAACAAAAAGCCTTAATTGATACAGGCTGTACTCGATGCCTTATGCGGCAGTCGGTAGCTGAGGGCTTGGGCCTTCGGATCCTGACTCTTCGTACCCCCATTAAATTCGAGCAGATGGATGGGTCCATCCTGGGAGGCACACCTACTGCCAGTGTTACAGAACCCATATTCCTGCAAATAGGAGCCCATCAGGAAATGATCCGGTTCATTGTAGTAACCCAGATGATCGAACCCATCATTCTTGGGCTCGCGTGGTTGGACAGGTGGGAACCACACATATGGTGGGAGGGGGGTTATCGTAGGCTCAGACTGCCATGTACAAAAGAGAGGGTGGCTCTCCAGCAAGAAACAACAAGACAAGGTACATACCCCCAAGCATATAATGACCTCGCCCGAGTATTTAGCGAGGAAGAATGTGACATCCTGCCCCCCCATCGGGATACGGATTGTGGTATCGAAATACTTCCCGGAGCCCGGTTGCCAAAACCCCGTATGTACTCGATGACACCACAGGAACTGAAGGAATTGCGAACGTATATAGATAAAAACCTGGCCCGGGGATTTATTCGTCCCAGTCGTTCGCATTTAGCGGCACCCGTCCTCTTTCGAGGTAAGAAGGATGGCGGCTTACGTTTATGTGTTGACTACCGGGGATTGAATGCTGTCTGCGTAGAACCGTTGTACCCCCTGCCGCTGATAACTGATTTGTTGGCTACCCTGGCGTCAGGGAAAATCTTCACGAAATTGGACCTCCGCGAAGCCTATTATCGGGTACGGATACGTCAGGGAGACGAGTGGAAAACCACATTTAACACTCCCCTCGGCAGCTACCAGTTCCTGGTGATGCCTTTCGGTCTACAAGGGGCACCAGCGGTGTTTATGCAGCTTATAAACGGTATTTTACATGAACACCTATATCGGGGCGTCTTAGTCTATCTGGACGACATTTTGATCTACTCTGACACAATGGAAGAACACGTCCAGCTGGTTAGACAGGTCCTGACCAAGTTGCTGGACGCACATCTTTTTGTAAAACTCTCAAAATGTGAGTTCCACCGGGAGGAGATCGATTATCTAGGTTTTCGAATTAGTCGTACTGGTATCCAGATGGACCCGAAGAAAGTAGCTGCGGTCTTAGAGTGGAAAGCTCCGCAAACCCATAAACAACTGCAAAGTTTTTTAGGTTTTGCAAACTTTTATCGACATTTCATTCCGTCCTTTGCAACAACAGCATTACCATTAACGGAGCTATTGCGAACAAAAGGTGTGGTGGCCCCTGGGAAAAAGCCTAGGCCGGGATACAAACTACAATGGTCATCTGAATGCCAACAAGCCTTTGAAAATCTTAAACGGGCTTTTGCCACTGAACCCGTATTAATACACCCTAACACGTCACAACCGTTCGTAATACAAGCGGATGCTAGTGACGTGGCAGTAGGAGCTATTCTAATGCAGAAAGATGTGAACGGTATGTTAAGGCCTTGTGCATACACCTTCCGAAAATTTACAACCGCAGAAAGGAACTGGGCAGTGTGGGAGAAAGAGGCCTATGCCGTAAAATGGGCGTTACAGACATGGCGGCACCTACTGGAGGGTAATCCCATACCGTTCGAGGTCTGGACAGATCACAAGAATCTACAGGCCCTCCAAACACCTCGGAAACTGTCCCCAAAACAGGTGAGATGGGCACAATATTTTCAGCGGTTCCGTTTTGCCCTCGTGTATAAGCCAGCTAGAGGAATGTTTTTAGCGGATGCGTTGTCACGGATGCCACAATATCACAGTAAACGAGATGAGGGTTTACAAGCAGTAATCTCACCCCTAAAAGCGTATGTATTGACAGCCCCGCAGACCGAGGATTGGCTCACGCTTTTACGGAAAGCCATTCGGACGGACGCATGGGCACAAAACAATGCAGCATCCCTAACCCACCATGATGGCCTAGCGTGGTGGGGAGATAAACTCTATATTCCAGCAACATTGAGACAACGAGTGTTACTCCAGTGCCATGATAGGAAAACCGCCGGACACTTCGGGTTCCTTAAAACCCTACATCTGACGCGCAGACAATTCTGGTGGCCTAAAATGAGGAAAGACATTGACCAATACGTCCGGGGATGCCACACATGCGCGGTATCCAAGCCACAACCAGGGAAGCCACTGGGCTTATTACAAACCGTAGCCGAACCAAACAGACCATGGGAGGAAATAGCCATGGATTTCATTGTAGACCTTCCCAGTAGCAGAGGTTATACCGTTATTTGGACAGTAGTCGATCTTTTCTCAAAGCAAGCCCACTTTATTCCATGTAAAGGCTTACCCTCTGCCCGACGCCTGGTACGTTTATTCCTACAACATATTTACCGTTTGCATGGAGTGCCTAAGAGGATAATATCAGACAGAGGGGTACAATTCACCGCCCGATTCTGGAGAGGGTTTCTCCGTGATATAGGGTCAACCCAGGGCCTTAGTTCAGCCTATCACCCTAGTACGAACGGTGTTGCTGAACGCACGAATGCCATGATAGAACGATACTTACGCTCCTACGTTACCTACCAACAAAACGATTGGGTTGATTACCTTCTATTTGCTGAAACGGCATACAATAACGCAGTACATCGGAGTACCGGATTTACTCCGTTCCGGGTAGTCATGGGGAGGGACTTCCCTGCTATCCCGGAGTTAGACCTTTCCCTCCAAAACCCTATGACTCCCAACGACTGGGCTACTAACGTGAATGCTGTGTGGCCTCACGTAAAAACCGCTTTGACACGGGCAGCCGATGAATACAAGCTCCAGGCAGACAAAAGGAGGGCTACATGTCCATCTTTTCAGATCGGAGACCTGGTTTATTTGTCAACAAAATACTTAAAGCTACGATTACCAAGTAAAAAACTAGGACCCAAATATATAGGCCCATTTCCTATCATTAGAGTAATTAACCCCGTAACATTCATGCTAAAACTACCCCCCTTATTGGGAAAGACCCATCCGGTTTTCCACTCTAGCTTGTTAAAACCGGCCACTACACCCACTACAACACCAAAACCACCTCCTGGCCCGGTAACCGGTGCCCACTATGAAATACAAGACATCATCGATTCCAAACTACGTAGAGGCCAGTTATACTATTTAGTCCGCTGGACAGGGTATCCTGATAGTGAAGCATCCTGGGTACCTGTAAAAGACATAAACGCCCCCAGATTACTGAGAAAGTTCCACAAAGCAAACCCCCAGAAACCACATCCCTTACCTGACCCTTAATATCATCTCTTTTTGTCTCCTCCTCTTAGACGGACGCCTGGTAGGGGGAGCCGCCTGTCGAGCGTCAAGAAGCACTCGACATCATGTCCATGCACCGGCAGAACATGGATACCCGGCTGGAAGGGGGGGGGTTGAGCCACATGGGTGATGGTGGTGGAATAGGCTTCCGAGTAGGCGTTTATGTGCACGGGTGCCTTATGGGGTCGCGTGGGGTTAGCTTACTACTCTGAGAACACTCTAGAAAAGTGACGGCATCCCAGTACGTCCGAAGGAAATGAGGAAGTACGAGACCTTCCAGCTGAATGTAATCTGGAAGGAACTATATAAGGACTCGCTTGCAAGGGCGTGACAGCTGCGTCTTTGTTTTGCTAGCTTTGCATTCCGGTTTCTGTAAGCGCTGATTGCCACGATTAAATGAAGATACACCAGCTTGGCTTTAAGCGTGTTCTTTGAGCGTGGACACGGTCCTAGGGGAGCCGAGAGTGATCATATGACCCCCGGACATTGCAACCATCATAAATACATGCCAATTGCCAAGTGTCAATTTTTGATCACATGACCACAGGAATCCTGCAAGAGTCGTAAGTGTGAAAAACGGTCATAAGTCTCTTTTTTCAGGGCTGTTTTAACTTCAAACGGCTACTAAACCAGTAGCTGTAAATCAGGGACTACCTGTATATAATCCCAATATCAGTACATATTCATTAGGCTGCAAGCATATACCCCAGGAATAGAAAGGTATTGTTATAGTACAGCTTCCCGCAGCCACATAAAGCATTCCTGGCTGTGAGAGTTGTCGAAAGTTGTGGGTCAGCATCATCTAGAGGCTTGCAGGTTTCCCATACCTCCTATATTTACCTACCTGGGAGTAAGCCCTGTGGAGTTCACAGGGGCTTCTGAGGAGAGAAAAAAAAGAAGAACAGTAATAGGAGGCAGTTATTTTGATAGCACAGGGCAGACAGCTGAATTACATTTAAGTTTAGAAACAGCTGAGCCACAAGGTTCTGTTTATCTGGAGCAAAAGAGTTGGCCAGTTTGAACCCCAGAAGTTTAAAGCATTTCCTTCCTAATCAACAAAATAACTAACCCTATCAATCCCAATGACTATAAAACAGTTGGGGGGAAGGGAAGGTTTATTAAAATCTCTACTACTAAAATTAATAGAGCTCCTTTTACTGCAGGTAGATCAAAATTAGAATGCAAGCCTCAACAGCGGTTTTTGCTATTGTCACCATTCTTTCTTCCCTTTCGGAGACAAGTTTGTACTTAATGGGAAAGTCAGGAAAGTTTTTTTTTTCCTTTTTTTTTCATCTGCAGTTTTGAAAAATGAAAGGCCAAAACATCATCGCGGGGAGGAAGAAATAATTTCGGTGTCGGAGTCATATTTTTTTTCTGCACTCGCCAGATATTCCAAGATCAGAACTGGAATGCATAACTTAAAAACAAACAAACAAAAATCAGGGAAAACCAAGAAATGCTGAGCAATTATAAATGAATGAAGCTTTGAAGAGCCCGAATTGAGTCTTGGTATGTAATTTCAAGATGCAAGTAGTCCTTGACTTACAACCATAATTGAGCCCAAAATTTCTGTTGTTAAGTGAGACATTTCATAGGTGAGTTTTGTCCCATTTTAGGAACTTTCTTGCCAAGTTGCTAAGTGAATGATTGCAGTTGATACATCAGTAACCCGGTTGTTAAGTGAATCTGGTTTTTCCATTGACTTTGCTTGTCAGAAGGTCACAAAAGAACATGGGTGTCAAATTTGATTGCATCATATGATATATCGTGACGTTTTTTGCCTTTGCGGAATCAGGATGGGCGTTAGTGGTGAAATGTAAAATTTGTTACTGCCGGTTGTGTGGGCATGGCTTGGTGGGGAGGGGGGTTAATGTGACTGGGTGGGCGTGGGCAACTTTTTTTTTTTTTAACTTTTAAAAGCATTTTTTATACAACTTTAAGAGGTTGCAGGGAAAAAATGCTTTTAAAAGCCTCTGATGATCAGGCAACGCAGCTGGGATCGTCAGAAACTTTTAAAGGCATTTTTTTTTCTACAACCTCTTCAGCTGAAGAGGTTGCAAGAAAATATGCTTTTAAAAGCCTCTGACGATCAGGCAACTCAGCTGGGATCGTCAGAGGCTTTTAAAAGCATTTTTTTTTCTACAACCTCTTTGGTTGAAGAGGTTGCAGGAAAAAATACTTTTAAAAGCCTCTGACAATCCCAGCTGAGCCGCGCAATCATCAGAGAATTTTTCTTTTTTTTTTTAACTTTTAAAAGCATTTTTTCAGCCGAAGAGGTTGTAGAAAAAATGCTTTTAAAAGTAAAAAAAAAAAAAAAAAGCCTCTGATGATTGCGTGGCTCAGCTGGGCATGGGGGGGGGAGGGATTTTTGCTACCGGTTCTCCAAACCACCCGCCACCATCGAAGACTACCTGTACTTTCCAATGTTCTCAGAACCTGGATTTTGAATTCACATCTCTATGAAATGTAGTTGGAAATTTGTGAATGCGTGGAAAAATTCACTTTCGTAGGATCGCTCAAAGTGATAAATGTAGCACAGAAATAAAACGTTGGATTGCACTGGGTCACACAGCCATGATGAACATGAACCGAATATGGAAAAGCAAGTATATGAGCCACGATGGTGCAGTGGTTAGAATGCAGTACTGCAGGCTACTTCTACAGGCTGCCTGCAATTTGGCAGTTCGAATCTCACCAGGCTCAAGGTTGACACAGCCTTCCATCCTTCCGAGGTGGGTAAAATGAGGACCCAGAATTGTTGGGGCAATATCCTGACTCTGTAAACTGCTTAGAGAGAGCTGTAAAGCACTGTAAAGTGGTA
Source organism: Pituophis catenifer annectens (assembly GCF_029215685.1). Classification (NCBI taxonomy): domain Eukaryota; kingdom Metazoa; phylum Chordata; class Lepidosauria; order Squamata; family Colubridae; genus Pituophis; species Pituophis catenifer. Next base: position 117,272,600 of record NW_027256884.1, on the reverse strand, counting down.
TATGTCTAAGTGTTATTGCTATATCAGCCGGTCAACCGAATGTAGGTTACTCTACTCTATTGTGTTCTCCATAGCTACCTATGGTTGTGAAAGTTGTCCCTTAAAAAAGCAAAACAGAAAGAAAATTGACTCGTTTGACTTGTGATGTTGGAGATGGCTCCTTCATATTCCTTGAGGTGGCAAAGGGGACTAACAAACAAGTATTGGGGCACATAACACCAGACATGTCACTGGAAGGCAAAATCACGAAACTGTGTCTCATTTACTTTGATCATGTCATGCAGGGGACTTCACTGAAGAGAAAGCAATTACGTTGGAAAGAGTTAGTAGTAAAAGGAAACCCGGCTGCCAAAGAACATAGTGGCTGGATGCTATCAAAGTTGACACCAGCCAGAGCATAGAACAACTCAAAGATGTAGTTCAAGATCGGAAGATGTGGAGAGACCTGGCTCATAAAATCACCAAGATATTCAGATATGACTGATTGGATATCATCATCATCATAATGTCAGGACCCACTTTCATGCTTCTTTATCATTCTGCTTTCCTGTTCCCTGGGTTTACACAACATACTAAGCTGAAAAAGTCACCCAGCACTCTATCTGTGCAATACATTAAATCTGGTATGTCAAATATGCCTTAATGTATGGGATTAACTGGAATTAAACCATGGTTTACAAACCAGAATGGCTGCATTCACACATTACAGTGAGCCATAAACTGGCTTGTTTAGCTCTGGTTTTGTTCTGCCCCCAGCTACGGACTCCAAAGAATGCAGCACACACAAAGTCTGTACAAACTTTAGTTTACTAAATTAAATAAGTTTTTTTTCCCAAACAAAGGCTGTTAATTAACTTTCTTAACAGCCTACAAAAATCCAAAGAATAAATAATCTTAATCTTACTATGATTGGCAGAAAACCCAGAAGCAATTTGCAAAGAACTAAGATCAAGGCACGAAGGAGAGTGAACAAGTTGTTCCCTGCAAATTGCTTCAGTCGGCATTCCTCCTTAAATAGGCTAAGGGAGTGGCCAATTAGCCCCAAGCCTTATTCTCAAGGAGACCTCCTCCTGAGGAGCCACTCCTGTCTTTTGGCACCCATGCATCGAGAAGAGGCTCCTCCTCTTCGTCCTCTTCACTTAAGGGAGCTTCTGGAGGTTCTGAAGGCCCTGGATGAATCCCCGCCTCTGGCACCACATCTTCTCCAGCCTCATTGTCCGACTCGAGTGCTAGCTGCACCGGCTGCTGGTGCAGCACCACACCAGCCTCCTCACTGTCCGAATCAGCCACCAGCCGCACAGGCCGCGTTCGGGCCACAACAGGTTTAGACGCATATGGGAATCATTGCATTTTATGTCTCCGTGAAATGTTAGCCTTCAACCAGTTGTGACTTACTGATTGAACCATGGACTATTGAACACTGCTGTCAGTTCCTTCTTGCAAAGAAAGAAAATAATTATTAAGATGTGGACACATTGTATTTGCAATGTTTATATTTGCCTGTTTCCCCAAATTTACCCTCAAGTGCCTTGTTCCAAAAATGCTTTTCAAAAGGCAATTGGACTTTCTTTCTTTTTTTTCCTTGAAGACGTTTCACTTCTCATCCAAGAAGCTTTTTCAGTTCTGACTGAATGGTGGGGAATAGAAGGATTCATATTTTTTGCAGTCATCTGGTCATCGGTCTTAGTTCTCTGAGAGTCATTGAGATCACTTGAGGATTTATCTGTACCAACAATGGGTTTCATGTATTCTTACCACCGGTTCGCGCACAGGCTAAATACCACCTCTGAACTGTACCCTCAGAGCAGGGGTGGATTCTAATTTTTTTTACTACTGGTTCTGTGGGTGTGGCTTATTTTGTGGGCATGATTTGATGGTCATGTGACACTTCTTTAAGATTTAGCAGAGGTACTGGTCTACCAGGCTTTTAACTGCTTGCAGAGCTGTACCGGTCTACCCATTTGTTCTTGGAGGCACCGGTCTACCCATTTGTTTTTTGAAGCAACGGTCTACCACCACACTGCCTTTTAACACTGATCAGCTGTAGGGCGGCCCTTTGAAGCCCCACGGCAAGAGTTTAAACAGTTTTTTTCCTTCTAGTCGATCAGCTGGGACTCGGGAGGCAGCGAATAGATTGGGGACAGGGCCAAATAAAAGGTAAGAATAACGTGGAGGGGGGAGAGAGGGCCCAGCTCCTGAACAAAGAGAACCGGTTTGGTGACGTCATATCGTCACTGCTACCGGCTTGGCCGAACTGAGCTGAACCAGATGGAACCCACCACTGCCTCAGAGTCACCTGTATCAGAGTGCGAATGGGTGTGAAACCTTCTTGGGACTGCCGAGGGGACTGGGAGGGGATAAGTGGTGTCGTATCCCTCCCCCTCTGTTGACAGAGGGCTGTTCAATTTTAATATAATAATTTTAATATATAATTCCCCACCAGTCAGTCAGATCTGAAGAAGCTAGTTTATTATAATGACCAAATGACTTTACACATAATATTGGAGGGTGGAAGAGGAAGAGGCAGACAGAATAAAGCAGTTTATATATAACCTACGATAAGAATTGAGCTGAGGGCACAACCTTTAAACAAAGTTTGGTGCCTTAATGAGGCAAGCGTTTGCAGAAAAGTTTGTTATGGTGTAAAAAACACCCTGCTTTTCATTTCCTAAGAGGCAACAAGCATAACATTCAACCTCACTGTCTGGCACATACCTTCAAGGGGACATAATCAATATTCCGCTAATATATTTACAAAATGGGCAGAATTATTTACGGTTTTCCTCTCACTAATCCCACCAAGGTCATTTATGATACTCCGATCTCTGCCCATCATAAATGTCAGGGGAAGGGCATTAAATCAAGCTCACATAAAATCTCTTTGATGTCTCAGCAGTGGGATATTAGAAAACTAGGTGGCAGAGGCACAGTTATGATGATCTAACTTTGCATACCAATGAGTGGAAATTGAATTTCTATCCCTTTGTAAATCTGAATCTCAGATACCTTGTCTGATTGTTCTTTGGCTTTTCTGAAAGCCCAGTGCTGTAACAAATCCAAATGAGAAATTGTAGAGCTTCGGTTTTTCCTTTAGGATTTTTCTTCCATATTGATCTAAACAAGTCTTAGAGAATTTTTTTAAAAAGGCAAGCTACTGGCGTCAAAACAAATTTTAACCCATATCCAAGCAGGTCTGTTTGCCACCAAAATGAGTTCTGCTTCAAAACATAATATCATATTTGCACACATTTGGACAATGCAGATATTTAACAAGGAGTCACGAGGACTAACTAGGTGGCTCAGTGGCTAAGACACTGAGCTTGTAGATCAGAAAGGTCGGCAGTTCGGCGGTTCAAATCCCTAGTACAGGTCTCCTCCATAAGCAGGGGGTTGAACTAGATGACCTTCAAGGTCCCTTCCAACTCTGTTACTGTTACTGAGTCAGTTGAACAGCTATATAAATGTATTTAGAATAAAAGAATTGGAAGGGACCTTAGAGGTCTTCTAGTCCAACCCCCTGCTAAGGCAGGAAACCCTATACCGTTTCAGACAAATCAGTCTAATATCTTCTTAAAAACTTCCAGTGTTCCAAGTATCCCACTGATTAATTGTTCTAACTGTCAGGAAATTTCTTCTTAGTTCTAAGTTGCTTCTCTCCTTGATTAGTTTCCACCCATTGCTTCTTGTCCTGCCCTCAGGTGCTTTGGAGAAGAGCTTGACTCCCTCTTCTTTGTGACAACCCCTAAGATATCAGAACACTGCTATCATGTCACCCCTAGTCCTTCTTTTCATTAAACTAGACATACCCAATTCCAGCAACCGTTCTTTATATGTTTTACCTCCAGCCCCCTAATCATCTTTGTTGCTCTTCTCTGCACTCTTTCTAGAGTCTCCACATCTTTTTTACATCGTGGCGACCAAAACTGGATGCAGTATTCCAAGTGTGGCCTTACCAAGTATTACTAAGTATTACTTACTAAGTAATAATGAATAAATTACCTTAAATCCTCTCCTGTTTCCAACATTCTTTCTAGGAGCAAGTTTGGACAGTGTACAAAGGCATCAACGTTGCTTCCTACTTCCTTTAAAGTAGAAGAACCCTAGAAACCTTCGCTGGTGGAAGAAATAACAAATGGAATGAAAGACACATTTTTGGGGGGCACAACCAGACATGTTTTTCGAGTGTTTTGTCCTTGTGGTTACAACTGGAAAATTACCTCAATGTTCCTAAAGGAGCTTATGAGATACCTATGAACTTGCATGTTTTAATTAGTCTTGTTTAATGTTGTTTTGCAGAAAATGTAATCTTAGGGTTGACATCATATCCTCAACAACAAACACTAGTAGGCCTCTTCTTATAGCCATTGAGAAATGTCATAAATAGCCTGGTTGTATTTAATGAGCATAGCAAAATATGTAAAATCGATCAGTCAGCATGGGTTTGAGAGTGAGCTAAATCACATATATATTTTCTAAACGATTACTAAAATGTATTAAAAGCAAAGTTGCTAAAACTCATCCCTATTTCAGCCTCTGACATTTGGCCTTGAGAGTTGCACCTGATTGTTAAATAAGCATATTCAAAGAGCTGGTGATTGAGCACAATAGTTTCTATTTATAATAAGTTTCTCTCCTGACCACTTGGGATCATATCGAAGGTTATTTAAGAGTCATATGGAAGTGAAGAATATTTTCCAGCCAGATGGTTTGTCAATAACCCCTGCCCAGGGTCACTTGACCTTCCCTTCAGATCCTCTTGACCTTCTGCTAAAATGGTTTTAATAGCTAAGTAGCTTCCATAAGATATAGCAAGTGCAAAGTTCACTAATTACACTTAGCAGTTGGACTGATGGATCTAAAGTCAAGAGGAGTCTGGCATCACTGACCGGTCTATAAATTTCTGGACCCTCTTTCCCTAAAATGCATTATATCTACAGTATATCATATCTATATCATAATCTTTGGAAATATTTGCTACAGTATATAATAAATGAGTGGCTGGAATCAGTGTGCCCATTAAGTAATATATACTTTATGGAGCATATAAATCAGTGGTGGAATTCATTTTTTTTTTTTACTATTGCTTTTGTGGGTGTGGCTTGGTGGGCATGGCAGGGAAAGGATACTGCAAAATCTCCATTCCCTCCCCACTCCAGGGAAAGGATACTGCAAAATCTCCATTTCCACCCCACTCCAGGGGAAGGATACTGCAAAATCCCAATTCCCTCCCCACTCCTGGGGGAAGGATACTGCAAAATCTCCATTCCCTCCCCACTCCAGGGAAAGGATACTGCAAAATCTCCATTCCCACCCCACTCCAGGGGAAGGATACTGCAAAATCCCAATTCCCTCCCCACTCCTGGGGGAAGGATATTGCAAAATCTCCATTCCCACCCCACTCTAGGGGAAGGATACTGCAAAATCTCCATTCCCACCCCACTCCAGGGGAAGGATACTGCAAAATCCCAATTCCCACCCCACTCCAGGGCCAGCCAGAGGTGGTATTTGCCAGTTCTCCGAACTGCTCAAAATTTCCGCTACCGGTTCTCCAGAACCTGTCAGAACCTGCTGGATTTCACCCCAGTGTCTGAATGGTAAACATGTCCCTGCTTGTTTATCACTCTATCATTCTATCAAAGCATAAAGAATGCAAAAATATTAGAAACTACTATAGCTCAATTATTTTTAATGTTGCAGAAAATAACAGAATTTTAAAACACTTATATTAATTTATACATCTGTGTTTTACTTCTGTGGGAAGAAAGAGTCTCTAAGAAAAGGATAACAAGATCATTTAAGGTCTAAAATGTATCTGGTGAGGAATTACTTAAATTAATAAAATTTAACATTTCTTTACAATTATCACTTGACAGGAACTACCATAAGGACAGATTTCTTTTTTAATTTATAGTGCTACATAATTATATAATTCAGTAATTAGTAATTAATTATCTGCTGGTAATAATTATAGCTTCACCTGAAAAAAAAAACAGATCTAAATGGATGTTGCTTTTTTCTGATGTGGGTTACTTTGTCACCTGTTCTGATATCAAAAGGTAATTGTAGGAATTTGAAAAATCAATATAATCATCAAGCCAAACTTCTGCAAATTTCCTAATTTAATTTAATTTAATATTTAATTGGGACTAAATAGCCAACATTCTTGAGGAACTGTGTTTCATTTTGATTAATTTTCTCCTCTGTATGCATAATTATGTTATCAAATAAAAAAAAAGATACAAGGATGAGTGTTTCATTCTATATTTAGAGTAAGTACGACACACAGTGTCTCTAACATATGTATATTAGTATGTCAGTAATAAACCTTTATATCAAATGCAGGAAATGCAGAACACTGCCTTAAGAAACTTAACTTAGCCTTCAGAGATAGATCTGGAATTATTCTTATTTAAAAAGTATTGTTTCTCCACCTAAAATGGTATTCCAGAAAAATAGAAGCCCACTGTAATGCTGTAAGCATGGGGAACCTCAAATATTGCAGAAATACAGCTTTCAGCTGCTTCATTTAAAATAGCTTGTCAAGAAAGGATTTTAGGAACTGTCAATCAGAAAATATCTATAATATTACAGTATTGGTTCCCATCACAGACTTAATTCATGACAATGCTGATTTTTGTAAAAAATTGGTGTCACTTGGTGGATGCATTCAGAGCTGTGGTGGCACCATGGTTAGAATGCAGTATTGCAGGCTAACTCTGCTCAATGCCAGCAGTTTGATCCTGACCAGTTCAAGGTTGACTCAGCCTTCCATCTTTCCAAGGTCAGTAAAATGAGGACCCAGATTATTGGGGGCAATATGCTGACTCTGTAAACCACTTAGAAAGGGCTGTACAGCACTGTGAAGCGGTATATAAGTCTAAGTGCCATTGCTATTCAGATCTCAACATTCCTTTTTCAGACAGAAAAGTATTTTGTAACGAGAGTTTCTGCAACAGCCTCCCAATCTCAGTGTAACAGTATGGTTTTCTATGTTTTCCTGTCCAAAAGACTTTCTACTTTCAGTGATCTTTAGTTTATATTTCAGATCACTCAACTGATATTGATAAGCTTTTGATGGGTTAATGGCATTGTTAGTCTTTGACAGTGGGGACCTTCTATAGATGTTTACTTTATAATAGCAGTAGAGTGATATTTAAATGCTTCTCAAATTTCTGTGAGGTAAGCAGACATGGTATTCAGCCGGTTTGGACTGATTAGCTTCGACGATCAGCTGGCCCGCCCACCTGCCCCCGCCCTATCTTGTCCTTTATTTCCTGCTTACTAGCTCATCTCAATCATGCAGCACAGCTGATTCCCCCCTTCCTCGCTGTTCTACTTACCGTTGTTAACTTGGAAGGGAAGCAGCTGAGCTTCTAAATGTTCCATTTTCAGTGCGAAGTGCATGCTCACTGAACCGGTTGTTAAAAAATTTTAATCCCACCACTGGACATAAGTACCGTAGTAGTAACCCAACTACCCGGAATTGAGATTTCAGGATGGCTATCTAGACCAGGTGTCAAACTCATGTCAACATGGTGGCGTCACGTGATGTATCAGGACTTTTTCCCCCTTCACTAAACTGGGCATGGGCGTGGCCAGTGCATGATGCTTCCAGCCCACAGGCTGGGAGTTTGACAGCCCTGATCTAGATTATTGGTTCTTGTCAAAGAGCTGAATTAATTACCTGAGGAGACTGTGTGGTAACGATAGGTCTTTTGAAGGACAGAGGTAGAGAGGGATGGGGAGAATTTATTCATGTCATATTTTTATGCTAACTTACCTTATTTGTCTTTCCTGGTCAAATATGTAAATTCTTTCAGTACTCTCACTTTTCTAAATTATATGCACAAAAATATGGATATTAATGAAGCAAGGTGAAACGCTTTGCATTAAAGAATATTTCTTTCACCCCTGCATATATTTGAATAAGGGATATGCTGGGAAAGTAGAAATTAGAATAAATGTGCATGCTATGTATACAAATGTCCATACTGAGTTTTTTTTTAAAGAGGCAAATTAATGGGATAAATTGAAATAATTCAAGATTGAAAAAAAATGCAAAAAAGATATTAGCAAAACTAAAGAAGACAGATACATCCCTTCTGGTTTAAGGCCTACCCTAGTTTTTGAAGAATTCTAACTACTTTTTTCCCTCTGATTTCACTATCAGAGTAACAGAATAATAAAGTTGAAAGGAACCTTAGGCTTGGGGGTCTTCTAGTCCAACCTCTGTTCAAGCAGGAAACCCTATACCATTTCAGACAAATGGTTGTCCAATCAGTTCTTAAAAATTTCCAGTGTTGGAGCACCAACAACTTCTTGTTCCACTGATTAATTGTTTTCACTGTCAGGAAATTTCTCCTTAGTTCTAGGTTGCTTCTCTCCTTGTATAGCTTCCATCCATTGCTTCTTGTTCTGCCTTCAGTTGCTTTGGAGAATAGCTTGACTCCCTCTTCTTTGTGGCAGCCCCTGAGATATTGGAAGACTGCTATCATGTCTCCCCTAGTCCTTCTTTTCATCAAACTAGACATACCCAATTCCAGCAACTGTTCTTTCTTCAGTAGAACCTCTGGTCACAAACACTTCTGACCACAACTAAATTGGGTTCCGACCAAAGAATTCACATTTTTTTTTTCATGGCCAATTTCCCCTTCCACGCCATTTTTTTTGTAAGCGCCAAATTTCCAAAATTAGGGTTGGGTCACGACCAAATTGGTTTGCGGCCAAAGTTATGGAATGAATTATGGTCGTGACCAGAGCTTCTACTGTATGTTTAAGCCTCCAGTCCCATAATTATCTTTGTTGCTCTTCTCTGCACTCTTTCTAGAGTCTCAACCTCTTTTTTACATCATGGTGACCAAAACTGGATGCACTATCCCAAGTATCATTCAGTTCAGGAAGGACCATGACCCGGGGAAGGATATCAAAAATTAGATCATCCTGCTGGATTACCTGTAATGCCCTGATTCCCCTCAAATTAAATGAAAATTAAGTCTTGCGTTCTAAGATTAGTAGATTCCTATGCATACGTGCTAGACAAGAAAGATGTCCCTAGAACACTTCAAATGGGCACAGTTCCTAGAAACTAAAGACTTTTCATCCCACTGATTACTTAGGTTTCATCAGAAGCTTCAGCCTAAATGAGAGCTACACAACAGGATAGCTCAATCCTATTTTACCTTTAGGGAGGTCATTATCTGTTGTGTGTGGCATTTTGCTCTGGCCAGTTCAGGGAGAGATGTTGACATGTTGCATAATCCACAGACCTTAAGGCATTTAACATGTCAGTTGTCATGATTTGTTCATATTATTAGGTACTTTAAGAATGAGACTAAAACTCTGTTGAGCATTTAATTAGTAAAATGACACCTAGTTACTATATGCATTTATTCTGTGTTTTGGTAACCACCAAATGAATAAATATTCATTTGTGTGAATAGCTATTATGTATGGATGTAAAACTTTAACAGTTTGTGGATTTTTAGCAAGGTAGCTGTGAATTTGTGCTTTTTAAGGTTAAGATTCAAAATCGAGTCTTAAAAGATTTTGGTAATAGAAAGTTTAAATGGAGAAAGTTAAAAGAGCTGTGCCCTGAATTTATGTGATTTCACAACTGTTTTGTTTGTTCCAGAAGACAATCAAATTAGTAAACATGTATGGAAAATTATAGGGTAAAAGATATTGATTGGAATGCTACCATCACTGAGTTTCCTCTGCATCCCTCCCATCAATATTTGTTTAGAAAAAATTGAAGCTATCATTTTGGAAACATTGGGTTATGTCAAAATCTGATCTCCAATTTCCCCAAAGTGTTCTTTTCTGCAAAAGTATTTTCAGAATTTTTGCCTTAGTCAATTCTCAGGTTGCTTGAGAAGTCCTAATTCCTTTGGAAACATTCAAAACTTACTTGATGGTTGGAAATGGCCAAGGATTATTAGTTGTATTGTTTCTATTGTGCCTTTTTCTATACTTTGAACTCAGCCTGGCTATCTACGTTTCCTAACTGTGGAAAATCTCACATGACTTTAATTCATGATATTTAAGCAGGGAGAAAGCTGAATTCTTTAATTCATTGTTTGCATCTGTCTTACATGAAAATAAAAAACAATCCAATCTATCAAAAGCAGTACCTAAAAGACAGATTAGGAATGCAAATCAAAATAGAAAAGGAAGTGGTAAGACACTAACTATCCATTCTGGGCAAGTTCAGGTTACCAGATGAATTACATCCCAGAATTCTGAAGGAGCTGGCAGATGTGATCTTGGAATCACTGAACTATATCTTTCAAAGAACCTGGGTAACTACTAGAGGACTGGAGAAGAGCTGATGTACTTCCCATCTTCAAAAAAGGAATATCAACCTCAACAAGAAGGTTGACTCAGCCTTCCATCCTTTCTAAGGTAGGTAAATTGAGGACCCAGTTTGTGGGGGCAATAAACTGACTTTGTATAAAATATACAAAAGTATGAAGACTATTGCTTAACGCATTGTAAGCCGCCCTGAGTCTCCGGAGAAGGGCGGCATATAAATCAAAATAAAAATAAATAAATAAATAAAAAATCACAACAAGAAGATACAGGTTCAGTAAATAGATTATATATTATGTTTCATAATATAGCAGTAACTGTGAGAGGGATCTTGGAGTCTTAGTGGATAACCAATTAAATATGAGCCAATGGTGTGCTACAGCTGCCAAAAAAGCCAACACAGTTCTAGGCTGTGGCAGCCAAAAAAGCCAATGCAATCCTGAGTTGCATTAACAGAGGGACACAATCAAGATCAAGTGAGGTACTAATGCTACTCTATAAAGCCTTAATAAGACCACACCTAGAATACTGCATCCAATTTTGGTCACCACACTATAAAAAAGATGTTGAGACTCTAGAAAGAGTGCAGAGAAGAGCAACCAGGATGATTAGGGGACTGGAGGCTAAAACATACGATAAACGGTTGCAGGAACTGGGCATGGCTAGTCTAGTGAAGAGACGACATGATAGCAGTGTTTCAATATTTGAGGGGCTGCCACAGAGAGGAAGGGGTCAAACTATTTTCCAAGGCACCCAAAGGCCAGACAAGGAATAATGGGTGAAAACTGACCAACCTGGAGAGATTTAACCTGGAAATAAGGAAAAATTTTCCGACAGTGAGTGCAATCAACCAATGGAACAGCTTGACTTCAGAAGTTGTGGGAGCTTCATCACTGGGAGATTTCAAGACGAGACTGGACAGAAATGTCAGAAATGGTGTATGGTCTGCTTGCGGGGGGGGGGTGTTGGACTAGATGACCTACAAGGTCCCTTCCAACTCTGTTAATCTATATATGTGAAAGCAAACCCATTGAACTTGGGCATCGGTTATGAAGTTAAGTCCTCATCTGGGCCAGTAAGCATGGCAGACAGATCCATAAGCTCTTGCTAGATTCCTCCTCAACTGAAACCCCTTGGGGATTTTAAAGGTGAGTTTGGGAGACACCCTCATGAAATTTGAACGAGGCAAGAGGAGTTTAAACAAAAGTATCGCAAGTTCTCAGAGAGTCTGCACATCATTCAAATATTCCTTGTTCTGATCACAGGAGTAATTGGCGATGAGGGAAAGAGCATCAAAATGTGACAGGTTGAAAAGGATCAATTTAACCCACATGCTCTGTAGCTTGTAATAGCGATAATGGCTTGAATCAGGGTGTGCTTGTTTTAGTATAAGAACATGACATGTAAAATAGCACAAAGTAGAGAAGAAATATTATTACATGGTTTAGGTACCACACATCAAAAGGATTTGCTTAGGATAATGATAGGTACTTTAGTTTTGTATGCATGTGCAAACGTAATGGTGATAATTGTTTTTACCTGTGAATAAAGTTCTTGGAAATGCGGAAAACATAAAACCAGGTTTTAACAGACATGCTTGTCTCAGTATCTAAGCATTCCTGAATCTCTTGCTTCACCTTCACCTATCCTCTGCACACAAATAAGTCTCTTCAATTACGGATAGAAAGGAATTATCATTACGTTCTTTTCTTTCTTTTTTTTTAGGATAAAATAGAATTTTTTTATTGGCCAAGTGTGATTGGACACACAAGGAACTTGTCTTGGTGCATTTTTTGTTAATATAATGATGGCCTGATTAAAAATTAGAATAGAGGTAGAAATAAGAATACACACCTTTATATAAAGAAAGAGTTAGATGGAATGACTGGCGGTTGAAAGATGATATTATTAGGTATGTTTAAATAATAGGATGACTGCTACTGGAATGGTGTATTGTGACTTTGAACAACGAAATAATGAAGGAGAGGACAGGAAGGCCTGGCGGATCATTGTCCATGGGGTCGCGATGGGTTAGACATCAGACATTTTTCTCCTCTTTTCTTCACTCCGTTTCTAATTTTCTATCCCTACATTCCTCCTTTTCTTTAGCCATTTATAAAATGTATTCCAGGTTACATAGAATTCCTATTCATCTTTATCTTTGAGCTCCATTGTTAACCTGTCCATTTCTGCACAGGTCAATATTTTGTTAATTATTTCTACCTCTTGTGGGTTCTCTTTGCATTTCCAATTTTGTGCGAATATCAACCTCGCTGCCGTTAATATGTGTACCATAAGATATATTTCTTGTTTTTTGTAATTATCCCTTATTATACCCAGAAGGAAGAGTTCTGGCGTCATATCTATTGTCTTGTTTAACATCTCTTCTAGCCACTGTTTTATTTGGCACCAAAAGTCCTTTCCGGCACCCCCACCACATATGATAATAAGTGCCTAATGTTGCTTTACATTTCCAACATTTTGGTGAGCAATTTTTGCACATCTTGGCCAGTCTTGTGGGTGGGTAATGCCACCTGTAAAACATCTTGTATTGATTTTCTTTATATGCAGTGGCTAGGGTAAGCTTTCTATTCCTCTCCCATCGTTTTTGCCAGCTATCTAGATCTATGCCATACCCAAAATTCTTACTCCAGGTGATCATGGTAATACCAAATGGTATTACTATGTATGCTTAATAATATCATTGGCATTAAAAGGGAACATTGAAATATTGAATAACTACTCTAAAAACAATCATGTATATCAATACTAGGGTGACTTGATTAATGCAATAACTATTATTATTATTATTACTATTATTGTTTGTATCAAAATGAATTATACCCAGAGGCCACACTGTTCGTGTATTGATATTGATGTATATTTTTAAAAAATCCAATAAAACTTTAAAACAAAATTACAATATGTATATCTTTCTTTGAGCCAGAGAAATGTAAAAGTTTGCTCAGTGTTGGCATTATTGCTCATCGCTTCAATTTCACTGGACTTATAACATGTTTGTAAATCTAAATTTTCCTTCCATTGCACTAATTTTTTACCCTGCCCTTATGATATACAACAAGTGGAAACATGGTGAACTGTCAAAAGACATATATTTATTCTAGTGTACTATGCACAAAATGTCAGTGCGCTTTATTTTATTTTTAGATCCCCCAATAGGTGGATGCTATAAAAATGCAGCATTTGCGTTTACATATCCCTACATCAATCAATCTATCTATCTATCTATCAAATCAAATCAAATCATAAACCAGCATTAAAAAAATATAAGCAAGAAAAATTACACCCACTGCAGTGATACGTCTTACACATATAGGAGATAAAACATAACCAAAAGCTAGATTGCTATCATGATACTATAAAATTAAAGTACTAAAATATCTCTATAAAATTCTTAAAACTAAGACTAAAGAGGGGCCTCTGAAGGCCACAAAAGGATGTAAAGCACATAAAGATTTAAAAATAAAATAAAATAAGATGATTTATTTTATAATGCCCAGTACACTTAATTATCTGTTTGCACGTTTTAATTGCTGCTAGGGAAAATCTAGCAACTTTATATGTAATAAATGGTTCCTTATCTAAAGAGGGAAAGTCAAGAATAAAACTTTCATTATGACCTATGGCAATGTATCAATGAAAGGAGAATGAAAGTTTCTTGACTACATTGGTAATAGGAGCAATGTAAAATAACAAAATAACAGAGTTGGAAGACCCTTGGAGGTCTTCTACTTCAACTCCTTGCCCAAGCAGGAGACCGTATACCATTCCAGATAAATGGCTGTGCAATCTCTTAAAAATGTCCAGTGATGGAGCACCCAGAACTTCTAGAGGTAACCTGTTCTACTGATTAATTGTTCTCACTATAGGGAAATATACCCAAATACTTTGGCCACCTAATGAGAAGGAAGGACTCACTGGAGAAGAGCCTAATGCTGGGAAAGCTTGAGGGCAAAAGAAGAAGGCAGAGAATGAAGTGGCTGGATGGAGTCACTGAAGCAGTCGACATGAGCTTAAATGGGCTCCAGAGAATGGTAGAGGACAGGAAGGCCTGAAGGAACGTTGTCCATGGGGTCACGATGGATCGGACATGACTTCGCAACTAACAACAACAACATAGGGAAATCTTTCCTTAGTTCTAGGTTGATAAGTTTTCATCGATTACTTCTTGTCCTGCCTTCTGATGCTTTAGAACAGCGGTCACCAACTGGTGGTCCGTGGACCACAAGTGGTCCGCAAGAAAATTTTGGTGGTCTGCAGAAAAAATTATTTACATTTTTATATTGCACTAAATCAGGGGTCCTCAAACTACAGCCCCTGGGCTGGATACATGCAATGAATGTTTGTGCTGCTGCAGAGAATCTCCCCCTTCGGGGTCTTAAGTCAGTCTCCCTGACTTAGGGTCTGCTTCGGCCTCCTGGTGTGGGGCTTTGAGGGAAGGCTGGAGGGAAGCCTACTGGTGGGACTGCACATGGCCTGGAACTGGCTGACCACCTCAGCCAACTGAGCCTCCTGTACCTGGCCTTGCACTCCCACAGGTCTTCCCTCTGCTTGGAAAACCTATGTTCCTAGTCCTCAGTGAGGTGCTTCTGCTGAGCCTCCTTCTTGGCCAGATCCAATTTGAACTGAGCCAGCTGTTTTGCCAACTCTTTCTTGTGGTGGCTGCTTAGCTCCAACAATTGCTTCCTGTTGGGGTCCTAAGGAGGCCGGGCGGGCAGGCAATGAGTCACAGGGAGGGGAGTGGCAAGTAGAGGCTGGTGAGGTGCCCCTTGACATGAGTGACATTGAGTTGGCCACACCCACCCAGTCACATGACCATCTAGTCACGCCCACCCAGCTGGTCATTAGGTCATCATATTAGTGGTCCGTGGGATTTAAAATTATGAATTTAGTGATCCCTGAGGTCCGAAAGGTTGGTGACCCCTGTTTTAGAAAATAGGTTGACTCTTTTTTCTTTGTGACAACCCCTGAATTATTGGAAGACTGCTATCATAATCACATGATTGGTAGTATCTATAGTGTTTGTGCTTCATGGAAAAGGTATATTTGGGTATATTTCCCATTAAGAATAGCAGAGAATAAAACACAAAGCCTCACTCATCACACTTTTGAGTATTTTAAATGCTAGAGTATTAATTCTACATATATTATTGTGGACAATGCATTTTAATATTTGGGGACCCCCAATCCAGGAAGGGAGATAAGTAGAAATTCATAATTTCAAAAGAAAGTTTTTTTATAGAAGCAGAATCAAGATTCCGGGGGGAAGAAGATATAACTTGTTAAGTTAGGTCATAGAACAGGGATTTCATTGAGGGCTGCATCAGTTGGGGAGGGGAGGGGAGGGGATGTGATCAGGGAGCATGGCCAGGGGGGCATGACCAGCTAGCCATCACTCATGCCAGGGGTGCCTATGTTGACCAAGTACTAAGGCAGAACTTCCCTCAGACCCTCCCTCACATTATAATTCCCTTCCTTCCTTCCTTCCTTCCTTCCTTCCTTCCTTCCTTCCTTCCTTCCTTCCTTCCTTGCCTGCCTCCCTCCCTCCCTCCCTCCTTCCTTCCTTCCTTCCTTCCTTCCTTCCTTCCTTCCCTCTTTCTTCTCCTTTGTTCTTCCTTCTCCTCTTTCCTTATTTTTCCTTCCTTGCTCTCTTCCCATCTTTCCTTCTTTTTCATTGTCTTTTTTCTTTTCCTTTCTCCTTTCCTCTCCCTTCTTGCATGCTCAAATGCAAAAGGGGAAACTTGTTTTTAGTTTGTTTTGCTAGCCCTCTGCCAGCGAAAATGGAGGCGGGGGGGGGCTGCACGTGCTCCATTTTTGTTTGCAGAGGCACTGCGGGCCAGTCTTTTGCTGTTTCCAAGGCTGTCCCGCAGGCAAGATCTAAGCAACTCGTGAGCTGGATTTGGCCCATGGGCCTTGAGTTTGACACCTCATCATAGAAAATACAGACTTTGTGACTCTAAATCCCCCAAAAGTGGTCCTGATAAAGAGGGACATTTTTGAGCCCATCTAATTGTGTAGGAAGAGAAAGTGAGCCTATATGCATTGGATTTTGAACTCTGAATTGGAATGTCCCTGTATGCCCCCAGGCTTTAATAAAACTGGAACTAACTGCATTCAACCAAAAGTGATTACACAGCTTTCCACAATTAGATTTTGTTGCATACCCCATTAGTGATGTGGTAGCAGAGTTAAATAATTTTAGACTTGGTGTTTAAAGTGTTTAATATTTTATAGGAGTTGTGCTCTTGAAATATAGAAGGAATGACTTCCTTTATTTCTAAATGCAAACCCAGCACAGGAGAACCCATTTTGCCATCATTAACAAGAAGGTCCTGAATCTCTGCCAAAAAGCTCTTATGGAATTACATTCTCAGCTATTACTTCTACCTTTCTTATCAGTGTTACTCCTGGTGCTTATACAGAATTCCATAGATGGGATATTCATCATTATTATCATTAAGTGTTGTACCTTATGATTCTTGATGAATGTATCTTTTCTTTTATGTACACTGAGAGCGTATGCATCAAGACAAATTTCTTGTGTGTCCAATCACACTTGGCCAATAAAGAATTCTATTCTATTCTATTCTATTCTATTCTATTCTATTCTATTCTATTCTATTCTATTCTATTCTATTCTATTCTATTCTATTCTATTTGCACATTGCCCTTCAACAATCTGGGTCCCCATGTTATCCACACAGGAAGGATGGAAGGCTGAGTCAACCTTGAGCCCCATCAGGATCGAACTCCAGGCGGTGGGCAGAGTTTGCCTGCAATGCTACACTCTAACCAATGCAGCACCAGGGGTCTTTTTTTATTCCTCCAGAATGGTGTGTGTGTGATATTCTGGAGAGCAACAGGTGGTATCTGACTCTTCAACATATCTTCAGTTTCCTTCATATCTGTAGTACCTCTTAGTGCCTGGTTTTAAGCTGATCGTTAAAATGATCCATCTTTTTCAGGTGCAGATTTCATACTTCAACAAACCAATTTGTAGTGTGCAAGTCATTAAAACAATTTTGTACACTAGAGTAGCATCTTCCGTTGAGGTACAGTACCTCAGCTGATTTGGCTAATTGACCAATCGTCTTATAAAAATATTTGCAAGAATTTAATTTTGATGCTTTGCTGCGCCTCCTTTTTTCCGCTCTGGTTATTGGTGACAACTAGTGAAGAATATTAAGTCTGTAGCTGGAGAATTGTTTTGATGGGTCACATCGTACTTGAACTCATGTGGAGTTTAGTTGCTGTTAAAATGCTCCTTTCATTATTTGGCTATTAGAATTTTTCAAAGGCATGTCCAAGAGCTAGCCTCCAAATGATAACTAATGTGAATTGAATTTCATAAGAAAAAAGTGTTGGCCCACGAAGAGATGGTCAAGAAATCCTTAGATACATGATTTGTTATTATGTTCTGTACTATTCCCATTAAATGCTTCCCTTCTGAGCTTTCTCTTTGGGAACCCCAAGCAACTCTGAAGTATAGATTGTATAGCCATGCAGTAGGTTATCCTTCCCTTATTTTATGTCCTCCAGATGTTTTAGGATTGAAATTCCCAAGAGACATAATCAGTTTTACTTTTGCTCATTTTGGCTGATGCAAGTACAGGTAGTCCTAGACTTATAACAGTTCATTTAGTGACCATTTGAATTTACAACAGCACTGAGCAAAGTGACTTATAAATGTTTTTCACACTTACGACCGACCGTTGCAGCATCCCCATGGTCTCATGATCAAAATTCAGATACTTGGCAACAGATTCATATTTATGATGGCTGCAGTATTCTGAGGGTCCTGTGATCCCCTTTTGTGATCTTCTGACAAGAAAAGCCAATGGGGAAGCCAGATTCACTTTACAACCAGGTGGCTTACTTATCAACTGCAGTGATTCACTTAACAACCGTGGCAAGAAAGGTCATAAAATGGGGTAAAATTCAACTGTCTCGCTTAATATCAGAAATTTTGGGCTTAATTGTGCCTGTAAGTTGAAGACTATTAGTAGTTAGAACACCCGTGATTTCTGCTACTGGTTCAGGTGAATTAGTCTGAACCAGCTGAATACCACCTCCGAACCACTTCTTCCATCATGTTGCCTTGCAGATATGTTGGACTCAACTCCCATAATTTCCTGGCCAGGATGGCTATGAATTTGGAGTTGACACCCAATGCCTCCTGAAGTTACAAAATTAGGGAAAGCTGTTCTCACTAAAGAATATCGTATCTGCATTTCTTCCTTGATGAGAAATCTTACTCTCTTCAAATTATATTAATCAGTTATTATCTTCTCTCCCTTATACGATATTGGGAGAGAGAGCTGCCACATTGTAGGGTGTTTTTTTTTCATATTCCCCATTTCAGTGATACATGAAATAGGAGACAGAATATTTTTTCCCTGCGTGACACCGCTAATCACTTTTTTTTTGCATTAAAATTACTTTAGTCAGAAATGATATGCAAATCAACAGAGATGCAATGAGATCATCAATGAATACAATTCTCACAGGACTATAATTAAGCTTTAGTTCCCATAGCTGAAGTGATTGCTTTCACGCAGGTTGTTGCAAGTAATCTTGTTATTCATACTCCTTTGGAGAAATAAGTGGGTAGCTCAAACTTTCCCTTCCCTAGCATTTTATCTTTATCTTTATTTTTTATTTTTTTATTTTAAATTAAGGAAACGTGGGGACTAACATTCAGGATGCTTTCCAAAATCAAAAATTATCACTTACTAGGAACTCACTGAACGAGGAGCCTATGTGACATCCTAAAATAGCAATTCTGCAATTAAGCTTGCCAGATGTCACAGCATGACCCAAATTTAAGACATTTATCAATGTCTACAGGCCATAAACTATATTCATTGTTGCACATGTCTCTGTGTTAGTGCCATGCAGGGAGAGAAAATCTCTTGCACTTTTTTTTAAGCCAGTTCTTATATGGTTTGATGAAAAAGAAGTTTCTTTTGAAATTTCTTTCAAAGAAGAAGAGTATTTTGATGAATTCTTAGGAATGGAGTGTGATATTCTGGTACTTGTTGAATTAATCTACTTTTTTATTTCATGATTCATTTATATTGTGCAAAGTGACTAACAATGAAAATGCATATTAAACAGTGGACAATAATTAAGGAAGAAAGAAAAATATCCCCAGAATTAAGGCACACTGTTATAAATATTCTGATGTGAAGCATAATATTGATTAAAACCTCAGTAAGCAAGCAGGGCAGTTTAACAGCCAAATGGCTCCCTGGATATGAATATATTTGCTTCCCAACATACAGAAATACAATAAATCAAGATGGTGGTTATGACTGCCATGTTGGTTGCATGTTGAAAAAGGAACAGAGGTTTAGTCATGTAGTCATGGCTCTCAGTCTTCCAGAAAAAAAACCCAACTCCAAGTAAAGTCTCTGAAGCAAGCATTTTTCAAAATTCTATTTACTAGAATAGGTAAACTGGCACATCTGGGAAAACCTGAATCTGAGAGGTCCGGGTTTTCCTTCAGTAAATCAAAAAACCCCCAAGTCATCCCCTCACTCCTCAGTCGATCACATGCTCCAATCAACCACCGTCCCATCTCGAGACTTCACTCCGACCTCTCCTTCTCCAGATGCAGGATCGCCCTGACCTTGACCGACAGGAAGAATGCTATTATGTCTACAGACAACCCCTCTACTAAATCCCCCCTCCTACTTTCCCACACATGAGAAGGTGGCAGCATGGAAACTTCCGAACTAATATGGTTTCCAAAGCTGACAACGGCAACCATTTGGGCTTCTTTTACTGCATTCGGCCTTTGGTCTTGCCATTAAGCATGCTTCCAAAACCGATAGAACAGAATATTTTTCCCCCAAGGGTCTTTTCTGAATGTGCGAATGTGAAAAAAAACTAACTGCATAAGTTAAATAATTTCTTGGTAGTTTAATATTATTTTTTTTTCAACAGTGACCTTTTCGTTTAAAACTGAGGAGTGGTGATTTTCATCTGTTCTAGTGCAACAGTGAATTTTAGTAGAAAAATACCCCTCAACCAACCCACCCAAGCTCCTGCCCCACCAGCAGTTCGCCCCCCAATGACCCTCACCTGATGTAACCTCCCCCTCAGAGACACATTACAAGATTCCCACTGATGACTCACATTTGACCCATCACAAGACCCTCACTTGACACACCCACACCTGAAACTCTTATAAACAGAAGAACACTGACATCCCGTAAGCTCAGTGGTAGGATTCAAATAATTTAACAACCAGTTCTCTGCCCTAATGACCAGCTGGGTGGGCATGGCCAGGGGGTGTGACAGGCAGCACTCGGCCTCCTGCAGACCCCTGGGAGCAAAAATGGGCCGCAGGGGGGACATGCCCCCCACACCCCATTTTGGAACTAACAGGCCTCCCTGCAACCTCCTGGGAGTGAAAATGGGCTGCTGGGGGGCCATGCCACCCCCCCCCGTGCCCCATTTTGGGCCTAGGAGGCCTTCCTGCAGCCTCCTGGGAGCAAAAATGGGCCACGGGGGGGCACACCGCCCCCTCCCCCCATCCCCTGTTTTGGGCCTAGTAGGCCTCCCTGTACTTACCTGGGAGCCAAAATGGAGCATGTAGGTAGAGGTAGGGAGGGGACGGATGGGCCCAACCAGCAATTTAACTACCAGTTTTCCCGAACCAGCCCGAACCAGTTGAATCCCACCACTGCCTAAACTCCACTGAAGATGTTAGCTAGCATGGTAATAAAATGTCTGTAAACCAACCCACAAGCTCAGTGAATGAACCTTTATTCTCAAATATATTCTTGTTCTGCCCCTGGAAGCATCTGATGACCATTAAGATTTGTTGTCAGTCATATATTTCAAAAACACGATGAATCTCTTTCATCTATGTTACATGAGATTGCAAAAATCTTCTGTGTAGTTTCATAATTCAATTCTGCTTTGAGAGAGATGACTTTATTTTGTCTGAATCTTCCACTGTTCCACAGCATTAAATGAAACTGGCTTCTGGTATTTTGAATCGTGACCAAGTTTCTCACCACCCAATATTTTCTTAATATTCACTCAATGTTTAATAAAAAAGTAATGATGGGTGATCCATTCCTACTTTATTTGCTTCATTTCTTTATGACAAGGGTATAAAAATCTTCAGAAACTGGAAAGAAAGAACTATCTGACTTTTAGATAAAATAAGATAGTGGGGGGGGGGAATGAAATTGACAGATCCAGGCAAAAAAAAAAAAAGATGCATTATTAAAAATCAGGTTTTGAAACTTTCTTTATTCAGACACATTTATGGTGTGGATTTAATCTCACATTGAATATTCTTTTGCAAGGAATCATTTTATCTTGGGTTTTGACTATACGTGCTGAGGTAAATGGTTAGAAAGTTGGTGTATTTATTGGATTTTTTGTTAATATGAAGTTACCATCATTTACAAATATATATTATATGAAAAATGAAATCTAGATGAAAGTAAGGCTGGAAGAAGACAAAATTGATGGATTTGTCCAATCTTTTTAATTTGGTTTGTTGTTGTTGTTTTTTGAAAGAATGTTGCACCATCAACGTCATCTCTTGATTGTCCTATTTTACACTTTTTCTCAACTGTACCATTTCCTTGTTGTTATCCAGTCTCCAGATTAAAAAGTGTATGTGTAAATATTCCAATTTATTAAATAAATCTTGTATAGCTCACATTTTATGTCTCCAGGAAGACAGTGATTATATTAATAATGATAATGACAATGGTATAGTTGTATTGCTACACAGTAAACACAGGCATTTATTATTATGAAAGCTATAAAAGCATTTATTATTATGAAAGCTGTAATAAAAACCCCCTGCAGAGCCCTGACACACCCAAAACTCTGTATGTGTCTTCTTGTACCTTAGGTACTCTCAGTGGTGGGATTCAGCTGGTTTGCACCGGTTCAATCGAACTGGTAGCTACTTTTTTGTAGGGTTTGGCGAACCGGCTGAATAGCGTGCCTCGCCCCTTCTCCCCTCTGCCACTCCTCGCGACCTGGCCTTCAAAATAAGCATAACATGGAAGGCTTCCATCCTAGGAAATAAGCCCAATCAATGCCTCTCTCTCCACCAAAACAGGGTGGCTTGTCTTCATATCTTTTCAAGCACAGCCTCTTTTCCACACGATCCTGTGTATAAATTGAGCAATGCACACAGAACGTCGAGTTGGCCACGCCCACCCAGTCACATGACCACCCAGCCATATCTACCCAGCTGGTCAATAGGGCAGAGAACCGCTTGTTAAATTATTTGAATCCCACCACTGGGTACTCTGATAAAAAAAGATTGTTCCTTCTTCACAATAATATTAACTAACTAAATTAAATAGGCAAATTTATAGGAATTTGTTTCTTTCATAAAAATGAGTAACAGTTCATTTTAGTTCTTCGTATTCCTAAAATCCAAATTTAAGAACTTTCAATAAAAGAAAAAATATTTGTAGCTCAGGTCAAACTGGAAAGCCCTTGGTGACTTCTCAGTCTGGTTCTTTGCTCGCAGATGTTTCATTACCCAACTCAACAACATCATCAGTGGAAGTGGTGATGGTGGAAGTGTTATCTAGCCAGGTAAGAAAATGTCTGCACATAAGCAAGTAAGCCCAGAGAGCACCAAGGACTCCACAGTTTAAGAACTTTGAGGAATGTCTGCTAGACTAGTAGAAAGAAGGAGACAAAGTAGCTATGGAATTAGTAAAATAGAAGCAGGTAAATTACAAAATGTATTGTATGAATCAGATTGGAAAGCAATTTTCTTCTCTTCAAATAAAAGAAGCAACTTCAATTATAAGAAGTGTTAAATACACAATAGGAAACAAGATAAAATTATTCCTAACACATTAGAATTTTATTATAGCAGAGTCCTAAGTTTTTACCTTTTATAATTATTAGTCTAAATTGATATATACATGAGTTCCAGAAGCCTTTATTTTCTAATTTTGTGATTAGATATATTTCATGTTTATATCACTGGAAGCTTTCAAAAAGAGACTGGACAGCCATTTTGTCTGAAATAGTATAGGCAGTCGTGGGATTCAAATAATTTAACAACCGGTTCTCTGCCTTAATGACCGGCTGGGTGGGCGTGGCCATGGTAGGCGTGGCCAGGGAGTGTGACAAGCAGCACTTGGCCTCCTGCACCCCCCCCCCGAGAGGAAAAACAGGCCATGGGGGGATGCTCCACCTCCCACACCCCATTTTGGGCCTAGTAGGCCTCCCTGCAATCTTCTGGGAGCGAAACCGGGCCCCGGGGGGGGGGCACGCCATACCCACCCCTCCCCCGTGTCCTGTTTTGGGCCTAGGAGGCCTCGCTGAAGCCTCCTGGAAGTAAAAATGGGGCACGTGGGGACTCCTGGAAGGGGCGGGGAAGGGAGGGGAGAGGCCAGCCAGTAATTTAACTACTGGTTCACCTGAACCATCCTGAACTGGCTGACTCCCACCACTGGGTATATGGTCTCCTGCTTGAGCAGAGGGCTGGACTAGATGACCTTCAAGGTCCCTTCCAACTCTGCTATTCTATGTTCTATGAACAGGTTCTTGAAATGATCCTTGTGTTTCCTTTTGTGCCATAAGACGGTCAATGATGGATGGAAAGCCATGCCATTGTCTTTTTTTTTTTTTTTGGCAGTATAAAGGATTAATCATCCAGCCCTTTTTCCAGACTAAGATCCAGTTTGACAAAAATATTTGTTTTAGTGTCAGTAATAATAGCATAGTAGTAGTATGTTTTTTAAATTAAAACAGACCATGCTGATTGTGAAAATAATTTAAAACTTAGTGGCTATAATTTTTCTGGTAATTTTATGTTATTGTTTTTGATATTATAGTTCTGTTACAGGTAGTCCTCGGCTTATGACCACAATGGAGCCCAAAATTTATGTTGCTAAGTAAGAAATTTGTGAAGTGAGTTTTGCCCCATTTTACGACTTTTCTTGCCACATTTGTTAAGTGAATTCACTGCAGTTGTTGAATTAGTACCAGAGTTATTAAGTGAATTTGGCTTCCCCATTGACTTGGCTTGTTTGCAAGCATCTGAATGTAAATCACATGATCATGTGGATGCCGCAATGGTCATAAGTGTGAAAAATGGTCATAAGTCACTTTTTTCTGTACCGTTGTAACTTTGAACAGTCATTAAATGAATTGTTGTAAGTTGAGGACTACCTGTTACATTATTGTTTTTTTTAATTTTGGATGAGGTCATCCACTATCTTGGGAGATGGTATCAACAGTAAAATAATGATACACAATTATATCTTTGGACCTTAGACGGCCAAGTGAGGCTGCGATGGTCTTTTCCTAGTGCTTGGATGTGGTTCTTGGTGGAGAAGAACTATCTTCAGCTAAACCTAGAACTAAGGAGAAAGTTCCTGACAGTTAGAACAATTAATCAGTGGAACAACTTGCCTCCAGGAGTTGTAAACGCTCCAACACTGGATGTTTTAAAGAAGATATTGGATAACCATTTGTCTGAGTAGTGTAGGGTTTCCTGCCTAAGCAGGGGGTTGGACTAGAAGACCTCCAAGGTCCCTTCCAACTCTGCTATTCTATTCTATTCTATTCTATTCTATTCTATTCTATTCTATTCTATTCTATTCTATTCTATTCTATTCTACCAAATGGCTGTGGGTTTTGTGACCCCCATCTTTGACCTTGGATGGGATTCTACTTCCAAATTCAAGAGTGAAGCACAGTCTAGAAGACCTGATCCAGGAGCAGGTGGCAACAATGTCCAGGAAATCCCTTTTTTTAATTTTATGTATCAGTTGTGCTCTTCTCTGGATTGGAAGGTTTTTCAGACATTTATTCAAGTCCTAGTCATTTCATGCCTTGACTAATGCAACACCTCCTACGAGGATCTGCCATTGAAGGCCATTTAGAAACTTTAATGCTCTAGAACCCAACAGAGTAGAAAGTGGTGACCATGTCAACCATTTCCTAGCTTGAGATTGGAAATTACAGGAAACGGTACCTAAATAAATTAGTTATGTTTTAAATGCTTGTTGTCAGGACTGTGTGTGTATTGTCAGTATAATTTGGACCAAACCCTGTTCATTTATTTCTTTTAAAATTATTAATGATTGCCTGTGAGGTTGGGTGTCCAAATCATGACAATATCCAATGCCTGTGTAGCTGATGCTCTGTAGTTCGGTACCTTATCAGACCTTCCAAGTTACATAAGAAGTCAACCTTCCAAGTTGTATAGGAAGTGAAATGAATTCAGCTTTGTGATTCTTTATGATATGTTGGAGATAAGTGTATTAAAGGGACACAGTGGCTCAGTGGCTAAGACACTGAGCTTGTTGATCAAAAGGTCAGCAGTTCAGCAGTTCGAATCCCTAGTGCTGTGTAACGGGGTGAGCTCCCGTTATTTGTCCCAGCTTCTGCCAACCTAGCAGTTCGAAAGCACATACAAAATTCAAGTAGAAAAATAGGGACCATCTTTGGTGGGAAGGTAACAGCGTTCCGTGCGCCTTTGGTGTTTAGTCATGCCCGCCACATGACCACGGAGACGTCTTCAGACAGCGCTGGCTCTTCGGCTTTGAAACGGAGATGAGCACCTCCCCCTAAAATCGGGAACGACTAGCACATATGTTCAAGGCGATCCTTTACCTTTACCTTTTTAAGTGTATTAAAGAGAACAGAGGTTCTGGTGTAGTCATTGCTCTTCTTGCAAGACTGGATTTGTGTGAAGGAGACATTAGCATAGAGTAATATTGTAAAACGAAGTATTGTATTGCAGGTTGAACTCTTTGGCAAACAGTGATTTTAGCACTTTTGGACAGAGAGGACTGCTGGTTTGAAAGAGGGGTCAAAGAGGCCATCTGTATCAAAATTGAACAGCCCTTTCTCAACAAAGGAAGTAGGATACAACATCATCTATCTCCAGTCTACAACACAATCCTTTCAACCGTTCCAAGAAGGCTCCACACCCATTTGCACCACTCAGGTGACCCTGATGACAGAGATAAACCTCTAGGTGACCTTAACGGCTCACTAAAATAATGCAAATGACCAGCTGTCTGCAAGGAGTATAAATCACTGTTTGAGTCATGATATAGAATAGAATAACAGAGTTGGAAGGGACCTTGGGGGTCTTCTAGTCCAACCCCCTGCTTAGGCAGGAAACCCTATACTTCTTAAAGACTATTGTAATTGGAGTATTTACAACTTCTGGAGGCAAGTTGTTCCACTGACTAATTGTCCTACCTTCAGGTGCTTTGGAGAATAGCTTGACTCCTTCTTCTTTGTGGCAGCCCCTGAGATACTGAAACACTGCTATCATGTCTCCCCTAGTCCTTTTTTTCATTAAACTAGACATACCCAGTTCCTGCAACTGTTCTTCATATGTTTTAGCCTCCAGTCCCCTAATCATCTTTGTGGCTCTTCTCTGCACTCTTTCTAGAGTCTCCACATCTTTTTTACATCGTGGTGACCAAAACTGGATACAGTGTTCCAAGTGTGGCCTTACCAAGGCATTATAAAGTAGTATGAACACTTCATGTGATCTTGATTCTGTCCCTCTGTTGATGCAGCCTAGGACTGTACTGGCTTTTTTGGCAGCTGCAGCACACTGCTGGCTCATATTTAAATGGTTGCCCACTAGGACTCCAAGATCCCTTTCACAGTTACTACTATTGAGCAAGGTACCACATATGCTGTACCTGTGCATTTTGTTTTTCTTGCCTAAATGTAGAACCTTAGTTTTTTCACCATTGAATTTCATTTTGTTAGATAGTGCCCAATGTTCAAGTCTGGCAAGATCCTTCTATATCTTGAGCCTATCTTCTGGAGTGTTAGTTATTCCTTCCATTCCCTACCATCCAGTCAGAGCTGAAGAAGCTTCTTGGATGAGAAGCAAAACGTCTTCAAAGAAAAACCTGAAAGTCCAGTTGCCTCTTGAAAAAGCACCTTTGGGACAACCATGGCTGTGACTTTAGCAGAATTGGTTAGCAAACAACCAAATGGACAGACTATTATACACAATCAGAACTAATAGAAATAATTTCAGTAATAATTTATTTATTATAAAAATAAATTACTTACTGTCTGATCCATCCCAGATTTGCTCATCTCTCCTGCTGGCAGGCATCAGCCTTTTCTATATTGTGCCTTCCAGAGATGTTGCCATTGCAACACCCAAAACTGGTTATCTAAAAGACTTCATATTGAAGATAGTTGCTACAGATAATGGCATTTTTCCCCTATTTGAATTGGGTTAGTTTCTATAGAAATCTTTAGAACGTAAGGATGACTACGTGAGTCCTGTATAAAGTAGTCATGTATAAAGTAATATAAATTCACAAAGCAGCTTTTGCAAACCAAGCATAAAGAGACAATTTTTATTTAAAATGTGTCATCATTGCTAACACATTGCATTTCAGTTGAATATATTATGGATCACACAACAAGTAACACTTCTCTGTGGATTAGCCTGGTCTTGGTCAATTTCCATCTATTTCTTTGTTTTATTTGTAGATCCCAAGAAACAGATAATGGGTTTCCTTGCCAACATATCACAACATTGACAAAAATAACTCATCACCATAACAATATCACTTGCTGTTCATTTAGTACAAGATTTTAGGAATTCTTTCTTTATTTAGATCTGCCAGGGATGATATTTTCACTGTGTTCCACCATTGGTAGCTGTAGATACTATAGATATGTAGCATAGGACCTTTTCACTGGTAATATCTGATTATGAATTTTCTTCCTCACAGAGTTGAGTTGGGACCAATATAGACTTTATCTATCTAAAGATTTATACCCTGTTTTCCCAAAAATAAGACATCCCCTGATAATAAGCCCAATCGGGCTTTTGAGTGCATACGCTGAAATAAGCCTCCCTCCCCCCGAAAATAAGTCCTCCTCGAAAATATTTAAACGCAGAGCTGGAAATCAGGTAGAACAGCAAGAGCAGCCCCATCTTGCTCCACGCGCCCCAA
Organism: Pituophis catenifer annectens; assembly: GCF_029215685.1. Lineage (NCBI taxonomy): Eukaryota > Metazoa > Chordata > Lepidosauria > Squamata > Colubridae > Pituophis > Pituophis catenifer. Next base: position 117,244,308 of record NW_027256884.1, on the reverse strand, counting down.
AATAATAAGACCTCCCCAAAAATAAGGTCAAGTGCTTATTATTCAGGAATCAAAAAAATATAAGACAGGGTCTTATTTTGGAGAAAGGCACGGTACCAATTCATTTTGTAACTTATAACATCTAAACTTCAATTCAAAGTTAACTGTGAAAGACTTTTTTGAGAAATGGGATGCTTAGTTAATCTCTTTTTCTATTATTTGATAGGACTGAAAAATCTTCTGTTTAAGCGACCCCCACCTGCCCAGGTGCAATTCCTTCCTATATTGCTGTGTTTTTGATGCCACACGTATGTGCGGATGGCGTGCGTGAGCAAATTGCCGTGTTGTTTGACGTTGCACGTATGTGCGGGCAGCGCGCATGAACAAATTGCCATGTTTTGTGCACACACTCACATTTCCGGTGCTGGACGAACTGGTTGCTATGGTATGTGAAGCCCATCTCTGATTTACATATGTATGAAACTAGCTTCAAAAAAATCTACCTTGTACTAGGAAGAATATGAGCCAGCAGTGTGCGGTGGCAGCCAAAAAAGCCAATGCAATCCTAAATTGCATTAACAGAGAGACACAATCAAGATCAAGTGAGGCACTAATAGCACTCTATAAAGCCTTAGTAAGACCACACCTAGAGTACTGCATCCAGTTTTGGTCACCGCAGCAGAGGAAAATTCCTAACAGGGGTAGGTTCTAAATTTTTTAACTACCAGTTCTGTGGGCATGGCTTATTTTGTGGGCGTGGCTTGATGGTCATGTGACAATTACTTAGGATTTAGCAGAAGTACTGGTCTACCAGGCTGTACCGATCTACCCATTTATTTTTGCAGGCACTGGTTTACCCATTTATTTTTGCAGGCACCGGTCTACTCATTTGTTTTCTTTTAACACTGATCAGCTGTAGGGCGGCCCTTTGAAGCCCCGCGGCAAGAGTTTAAACAGTTTTTTTCCCTCTAGCCATCAGCTGGGACTCAGGAAGCAGCAATAGATTGGGGGTGGGGCCAAATAAAAGGTAAGAATAATGCGGAGGGTGAGGGGAGCGGAGGCGCGGGAGGGCAGAACCGGTTCGGTGATGTCATATCGTCACCGCTACTGGCTCGGCGGAACCGGGCGGAACCGGGAGGAACCCACCACTGATTCCTACCCAATATCACCATTTGCATGTTAACGATGTGTCCATGTATTGCTAAAAACAAAATAGTGCTAACTCCAAAGTCATATCCTCATTGTGAATTTTTCACTGTTGTCAAAAATAATAGTACTCAGGGGTTTTGCATGTGTGTATGTGTGAGTGAGTGAGTGCGTGTGTGTTTTAATCCCATTTATTAGCAAAAGTCTTTCTGGATTTTAACTGACAGGAGAAACATTGAGAAATGAAGGCTCATGAGTTATTCATAAGATTAGAATTTATTCAGCCACTACTTTGGGCTCTTGAATAAATGCTCGTGTCTAACCTAGTAACACAGGAAATAATGACCAGATGATAACACTGGGTAAACTGAGTCAGTGAAGAAAGCCTTTGATATGTCCTGTTCAATCCCATTTGCTCCAATATAATCAGGGGCTGGTTTCACATATTGTTGCCACCGGTTCGCCGTGTGCATGCATACTCGCTTCGCTCGTGCATGCATGCCTTCCGCACATGCGCCCAGCCTTCCAAACATGCACGGAAGGCTCGCATGTGTGCCTTTCGTGCATGCGCCCGGTCTCAAAAATGTGGCTAAATAGGACGGCATTACCTCCGGGCAGGTGGGCAGGCCCACCCGCAGTCGCTGCTATCAATTCACCCAAACCGGTCCGGACCAGCTGAATAACACCTCTGAGTATAATGCACCTTTGACCTGTCCTTGGAGGAAATAATGAAACCTGGGGATCCAATTAACATTTGGATAAATGGAATGGAATTTCAGTCCTACGAAAATAGGTTTTGGTCTACGGTAAGAGGTTAAGCAGGTTTTTCAATAATCAAAAAAATTTCCCATGCATATAAAGCAGCCATCTATGTATAGGTGTGGCTTCAATTTATACAAAGATAGAATCTGCACTTCACTCTGTTTGGAATTAGAACAATGTTAGGTAATGCTTGCCTTATTTTGTTTCCTATGTGACTTCTAAGAATTTGAGCAACTTGCCTCTTGGAGTAAGGTTGGCTCCAACTCTCCTGATCTTTCACGAGAGCTTAAAGACTTGACTTTGCCAGTTGGCTTGGAACTCCAATGGGGAAGGCTTCATATTGAGGGTAGTTGATATACTAATAACAGATTCCACCTCCCCTCCTGCTCATCCTACTCCCTTTTAGTTAGTGTTGAGTATTTTTTTAAATATTCGTATTGTGTATTGGTTTTATACAGTTTTATTCTTTTCATACTGTAAGCTGCCCTGAGCGGCTGGTGGCCTAGTGGTGAAGACGCTCGCCTCCCACTCAGAAGGTTGAGAATTCAATCCTACCTACCTGCAGATGTTTCTCTCATACAGTGCAAAAAAAAAAAAAAAAATCTGCGAACTCCACATGGCATCAGGAAGGGCATCCGGCCAGTAAATGCACAGCTCCATCCAGCAGCCTCGATTCCACACCAAAATTAAGGGGTTACAAGGAGTAATATTGTAAGCTTCCCAGAGTTATTGTGTGGTATGATGGGTGGCCAATAACTTAAATAAATAAATAAATAAATAAATAAATAAATAAATAAATAAATAAATAAATAAATAAATAAGTAAGTAAGTAAGTAAGTAAGTAAGTAAGTAAGTAAGTAAGTAAGTAAGTAAGTCTATCATTGGAAAACTTGCAAAGTAAGTTAGACCAAGAGAGAAGAATTTAAATTCCCAGAGTGCATTATTATTTTAATTATAGTTTGTTGAATAAGATCAAGAATTTAACACAACATGCAAAGGAATAAATCACATTTTACAAACAATCTTGGCTGGATTTGTAGCTGGAGCTAAGCCCAAACTGAAAGAACTTTATTGCTTAGTTCCTCATGTGAATTCCAGCCAGAGATGTTTCCTTGGTCACTTGCTGAGCTTGGTCGATAAATATGGATTTCAACCTGATATTCTCTCAACCAAGTCCAATTGACTCCACTGATAGTCAGATGGAGTGCTGGGTAGTTTTACATTCCCCCCTCCCTTAGTTGTCATTCAACTTGAAAACAGAAAATATGCTTTAGAAATGTTTTCAAAGCATTTTGGAAGCATTGTTGTGGACAGAAGGTGTGTTTCTGGAAGCTATTCAATACCGAGGTTCCAAACGGTCTGTGTGAGTTCCATCTTTGTTATAAAATAATTTCTCTAGTCATCCGCAGCGTTCCTGGCTTCCCATTCTTCCAGTAAATCCTAATGAAAGACACGACATATTACTTTTTCAGCATTGTTGCTAAGAGAAAATCCTGCCTTTGAAAAATTGATGGAGAATTTTATCTTCCCTGGAGTATTTCAAAGAAATTTTTCTGCCTCATAGGTATGGCTGAAATTTATATCTCTATGCTGCTTTTTCTGGCAATATATTGTATGAAAGAGTTACTATGGTACAGTGATTAGGGTGAGGGACTAGGACCTATACTGTAGTCCTCTCTTCAGCATAGAAATCAGATGGGTGACTTTGGGTACTCATTCTCTAGACCAGGGGTCGGCAACCTGTGGCTCTGGAGCCACATGTGGCTCTTTCATCCCTCTGCTGCGGCTCCCTGTTGTTGTGGCCCCACCCTCTGAGCCTGTCCCATCGGAGGAAGAAAGCTCCGAGCATGAGGAAGAGGAGTCAGCCAGGCCTCCCTCTCCAGGCCCCTCCCCTCTGGCATTGTCTCAGGTGCCGGCCGAGGGAGAGGAGATTAGCAGGGAGACAGGTGGCTCGGATCAGAGTGACGGAGAAACATCATTCCTGGACGCATGCCTCCGAAGGCATGATAAACGATTGCAGCAGCTTAGGAGGCATGCTAGGGATTAGAACTGAGTCACTGGACCACACCCCAGAGACTATATAATAGAGGGTGGTGGTCAGTGATCCTTGTGACGAACAAAACTAACCTTGGATAGTCACTAAAGCCTCGTTCGGAACTGCTGAGAGAAATATTTATTGTTGTCGGACATTTGGAAGCTGAGTATTTATCTTTCTGTTTTTCTGTGAAAATAAAGGCACTTGGCAGACGGTGTGTCTATCGCTGCCAAGTTGGAGATAAAGAAACTGGGTGCGTTCCAAAGTGTTTCCTTAACCCTCGGCTGGCTGTGTTTGTGTGTGTGTGTGGACGGGGACAGATCACCTGTCGCCTGTCGGCTCTACAATTGATAGGGTTTTTGGTTAGGACAGGTAGAGGAAATAGGACACCGCACTAGAAGGAGACTATGGTGGGGGAACCGGACTTCCGGTCAGCAGAGGAAAAAGCCTGCCACGCTAGGAGGAGACTCTGTGATGGGAAACTGGACTTCCAGTCAGCTCCAGAATTGAATGGGGGGCTTCCAATTAGGACCTTTGTGGATCTTTGAGTGTTTAAGGTTGCCAACCCCTAGACTCAGCACTAGACTGGGAAATGAAAAATAATAAAATCTATCTAATAACCCACACTGGATAAGCATGGGAGATCACAGCCTATTACCTTCAATCAAGAGGTTTCTTGGAATGAGACTACTTGCCACAACCAGCTCGCCACAGCCAACTCACCCTGAAACAATTTAACAATTCAAAATAGATTAAAAACAGATTAAGCAGAGTTGGAAGGGATCTTGTAGATCATCTAGTCCAACCCCCTCCCCCACACCCTATTTAACTGGTTGTCCACTAAAACTCCAAGATCCCTCTCACAGTTACTGCTATTAAGCCTGGTTTCACCCAGTCTATATGTGTACTATTGACCTTTCTTGCCTACGTGTAGGACTTTACTTTCCTCTATGTTAAATTTCATTTTGTTAGATAGGGCTCAGTGTTCAAGTCTGTCAAGATCCATCTGGATCTTGAGCCTATCAATTCAATTTAATTATTTAAAATAAATAAAAAAAAATAGTTTAATTTTTATCACTCCCATTTCATTCTGTCCCTCCCTTCTTTGATTCTATTCCATTGTTTCTTTGATATTAGTGTAACATTTGTCCCTCGGCGAGTTATCCCATGGTGAGTTGGCCTTGGCAAGTTGTCCCACAACAAGTTGGCCATGGCAAGTTGGCCGTGGAGAGTTGGCCATAGTGAATTGTCATAGACCTGAGGTTTCTATCCTGCAGAGGACTGATCATCTACAACTTAAGAAAACCTAGTTTGCATAGGGTAGAAAATAGATTGTGGTTGTGCTTATGGAATTCTGTCCTAGTTGTGTCCAAATTGACTGGTACCGGTCTGACCATTAACATGAATGTAATGTGTGGCGTGTATGATTATAATTGGGAATTCTTACAATCCCAGTATGGTTTGTTCATATCTTCCTAAAAAAACAAAACAAAACAAAATAAAACAACTCATATAAAGATTAATTAGTCAAAGCTATTGCGTGGTAAAAACAAGGACATTTGGGTGTGTTTTTAAAATAAGATGGCAACTGTGAAAAGATGACTGTTAAAAGATTAAGAAGGCAGGTGTTAAAAAAAAATGTTCTATGTGCAGAAAAGGCCAGGGCTACAAATGCATAGTCACAGCCACAAATGCCTTTTGGTTGCTGTTTATTTATTTATTTTATTTTTATTAATCATATTTCTATGCCGCCCACTCTCCGAAGACTCTGGGCGGCTTACAACAATCAACAGTATACTAAATAGCATATTGCCCCCAACAATCTGGGTCCTTATTTTACCCACCTCGGAAGGATGGAAGGCCGAGTCAACCTTGAGCCGATGAGATTTGATCTGCTGATCTGCTGAATTAGCAGTCAGCTGAAGTAGCTGCATTACTGCACTCTAACCACTGCGCCACCTCAGCTCTATGTTGTTGTTGTTCAGTTGCTAAGTTTATGACCCCATGGACTACAATAAGCCAGTCCCCACATCCCCCACTGTCTCCCAGAACTTGTCCAAATTCATGTTCATTGTGTTGATGACATTATCTAATCATCTCATCGTCTGGCATCCTCTTCTCCTTTTGCCTTCCATCTTTTCCAACCTCAGGGTCTTTTCCAATGAGTCCTCTCTTCTCAGAATCAGAATAGAGCTGGAAGGGACCTTGGAGGTCTTCTAGTCCAGGGGTGTAAAACTTGTGTTGTCACGTTGTCACGTGACGTATCACAGCTTTTTTTCTCCTTCGCTAAAATGGGGGTGGGCATGGCCAGCGTGTGATGCATCCCACGCATGGGCTGCGAGTTTTGACACCCTTGCCCTATACTATTTCAGACCTGTGAAGGTCATAAATGGGAAGATTGGTCCACGCTCGTGTTCATGTCGGAAGCAACAGGGCACTTCCAGTCTGAAAGGATTAACTGGTGACATCACTGTTGTCTTGGTGGATGCCTGATTGATGATCTTTTCATGTCCTTTAATGAGCCCACCAAAGTGGTACCTATCTATCTACTTGCGATTGCTTGCTTTTGAACTGCTAAATTTGCAGAAACTGGAGCAAATGATGGGAACTCACTCCATCACACACCAGCACCCGGGTGTTGAACGTGGGACTGCTGATTGTCAACCCAGTATTCTAACCACATGAGCCACTGCACTCCACTAGAGGATTGGATGTTGTACAACAGGGGTGTCAAACCCAATCTCATCGCGGGCCGTATCGGGATGTATCGGGATTGTTTTTGCCCTTGCAGAGCCAGGGCGGGTATGGCCTGTGTGGGCCATATTTATTTATTTATTTATTTATTTATTTATTTATTTATTTATTTATTTATTTATTTAAATTTCTATACCGCCCTTCTCCCGAAGGACTCAGGATGGTGAACAGCCAGAAGATAAAACACAGAAATACAAAAATTTAAAATAGATTAAAAATGGATTAAATAATTTGGCTGAATTTAAAATACCCCATAATTTAAACAGATTAAAATTTGTATTTAAAATTTAAATTTAAAAGGGGAGAAGATTTAGGCCAGGCCAGCTTGATGAAATAAAAAAGTTTTAAGCGTGCAACGGAAGGTGCGCAGATCCGGGATCCTCCGTATCTCTGGGGGGAGCTCGTTCCAGATCGTAGGTGCCCCCACCGAGAAGGCTCTCCCCCTAGGGGCCGCCAGTCGACATTGTTTGGCCGACAGCACCCGGAGGAGCCCCTCTCTATGGGAGTGTCCTGGCCAGTGGGAGGCTATTGGTGGTAGCAGGCGGTCCCATAGATAACCAGGTCCTAAGCCATGGAGCACTTTAAAGGTGATAACCAGAACCTTGAAGCGCACTCGGAAGACCACCAGGAGCCAATGCAGCTCATGCAGGAGATGTGTTACATGGGAGCTCCATGTCGCTCCCATAACCACGCGCGCGGCCGCACTCTGTGCCAGTTGGAGCCTCCGAGTGCACCTCAAGGGGAGCCCCATGTAGAGAGCATTACAATAGTCCAGACGAGAGGACTATATCTGGCCCATGGGCCATGTATTTGACACCCCTGATGTATGAGGTAGTCAGTAAATGAGGACTACCTGCTGTCAACCCTGAAGCTGGCTTAACTGGCCATTTTCTGCTTGTAGGTTTCCTCTAAGGAGGTATCTCTTCACATTGCTTCAGGGCTGACATAGCCTGGAGCTAAGGGGCCAGGGAGGGTGGTGTAGAGATAGCTGGGGTTTGTAGCCTAAATAAAATTCTTTTCCCTGGGAATCAAGGACTTTTGTGCAGGTGTTCGAGAGATGGAGACTGATGTCACCTAGCAACTGGACCACATGCTGATTGGACCATGTGAATAGAGACTCTGGGAGGAAGTGACAAAGCTTTACTTTTACTTGGGTGTAAAGCCAGTGGGAACTTAGACCCGGTTTTCCACCAAGGCTGTGCCAATTTGATACGTCCCAATAAAATGTTCTTTCAGGAATATGCCTGCCGCCATGTTATTGAAGGGGATGTATTACTTGGAACCTTGATACCTGTTTTTATAAAGACCACATCAATGCCTGCGGGATTTCAAGAATGCTGCTAATTATAAGCGCCTCGGTGGTGCAGCGGACTAAGTGCTGTTAAGTGCTAGCACTTAGCAGCTAGCACTTAGCTGCCAGCTGCCTGCAATTAGTGCGAGTTCAAATCTCACCAGGCTCAAGGTTGACTCAGCCTTCCATCCTTTCGAGGTAGGTAAATTGAGGACCCGGATTGTGGGGGCAATAAGCCAGCTTTGTATAGAACAACACCGCTTAGGGGGGGGGGGCGAAAGCCCTAATAAGCAGGTATATACATAAAAGTATGCAGGCTATTGCTATAATGCATTGTAAGCAGCCCTGAGTCTACGGTGAAGGGTGGCATATAAATTGGACTAATAATAAATAAATAAATAATAAATAATGTTTTGACATACGTAGAGATGACTTAGTCACGTGCTACCGGAAAGGTCTTTGGGTGCCACAAGAAGTGGCAATGAGCAACATCTGGAAATTTTGCCTGAGCTTCAAGCTGCATACTTGGTGCTTGCTCCACAGGCTTTTTAAAAAAAATTTAATGTACCTTAGCTGATTTCAGTAAAATTGAGAAATAAGGAAGAGGCAAAGAGAAATCCCCAAGCTTGGTTTAGTAAAAGGCACCCTTAGGAGGTAAAAGAAATAAGAAACAGAGTTTCAATTAAAGGAGAAAGTTGATTTATTTGTAAGAGGTAAAAATAGGGGGGTGGGGGAGCAAAAGGCTTTTCTCTCTGCATTGTTTTGCCCAGCTGAAATTCAACTCCCTGTAGCTAATATAAAAAAGAAAGAAAAGGGAGAGGGGAAAATTTGGATGGGATAAAAAGATTCAGAAGATTAGTTGGCACCTGTGGCCATCATGTGGAGAAAAGTAGGCTGGCAAATTTTATCGGCCAAGAAATTGCACAGTGGATTGGCTACGCAGAGGATCAAGGCTGAGAAGAGAAAAAAAAGCAGATTAAAGATCCAGAAAACTGGCTGTTTGAGACTTTGCAGAGATAGTTGTTGCGGTGATCCATGTTGCCAAAAGAGGGGGAGAGCTGGTTTGTCTAAATATGTGTAGTGTTTTGGGAATGTACTGCACCTTTAAGGAGATTGTTCAATTCTACGCGGCAAAGAGACAGAGAGAATGGAGATGAACTGCCAGCTGTAAGCAAGGAGCTATTGTATTATTTGGGGCCATTGTAGAAAAGATATGCTTGTGTAAGGAAGTGAAAAATTAAAGAAGTTTGGTGGCTCAGTAGCTAAGACGCTGGGCTTGTTGATCGAAAGGTCGGCAGTTCAGTGGTTCGAATCCCTAGTGCTGCGTAACAGGGTGAGCTCCCATTACTTGTCCCAGCTTCTGCCAACCTAGCAGTTCGAAAGCACGTAAAAAATGCAAGTAGAAAAATAGGGACCACCTTTGGTGGGAAGGTAACAGCATTCCGTGCGTCTTTGGTGTTTAGTCATGCCGGCCACATGACCACGGAGACGTCTTCAGACAGCGCTGGCTCTTCGGTTTTGAAACGGAGATGAGCACCGCCCCCTAGAGTCGGGAACGACTAGCACATATGTGCGAGGGGAACCTTTACCTTTTAGTTGAAGAAAGGGCAACCAAACTTCTTCTGGCTTACAAGGTTCAATATCTTATTGTTTAAAGATATTACTGTGCTTGGATCTGTCTGATGATCTCTACTGTTTAAGATGCCTGATCATAACTAACTAGGATGGTTAGTTGGTGGGTTTTGTTTTTTTTTATCGATTTCATGAAATAAAGGGGGAAATTCCCACAAGTCCAGACTGACTTCGCCAGTTGTAATCTTGGCAGCAGGTTTATAAAGAAGAAATTGGATAGGAGCAGAAGGGATTCTCCTGAGAAATCCCTTGGTGAAGCAGCTCCTTTGAATTCAGAAAGAACTTCCATGTTAAAACATGAGTTCCATATCAGTGGTGGGTTCCTCCCGGTTCCGCCGAGCCGGTAGCAGTGACAATATGACATCACCGAACCGGTTCTCGCCCCCCCGCCCCCCCACCCATCCCCCGCGTTATTCTTACCTTTTATTTGGCCCCACCCCTAATCTATTGCTGCCTCCTGAGTCCCAGTTGATGGCTAGAGGGAAAAAAAACTTTTTAAACTCTTTCCGCGGGGCTTCAAAGGGCCGCCCTACAGCTGATCAGTGTTAAAAGAAAACAAGTGAGTAGACTGGTGCCTGCAAAAATAAATGGGTAGACCAGTGCCTGCAAAAATACATGAGTTCCTGCAAAAATAAATGGGTAGACCAGCGCCTGCAAAAATAAATGGGTAGATCGGTACAGCTCTGCAAGCAGTTAAAAGCCTGGTAGACCAGTACCTCTGCTAAATCCTAAATAATTGTCACATGACCATCAAGCCACACCCACAAAATAAGCCACGCCCACAGAACCGGTAGTAAAAAAAATTAGAACCACCCCTGTTCCATATGGCTGACAGAGCAGATGATGAAGATGAGAAGAGGTTGAATTATGGAATATTTTGTGTTGGTTAGTTGGTTTCTGAATATAACAAGAGGAATATATTATGAAAGTAGGAATGTATGAAAGTAGGAAAGCATATTGAATGCAGGACAAGAAGCAATGGGTGGAAACTAATCAAAGGAGAGAAGCAACCTAGAACTAAGGAGATATTTCCTGACAGTGAGAACAATTAATCAGTGGAACAACTTGCCTCCAGAAGTTGTGGGTGCTCCAACAGTGGACGTTTTTAAGAAGAGATTAGACAACATGTGTCTCAAATGGTATCGGGTTTCCTGCTTGAGCAGGAGATTGGATTAGAAGACCTCCAAAGTCCCTTCCAATTCTGTTACTCGGTTATTCAGGTAGTTCAGCAAAGTTCAAGCATTTACATTGAGCGTAGAATCATCTAACTATTGCATCTCATAACTCTGGATTTGGCTCAGTTTCATATTTCATTCTGTGTCATTGAATTAGTTTTATGCTGTGATGAATGATATTTTCCTTTAATTATGATGTAGGGTTGCCGAAATCATTATAAACTGAACTCTATAATGCCCGGGCAAACAATAGAGGCATTTAACCAATGAAAATAATTAAAGGTTAATTGGTCATTGGGGGAAAATAAAGAAACATGGATTGAGAAAGAGGAATGGAACATCTTGCAAGAGAACATGCTATATTGAATAGCTAGTTGGCATGCTGAAGTGTGTCCAATACTGCAAGATTGTGTTCTGGGTTCTATTTTTTTTTTTTTAATTTGATTTATATGCCGCCCTTCTCTGGAGACTCAGGGCGGCTTACAATGTGCTAAGCAATAGCCTTCATCCTTTTGTATATTTATACAAAGTCAGTTTATTGCCCCCACAACTGGGTCCTCAATTTACCCACCTTAGAAAGGATGGAAGGCTGAGTCAACCTTGAGCCTGGCGAGATTCGAACTTCGTAATTGCAGGCAGCTGGTCTTAATAACAGGGTGCTTTAGACCACTGTACTACCAAGGCTCCTCCTTATTTCTCTAAGATATTTTAATGCAATGAGTACAATGCCAGGAAAAGCAATGGGTGGCACTTTAACTACTGCAAAACTTCGAACTACAACTTACAGCATCTTAGGAATGTGAAAATGATTTTATTTATATATTTATTAAATTTACATAGCACTCCCTCATCTCAGGTATGTGGCTTTGATGAGGGATACTGGAAGCATAAGAAATCATTGGGTATCGAAGTATGTAAGTAAGGGAACTAATGAAGAAATATGTGACATAATATGCCATGTATCCTATGACATATTGCAATGCATATTTTCTTATTTTTCATCACTGTGGTTTCTACCACAATGTATCCCAGACTTTAATATATGCATTTCAAAATAGCCCAACAGCGATTAATGGCATTTTAAATTGTACGAACTTGACTAAAATACATTGCAAATATGTTTGCTTAGAGTACCTCAAATTATTACCAGAGCTCCAGTTGTGGATATGGAAGTTATGATGGTATCAGATCAGAATAAAACATTTGCATCATGCTCACAGTTGTCATATAAATCCAGAAGTGGCTCTAAAGCCTTTCAAAAGCTTTGGATTCCAAATCCAAATCCTTCCGTAAGACATGCTAATAGGAAAGTTTGTAATCCAGAACATCTGGAGGGCATCAACTTGTGGATAATAAACATAAGGAATCACTGCAGCAGTGATCGATTCATCCTCATCCATGGTATGTCTGGCTGATATGTGTTGTGGTTGTTTCAGATGCTTCAAAGAGAAATCACTAGCCTCTTTTTGCCACGTTTAAACTTCTGAATACATTTGAAACCAGCATGAACCCATTCTTAAGATGATGGACAACTTCAGGCCAACAATTCACTTTGATACCTCCTGCTGCTAAAAAGAAAAGAAAGAAGGAGTGACACAATTACTGCTGCTTAGTAATAGTACAAGTGTCAAGTTCGAACCGCAGGTTTGCTGTTGCAACTATTATCGCTTCTCAGCTTGCCAATGAACCAAGGGTAAGATGGAATGTAGGCTCCACACATCAAGAAGACAAGGTGTGAGAGCCAAGGACACTTCAGCAGGTGTTTGCCAAAACCAAAGCCTTTTTCTCATAACAATACAATGACATCCAATTGGACAACGTGACCTGCACTAATAGGAGGAGGGAGAATCCTATACTTTAATCATGTGGGTTTGCATGGGAATTAGCTATATCTGGTTTTGCCTTCATCAGTGCTGAAATGATACACACACACACACACACACACACACACACACACTTACCATCCCCTTACTATATTTGGAGATGGGGCAAGAAGAAAGGAACTTAGAATCACTGTCATTTTTAGAGTAGCTATTAAGGCCTATATATTTAAAATGAATGGGGCTATGGCTGCAGAGTGTGTGGGAATGCGTGTGTAGGCGAAAACCTAATTTTAATTAAAAAGGCATCAAGATAAAGCATCGAGCTATAGGCTGGGGCTATTGCATGCGATTTATCTATTGCAAATTAAACTCAAACATCAAGGGGAGAAGAAGTTAGTTGAAATTAGAATCCCATGCAGTTTTTAGCAGACCAGTCCTAGACTGAAGACACTAGTAAAGGACTATTGAGGCTCAGGTGAACAATTCTGCCCCTTCCAATAGAGCAAATGCCAAATTTACAGAGGATTAAATTTCAGTTTACTATAGAAAAGGGAGAGAGACAGAGAGAGAGAGGGAGGGAGGGAGATCTCATTTGCTGGGAAGATTGTTGAATTTATTTTAACTCTAATTCAATTAGAATCAGATGAACCCTGAGACTAGGAAAGGATCAGAAAAGGCAGCGAGGGAGATGGATGGAACCATGTTACTCAAATTGCAATCCAGACAGATTTATAGCTTGTGTCCCCCACCTCCTCCGTTTCCTTCCCTTCTCTACCCTCAATTGCGGCTGTTGCAATATAAAAGTTTAAGAAGAGATTCACGGTATATTGCAGGGCACTTTCACATAAAGACTCTGCGCCACTTTGAAACTATCCCTGGAACCTCCGTGATTCCATGGTATCAGCCTATTTCAAGAGCTGATTTCTTTTCGGCTTAGCTGTAAGGCAATTGGATTTGCAATAAAAAGTACATTTCTTTGAAACTGCTGCAGCTCACTGGAGCTTCTGGGTGGTCCAGATCTCCAAATGAAGAACCAATTGTCTCACTGGATCTCACTGGATCATGAGCAACCCAGCAAGGGTAGCTTCTGGTCTTCCCTTGTTCTCAGCATTTACAGTAGTGGCCAAAATTGTGGAATCCTTTTGAGAAAAGTGTATTTTCTAAAACTAGCTAATAACACCACTTTTTTTTTTTTGAGCAGTACCATAAAATTATATATCGATGAAAAGATAATTTAATCAAGAATGTAATGCAATAACTTTTATGAAGGATTTGCTATTAGAATAGCAGTTACAGTATAAAGAAGAGAAGTGAAACACATAGAAAAAAACGAGATATACAAAAATTATCACCATAGAAAAAAAGAGATATACAAAAAATGATCATGTCAGTTAATACTTAGCTGGGTAACCTTTAGCATAAATTACTGCCTTATAATGTCTTCCCATGGAGTGAACCAAGTCTTTTAGTTCTGCAGCTGTTACCATGAATGTGAAACCAAGATTGAATGATTGCTTCTATTAACTGGGTTTTATTGCTGGGTTGCTTCTGACTAGCAAGTTTCTTTAGTTGGCTCCATAGATTTTCAATTGGGTTAAAGTCTGGGTTATTCCCAGTCCAGTCCAGCAGTGGAATATAATTATCTTGAAACTCCAAAAAAAAAAAAAAGTGGTGTTATTAGCCATCAAACCTCAAAAATACACTTGTCCCAAAAGGTTTCCACAATTTTGGCCGTTACAGTAAGAGGTCAGTTAAAGACATCATAGATGATCTGTTTTAAGGAACATCATTTATTTCCAAGTGGATCTTTCACCCTCTTGCTCCCCTGGCTATTAACTGAAGAAAACGAAGAACAGAAATACATTCCTGCGTGCTTGAAGAATACATGTCAGTAGGGAAAGAAGGAGATGGAAAACGAACAAACTTGATATTTTTTAAAAAAAATATTGATGTTCAACTTAACCATACGATGAGGCTAATTACTGGGTGCATAAAATCTACACCTAGTTACTGGTTACCAGTTCTTAGTCACATACTCCCCCCGCATTTACGACGACAAGAAGCTCTCATTCGGGAGTATAGTAAGATCCTGTTAAATTCCTCTCTACCCATACATGGATACATTCCTGATCTCTTAAAATGCCGATTAAAGTCAAGAAATCCACCAATCTTGACAGCGCGTAAGTTGATGGCCGATCATCAGAACACCACACTAAAGTGGATGGAGGTGTGGAATAGCTGTTCCCCCCAAGATGTCTCCGAGCATATCAATCCTAGTAGTATACCTCCAGGATTTAGCCTACCCCGACACATATGGGTGACATATAATAGAATTAGAACAACTCATGGGGTGTTTGCTGACTCCCTGTATAAATGGGGAAAGACATCCTCAGCACAATGTGATTGCGGGGCCCCTCGACAGACTATCCAGCACATAGTGAGGGAATGCCCTAACAGAAGGTATCCAGGAGATTTTAGGGACTTCCTCTGCATAACAACGGCAGCTACTGACTGGATCTCCAAACTCGACATTAAACTTTGAAATGTTATTTCTGTTTTCCTTTTAGGTTTTCTTACTGCTTTTTTTATTGTTTTAATTGTTTTTTAACCTGTAAAAATGAAGTGTTTTAATACTGTGTGTGACCAACCATACGCTAATTAAATAAATAAATTTAAAAAAATGCCTTTAAAATTGTGTTCAAAGATTGGGAAGAAGCATGATAAGAAAAACCAGACTGCTCAATCTCATGGAGCAGGAAGTTCTTCCTCTATTTTTTACAATGTATTATAAATGAGTCTTCAAAAAGAAGAAGAAGAAGGAGGAGGAGGAGGAGGAGGAGGAGGAGGAGGAGGAGGAGGAGGAGGAGGAGGAGGAGGAGGAGGGTTTGTGGAGAAGGCGGAGGAGGAGGAGGAGGAGGAGAAGAAGAAAAGAAGAAGAAGAAGGAGAAGGAGAAGGAGGAGGAGGAGGAGGAGAAGAAGAAGAAGAAGAAGAAGAAGAAGAAGAAGAAGAAGAAGAAGAAGAAGAAGAAGAAGAAGAAGAAGAAGAAGAAGAAGAAGAAGAAGAAGAAGAAGAAGAAGAAGAAGAAGAAGAAGAAGAAGAAGAAGAAGAAGAAAATGATGCTTTTATTCTTGGACATTACCATTCAAGGAGTCATGCCTTTAGGAACAATGAACCTTCATATGGGACTCAGACTTTGCTATTTGGAAATAATACCCTGCCAGCATAATGCTAGGACTGTGCAAAACTTCAAAGGAGGAATAAGCTATTTGGTTGGAGAGGTAAATCAAAGCACCTTTTTGAAGGAAAACGCTGAAGGAAAACAGTGGCCCTACTTCTAAGCTTTGGAGTGGGACAGTCATTCCATGCCTTCTGTAGGACATGCACTATTGCTACTCCTGTAAAGTCTTCCCATTAATTCTAAGTCCTCATAAAATAACGTATTTGTGGAAATGGAAGGAACATCTAGTCCAACCTTCTGCAATTCAGTATGCAGGAAAGCTAATTAAACCATCCCGGTCAATCTCTGAGAAACCTCTGTAGAAGAAGAACCCCAATTAAGTAGATTGTTGCACCGATTTTACCATTAGGAAGGTTGTTCCTTACATTTAATAATAATAAAAAAAATGTGCAATGTGTAACATAAAATAATGGACTAAACTGCTTTAGTTTCTGTGGCAATAGAAGTTAATTCCTGCCCATCTTCTCTATGATACTCTTGTATATACCAGAACATTGTTGCAATATCTCTGCTTAGTCTTCTTTTCTTCAGACTGAAGAAAAACATGATATCTGAATTTTTTCAGTCTGACCTCTGGAGGCATGAGCTCAAGAACTTGTGCCATTTTTGCTAACCTCCTTGGAACCTCTTGTAAACTACCATTAACTTCTGGAAATCTGGTATCTGGAGTCAAATACAATATGAAAGTAGAGTTCAAGGGGGTTCCTATATTCCTATTCCACCTACCTTTTTAATAGGTTGGCGTTGGACAACTGGAAGCAATCATCATGTCATCTAAGCTCCAAAACCTGGTATTAGAAATTGCAACTACTGTATTTCCCAGTATTTTTTTTTTTCAGTTTTTCCCAATCAGATTATTATTATACATGCTTCCAACACTTCATAAGCATTGTGGTAGGGGTGGTTAGGAGTAGGGAGTATGAATGAAACCAGCACAATAATATTGTGATGCAAAGCCCACAGTTTAGATACTTGCCTCAGGAATTGTTACCCTACTATAGGAAGGTGAAATTTTTGTGATGACAACATTGTGTGCTTGCCATCATGTGGGTTCCATCTTAATTTCCTGCATAACAAAGTGCATGTTACATTTTTATAAATTGTTAGACATTACAATGTCTTATGCATTTTAAAAAAATTCCTTAGAATGCCACCAATCATTGTATAAATCAATTCTACTTTAGACTGGCCAAAAGTCTTCATTGTCTAGGGCAGCTTCATCTCTTCATAATTTTCAGTGAAGTCCATGGACTTTAACATGAGATGGCAGAAGCAAGATGGACTTTGAAGTACAAAGCATAGACTAGAAGGGGAAAAAGCACCCAAAACAATTATTCACAATGTATTGCAAAACAATTGTTGACCCTCCATGGTAAGTCAATAAGCTATTGCTTACAAGCAACTATTGGTTTACAATTGTTATATTCTTGACAACAATGGTTGCATATTAACACAAAGTTAACAAGTTACAGAGCATCTTTGACTTTAGATGGCAATGGCATTACTTGAGTTCCTTCTAACACCTTCAGCACCTGTTCTGGATTTTTGCTCCAGAGCCCATCCTTAAGGGCAATAACTATTCTCTGTTCAGAACAGAGAAACTTCCTTAGAGTAAAGAGTTAACAGAAATCTCAATTAATGCATTGTTTCTTGCAGGGACAAGAAAATCAGGAATAACTTTTTTCATATAAGAAAAACTTACTGAAAACTTGAATCTTCTGCAAGAGAAACTTTCAGTGTTATTTAAGGTTTAGGTTTGCCCACACAATACATTTATGTGGGCAAACCTAAACCTTAAATAACACTGACACTTTATGTGATGATCAAGAATATTCTGCATCTAATCAAAATATTTTTTGTTTTTAGTTAGGCTGCATTCTAGCCTCTGAATATTTATTACAATAGATTCTAGATGGCACCTGGCAGTAATTCTAGATTGCACCTGGCAGGAGTCAATACATTTAGGGTAACTCTTTGGGACTGCAGCTCAAAGATATTTACTGAAATATAAAATCAGTGGGATTTTTTTTTAACCTAGTAAAAATACTTTTAAAGTTAGGAAAGTAGATACATTTATTATGTATTTCTAGGATTCAGAACAGATCTTGGAACTACTTTTCAAACAACAACAAAGAAATGAAGACAAGAGAAAACAAGGATAAAGGAAACCCAAAATACCAAATAGCTGAATTTTTAGGAAAAAAATAATTGTAGTCAGTCAAGCATGAATAACAAGATGTGTAAGCAAAAGTTCAAAAATGCAAATTGAACAAATCAGATAGAAAGGCATATAAAAATAATAAAAATAGAGAAATCATAGAAATAGAGGATGTAACAAAAGGAGGGAGACAAATGCCACCCTAGGCACATGCACACAAACACACACACACACACACACACACACACACACACAAATATGATTTTGTGTAATAAATACACACAATATGGCCAATACAATTAAAAACCAAAGCACAAACAGCTGCAATGTTCTACAAAGTTAAAAAAAAAAACATGAATTCAATACCACCATGGAAGCATGCATAAAGGTAGGTTTACACCTATACAACTTACTTACTTGTGAGTAGGCGATACTGAACCCAGTGCTATTTCGTCCAGTGAGTAGGCAACACTGAACCCAATGCTATTTCGAACATTAAATCCGGATCAAAATTCAGGCACAACTAGTAGTTGCCAATGTGAAGTGATTTTTAGGAGCAGTTCCTTGGCCTTTAACGGGATCTGCCAACAAGCAAAAGCGTGCAAATAAAACTACAATCGCCCCGCGCGCAATACTTCATGTGTCTTGGGAAGGGGCACCATTTTGCTCAATGGGTCCTTCCTCCGAGTAACTCCGTAGAGCTGCGGTTCTCCGCTATCCGATTCCAAGTGCATCTTTTTACTGATGTAACGATTTTAGGGGACTCTTAGCTAAGATGAATGCAGTGGGATACACGCTCGTTACCAGCCCACGTAGGCGACATCTCCGTTGGGCTCAATGGGATCTGCCGCTGAATAACTCTGCCTAAGGGTGAAACTCAACTCGGCAATCGCTCCTTTTTCACCCGGGTTTACACGCATTGGCGCATCCGGTTTGAAATCCGCTACTGGCTGCAAAGCGATAGACTGAACGAACCTTTTCACCAACGATGCAGCGAGGCGCTTTGGGTGTGTGAGTTGTGGAGTGGAAGGGGGGGATAGGGAGGCGTGCGCGCACACACGCGCGCTCCTACACACACACACACACACAGAGACAGACACACACACATAGAGACACACAGAGACACAACCACACAGAGCTTGCGAGAAGCTCCCAGCCATTCGGAGGCGGGCGAGCGAGAGAGAAGCAAGTAGGCATTGGCGGAGAGACCGGGATCGCGAAAGCATCACCAACCAGAGGTGGTCTTTTATACCTATTTCTCCCAAATCACCCCAGTCTGAAAAAAGAGGGGGAAAAGAGAGCATTTAAAAAGAAGAAGAGGAAGAAAAGAGGGAAAGAGAAAGAGAGAGAGAGAGAGAGACAGAGAAAAGAAAGAGCAGACAGAGAAACAAACAAACAAACAAACAAACAAAGATTGAGAGAGATAAGAGGCGGGTTAAGCTCAGATCTCCAACCTTAACCCACCCGTCAATCTCGAAAACGAAAGGAAGATGCTATTTGGCACCTGAAGGTTTGCTTCGTTTCGCGCAGCCCAGAAACCGCGCAGAAATCGATGCCCTGCTTGGGATTAAAGGAGGGACCGTCGCATCATCGTGGGAAAAAAACTCTAGCTTCGTTCCTCCCTTCCTCCCAAAAAGCGCTGCCCAAAACCGAGAGGCGCTTGGACAGAATCCCTCTCTCCCCCTCCAAACCGAGGAAGAGCCAACAGGAACGAGAAGGGCAAGAGAGGTAAGTGGGTACCACCTTCTCTTTTGCCGGTAGAAGGAACGGATGGAATACGTGTGTGTGTGTGTGTGTGTGCGTCTCAGCGCGCGGGTGTATAGTATATAGACACACCGTCCCTGCCTGGCCTTGGAGGGGGTGTAGTTTTAGTGGGCTAATTTTGGGCCGAAGTCCGACTTCAGAGCTTTTGGGTGGATTTATGTTAGCTAGAGCCGTTTCGACTTTTCGTCTTCTTGAGTTTGCTTGGGGGAAGAAACGATCGCCATCAACATCACCTCTGGCTTGAAAGTTAAAACCGGTTAGGTAGGCTGAGGTTGCAGGTAGATATCCTCTTGGATGGAGTTTTGGGGGGGGGGGGGAAGGCAGCAGACAGACAGGTGGGTGCAGGAGAAAAATAAAACCGTCCCCTTTCTGGACTGTAGTTTTTTATTATTATTACTTAAATACTTCTTGAGCTTCTGAAGCAAAAGAGACCCAACGCTAAGCAAGTATCTTTTTATGATGACTGTTGCTTTCAGCTTAGTTCCTGGAAGTTCGGGCTGTGTTAAATTGAGAAGGATCAGCCAAGAACAGAGTAAAAAATGTGAGCCAACACAGAAAATGTTTTCAATGGTGCCGTTGAAGGACCCTTTGGGAAAATCCTCAGTTGTTGAAAAGATGGTTTCAAAAGGATTTTTATTAGGGGATGAAACTAAGTTAACTGTAATAAATCTTTTTTATATATGTGTGGACAACCTGGCATGTGTTTGACTTGGGTTATTTGGCACTAATTCAGTTGTTTCTTCTTTTCACACAAACTTGTGTTTGTTTAATTCCTTTCATTAGTTTAATTTGGCACATAGTTTGTTGAGCCTACTTTAATTTTTTTCCCATCATTTGTAGAAATCCTTCCCTTCCTTCCTTCCTTTCTTCCTTCATTCTTTCCTTCCTCCTTCCTTCTTCCTTCCTTCCTTCCTTCCTTCCTTCCTTCCTTCCTTCCTTCCTTTCTTTCTCTCTCTCTTTCTTTCTTCTCTTCTTCTTTCCTTTCTTTCCCCCACGTCTCACATGATAACACATGATAAACATAAATATATATTTATACTTAGACCAATTTTTCTTCCTCTCCTTGTCATCACCTTATGTATATTTTTAAAATTACCTACTAAAGAAAAAATTTAAAAGGTAGAAATTTTTTAGGATCATTTGACTCTTCTCAATTTTTTATACTCTGTTCTTTAATATCTGAAACGTCAAGAGATCATGTATAAGATCTTCATCAGTGGGCAAGGTTCTAATTTGGACAGGTAACTGGAATTAGACAATATGTATGTATGGCAGGGAGTTTTCCGAAGAAGTCAATTTTGAACTTGTGAGCTAACTAGAGTAACGGTTGGCGGTTAGTTATAACTAACTTTATGAAGTTTTATTACATGCAGTTTTGTGTCATGTGCAGTTTATGAGAAAAATAGAAGTGTGGAAATTTTGGAAAGAGTTTTTAAGAAGTTTCACAGTTTAATTTTTTCATTAGAGTACCTATTCACCCATGAATGAATGAAAACACTTTTGAGAATGTTGAGAAAGTGCATATTTAAAAATAGAAGAATTTTACATGAGAAAGATGAGTAAACTATAAATGAATGCAAGGGGTGTGCAATCAAGTTCTTAACACTGCCAATTTTGATTTGACTACAAGTAAATAAGCATGACTAAAAGTAATGATACTTAAAAGCACTGTGGATAGAAGATCTTCCAATAGTTGAAAAGTAACAAATGAAATAGAAAAGCATAAAAAGTATCTATGAAACATCTAAATATACTGACTATAAAGTATCTATGAAACATCTAAATACACTGAATATAATATATCGTTAATACTTACGGAGCTTGAGAAGGAGAGTGGTAAAATTACAATTGTCATTTGTTTTTCTCCTTTATTATTACTCTCATTCCTTATTCACATATAATGAAACATTTTGGTAACAACTCATTTTGTTTGTTCCTGGAACATCATCAATATAGATATATATATATATATATGTAGGAAAATAAACCAGAGAATATGACAAAAGAAACTGCCACCTATATTTTTCCAATAAAGAAGACTAAAAGAAGAAAGGATTGTAAAAGAGATGAATAATAGCAAGTATTGCCAGATATACTTGAACTACTGTAATTGAAGTGTGTATCATATACTGTAGAAGCCAAGGATTGTATCATTACATATTGTTTAGTTATGCATTCTTTCGAGCAGTGGAGGAATCTGTGATTAAATACATCTCTGTGTTTGCATTGGTTTGGTAGTTACTTAACCTCTCCTTGTTTTGGTACCAGGGATTTTGAAAGACAGTTGTAGTTTTTCTGAGAAGTGTGGTCTTGTTACCATATCAATGTAGGGATTGGCTTTTCTTTCATGTCTCATCTTCTTTACTGTCTTTTAGTGCGTATTCTTTCTCAAGCCTTAATTTCACAATTTATGAAACCACAGCATCAACAAGGAAGTGTTTGTTCATATAACTCAGTGAAGTTATCATATTTGGTGGTACTTGATGGGGCGTTGACCATAAATTTAGAGATTGTAATAGGGAAATAGATTCATGGAAGCAAAGGTTGTTGAAAGATGCAAATCATTCAATAGATTTGTAGGATTCTGAGTAGATTTTTTTTTATAAGAATGTACACTAGATAAAGAGGGTTGTTTCATTTTTTAAGTTTATGGATCTTAATTCTAATGAAGTAAGATTTTTTGATAAACGTTCATATTCTTTGTATGTTAGTTACATGTGACTCTGCCATGGTGCACCCAATTCAGTTTTAATCCAGTTCAGATTGTTGATTTGACTCAGATAACCGAGTTGATTCAAATCATGGAATTGATTTAGAAAAGGACGTTAATTCAATGCTCTAAACAACTTGGGTCAATTCACTTCAGAAAGTTAATTAAATTACAAGTGAGGGAAATGACTTTTATGTATCTTCCAAATCTTTGGATAGATTTGGAGGCAATGGATGATTCAATCTCAAACAGAGAGGTAATTCCAAAAGTCAAATTTGTTTTTGAGATTCAATCAAATCTCCGTTGACTCAATTGGTCTCTGAACTTAGAACGGGATGTAGAAAATATAAGAAAATCGCCAAACCTTTTCAGCGTATACACAAAGACATACACAGTTAAACATATGACTATGAAATTCTCAGGTATGTAATTTCTAGGTTGACTCAGCCTTCCATCCTTCCAAGGTGGGTAAAATGAGGACCCAGATTGCTGGAGGCAATAGGCTGACTCTGTAAATGGCTTAGAGAGGGGTATAAAAGCATTATGAAGCAGTAAATAAGTCTAAGTTGCTATTGCTATTGCTATTCTATTTTTTTCCTAAGGAAAAAAAATAGAAGGATATTTAGACATTTCCTCTTAAAAAAAATTTCAGTACTGTTTGCGGCATCTTGGCTTGGCATATTTTCTGATTTGCTACAGTTCTCTAAAACAGGAATAAAAATTACAATCCCGTTGAATGAAGTTGTGTATCTATGCTGCTCTTCAAATGCACGGCATAGGGAATCATACAACTTTTTTTTGTTATTAAGTTCAAGGAGGGTTTTTGACCCTAGGAGTTGAAATTGAGATGAATAGATTTTTTTTTCCCCTCCTGGCTAGGATAGCTTAGCCTTTAAGAAAAGATCCAGGAATTTAAACCGAGGGCATCTTAGATAAACATGATGCAGCTGCTAATACAGTCATAGGTGCCCCTAGATACTGCAACAGAACAGAGGGCAAAGTGTATGAGATTCTGTTTGCATCCTGAAAGAAAAGTTTGGGTTTTCTGGAATCCACTGAATAAGTTGCTGATGTGGTTTTGATGACTGATGTGGTTTACTAAAAAAAAAGAAAAAGAAAAGACCCCAAAACGTTAACCTTAGACTGTCTACTGTTGACCTCACCCCATTCCTAAGAGGTCTGTAAGGGGCGTGCAAAAGCACACCAGCGTGCCTACCGTCCTAATGTTTTCTTTTATTCGTATCCTTTTCATGTATTTATAATTATGTTTACACTTGTATCTGCCATAAAATACATGCTTGATGAAAATAAATAAATAAAATAAAAATAAAAATAAACCTTTCAGTTGTTTGGTGCTGGGGAAAAAAAAAACTATTGATTCTATTAATGAAAAGTTGACAACACTGGAAGACATTCAAATATGGTTTAGGGATTTTAGGAACCAGTGTAGGTCGAAGGGTAAAGAAAATCTTTGTGGAGTCAAAAATGAAAGCACTTTTCTATGTATTTCTCTGTCTAAGGTGCTCTTTTTTGGGGGTTTTTTGGTTAAATTGCCATGCATTGTGATCGTGCAAAAAGCTAACTTTTTCCCATGGTGCTTCTTCCCCGCAGTTTTCAGCCAAAATAAGTCATCTTTAGTTTGTCATCTCCTCGGTGGCGTTTGTTCAGGAAAAGAGGGGGAAGGGGGGAGGGAAATGGAAGGAGCTGTGGAAAAAAATCCACAGCTTTTTCTTTCATAAAATTCCACAAGCCTGGCATAATGAACTCTCCCCTAGAAGGGTAGGGATTTTAAGCTCAGCACGTGGAGGAGGTAGCCAGGAACACTGTTTTCTTAACTACATCCAAAGGGATGCCTGTATTCTTTTGAAACATTTATTGGGAGTAAGTTTAATTGGATTTATTCAGGTTTGGGGGAGTAGGCATTTTGGGGGTAGAGGCAACATAGAGCCACATCATTCTCTCTCTCTGTCTCTCTGTCTCTCTGTCTCTCTCTGTCTGTCTGTCTCTCTCTGTGTGTCTCTGTGTCTCTCTCTGTTTCTTTCTGTCTCTGTCTCTCTGTCTCTGTCTTTGTCTCTGTGTCTCTCTCTGTTTCTCTCTCTCTCTGTCTCTCTCTCTCTCTCTCTCTCTCTGTCTCTGTCTCTCTCTCTCTGTCTCTGTCTCTTTCTGTCTCTGTGTCTGTCTCTCTCTCTCTCACACACACATATGGAAATACTTTGGCAGGTCTCCCTGTATTTTAATGTTAATCTGACAGAATGGGGACATTTTTTAAATTAATTATTTTCACCAGATGTTAACTGTGTTTAATTTTCAGCAATTTATTTATATATTTATTTATATATTTATATATTTATTTATTTATTTATTTATTTATTCATTCGTTCATTCGTTCATTCATAAAAATTATTTGCCGCTCATTTTGTATCCGTCGACTATGGGCGGCTTATAATATAACATGAAAACATTGAAAAATATTAAAATAATCCATGATAAAAGCACAGCCAAAAAAAACATTAACAGGAAAAAAAAATCAAGGAGGCAGGATGACAAAGAAGGGAGCCAGCAATTTTACTTTATGGTTGCTGCATTAAACAAACTCAGCGCGCGTGCTTGTTTAGTATGTATTATTTTTGTTTGGCCTGTGCTTGTATCCAAGCATAATGTAAAACCTATACTGCTCTTTTATTATTATTATTATTGTTTTAACCCCTGTAAGTGTGATTTATGAATGGAAGGCTTCAAATCAAATCAACAATTAAGGTGGGGGGGGTTGTAGTTAGATTATGGTTTGTGATAGTGCACGATAAGTAATGGTGAAACCTTTATTTATCAGATGTCCCTACATGTGGGCTCTGCAGGCATTGGGCCAAATTCATGCTGGACTTTTGTGTAATGATTTCAACATGCAAATAGTGCAACCTACATTACTTGCCTCAAATTACCAAATTTGCATAATGATGCCTTTGTACAAATTATGGGAGCATACTTTCCAATTGAGTTGGAAATAAAAGATACCTCCGTTCTATTTAGTCCATTATATCAAAATTTCACTCTAATTCAGTAACTGAGTTTATGCCATGAGAACTTTAAATACTACTATGTATAATTACTGTAATTAATTTTAATTATGGATCAGCTAAATCAAAATAAGCATTCTGGCCATCCTCGGTTCTTTGTCCTGTTCTTGGCTGTGTTTATATCTGTTTTTTGTTTTTTTTTTAATCTGGCATCTCTCTGCAAGACTTCAGACAGCCTTTTTATCGCTCACTTCAGTGCTACACCTCTATAATAAGCCCATTTTTCCAAGTAAATAATATTTCTCAGTGTCTTTAATATAATCATTTAAATACAAATGCTTTGTAGACTACTCTCAAGAATTCAGCTGAAATGACAGAGAAATATGTATGTCTAAGCTTCCTTGCTTAAGGAATGTATGATTACTTCAACAAGAACACCAAATGCTTAGTGAGTCTAAAATCTTTTTTTGAAGAGTAAATAAGGTTTGCATTTGAATTAGATTCCCAGGGTTAAGTAGCCTAAATATAAACTCTTCCATGAGATGACAATGCAAACATTTTTTTCTAACTAAAGTATAGTTTAATATTTGTGGCAGTCAACAGATGTTCTTTTCTTTCAAGGTTCCATTTTATGATCTTCTTTAAATGGACAGATTGACTTTGTATTTGATTGTTGCAGTGGTGGGTTGCCCCTGGTTCGGACCGGTTCGCAAGAACCGGAAGTAAAACTGGTGGGAGGCCCCACCCACCACCCCTGGATGTCATCATCGGTGATCTGCGCATGCACAGAAGCTTCCGCGCATGCGCAGAAGTAAGGCACGTGTGTGAGTGAAGCGAGTGAGCGAGTGCAATCCCGTTGCGAACCGACAGTAAATGTAAGTAGAACCCATCCCTGGATTGTTGGTTAGTATTTCAGGGAGTGGTCAGTGTGTACTTTTGTCTTTTCCTATGTTGTCCCCACCTTATAAATGAGCTTTCTGCTTTTAAGAAATAAGTCAAGACCTTCTAATTCAATAGCAATTTCAATATTTTTAAAATTAAATTCTTCTTCTTCTTCTTGTGTCATATCCATCATCGGACGTTAGCGACCATGTTGGCGATCCTATTTTTATCAACGGTCACATGAAAAAATGCTGCTGAATTTTGTCCAAACCAGTCCCTTAGATTTTGAAGCCATGATGTTCTTCTTCTGCCTGGACTTCGTTTGCCTTCAATTTTTCCCTGGAGGATTAAGTGAAGTAATTAGATTATAATGGTTTTATGTTTTATGTTTTTTTTTTCTTACCGGCGCTGAAAGGCAGGATACAAATTCTACTAGGGATAAAGATGACTTAGCACCTGGGTGACAGTACCTAAGAAATCATGATTGATTTTAAAAAGGCTAAAAAATGATGAATCTGGTTAGTATTTAGATGAGAAAACATCTGAAAACCCCAACAATTTAAACTAGACTAAGAAGCTTAAATTAGATTTTGGAAGATGTGGTAGTGGCAATTCACTTCTACATTCTTCTATCAAGAAAATGGGATGAATGTGTCTATAAAATCACCAGGACTAACATGACATCTTTTCCTGAATCATGATCACCAAAATGTCCAGTGCCACCATTGTTATCATGATCACTGATGTAATTGAAAAATTTGAGGACATGACGTAGAGAATTTCACAAAAAGCCTACCATGATGGAGTTGCTTATTCATAATGTGGCTTCTGTACAGAGTGCAGACCAGTGGTGGGATTCTCCGGATCATGCGAACCGGTAGCGGCGACTGCAGAAGGTTTTGCCCTCCCACCCGGATGTAATGCGCAACTACTGCACATGCTCAGAAGGCCGTGCGCATGTGAAGAGGTGGCACATGTGAGTGTGCACATGCACACTCATACTTTGTGAACCGATAGGGAAGGTAAGTGAATCCCACCTCTGGCGCAGACACACAGCAAACTGATATATTTGCTCTCCTTCTTTATTTTTCTGGAAGCTAGCACCCCAATATATTTCCATGCAGAATGTGAATTCCAGAGGAGCAAGAGACAGCAGAGTTTAGAAATGGGGCTCTTGTCAGTAAACAGGAGTCCTGATTTACCATCAGCTTATCAAATACATAAGATACAACAGCAATGACTTAATAGTCAGCTATCAACACCCCAATCAACAACTAAAAAGCCAAACACCACCAGGCACCGTATAAATACCACACATAGAATAGACCCCAAAGCCCACACTCTGCTAGAGAGAAGTTCCCTGAAGATGGGCTCCAGCATGAATCTGAAAGCTTGGAAGAGTAAACAGTTTTAACAGATTAACAGAGTTGGAAGGGACCTTGTAGGCCATCTAGTCCAACCCCCCACCCTACACCATTTCTGACAAATGGCAGTCCAATCTGTTCTTGAAAGCCTCCAGTGATGAAGCTCCCACAACTTCCGAAGGCAACTTCTGTTCCATTGGTTGATTGTTTTCATGGTCAGAAAATTTCTCCTTATTTCCAGGTTGAATCTCTCCTTGTTCAGTTTCCATCCATTGTTCCTTGTCTGGCCTTCAGGTGCTTTGGAAAACAGCTTGACCCCTTCCTCTCTGTGGCAGCCCCTCAAATATTGGAACCCTGCTATCATGTCTCCCCTGGTCCTTCTCTTCACTAGACTAGCCATGCCCACTTCCTGCAACTGTGTATCGTATGTTTTTAGTCTCCAGTCCAGTGGTGAGATTCAATTTTTTTTACTACCGGTTCTGTGGGCATGGCTTGGTGAGTGTGGTGTGGCTTGGTGGGTGTGGCTTGGTGGGCATGGCAGGGGAAGGATACTGCAAAATCTCCATTTCCCCACTCCAGGGGGAAGGATACTGTAAAATCTCCATTACCTCCCCACCTCACTAACCTGCTTTCCACTCCATGTGCAGGGCAACAAAAGAAGACCCAGCCAATCAGCTGGAGCTCAATCAGCTGGGACTCGGGAGGCAGTGAATAGATGGGGGCAGGCCCAGCCAGAGGTGGTATTTACCGGTTCTCCAAACTACTCAAAATTTCCACTACCGGTCTTCCAGAACTGGTCAGAACTGGCTGAATACCACCTCTGCTCCAGTCCCCTAATCATCCTGGTTACTCTTCTCTGCACTCTTTCTAGAGTCTCAACATCTTTTTTATAGTGTGGTGACCAAAACTGGATGCAGTATTCTAGGTGTGGTCTTACTAAGGCTTTATAGAGTGGTATTAGTACCTCCCTTGATCTTGATTGTATCCCTCTGTTAATGCAATTTAGGATTGCATTGGGTTTTTTTGCTGCTGCTGCACACTGCCTTGATAGTACAGTGGTCTAAGCACCCTGTTATTAACACAGCTGCCTGCAATTACTGCTGGTTCGAATCTCTCCAAGGCTCAAGGTTGACTCAGCCTTCCATCCTTTCTAAGGTAGGTAAATTGAGGACCCAGTGTGTGGGGGCAATAAGCTGACTTTGTATAAAATATACAAAAGTATGAAGGCTATTGCTTAACGCATTGTAAGCCGCCCTGAGTCTCCGGAGAAAGGCGACATATAAATCAAATTAAAAAAAAAAAAACCCACCTCTGGTCCCAGTGACTAATCCAAATTGAATCCTGCAATATTATCCTGAGATACTTATATTTGCCTTCATTCATGAAATTTGGATAGCTTGGTTGGGAGGAAGTGGCTCAAGACAGCCCTTCCCTAGAGATTTTCAGAGTATATCTTTAATGATGCTAGTACAGGTAGTCCTCGACTTACTACAACAGTTCATTTAGCAACCGTTTGAAGTTACAGCGGCACTGAGAAAAGTGACATATGACCATTTTTCACACTTATGACCATTGTAGCATCCCCATGGTCACGTGATTTTACATTTGGATGCTTGACAACTGACTCACATTTATGACCATTGCAGTGTCCCCGGGGTCGTGTGATCCCCTTTTGCGACAAACCAAGACAATGAGGAAACCAGATTCACTGAAAAAACCATTGTACTAATTTAACAACTGCAGTGATTTACTTAGCAAATGTGGCAAGAAAAGTCGTAAAATGGGGCAAAACTCCGTTAACAAATTTCTCACTTAACAACGTACATTTTGGGCTCAGTTGTGGTCGTAAGTCAAGGACTACCTGTAGTTGCTTCAGTTTGGCCAGATAGCATAGCAATAGCACTTAGACTTATATACCGCTTCACAGTGCTTTACAGTCCTCTCTAAGCGGTTTACAGAGTCAGCCTCTTGCCCCCAACAATCTGGGTCCTCATTTTACCAACCTCAGAAGGATGAAAGGCTGAGCCAACCTTGAGCCTGGTGAGATTCGATCTGCCAACTTGCAGGCAGCCGGCAGTCAGCAGGAGTAGCCTGCAGTACTGCACTCTAACCACTGCGCCACCACAGCTCTTATAGATTTCTTCCTATCAGTGAGAACCAATACAGGAAACTGTTTAGAAGAAACTCTGCATCTTTCTCTTGATTTTTGGAGCCTGACATCAGCAGATATGAGTCCATAGGAGAGGGATACAAAGGGAAACAGATGTGATGAAAGCTCCGTCTCTTTCATGGCATTCCATGCAGATACAAAATACAAAAGGGATGAAGCTTACATGGTGATACTGCAATGCTGGTTTCATTAGTTTGACTAAAGCCTTCAATGCCACAGATACCTTTGGGCACGCTTCCAAACACAGCACTACTCCAGAGTCAGCCAAACTTTTTATTTTCTAACAATGCCCATGGGACCTTTATGGAGTCCAAAGATCTTTTAAATATATATGATGCTATAAGTCACTCCTTCACTCCTATGTAATTATTTGAAAATCTTTTTTTAAAAAAAACCCAGCAGGGAGTCTAATGCACCACTGCACCAAGCATTGCATATCGATAGTTTAGTATTTAATTCTTCCTGAACTTTGTTCAGCTTTTATATCCAAATACATGGCAGAAATTGAAGTCTGCAGAGCCAATTTTAGTAAAGGCATGTACTCTCTAAGGGAGGAAAGTCCATCTTTATGGCAAATAAAGATTAATTAACACATTGTAAGCCGCTCTGAGTCTCCGGAGAAGGGCGGCATATAAATCAAATTAAAAAAAATAAATAAATAACCAGGATGAATTAGCCAATTGTGGAAACTCTATATCTATCTATCTATCTATCTATCTATCTATCTATCTATCTATCTATCTATCATGTTTCCCCAAAAATAACCCTGTCTTATATTTTTTTGAACCCTGAAATAAGGGTTCAAAATAAGGGAACTCAAATAAGTGCTTGGCCTTATTTTTGGGGAGGTCTTATTATTTTGGGGCACATGGAGCAAAATGGGGCCTCCTCTTGCCATCTTACCTGATTCCCAGCTCTGCACTTAAATATTTTCTGGGAGGGCTTATTTTTGGGGGGAGGCTTATTTTAGCACATGCGCTCAAAAGCCCAATTGGGCTTATTATCAGGAGATGTCTTATTTTGGGGAAAACTGTCTGTCTGTCTGTCTGTCTGTCTGTCTGTCTGTCTGGCTGGCTGTCTGGCTGTCTGGCTGTCTGGCTGGCTGGCTGGCTGGCTATCTATCTATCTATCTATCTATCTATCTATCTATCTATCATCTATCTATCTATCTATCTATCTATCTATCTATCTATCTATCTATCTATCTATCTATCTATCTTGCCTCAGAGCATAGTGAAATTAAATAACTGCTCCTTTCCCAAAAGGTATCTGCAGGATCTTTTGTTAGTAAACTTGAGGAAGGCTCTTGACTTTATAGCAGTGTTTCTCAAGGAAAGATCCAACCTAGAAATCAGGAGATATTTCCTGACAGTTAGAACAATCAATCAGTGGAATGGTTTAAGATTGGACAGCCATTTGTCTGAAATGGTATAAGGTCTCCTGATTGAGCGGGGGGGGGGGGGGGTTGGGCTTGGTTGCACCAAGATCCTTTCCAACCCTATTGTTCTGTTATTCTGTAATCTTGGCAACTTTAAGCCAAGCTGTGGTGGTGCAGTGGTTAGAATGCAGTATTGCAGGCTAATTCTGCCAACAGCCAGCAGTTCGATTCTCATCGCCTCAAGGTTGACTCAGCCTTCCATCCTTCCAATGAAGGTAAAATGAGGATCCAGATTGTTGGGGGCAAGATGCTGATTCTGTAAACAACTTAGAGAGGGCTGTAAAGCACTGTGAAGTGATATATAAGTCTAAGTGCTGTTGTTATTTAAGAAACATGGACTTCAATTTGCACAATTCCTATGCTTTAGAGTAATTGCATCAGGATCAGTTATTATTTCTATTAGCATGGAGAAGGGGCATAACTAAGCCCCATTTTAGGTTGTTGCATCTATGAGGACTTGGGTCCCTTAATCAATTCAAAGACTCCGAGACTTCCAGAACAGAATATTTATTTAAAATCTCCAACTTCCTTCTTCTTGCAATGTAGTCTATTAAAGCCACTATCCAGTAGATGAAATGTGTGAAAAAAGCATACACATTGAAATAACTTTTAGAAGTAGAGTTGAATTGATTATTCATTTTGGTTTCATCTCAAATAAATTCATTGTTTTATTTTCAATGCTGGTCATTCTGCTGTAAAAGGAGCCTTAGTTAACCAATTCCAAACAATTTTTATGTCCATCAAACTTGCTCTGCAATTTCTCTCCCTCTTTTACTCTTAATCATGCCTTGTTCTCTTTGACCACATTTTTGCAATTATCTTTTTCTCTCTATACACAATTCAGTAGGATACAATACCTTCCTCTTATCCTTATTCTGTGCAGCAGCCATTTTCTTACATATGTTTTTTCTCATTCTCAGTTGCATTCTTTTTCATACCTCCTATTAACCCTACAGACATTTGTCAGACTGTATTATATATATATATATATATATATCTTTCCTTCCATGCATTTTCTGTTATATGGATAAATTAATCTGTATTTTTAGTACTTTTCATACAGGAGTTATTCTGTTATGCACATTGAAAAGTAATAATAAAAAAGCATGATTGATTAAATTGTTTAAAATGAAAGACTCTGCACTCTTTCTAGAGTCTCAACATCTTTTTGTTTAATTTTGTGGTGACCAAAACTGGATGGAATCTTCCAAGTGTGGTCTTACCAAGGCAATATAAAGCGGTACTAACACTTCATGAGATCTTCATTCTATCCCTCTATTAATGCAGCCAAGGACTGTGTTGGCTTTTTTGGCAGCTGCAACACACTGCTGGCTCATATTTAAGTGATTGTTCACTAGGATTCCACGTTCCTTCTCACAGTTACTACTATTGAGCCAGATGCCACCTATAACAGGAGTGTCAAATTTGATTTCATTGAGGGTTGTATTGGACCTCGGGATTCCGGGGTGGGCACGGACAGGGTGGGTATGGCCAGCTTGACATCACTCATGTCAAGGGCGCATGTGGTGGCCCGAGCACTCTGTCAGCGAAAACGGGCTCCATTTTAAGCTGTGACAGTGTCTTGCAACCCTCTGCCAGTGACCCAAGCCAGAGGTGGGTTTCAGCAGGTTCTGACCAGTTCTGGAGAACCGGTAGCAGAAATTTTGAGTAGTTCCGAGAACCGGTAGTAAAACTTCTGACTGGCCCCGCCATCATCCATTCTCTGCCTCCCAAGTCCCAGCTGATCAGGAGGAAATGGGGATTTTGCAGTATGCTTCCCCTGCCACACCCACCAAGCCACACCCACAGAACTGGTAGTAAAAAAATTTGAAACCCACCACTGACCCAAGCTCTGTTTTTGCTGGTAGAGGCACCATGGACCAGTCCTTTGCTGTTTCCAGGTCAACCCCACGGGCCAGATCTAAGTACCCCGTGGGCTCCCTGGCCTTGAGTTTTACACCCTTGACTATACTATATCATACCTGGGTATGTGAGTTTTCTTGCCTAAATATGGAAGTCTATATTACTAGACTTATATTTATTTCACATGTTGAAAACTTAATCTTTCTAAACAGATTAAGGTAGAACTCCTTCTAAAATGATTTACACATGCATTTTCCTGGCATTAGTTGCCCAAACATTTGCTCCAGCATAGCACCCTTCCACTCATCTTTGTTCTTAGCTCTAGTCAAATCCGTTATTTCATGTGGCTGAGATGGTAACAAGAAAGGTAATTTAAGAAATCTCATGGGATGTTTGCCGCGTCTCTATTTAACTAGCATTCGATAATTTGTACATTAAAAGAAAACACGGAACACTCCAGCTTCCCGAGACAAATTTAGCATACTTGAATTCTCATAAAAAACAGGCTTCTTTTCAGCTGCATAAAAGCTTGTCATCCATCAAAAAAAAACCAAAAAACCCTGAGCTTGAAAAATGATATATGCAGGCTTGCTTTTCTCCTGCTGTTGCTGTTATCCAGCCAGGTGGGAGTTCATGACATTTGCAGATTTTGCATATCTGAGGTGCTACAAACCATTGATTTTTCTAGCTTTTTATTTTTTACAAGCTGCTTGGAAGTCTGTGAACAGAGACTATGTAATGCTGCAAGTGATATTCTTGAAAATGGAATATACTAGAACTTTGATGTCATAGACTCACGAAGTTTGAAGGGAGTCTAAATGTATTTAGCACAGGGATAGACAACTTTTGAGGGTCAACTTTGAGCTCAGGTTGTGAGCAGGGAGTGTGTCCAAACAAAAAACAAGCAGAAGACAACTTTGGTGGTTAGTTATTTAGCTACTTAGTTGTTTGCTATGTATTCCAAGGAATTCATTGACCTTGAACTGGAACCCACACTGGAATCCGCACTGCATATCAGACATTAATACAATTGAACGTGTCCAGAAATATTTCACAAGAAGAGTCCTCCACTTCTCTGCTCGCAACAAAATACCTTTTGCCACCAGACTTGAAATTTTGGGCTTAGAAAACTTAGAACTATGCCGGCTTCGGTATGACCTAAGCGTAGCTCATAAAATTATCTGCTACAATGTCCTATCTGTCAATGACTACTTCAGCTTCAACCTTGACCCCATCCTTGAGGTTTTAAATTTATAATTGGTTTTAACTGGGTTATTTTAAATTGATGGCCAAAATTATTTAATGTTTTTTAAATTAGTTTTAAATTTTATATGTTGTGTTTTAACCGTGGCTGTTCACCGCCCTGAGTCCTGTTGGAGAAGGGCGGTATACAAGTTAAATAAATAATATTAATAATAATAACCACAACAATACACGAGCACACCATAGATACAAACTTAAGGTAAACCGCACCAAACTCGATTGCAGAAAATATGACTTCAGCAACAGAGTGGTCAATGCCTGGAATGCACTACCTGACTCTGTGGTTTCTTCCCCAAACCCCAAAACTTTAACCTTAGACTGTCTACTGTTGACCTCACCCCATTCCTAAGAAGTCTGTAAGGGGCGTGTATAAGAGCACTAGCGTGCCTACCGTCCCTGTCCTAATGTTTCTTCTATTTGTACCTATTTTATGTATTCAATTCATGCTTATACTTATTACCAAATACGTTCTTAAAATAAATAAAATAAATAAATAAATAAAAAAATAAAAAAAAGATAGTACATCTTTTCAAAATAATTAAGAATTGTAATTCCTAATTATTAATTAGAAATTCCTCCTCTTCTTTTCCTTCTCTTTGTCCTTTTTTTACACCAAACAAAAGGTTTAATTTAATCTGTTCAACTGTTCAGATAGTTGCTATCCAACAATACCGTTAATTCCTTAATTCAAGATTTTATGGGTTTTTTTATCCTATGTGGTCAAATACAGACTATAGTGAAATTATTGAAATCACTGGCAGCATTGAAGTGGATAAATTAAAGGGATTTAGTTAAGAACTAGCCTTAATGCTACCCATGAATTCTGAAAAAAAAATGTATTTAGAAAGACAGTATACAAACATATTAAATACATAAATTTAAGTAAATTCTAGTGCTGGACAGGGAAATCTGTCTGCATGCTTTCCTATAAGTTGTTATTCAGTTTGATGAAAGAGAATACTATTAGAGTCTTTCAAAAGACAATTTCAGAGAAATTCTTATGGGGTGAATATGGTATTATTCTATGGATTTATTTACTATATAAGGTAGACAAGGGGTTGTTTGAATGGCCCATCTCGATTGTTCATGAAATGATCTGCTGTCTTCCTGGTTCCCTTCTCTCCAGTTAAGTATCAAGTAAACGTATAATGGATAAATTCCTTCTATTGGTATTTTTTTTTATAGTAGTGATCCTACTGTTACTGGAAATGGGAAAACCTGCCTGTAAGAAATTTCTTGCTCCCCTGGAGAATTCGGAGAACTCCAAAGCTCTCTTTTGCACAGCTTTCTCATAAAATAACATTCATGCCTTGAGACATAAAATGTATTATTGAAGTCTTGAAATGAGTTCCTTGCTTATGCGCTCTACAAGTATCAACCAGCTTTCTTGTGTCCCAATCCCATCTAACCTCACACATTTGGGACTGATATATTTCCAAACTGAAGTATTGGACAAGGCTTACTCGTCTTTTGCAGTGATAAAATGTCAACGTTCTGAGTAATTCACCTGAAAGCAGAACTCTGAGGCAGGTAGATTCCTCAAAGAACATGTTTATTGGATGCATCATATCGACACAGCCGGTGAAAACCAACTCTAAAAGTTCCCACGATTTTCATCCAATTAAAAGAGTAAAACTCCCACCCTCCTATGTGTCACCAGTCACATTTTTCCAATGAATACAACTGGCAGGCTCTTCTCCTCCTTCAACAGTCACCTGTTACCATGACCTTGGATCCCACAGGAAAACTTTTTGTTTTGACTGTTAGCTAGGCTATTTACTTCCCCCCTCCCTCCCTCCCTCAGGCTTCATGGCAACTATGAGGCAATACAAGATGGCTTCAGCCAGGACCATTTCCGAGTTGATATAAACCTGTTTATGAGTTACTAATAGAATGCCACCAGCAGAGGTGGTATTCAGCCGGTTCAGACCGGTTTGCCTGAACTGGTAGCGGAAATTACGGGTCCCCCCCCCGGCTCTATGCCATCCTATTTAGGCACATTTTTTAGGCCGGGCACATGCGCGGAAGGTGCGCGCGCCACCAAAGCACATGTGTGGAAGACTGTGTGCATGCATGGATGGGGCATGTGCACTCACATTTGCGAACTGGTAGGGAAAGTAAGTGAATACCACCCCTGGCCACCAGACATGCTTGTTTGCTATGAATGGAATGGAATGGAATGGAATGGAATGGAATAGAATAGAATAGAATAGAATAGAATAGAATAGAATAGAATAGAATAGAATAGAATAGAATAGAATAGAATAGAATAGAATAGAATAGAATCTTTATTGTAACTTTAAATGGACACTGATCAGCATACATTAAAATGAAATTTCATTGCATTCAGCTCTCAAAAGATAACCATTATTATGCATATACCCACATATACACATACTTATATGACACAGAGAAACATCGCAGTCTAGTTTGAATGTATACATATACATGGTGAAAAAAAAAGAATCCTGCAAGTTTACCAGATGGATGGCATAGGGAACAAAGCTGTTACAGAATCTGGTAGTCCTGCTAGAAATACTTCAAAACCTCCTCCCAGAGGAGAGCAGCAGAAACAGATCGTAAATAGAATAGAATATAATTCTTTATTGGCCAAGTGTGATTGGACACACAAGGAATTTGTCTTTGGTGTGTATGCTCTTAGTGTACATACAAAGACAAGATACATTCATCAAGAATAATAAGGTACAACACTTAATGAGAATCATAGGGTACAAATAAGCAATCAGGAAACAATCAATATCAATATAAATTGTAAGGATACAAGCAACAAAGTTACAGTCATGCAGTCATAAGTGGGAGGAGATGGATGATAGGAATGGTTAGAAGAGCAATAGCAATAGTAAAGTGGGTATGTGCAGTCTCTAACAATGGTTCAAGCTCTAAGCACATAGGGTTATAAGCAGTATCCTGAATAACAGGAAGCGATCTTCCTATAATCTTCTCAGCTGTTCTTATCACTCTCTGTATGGACTTTCTATCTGAGGCACTGCTGCCACCAAACCAAATGATGATACAATTTGTTAAAATGCTGTCAATCCTGCCTCTGTAAAAAGTGGCCAGGAAAGAAGGAGAAAGATGTGCTCTTCTCATTCAACACAGGAAATGAAAAAGCTGGATGCTGAATGAAGTCCAACCCATGCTAATATGGAAAATAATTTGTTTTGTGGGCTCCAAAGGGAATGCAAGTGGCTTATAAGTTTTCCAACTCAGCTAACTGAATGATGACTTAGAAAATCTTATCACCATCTCAAATGGTCAGATGGTATACACATATAAATGGTATATATATATTGTGATGTTGTATAAATATGTTTCAAGAGATTATCCGATCCACAAACTGATAACTGTTGGAACTCTTGTTATTATTATTTATTAGCTCAGGGCAGGCAGAACACTGTACCTTTCTTTCTTGCAGTGAAAATTCAGGAAGCAGAATGAATTTTTTATCATAAAGGTTAGTTTTTTGTTAGCTTTCAGTGGCATTTTCAAGAACTGCATTCTTATTTCTTGATGGAATATTGGGAGTTTGAGCTGAAGATAACCATGCTTATCAGCTTATTTGTCTGAGTCCTGAATGTCTGCCATTTTTATTTTTATTTTATTTTATTTATTTATTTCATCAGGTATGTTTTAGATAACAGATAAAAGTATAAAAACGATTATGAATACAGGAAGTGGAAACAAATAAAAGGGAACTTTGGGACAGGGACGGTAGGCACGCTGGTGTGCTTATGCATGCCCCTGAAAGACCTTTTAGGAATGAGGTGAGGTCAACAGTAGACAGTCTAAGGGTAAAGTTTTGGGGGTTTGGGAAAGTAACCGCAGAGTCAGGTATTGCATTCCAGGTGTTGACAAGTCTGTTACTGAAGTTCGTATTTTCTACAGTCTAGTTTGGATCAGTTTACCATGAGTTTGCATCTATTGTGTACTCGTGTATTGTTGTGATTGAAGCTGAAGTGTTCATTGACAGATAGGACATTGTAGCAGATAATTTTGTGTACTATGCTTAGGCCGGACTAAAGATGACAAAGTTCTAAATTGTCCAAGCCCATAATTTCAAGCCTGGTGGCATAAGGTATTCTGTTGCGAGCACAGGAGTGGAGAACTCTTCTCATGAAATATCTCTGGACTTGTTCAATTGTATTAATGTCCGATATGCAGTGCGGGTTCCAGACAGATGAGCTGTATTCAAGAATTGGTCTAGCAAATGTTTTGTATGCCCTAGTTTGCAGTTCAATATTACTGGAGAAGA
The DNA here is from genome assembly GCF_029215685.1 of Pituophis catenifer annectens. Lineage (NCBI taxonomy): Eukaryota > Metazoa > Chordata > Lepidosauria > Squamata > Colubridae > Pituophis > Pituophis catenifer. Next base: position 117,205,573 of record NW_027256884.1, on the reverse strand, counting down.
AGCTACGCAAGAGTAGGGACTTGTCTTGTTTTGCCTCCTTTCCCTTTCCCCTTCCCTTCCCTCACCACTGACAACAGATATCCAATCCAAGTCTAACACCACTTTATTTCTTCTTCTGGATTATTGGATGCCATCATCTACTGTTTGTGACTTCATAACTTATCATACAGAAAATTAAGTTGTCACAATGGATTAAGAAGTTGTCCAATAAGTTCAGTTTGCAGAGACAGATGTTACTTACATGAGCTGCTTGGTATTCTGAGCAGAGGTAAATCAGTAGCCCATACAGAAATTATTAAAAGTATCTGGATTGTGATGAAGTATATCTTTCTTGATTGATGAAGCATACGTAAAATGTATTTAGCAATACTAGACATGGAAAGAATGGACTTTTTTTTTTTACCTAAACTATTGAGAGCCATAACATACTTTGTAAAAAGAGGATATCTATCCCAGAAGATAGAAGCTTATTGTAAATAGGAGGGCCTATAATTTGCAGAAAGAAGCACTTGATGAGATCCCATCATTCTGACTCTCTTTTGTTCTCCTTCTCTTGTCCATGCATCCTCAACCTACTTACAGTAGTGGCCAAAATTGTGGAAACCTTTTGGGAAAAGTGTATTTTCTAAAACTAGCTAATAACACTGATTTTTTTTTTTTGGAGTAGTATATAATAAAATTATATATCAATGGAAGGATAATTTAATCAAGAATGTCATGCAATAACTTTTATGAAGGATTTGCTATTAGAATAGCAGTTATACTATAAAGAAGAAAAGGGAAACACGTAGAAAAGATGAGATATACAAAAATTATCACCATAGAAAAAAAATGAGATATACAAAAATTATCACCATGTCAGTTAATACTTAGTTGGGTAACCTTTAGCATGAATTACGGCCTTACAACGTCTTCCCATGGAGTGAACCAAGTCTTTTAGTTCTGCAGCTGTTCTAATGTGAAACCAAGATTGAATGATTGCTTCTATTAACTGGGTTTTATTGCTGGGTCGCTTCTGACTAACAAGTTTCTTTAGTTGGCTGCATAGATTTTCAATTGGCTTAAGGTCTGGCCTATTCCCAGGCCATTCCAGTAGTGGAATAGGATTATCTTGAAACTCCCCCCCCCAAAAAAAGTGATGTTATTAGCCATCAAACCTCAAAAATACACTTTTCCCAAAGGTTTCCACAATTTTGACCACTACTGTAGCAACTGTAATGTGTTCGATAGTGTAGGAGTCACAATTGCCAAGGTAGATGTCAAAGACTGAATGAAGGCAAGAGCAAATAAAAGAGATTCCATAGATCTGAGTTGCTTTCCTTTTCTTTAATTCATAAAACTTTCCCACACAAGTTTGAATGAGAATAGTTCACCAACTTTTCTCCATTTTTTTTTTTTTACTTGAGAGGAAAGTGGAAGACAACGCATAGGCGATTCAGCAACATATACAAAACCTTCTTATTCAATGAAAATAGTTAAATCCCAGGATCACACATGGGAAAAATTATTACTGAATTTGAATACATGAATTTGTATGCCATAATTCCCACTGGCCTCATGATAGCTTAGAGCAACCATAAAATCAAATAAAAAGTCTACAATACATAAATCCCAAATCACAGTAATAAAATCAAGAAACAGTGAAATAAAAAAAAATACATTAATCATTTACAATAATAACAAAATGACAAGTCTCATCAGACAATGGCATGTGGCAATTCTTAAAAGTTTCTCTAGAAACAGTTGGTTTTTACAATTTTGTGAAGGCCACAACAAGGCCCAGGCTAATTTCAAGAAGGAGGCACCAAATTGGAGAACATAATTTTTTAGTTTTAATCCTGTTTGGTTTATGGGGCACCAACAACAGCTTCTCTTGCCAGTTTCTCCTTGAATACTTCAACTCTGAATGAAATTAAAAATAAAAAAATCTTGGTGGGAAAATACTACAATATGTAACTGAATCATAAGTTCCATTAATTAAATGGAATCAAAATTAGATTAAATGCCATTGAAATCATCATTAGCTTTTTCTTCGTAAACCATTCTTGAAGCATATCTTCAGTCTCCATTCATATGCCAAATGTGGCCCTTGTTCCTAATTTCTAACAATGATGTTCCAATTTGTGTCCTGAAAAATCTATGAGAAGTGATATTAGATTTCTTGATAGTATAGAGCAGTGGTTCTCAACTTTTTTTTCACTATGGACACTCTTTAATAACAATAGCACTTAGACTTATATACTGCTTTACAGTGCTTTACAGCCCTCTCTAAGCAGTTTACAGAGTCAGCATGTTGCCCCCAATAATTTGACTCCTCATTTTACCCACCTCAGAAGGATGGAAATCTGAGTCAACCTTGAGCCTGGTGAGATCAACAGAAGTAGCCTGCAGTATTGCACTCTAACCACTGCGCCACTGTGGCTCAAATACCCTTTGTGGCCACAGATTATGGCCACAGCCCCCCCCCCAAGACTTAACTCAAGATTTAAATCATAAATCTTTCTATCAGGTTCGCCTGATCCACCAGTTGCACCCCTTTCTGGATCGGGACTCCTTACGCATGGTCACTCATGCCCTCGTCACTTCCTGCCTGGACTACTGTAATGCTCTCTACATGGGGCTCCCCTTGAGGAGCACCCGGAGGCTCCAACTGGCCCAGAATGTGGCCGCGCGGGTGGTTATGGGAGCGACGTGGCGTTCCCATGTAACACCTCTCCTGCGCGAGCTGCACTGGCTCCCGGTGGTCTTCCGGGTGCGCTTCAAGATTTTGGTTACCACCTTTAGAGTGCTCCATGGCTTAGGACGGGGGTATTTACGAGACCGCCTTCTGCCACCAGTAGCCTCTCACCGGCCAGTACACTCCCATAGAATAATAATAATAATAATAATAATAATAATAATAATAATAATAATAATAATAATAATAATAATAATAATAATAATTTTATTTCTATACCGCCCTTCTCCCGAAGGACTCAGGGCGGTGTACAGCCTATTTAAAAACACAAAAAACACAACAACAATTTAAAATTTAAAATCATTAAATAATTAGGCTCCAATTAAAATCCCAGAAATTTAAAATACCCCAATTTAAAACGTTATGTTAATAGCCCTGCCTGGCGGAACAACAGGGTCTTCAGGGCGCAGCGAAACACCCGGAGGTCGGAAATCTTTCGTATTTCGGGGGGCAGTTCATTCCACAGGGCTGGAGCTCCCACAGAGAAGGCCCTCCCCCTGGGTGTCGCCAGCCGACATAACTTGGCTGATGGCACCCGGAGGAGACCCTCTCTGTGGGAGCGGACTGGTCGGTGGGAGGCTATTGGTGGCAGAAGTCGGTCTCGAAGGTACCCGGGTCCTATGCCATGGAGCGCTTTAAAGGTGGTAACCAACACCTTGAATCGCACCCGGAAGACCACTGGGAGCCAGTGCAGCTCGCGCAGGAGGGGTGTCACGTGGGCGCAACGGGTTGCACCCATAACCACCCGCGCGGCCGCATTCTGGACCAGTTGGAGCCTCCGAGTGCTCTTCAAGGGGAGCCCCATGTAGAGAGCATTACAATAGTCCAACCGGGAGGTGACAAGGGCGTGAGTGACCGTGCGCAAGGCGTCCCGATCCAGAAAGGGCTGCAACTGGCGAATCAGGCGAACCTGATAAAAGGCCCCCCTGGCCACGGCCGTCATGTGCTCTTCTAAAGACAGCCGTGCGTCCAGGAGGACACCCAGATTGCGAGCCCTCTCTGTGGGGGGCAAAGATTCACCCCCAATAGTCAGCGATGGCACCTGCTGACTATATCGGGGCGCCGGAAGCCACAGCCACTCGGTCTTGGAAGGGTTGAGTCTGAGCCTGTTCCTCCCCATCCAGGCCCGCACGGCCTCCAGGCAGCGGGACATCACATCAAGGGCATCGTTGGGGTGGTCTGGGGTGGAGATGTACAGCTGAGTATCGTCAGCGTACAGATGACACTTCACCCCGAAACCACGGATGATCTCACCCAGCGGCTTCACATAAATGTTGAACAGGAGAGGCGAGAGGACCGACCCTTGCGGCACTCCCCATGCGAGATGCCTCGAGGTCGACCTCTGTCCCCCTGCCAACACAAACTGCGAGCGGTCGGAGAGGAAGGAGGAGAACCACCGCAAAACGGTGCCCCCTATTCCTAACCCCCTCAACCGCTGCAGCATGATACCATGGTCGATGGTATCAAAAGCTGCCGAGAGGTCTAATAGGACTAGGACAGAGGAGCAGCCCCTGTCCCGAGCCCTCCAGAGATCATCCACCAACGCGACCAATGCCGTTTCAGTGCTGTACCCCTGCCTGAAGCCCGACTGGTACGGGTCTAGATAGATAGCTTCATCCAGGTGCCGGGGAAGTTGTAGAGAGGGGCTCCTCAGGGTGCCGTCGGTCAAACAGTGTCAACTGGCAGCCCCCAGGGGGAGAGCCTTCTCTGTGGGGGCACCTGCCATTTGGAACGAGTTCCCCCCCCCGGAGATACGGAGGATCCCAGATTTGCGCACTTTCCGCCGTGCCCTCAAGACCTTCTTATTTCAACAGGCTGGCCTGGCCTAACCTCCTTTTAACTGTTAATTTTAAGTTTGTTTTAAAATAATAGGGGTGTTTTAATTTGTTTGGGCCAAATAATTTAATGTGTTTTTATATTGTTTTTAAAGTTTGTATTATGCGTATTTTATCTTTTGGCTGTTCACCGCCCTGAGTCCTTCAGGAGTAGGGCAGTATATAAATCCAATTATAAAATAAAATAAAAAATAAATAAATAACATTTCAAGACTTAGCAGACCCCATGTGACAACATCATGCCCCCCCCCCTTGGGTCCATGGACCACAAGTTGAGAACCATTGGTATAGAGAATTGTGAGACATGTTATATGGAATGTTTTCAATTCCTGTGCAGTATTACTCCAACAGCTGGACTTTGCTCCCTGAATGCTCCTTAAATGTTAAGAACTAATCCTCTGATAGATTACAAAATCGTGCTAAAGATGAACAAGCAAATCTTCAGGGAAGCTTGCCCACCAGCCTTGAATTTCTGGTGAAGGGATCCATAATAAGTTTCTATAGAATTGAAAGCTTTCCAGAAACAACAGTCTGTGACCTAAGATGACATTTCTTCAATGAGAATCTTACTCCATCAACCTTTGCAGACTTTTCTTTTATTTAGTACAGTCAGCTCATCTGAAATAATTAGGTTTGAAAATTGGGGGAGATTAAGAAAAATAAATCCAATGGGTTTCTACTGAGATCTGGTCCTCTCAGAAGACAGTCATCCAGTGGTGGGTTGCCCCCGGTTCACACCAGTTCTATAGAACCAATAGTAAAACTGGCAGGAGGCTCCGCCCACCGACCCCGACATCATCAAAATGCTTCTGTACATGCGCAGAAGTTTCTGCGCATGTGCAGAAGAGCACATGCGAACCGGTAGCGGAAATTTTGAGTAGTTTGGAGAAACAGCAAATACCACCTCTGCCTGGCCCCAGAGTGGGGTGGGAGTGGAGATTTTGCAATATCCTTCCTCCAAGAGTGGGGAGGGAATGGGGATTTTGCAGCAGCCTTCCCCTGGAATGGGGTGGAAATGGAGATTTTGCAGTATCCTTCCCCTGCCATTCCCACCAAGCCACACCCATAGAACCGGTAGTAAAAAAAAATTGAATCTCACCACTGATTAGAAAATAATCTAAGTAGGGCATCAGAATGTACCTGTCTCGATATGTCATCATCTTATGCATCATAAATTTCTCAGAAATGCTTACTCCGTTACTGATATACACTATAATACGTTGAGGATAATATGCATTAGCAATGAGAAAATGAGCAGATGGACAATTTATGAATGTTTCGCAGAATCCACCTGCAGTTTAAAAAAATCAGCACAACAAAAGAAGGCTGCTTCATTTTTTTTTTTTTATTTTTATTGGGGCCAAAAGAATACAGCTGTCTTACAGTTTCTTTCCACATCATTTTAGTCTCCTGGGTCGAAGGGTCATTTCTTCCCACACTAGATCAGTGATGAACTAGAACAAGAATATAAAGTCAAGCTGTCCTCAGATTACATTAAACGTCTTTTCTAATAGCATGTTCAACCTACAGTAGTGGTCGAAATTGTGGAAACCTTTTGGGAAAAGTGTATTTTTGATGGTTTGATGGCTGATAAAACCACTCTTTTTTTGGAGTTTCAAGATGATCATATTCCACCACAGGAATGGCCTGAAAACAGCCCAGACCTTAACCCAATTGAAAATACAAAACATTTGCTAGACCAATTCCAGACAGCTCATCTGTCTGGAACCCACATTGCATATCAGACATATATACAATCGAGAGAGTCCAGAAGTATTTTATGAGAAGAGTCCTCCATTCCTCTAACCACAATAAAATACCTTATGCCACCAGACTCCAAATTTTGGGCTTAGACAACTTAGAACTACGCTGACTTCAGTCTGACCTAAGCATAGTACATAAAATTATCTGCCACAATGTCCTTCCTGTCAATGACTACTTCAGCTTCAACCACAACAATACACACGCAAATAATAGATACAAACTCAAGGTAAACCATTCCAAACTTGATTGTAGAAAATATGACTTCAGTAACAGAATGGTCAATGCCTGGAATGCACTACCTGACTCTGTAGTTTCTTCCCCAAACCCCCAAAACTTTAACCTGAAACTGTCTACTGTTGACCTCACCCCATTCCTAAGAGGTCTGTAAGGGGCATAAGTGCACCAGCATGCCTACTGTCCCTGTCCTAATATTCCTTTTTACTTACTCTTTTCATGTATTCAAATTATGTTTATACTTTTATCTGTTATCTTATATATGCTTGACAAATAAACTTATGATTATGATTATGATCTAGGGAGCCGACTAAAGAAACTTGTTAATCAGAAGCAACCCAGCAATAAAACCCAGTTAATAGAAACAATCATTCAATCTTGGTTTCACATTAGAACTGCTGCAGAACTAAAAGACTTGGTCATGGGAATTCATGCTAAAAGTTACCCAACAAAGTATTAACTGACATGGTTACATAATTTTTGTATATCTCATTTTTTCTATATTTTCTAATAATTTTTGTATATCTTGTTTTTTTCTACGTGTTTCACTTTTCTTCTTTATACTGTACCTGCTATTCTAATAGCAAATCCTTCATAAAAGTTATTGCATTACATTCTTGATTAAATGACCTTTCCAGTGATATACAATTTTATGGTACTACTCCCCCCAAAAAGTGGTGTTATTAGCTAGTTTTAGAAAATACACTTTTCCCAAAAGGTTTCCACAATTTTGGCCACTACTGTAATTGTATTCACTGGAAAGCAAAAAGCTTGTTCAGAAGGCCACAATCTATATCAGAAGCTGTAATAAACTAATCTAACCCAAGAGCCCTCCCATTTGGTAGCATTTGAGAGGGAGAGAGAGAGGGAGAAAACATGCTCACTGACAGTGCAAAAATTGGTAGTATGAAATGGTTGGCTCCCTAAAGGGGAAAGAATGGAATATTCCAATCCAGCTCTTGTCATATACAGATATTTAAACAGGTAAAATTGTTCTTTGAGCTCTTGGACTCAATATACACTGTTGAACAAGTAGAGTGTTATTTCCTGTTCTCAAACTACAGCTGGGCACTGAATTTATCTGGAACACAAACTCTGAACAGATGCAACGTGCCTCGCGCCAAAGATTTGGTTTCAACAAGGCTCAACTTCTGGAAAGAGACCAAATCCTGTTCGGAAATGCTTTGATGTTTTTAAAAAAACAGCTGATAGCAACTGGAACCCATATTATTCATTAAAAGGAGAACACTTTTCCTTTCTTTCTTTCTTTCTTTCTTTCTTTCTTTCTTTCTTTCTTTCTTTCTTTCTTTCTTTCTTTCTTTCTTTCTTTCTGTAGTGATAATTCAAGTGGTAGAAGGTTAAATCAGTTGAGGTCGTCCTACTCACCCATGCATGTACTGTATTGATATATGTATCTACCGATATGTTTTCTATAGGTAGCCTTTTAGATTTTAGAGAACTCTCTGAAAAGAGACCAAATCCTGTCTGGAAAGTGTAAATGAACACTTTGATGATTTAATCTGCAGTGGAAAGGCAAATGGTGAGGATTTCCACTAGAGGACCTTAGGCAGTTTGAAAGCAGTTCTGTAACTTGGTAATTCCAAATGGCTACGTTGGAGAAGTGATTATTTTGTGTTCAGTTGCACTGCATTGGAGAACACAGAAAACTAGTGCTCCAAGAGGAACTTGGCTATAGATGGTTCTTGATAATAGTAGCATAGGAGCCCTAGTGGCGCTGTGGTTAGAATGCAATATTGCAAGCTAACTCTACCCACAGCCAGGAGTTTGACTCGGCCTTCTGAGATCAGTAAAATGAGGCGCCAGATTGCTGGGGGCAATATGTTGATACTGTAACCCACTCACTGTATGTTGTGACCCCGACTCCCGAGCCTTTCCTAACAGAGGAAGAGAACTCAGAAGGTGATGGGGAGGAACTGACAAGGCCTCCCTCTCCAGGACCCTCCTCTCTGGCAATGCCTCAGGTTTCATCCGAAGGCCAAGAGGAACAGCCTGGGATATGCCAGGAGGAAAGCATATCGGAACAACAATAGATAGGGAGTGAGGATGATGAATCCTGGCTTGATCCCAGGCAGCATCGGAGGGAGAAGCGTGCGCAGCAACGAAAGAGGTGTGGGAGGACCAGAGATTGAGCTGAATCACTGAGCCACACCACACAAGGAATAAAAGTGGGTGTGATTGCTCTTCAGGCTTTGTGACGGTCAAAGTTAAAAACCTGAGAGCCACATCGCGTTACCTGGAATCTGGCTTGTACATATTTGGATTGGACCTTGGCTAACTCTTGCTTTGTGGATTACTTTTTGCTACTGGATCAGACTGAGGATAAACTCTCTCTTGCTTACTGTGAGTGAAAACTGACTTGGCAGGCATTTCGCAGTTTATTGCCAAAACTCTTATCTGCAAGGTAAGATTATCTCTTATCTGCAATTCTAGTCTGATTGCTTAATAAAAACTTGGCAGGCATGCCTGGTTGTGTGTTTGCCTGTGTGGGGAAGGGGGACAGAACACTGTGAAGCACTATGGGGTGGTAAATAAGTCTAAGTGCTATTACTATGAGCCGTGGTGGCGCAGTGGTTAGAATGCAGTACTGCAGGCTACTTCTGCAGGCTGCCAGCAGTTCACCAGTTCGACTCTCACCAGGCTCAAGGTTGACTCAGCCTTCCATCCTTCCTTGGTCAGTAAAATGAGGCCCCTGATTGTTGGGGGCAATAGGCTGCCTCTGTAAACCACTTAGAGAGGGCTGTAAAAGCACTGCGAAGTGATATATAAGTCTAAGTGCTATTGCTATAACTTTTAAGTCACGAAGAAATGATTTCTGTCACAAACCATATGTGGATTTCTGCTGAGCCTACTCCCTTACATGCTGTTGGGAAAATAAATACAAGCATATAATAATACTCCTGCAAGCAAAATTTAACTCAAGGGAATGTTTCCCCCCACTCTTGAAACCAGGAAAAACATTATTTAAATGATGAAAGAAGTCAGCCTAATCAATAATGAAGAAGTAAACAATAGCCTAATCAAGGAACTACCAGACAAGCTAAGAGTAAACAGGCGAATCAAAGAACCTCTAAGACTACCCCCACCAAAACTGACAGGGAAAAATTGAGAGCATACCTCATTACTTTACTAGCACTGAGTGTGTTACCTAGTTTGGTAATGAAATGTCTGGAAGAAAACAACCAAGCTCAGAGGGCAATCTTTTTGTTTTTTTGAAAGGCTTAATGAAGGGGAGAATAAATTGAAACTCTTGGTTGCATATTGCCTACAACTATTTACATGATCCCTATCATTATCTTCTTTTAGCGACTCCAGTGGGGTGGAGTCTCGGCAACTAAATGGAGCTAGCAGAGTGTTTTAATGGCCGGATGCCCTTCCTGTTGCCAATGTGGAGTTTTGTTCAGCAGATATATTCTCAGTGTACCCAGAGGGAGAAATATCTGCCTCTACCTAGGATCGAACTCACAGCCTCCTGATTGTGAGGCAAGAGCTCCACCTCTAGGCCACTGCACCACTCCATTTCCATGATCCCTATATGGCCAATAAATCTTTGCAAAATGTGTATCTCCCAAGGTAGGGTGCCCATTGCCCAACGAGAACATCTCTTCCGATTTTCTGCTTTGAAAAGAAAAATTCAATTGTCAGAGAAGTTTCAGCCATGTGCCAATAAGTCTCAATATTCATCGCACTGCTGAGCTTTATTTGTTTATTAGCTTGATTTATATCTCACTTTTCTCCACCACGTGCTCAGGGGAAGTGAAAATCCATAATGTGTAGAATGCAAAAAAAAAAAAAATATTCAGAGACATAAATTTAAACCAATGTAAGCTTTGTTTAACAATGGAAAGCTTGGCAAAAGAGATGCATCTCGTTTAGTTTACTTAAGAGGTATCATTGAGCAACCTAGTTTCCAGATCAATAGGATGCCCAATGCATTTTAAAAAAATATTCTGCTAGCTTTCTAAATATTTTAACGCTGCCCATTTATCCTCCATTTAGGCTGCAAAAATCAAACACAATGCTTTTTTTTTTTTTTACCCCTATTCTATGGCATCTACCAGTACTTTCATCCTTGTCTTCTTCAGCATAGTTGTGAAATATAGCCATAAAACTCAGACAACAATAAGTCATTCATGAGACAAACTGACATATACAACCTACAGAAGAATGGGCAAATAATTTATTTATTTATTCATTGGTTCGATTTATATGCCGCCCTTTTCCAGAGACTCAGGGCAGCTTACAATGCGTTAAGCAATAGCCTTCATACTTTTGTATATACCTGCTTAGTAGGGCTTTCGCCCCCCACTAAGCGGTGTTCTTTCTTATACAAAGTCAGCTTATTGCCCCCACAAACCGAGTCCTCATTTTACCTACCTCGAAAGGATGGAAGGCTGAGTCAACCTTGAGCCTGGTGAGATTTGAACTTGCAGTAATTGCAGGCAGCTGGTGTTACTTAACAGTGCTTTAGTCTGCTGCGCCACCAAGGCTCTTATAATATAATAAAATAATGATATTATAACCTTTCCTCAAAGCTAAGCACCCCCCCCCCCAGTTTCTACCTAATGTTTCCTTGAAATCTTGTTTTGAACGTATTTTGCAATGTCTGTGGAGATTCTCAGTCATCCAGACCATGGTTGTCTCAAAGATGCTTTTTCAAAAGGCAACTGGATTGTTGTTGTTTTTCCTTTTAGCAGTTCCAAGAAAATTCCACCCTCATTTGCACTCTGATACAGTGATTCTGAGGGCACTGATAAACCGCCAAGTGGCCTGAAGAGCTCTCAGGGAGACTGCTAATGACCAGATGACTGCAAAGAAATATGATCTTTCCAACCGTCCCCATCCTGTCAGAATCGATGAAGCTTCTTGGATGAGAAGCAAAACATCTTTTTCTTCTTCAGGAAAAAAAACAACAGTCCAGTTGCCTTTTGAAAAAAGCACTTTGAAACATCTTTTGCAATTTCGTTCTGAATCTCTTGCAGCTGTTCGTCGCCCCTGACTGTAATCTGCTGAACTGACCACAAGACTGGATATGAAATCTTAACAGAGGTGTAAATCTCCACTGAGTTGAACGGAAAGAAGTTGGAAGTTAGAATAAGCAAAGTTATCAGTTGCAAAAGCAGGAAGAAAAGAATCACCTCCATGTTAGACAATAGGAATCATTTACTCTTGATCCTGACCTTGCATTTATTTATTTAAAATATTTATACAGTATATTGCCTTTACAAACTTCCCAGTGCTATCGAGACAATTTGCTAAGATGGACAAATGACTCAATATCCATAGCGTGCAAAACAACAATATTTCAATTGTTGGATGTAAGAGGGAACAGGATGAAAAGAAGAACTTACTATAAGGCTAAACAAAACAAAAGGAAGTTTGTTTTTCTGTTTATTGGTTTTTAATGAAACTTTGATATTATTGCACTTTCTCCCCTTTCTATTCTTGAATTTCCTCCCTGTTGAGCATTTAGCTTGCCCTTTATTTTTATGTTCCCACCCCACAACTAAGATTACAGGTATATCAATTGAATTGATTCTGGTTTTTTTATAATAATCTTGAGTTATCTTTTTCCCCACTCCAACATTGATTTCATTGTGTAAAAGTGCAGCTCAGAAAATGGGGAAATTATGTACCATACTGGAAATAGATAAAATAATCAGTAATATATGCCTACCTAGGGACACAGATTATTTATTTTATATTTATTTTTGGAAAATGAATGCCTAATTTCTTACGATAGCTTTGATATGTAAAATTGGAGGGGTGCTGGTTAGATGGGCAGTAGAACAATTCCCTAATTATTTGTTTGCTTCGGTCCTTCATGTGTGCCATTCTAACAGTCATTGGGAACAAAAAAATGGTTTCCTGCTGAATGCAGATTGAGTTAAAGGTTTGGAGCTTTTTCATCTGAATTTGAAAATGGGGCAGAACCGGTTTGGTGATGTCATATCGTCATCGCTATCGGCTTGGTGGAACTGGGTGGAATCGGGAGGAACCCACCACTGATATCAGATCATCTGTGGCTTTCTTGTACTGACCTCACTTCGCCTCCAGACAGGTGCAGCCCCGGCTCCTTCTTCCGCATGATGTTATGACCTAGACTTCCTGAGTCATTAAAACACATGAAACACAGTCCCAAAAACCTTTTTTATTGCAAAAGCTGTGAATTATGTTCATTCACAGCTGAGTCCCAATTAGTTGCAAAAAGTCCTTCGGGAGAAGTCCTTCGGGATAATCACCAACCTTTATCTCCCTTGACACTTTGCCAAAGATCTACTTGGCAAAGCCACATGGATTCCAGAATCAAACAGAGATGCCGACTGGGAACAGAATTAACAATGTTGCTTTCATGCAAAGGGCCCACATGCCTTTGTTTCTCTTTTAAGCCTTATGGGAGGGGCCAATCATCTCCAGGCCTTACTCCCGAGTCATCCCTTTAATTTTAACTGTTCTTGCCTTCTGACAGCTCTGTGCATGTGCGCACTAGGAGCAGGCTCCTCCTGTTCTTCTGCCTCTGATATCCGACTCTGGAGGCTCCGGAGTCCACACATAACTCCCAGATGACCCTGGCCCCATCTCTGCCTCCGACACAGAGCCCTCATCTGAGCCTTCCCCAGCCCCCAGGACTGGCCCATGTTCCTCCCCAGCCTCCTCACTGTCCGACTCCACTGCCACCTCCACAGGCTGCTGGTGGACCACCACACATGGAATGCTGCTAGCTTTTCCCACTGGGTGGTACCTGTTTATCTACTTGCATTTTTAGATGCTTTCAAACTGCTGAGTGGCAGGACCTGAAGGTAAATGACAGTAGGTCAGTCTCCCACATGGTGTCATGGGCTCTAACTGCCAGAGGGTTGACTATCTCTGGCCAACAAATCCAGTATCATTAAGCCCCTGTGCCATGAGCCTCTTACAATGCCAATTTGTAAGCCACTTTTTCAAACTTACAACTTACGACAAACTTACGACTGTTGCAGCAAAAGAGGTGCATCTAGGTCACGTGGTCAAAATTGGGGCAACTGGCATACTATATTTATGATGGTTGCAATGCCCCTAGCCAGTTTCTGACAAGGAAAATCAGTGGGAGGAATCTGGATTCACTTAACAACTGTCTGATTTACTTAACAGCTGATGTGATTCACTTAACAAGGGTTCAATAAGGTTGTAAATCCCCTTAAGGACCACTTTGTTTAGCAACAGAAATGCTGGCCCCAATTGTCTTTGTAAGGTATGGACTACTTGTACATGATTCAGTAAAGATCTATCTGCTATAGCTCTCTGCCCAGCCTGATTACTAATCATAGATTAATTCAGAGACAGGAGACCTGGGGTGTAAAGTTTCCAAAATATTTAATATGTGTTATGTGACACTAAGGTCCTGAAGAATCACCTTCCCCAAGGCCTCTGATGTTTGGGAGTCAGCCATACTCTTGTTCTGATCTTCAGAGAAGTAAAGAAGAAGTGCCTGAGCCCTTAATTTAAAATCCAGGATGGACAAGATTTTGGAGAGAAGGATGGAAATTGCTTTAATAAGATTATGGAAAATTCAGACTGAGTCCCTAGAAACCAGTGATGGGATTCAAATAATTTAACAACCGGTTCTCTGCCTTAATGACTGGCTGGGTGGAAGTGGCCATAGTGGGCGTGGCCAGGGGGTGTGACAGAAAGCACTTGACCTCCTGCACCCCTGTGGGAGCAAAAACGGGCCACGGGGGACGCTGCCCCCCTGTGCCCTATTTTGGGCCTAGTAAGCCTTCCTGCAGCCTCCCGGGAGCAAAAATGGACTGCAGGAGGCCGCACCACACCCCCATGCCCCATTTTGGATCTAGTAGGCCTCCCTGCACATACCTGGGAGCCAAACGGGGCACATGGGGACTCCTGTAAGGGGCGGTGTAGGGCCAGCCAGCAATTTAACAACTGGTTCACCCAAACCGGCCCGAACCGGCTGAATCCCACCACTGCTAGAAACTGTTGCCTATTCTGACTGGGAAAAAACTTTCCAGAATCTCAAGAAGATATGTTCCTTTATTGTCTTCTATCTTTATCTTTTCATTGATTTTTCGGAACTTGAACCTTATATCTGCTTCAGGCAAAGCACATGTGGTTCCACCACATTACAGTCCATTTACCCTTTGTCTGAGAATGGAAGGTTTCACTTTCTTGACCTTTGACTCAGACAACAGTCCTAAGAAATTCACAATGATCCCTGCCTGCCTCTCTGCCTCTGTGATCTAGTTACATGGGTGAACTTTAGATCTACGGGGATGTTGCAAATATATGCACCAAAATGAATGCATTATTAATGCTTTCTACTTATAGTCTATACCTAGGGATATTGGAAGATCTCCAGTACAATTGCAAGACTGCTTTGTTTACAAAGGCAAGTCTTTATTTATTGATATATAAGTAATATGATAAAGTTTTTACTTACAGGCCTAGACTATGATTGCTTTGTTTATGAATGTCAGCAAGTCTTCACTGACATGCCTGGGTTTTACTAACAAGCCTGGATTATTTTTGCATATAACCTTGTTATATGTCAGTGCCTACTTTCCTTCCTTGTATTAAAAGGAATTTGAACATGATTATGCTTCTGTCCAGTGGTAGCATTCAAATTTTTTTACTACCGGTTCTGTGGGCGTGGATTGATGGGCATGGCATGGCTTGGTGGGAGTGGCGTGGCATGGCGTGGCTTGGTGGGCGTGGCAGGGGAAGGATACTGTAAAATCCCCATTTCCTCCTGATCAGCTGGGACTCGGGAGGCAGAGAATAGATGGGGGCAGGGCTAGTCAGAGTTGATATTTACTGGTTCTCCAAACTACTCAAAATTTCCACTACCGGTTCTCCAGAACTGGTCAGAACCTGCTGAATACCACCTCTGCTTCAGTCCTTTAGTAACTGATTTAGTAATCAATTTGGTGTGTCTTTTCCCGACAAGCGTATTTATGTATCAAATTTCTTAACTGCCCATCTTCCTCCCTCTTTTCTTACAAAGAAGTGAACCACCTTTCTTGCACAACACTGTGGTATGCAAGTGCAATTGATTAGTAATTACAGGTAGTCCTCAATTTACAACCAGTTGGGACCAGAATTTTGGTCACCAAGCAATGTGGTTATTAAGCGAGTCATCACAAGACCAGACTCAATTTTATGACATTTTTACTATGATCGTGAAGCAAATCACATAGTCGCTAAGCGAAACACACAGTCATTAAGCAAATCTGGCTTTCCCGGTTGACTTTTCTTGTTGGAAGGCAACTGGGAAGTCACAAATTAGGATTGCATGACCGTAAGGCATGGCAAGTGTCATAAATGCGAGCTGGTTGCCAAGGTCTCAAACTGTGATCAAGGTACCATGGGGTAGCCCGACTTGTAACTTTAAGAATGAGTCATAAGTGGCTTTTTTGCCAAAGCTGTCATAACTTTGAACAATTATTAAATAAATGGTCATGGCAAGGACTACCTGTACTAGGACATTCTTAGCTAACAGAAGAGATCTTATTCCATATAGCAAAGAATTGGTGCTTTTATCACTCAAGATCAATTTTATTGAAATAAATGGTATGATTCCTCCTTAGTTGGGCAGTGAATCTGGCTTATGACAAGGAACTTCTTATTTAAACAGCACTTCCAGGCATCGGTTCACAAATCTTTTAAGCTAAAGTGCTAGCATTGTACTTTAGAGCTTTAGACAAAGTCCCCTGGCTGTTCATGTTCCATGAATGACATTTCACTCCCAAATTGGAGAAATCTGTTTGTTTATCAGGATGTCCTGCCAGTCTAAAATTTCTTGAAATGGAAACCTGGAGTTGCACCAATGTGAGATGCTTCCAAACCATTAGCTATAATATCTTCTTGAGTTTGGAATTTTTTTTCCCCCAGGCTGAACATTTACCAACTTGTATCCAGCAGCTGTGAAGCGTCTCCATGGTAGAACTTTCTTAGCTGGCCGTTCCAGACTTTTGGAAATTCAAATCTGAAAGAGATCAGCTCAGCTACTTGTTTCTGTTTTCTAACTGGCAAACTTGTGTTCATTCATGCAGGCCTTCGCTGTATAATTTAGTGGGTGGGTATTGCCTTTTATATTTTTTGCTTTGTGCAATATTTTAAATCTGTTTCAAGTTATGCACTTAATGTGTTTTTATTTTACTTTTGTTAATCCCCCTGACAGCTCTACCCACAGCTTGGGTACGAATACAACAGAGCAAAGTAAATAAACAAAGCCAAACAGATCATTAACATATATTTCTCCCAATCAGCAATCCATAGGAATCAAAGCAAAGAAATGAACCAATTTCTGCTGTTTTATGTAGCTGGAAACTAAATACAATGAGCAAATTCCCTGCAGGTTCATTCAACTTAGCTGAGTTACACTTTGTTGAGCAATATATACTTGAATTATACTTGGTTGTGTATAGCCAGTAAGAATATTGGTGTTACGCATTCTGGAGCATTTTAGCCATCACTCTCCTTCTGCAGGATAAAATGGGTGATTTAGGAAGAAAAATAGTGGTCTTTGCCACTTAATCATGTGGCGATATCAGAAGTGCACAGACATATATATATATATATATAATGGATTACACAATTTCACTGCAGAAAAAGTCTTGTCAACATGTTGCGTCTCACATACAAAACTCCAAGTGGTGAGCACTGTTTTGAGTGTCTGGTCTACAGACACTCCTTTCTTAGCAAGCACCTAGAAGCCAAGAGGAACACACGTGCCAAATTTCAAGTTTGTAGGCTTTATTTCGTAATGAGTGAGTGGATGAGTGTGTGTGTGTGTGTGTGTGTGTGTGTGTGTGTGTGTGTGTGTTTTCTGAGGTTTTCGTGGGTGTTTGTATGTAGGTCTTTGGTTATTCGGGTTTTCTCCCGCGTAAAAATGGAAGTGTCTTGGTGACGTTTCGACAAAGTCTCATTCGTCATCTTCAGGCTGGTGTTTTCGGCTTCCTGCTTCTAGGAGCAATGTGTGATCGCAGCTGTTTCTTCCTTATAACTGTCAGTGGGGGTGTGAACTGATTGGGTGGGAGCTTGGCTGATTGGGTGGAGGTGTGTTCTGATTGGTTGGGCGCTTGGCTGTGCTCTGCTTGGATGGGGGGTTGGCTGTGCTCTGATTGGATGGGGGTGTGTTCTGTTTGGGTGGGTACATGAAGCAAATTGACACCCACCATGAAGATGTGGCATGACCACGAACGCGAAGCCAAACAACAGCAACGCAGCTCACCAGCTCAAATCCCCCTGCAACTCAGACTAACCCGAGCACAACCAAGCCCCCACCCAAACAGAACACACCCCCAGCCAATCAGAATGCCCATTTATAAATCACTGTGTAGACAACATAAATATGGGAACAACAATAGTAGATTCTGCTCTTTTTGTAAAAATACAGAACTACATAATGTGCAGTTTGTCTTCAACTTACAACTGTTCCTTCAGTGACTTTTCAGAATTTACGATGGCATTGAATGAAGAGATTTACAACCTCTGCCTGAAGTTCCAACTGCTGCAACACCCTTATTTGGTCATGTGGTCCAAATCCAAGTACTTGGCAACCACAGGAACACTGTAACTTCCCCACACACATCATGGGCTGGGAGGTTTGTGTGTCCATGTAGGCCTAGTAGGCTGAGACCTTCTGGGTATGAGGGGGAAGAGAGAAGGACCAGGTCTCTTGTGGCAACTCACATCCTAACCTATGGCAGGTTTCCATGGGCTGGTGGGTGCTGGACATCCCAAGCCTTTTCCCATCTCAAAGGTACCCCTGTGCAGTCACTTAACAACCTCCATAGTTATTTAACAACTGCAACAGGGAGAGCTGGGGATGTGGTCAGTCAGTGATGTGGGTGTCCTCCTTAACAATGACTTAGAAGCCAAAATTCTGAGCTCAATTGTCATAAGTCTAGGACTACCTGTAATCATAACATCAGGTAATATAAAAATGTAAGAGTTACAAGACAGAATTTTGGAATCAAGTGAAAAAAAAGAAGTGAAATGTCCCTTTGAGTCAAGTTTGATTCTGATCCCTTGATAGACCTGTTTATGTCCTTCAGTTGAAGCTTCTGGGTATGCTCACAAGCAGGTGAACTGCAGGAATGGAATGGAATGGAATGGAATGGAATGGAATGGAATGGAATGGAATGGAATGGAACGGAACGGAACGGAATGGAACGGAACGGAATGGAACAGAACAGGAGCTGGAAGGGACCTTGGAGGTCTTCCAACCCAGCTCCCTGCTCAAGCAGGAGAACTTATACCCGTGATGGCAAACCTATGGCACGGGTGCCAGAGGTGGCACGCAGCACCCTCTCTGTGGGCATGCGAGTCATAGCCCCAGTTTAGCTACACTGTACATGCACACGTGCCTCTCACCAGCCAGCTGGTCTTCGGGTCTCTGCAGCGCATACATGGAGGGTGGAGCATGCACAGGGGGGGCACGCACATGCATGCGGGGGCAGAGTGCGTGCGGAGAGCCTCACGTGCATGTGCGGGGGCGGGGTGCATGCGGGGATGCACACATGTGGGGGGTGCATGCTCAGGGGGCATGCACATTGAATTTGGGGGATTCGGGCATGCACGCACATTTGCGTGCACACTTTGGGCACTTGGTCCAGAAAAGGTTAGCTATCACTGAACTATACTATTTCAGATAATCACATCCATGATAACTTCATAAGTATCCATCTGCAGTAACTGTTTCCTTTCGTTTTGATTTTTTTTCAAAAACGTGCAAGATAAATACATAAAATAAAGCAAGCAGCTTATTTCTCCCTCTGCTTCCTGCTTCTGCTGACAGAAACTTTTCCCGTTCAGTTTTACAATTAGGTACCAGGCTCTTGTGGAAAGACATAATAGCAGTAGGATACACTGAAGTATACAGTAAATATTTGTGGAGGAGAAGGGGATGTTTCCTGCTGAAACCTTTTATTTTACCCCAACGCACCCATTACACCCATTACCCATTCAGTGCCGTTCTAACATTGAACAGTCACTAAATGAACTGTTGTAAGTCGAGGTCTACCTGTATCTGCTGCAAACTCCATGTAGGCATCAGGAAGAGCATCCAGACAGTAAACACTCAGCTCCATTCAGTTGCCCTGACTCCACCCACAACAAAAAGGATTAAACGGTTAAAAAAAAGGGAAAAAGTGTCCGTGCAATTTTCTGCCTTTAAAAAAATGGTTAACTAATGTGTGTATTAAAACACAACCCCGTTGAGCTTTGAAAGAAAATTTATACAAGAAATCTAAAAGACCTGGTTGTACTATCACCGATTATTATTACCATACTCCTTGTGATCCTCAGCTGCTGTAAAAAAAAAAAAAAAAAGTTGCCATAAGCCTTGTAAATGTCAGGTTGAGATTCAGATACAGCTCAAAAAGTTCATCAGCCTTTTCCTACCTGATTCCTTCCTGAAATATCAAAGTTGTCTCACATCATTGCCAGAAATGGAGAAAAATCTTAACAAAGGCCGAAAGCAGCCCCAGTCTTCCTGCCATAGGAAAACAGCCTCAAGCAGAAGCTGATCTTTAGGAATGGAGATTTTGCATCCATTCAGAAAGACTGGGCCAATAAGCAAAGAGATTCCAAATAAGTAGCACAATTAGGTAAGCCAAACCTGACAAGATTAGCTCAGACAAACATCTAGGATTTGCATTTCCCCTTTGGCCTGTAGAGCCAGCCATGACCCCTACATGACCCCCATAGGAATCTGGCAACATCCATTAAAATACTAAAGGACACATTTTTACACAGGAACAGGCATCTCAATCACAAAGCCCCAAAGGTTGTATAATAACCCACCTACTCTCAACCCCATTTTGTCAGCCACCCCAGAAACATGTTGCTGTCACTGAAGTTTCTGGCTACTAAATAAACAGAGACCTTCTTTCCTGAAGTCAACCTTCATTTTATTTCCAGCATCTTTCACCCGAATTGGTACTGGACTGATTTTTTCTTCCAACAACAGAGAGCATCTAAGTATACTGTATATGCATTAGATTGGCAAGTAGTAAGAAATATATATATACATATTGCTCCAAACTTGAAACAAAGCAGGACCAAAATGTCAAGAGTCAGACAGACGAGAACTTGAAGTATTTTTATATTCTATCAATTTGAAACAACTTGTACTCCTATTATTTTGTAAGGTCCCAAAATACACTTGAGTCACCAGAATGCCAAAGAGAGAGACTCAAGACGAGGCTTGAAAAAAAAAACAGATTTTATTTATGACCAAAAACAAAATACTGGGTGGAACTATATCCAGAACATACAGATACAATGCATGCGAGGAAATAGCCACACCTTGGGGAAGGTATGGCGTCCTTTTATACCCTCGGAGATGTCAGCTTTGTACCCAATTCTGGCCTCCTAATTTAGGTTTGTGTATTCCTTGTTGCCCTGCAAGGGGGAATAGAAACTTCCCAATTAGTCATCTTGAGCATTCTTGAACATTTCTTTGTTTACTCAATTGGCCACTTTGGCCCCTGGCTCTGGAAAACCCAGGAGTTTATCCAGATCAAACATAAATTAGGACTGAGGTGTAAATTATCCCTTGAAGATACGTACCATGCTCTTAAATGGCACAAGGAAAAAAAAACAGGGAGAACATTGATATGGGTTCAGGTCAAATGGCAGGGACATATGTTTGACAAATACCAGATACATTACAGAGGCCTAATAACAGAATATGTTTGTTACAGGAGATACAAATATAAAGACATAATATGTGTGATACAAATACAAAGGCATATATGTATTACAGGAACCTAATGGTTACAGAATCTAGTATACCAGTATATCATATTCTAGTATTATTTATTATATCCTTATTATTTTTTCCCTTCAATTTTTTACTCTGGGACTACAAAATGTTGGGTGATTCAGTCCATGGTGATTGTTATATGCACTTTTAAAAAAAAATGACACAAAGATTTGCTTTTCATTCTTGTGGAAAAATCCACTGCTTAGCCAGAAAAAGGAAAACAATGTTCTTGTATCTGCATACCTTTGTGTTTCACTGATGGCTACAGCGATTTTAAAATCAAAACACTTTGTGTTCTATCCTGTGCTCAGAACATTCTTAAGGAATGAAGATTTTTTGTTTTGGTTTGGGCTTGGAGCGCTCAATATGGGTGGTATGACTCATAGTATTTCTTGGAAATATCCTTTAATATTTAAAATTTCTACTGCAGTATTTAAAGAAGTTGTTCCTTTTAGAAGCTACACCTTTTTTGGGGGGCAGGGTGTAAAACGGCATTATTATGTAGCAAAATTGAGGCACATGGAGAGGTCAGCATGTTTGAGGTTGCAGTTTGTACAACTATAATATTAAGTACAAACAGAAGTGGTATTAAGCCGGTTTGAACTGGTTCCAGCGAACCGGTAGCTGAAATCGCAGGTGGGCTCACCCACCTGCCCCAGATCTATGCTATCCTATTTAGGCACATAGTTTTAGGCTGACCGCATGTGTGGAAGGCGCACAAGTGAACAAAGCTCATGCACGGAAGGCTGTGCATGCGCGGAGGTGCGCACGCTCCAGTGGTGGGTTCCAACTGGTGTTACCACTGGTTCTCTTTGTACACGTGCTTTGTGCGCGATCACTGCGCACATGCTTGCTTCACTCGCACACACGCCGAACTTGCGCTCCGCACAAGTGCATAAGGTTTCTGCCCAGCTGAGGCCGCACCTATCAGCTGGGCTAAAAAATGAGAAATAAAGGTAGGAATAACCCAGGGGCAGGCAGGAGGGCCCAGTTCCCAGTCAAAGTGAACCAGTTTGGTGATGTCACATCATCACCACTACTGGCTCGCCCGAACCGGGCTGAACCGGGAGCAACCCACCACTGGCAAACTCACATTTTTGGTGCTGGATGAACCGGTAGATAAATTATGTGAATCCCACTTCTGAGTATAAATTCAATATTATTTTGGGGAGGGGGAGAGAAAGAAAGAAAGAATGAAGGCCCCCAAGGGCATAAAAACAGACTCAGCATCTGTAGAAATGCGATGGATTGAGCAAATTTAAAAGCAGAACAGATGGAAAGTAATGAGTAGTCTTGAATGCAGCATCCTGCATATGAATGTTTTCATGCAAAACTTCATCAGGTTTGCTATAATTAGAGTGGCATATAAATTGAAGTAAATAAATAATAAAATCCAGACTGCACATCACACTAAAAAGCCTGGTTAAATAGCATATTCCACTACTAAGCAAAATGAATTGGATGAATAAAATGAGGGAATAGTTTCTTCTCGTAAGATACCTTCTTCCATTCCCATGCACACACAGACTAATGCATTCTCCCTCTCCCTCTCCCTCTCCCTCTCCCTCTCTCCCACTCCCTCTCCCCCTCCCTCCCTCCCTCCCTCCCTTCCTTCCTCCCTTCCTTCCTCCCTCTCTCTCCTCTCTCTCTCTCTCTCTCTCACACACACACACACACAGAGAGAGAGAGAGAGGGAGGGAGAGAGAGAGACAGACACAAAGCTACGGAACTTGATTTTCATTAAATGGGATAAAATCCTCTACTTATCCTCTACACTGAGCTATGGTGGGGCAGTGG
Source organism: Pituophis catenifer annectens (assembly GCF_029215685.1). Classification (NCBI taxonomy): domain Eukaryota; kingdom Metazoa; phylum Chordata; class Lepidosauria; order Squamata; family Colubridae; genus Pituophis; species Pituophis catenifer. The sequence continues at coordinate 117,182,421 of NW_027256884.1, read as the reverse complement.
TTAGAGTCCAGTACTGCAGGCTACTTCTGCTGACTGCCGGCTGCCTGCAATTTGGCAGTTCAAATCTCATCAGGCTCAAAGTTGACTCAGCCTTCCATCCTTCTGAGGTCGGTAAAATGAGGACGCAAATTGTTGGGGTTAATACGCTGACTTGTAAAACTGCTTAGAAAGGGCTGTAAAAGCACTGCGAAGTGGTATATAAGTCTAAGTGCTTTTGCTACTACACTTGAAGACAGTCAGTAGTTTAAGAAGTTCAGACTGGATTTGGCTGTAGGCAAACTTCTACAGCTCCAAAGAAGGGAATGATTCAGCATTAATTTATTTTTTTTTGAAGATGGCCAAAGGTATAAATGCCATTGTTATTTTCAACTCCCTATCTTTCCATCACTCTGAAATCTCCCTGGCTGCCCAATGTCTAGGGGGAAAAATAGTGGAAAAAGTCCCTTTTAATAACTCAGTGTTGGGATTTAATTTTTACTTGGGAGACATGAGAGAAATGATTGCACACTGGAAAAAAAAAAGAGCAAACATGATATATTGGCTATTTTCTAAGTGGATTAGTGCACAAGCAACCTACACCAGCTGTGACAATGACATTGCATTTTTCTTCTTTTTTTAAAAAAAAAAATCTAAAATATATTTTTTTTCATCTGACTCAATAACAAAGTATAGGTAGTCCTTGACTTGCAACCATATGAGTCAGCAGTGTGTAGCAGCTACCAAAAAAGTTAACAGAATCCTGGGTTGTATAAACAGAGGCATAGAATCAAGATCATGTGAAGTATTAGAACCACTTTATAAAACCTTAGTAAAACCACATCTGGAATGCTGCAAACAAGTTGGCTCCCCATACTACAAAGAAGCTGTTGCTTGGAAAAAAAATCAGAGAAGAGCAACTAAGACAATCAAAGGCCTGGGGCAGTGGTGGGTTTCAAAAACATTTACTACCAGTTCTGTGGGCGTGGCTTGGTGGGCATGGCAGGGGAAGGATACTGTAAAATCTCCATTCCCACCCCACTCCAGGGGAAGGTTCCTGCAAAATCTCCATTTCCTCCCGATCAGCTGGGACTTGGGAGGCAGAGAATAGATGGGGGTGGAGCCAGTCAGAATTTTTACTACCAGTTCTCTGAACTACTCAAAATTTCCGCTACTGGTTCTCCAGAACTGGTCAGAACCTGCTGAAACCCACCTCTGGCCTGGAGATGGCCATATGAGAAATCGTGGGTGCTCCATCACTGGAGGTTTTTAAAAAGAGACTGGACAGTCACTTACCTGTTACCTGAAAACCTACTATAGGTTTTCCTGCTTGAGCAGGGGACTGGTCCCATTCTATTCTATTCTATTCTATTCTATTCTATTCTATTCTATTCTATTCTATTCTATTCTATTCTATTCTACTCTGGGGTGAAATCCAGCAGGTTCTGACAGGTTCTGGAGATCCAGTAGCGGAAATTTTAAGTAGTTCGGAGAACTGGCAAATACCACCTCCGGCTGGTCCCAGAGTGAGGTGGGAATGGAGATTTTGCAATATCCTCCCCCCAGGAGTGGGGAGGGAATGGGGATTTTGCAGTATCCTTCCCCTGTCACGCCCACCAAGCCACACCACGCCCACCAAGCCACGCTCACAGAACCGGTAGTAAAAAAATTTGAATTTCACCACTGTTCCTGTCCCTGTCCCTGTCCCTGTCCCTGTCCCTATTCTATTCTATTCTATTCTATTCTATTCTATTCTATTCTATTCTATTCTATTCTATTCTATTGTACTTTACTCTTCTTCTTCTTATTATTATTATTATTATTATTATTATTATTATTATTATTATTCCTATTCCTGTCCTGTCCTGTCCTGTCCTGTTCTGTTCTGTTCTACTCTACCCTACCCTACCCTACCCTACCCTACCCTACCCTACCCTACCCTACCCTACCCTACTCTACTCTAGCCTAGCCTAGCCTAGCCTAGCCTAGCCTAGCCTAGCCTAGCCTATTCCTTCATTTAGTGACTGTTCAAAGTTACAACAGCAGTGGATAAAAAATGACTTACGACTGTTTTTCACACTTTTCACAATCATTGCAGCATCCCAATGGCCACATGATCAAACTTCAGATGCTTGACCACTGGTTCATATCTACGAGAGTTGCAGTGTCCTAGGGTCACGTGATCACCTTCTGCCATCTTCTGACAAGCACACGGTCAAAAGGGAAGCCAGATTCATTTAACAACAGTGTCACCAACTTAACAACTGCAGCGATTTACTTAACAATGGTGGTGAAAAGGTCATAACATGGGACAAAACTCAGTTAACAACTGCCTTGCTTAGCAGCAGAAATTTTGGGCTCAATTGTGATCGTAAGGCAAGGACTACCTTTTACAGATTTTGCATGCAATTTCGGCGAATATGAATCAGGAAGCCTCAGGTGTCCATCTAAGCTATGTGAGGAAGTGACAAGTCTTCAAGATTGTGAATTTTTTGCCTTCCATTCCACTTAGATGTCCTTCAGTTGCCTTCCTTGAATAGGCTAAGGAAGTGGCCAATTAGCCCCAAGCCTTACTCTCGTGGAGACCTCCTCCTGAGGAGCCACTCCTGCCTTTTGGCAGCTCTGTGCGCCCGTGCATCGAGAAGAGGCTCCTCCTCTTCGTCCTCTTCACTTAAGGGAGCTTCGGGAGGTTCTGAAGGCCCTGGCTGAATCCCCGCCTCTGGCACCACATCTTCTCTAGCCTCCTCATTGTCCGACTCGAGTGCCAGCTGCACAGGCTGCTGGCGCAGCACCACACCAGCCTCCTCGCTGTTGGAATCAGCTACTAGCTGCACAGGCCACTGACGGGACACAACACTTTGATCAGCTTACAAATAGTGAATGCAAATAAGGGAAATGAGGAAAAAAAAAAACATTGCAAATAATGGTTCTAAGATAGAGAACCACTTACATATTGGAAAGAGTCCATGACTGCATCTGAATTTTCTGTAAAGTAGGGATTTATCTAATTTTTATTACTGTTAGAGAACTAGGAGCCAGAAACATTTGCTGGAATACTGGAAATTGCTTAATGATCTACTGGCAATTTCTGTCCACCTTGGTGAACTGAGAAGAAACACATAATTTTAGCTTCAATATTTTTTACCTTCAATTCCAGTATGGAGATATAATAAGGATGACTTGTATTTCAGGACGATTGGTGAATTTATAGCAAAATAATTACTTGGGAAGCACTTGAAAACCCTGTTCAAGTGGTAAGCATTAGTGTGGGGCAGTCATATTAACGATTTTCTAAATTTTTTTGAAATATATATCTTTTCTTGCAAAGTTTTGAAGCATGTGGAAAAATAAATAAAATCCCTTGATGGGACTTTTTCCCTGAGTAATCCCATTTAGGATCAAATTATGGGGCATCTGACTTTTGCAAGTGGGCATACAGATGTAAAATTCACAGCCAGCATTGTTAAATGAGGGTTGAAATGTGAGATATAAATATTCTTAACCTACCACCATTTTTGGGTTGTTGGGTTTTTTTTTTTTTTTGTCTATTATTATGGCTGATGTTTAAGTGTTGAAATTGAATTGGTCAAAACAGACTAGACAAATAGATAAATGGAAGAAAATCTTGATGTTCCATGTTCTCATTTTCATTGATTGTAGAACATATTTTCACTTGGTTTGTGGACTCACCAAGTTGGACGATTTCTTCATTGAGATACAAGGTAATGGTACAGATAGAAATATATACCTCATGAAAGTCATATAGAGGTAATGTTGGAGATTATAAAGTTATAATGTGCAGGACTAGGAAAACATAGAACGAGCCATGGTGGTACAGTGGTTAGAATACAATATTGCAGGCTAACTTTGCCCATAGTCAGGAGTTCGAGCCTGACAGGCTCAAGGTTGACTCAGCCTTCCATCATTCCAAGGTTGGTAAAATGAGGACCCAGATTGTTGGGGACAACATGCTGACATTGTCAACCTCTCAGAGAGTTCTGTAAAGCACTATGGAGTGGTATATGACTAAGGGCGATTGCTATAATTCTTAAGTCACAGAAAAATGATATTTGTCACAGATCATTTCTGTGGTCAGTAATAGGCTCAGATTTCTGCTGAGCCTATCCCTTACATGCTGTTGGGAAAATAAATACAATAAGCTGACTCTGTAAACTACTTGGAGAGAGCTGTAAACAGTGGTGGGTTTCACATTATGTTACTTCTTGTTCACCGTGTGCGTGCACACTCAGTTTGCCCCGAATGTGCACTCTTGTTTCAAATGTGTACATGCCCTGTTTGCGCCTGCCTTCCGCACATGCGCCCGGCCCTCCGTGCATGTGCTTTGCTCACATGCGCACCTTCAGCGCATGCGCCTGGCCTCAAAAACATGCCTAAATAGGATGGCATAGAGCCGGGGGGGGGGTTGGTGGGCCCACCCATGATTTCTGCTACCGGTTCAGGTGAACCGGTCAAAACCGGCTGAATACCACCTCTGGCTGTAAAGCACTATGAAGCAGTATATAAATCTAAGTGCTAAACCTATTGCTATAGAAAATTCATGGCAGGAAAAAAAAAAAAACCTTAGTAGTCCATCGACCTTTGAGTTTTTTGTTTTTGTTTTCTTTTTAATTTATGTATTTATTGTTTTTAATTATTTTTATTTATTTTTATTTAATTTAATTTTTTTACATTTATGTCCGATGATGGCCATGTGTTTATCCCAAGCATGTTTAAACTCAGTTGCTGGTGACTCACCCACTACATCTGCTGGAAGTTGATTCCAAGCTTCCAATACTCTTTCTGTGAAGTAACATTACTTTTGAACTTCCCTCCTGTCAGTTTGAGGTTTTGCCCTGTATTCTTGATTTTGGCTTAATAAAAATTGCTTAAGGGAGCTTTCATAGTTGGTGAGCACTCAGGGTGTGGGAATGGAGGACAAGGGGCTGTACTTGATATTTCTTCCATACTTACTTCCTATCAACCGTGCCTAATACATTCCACAATTACTTGAGTAAGAGTATTTTTGTGTGTGCTTGAGTTGTGATTTATTCCCCCCCCCCCCGTTTAGGGAATCAGATATATTAAGATCAAATTCAACTCAATTGTTATTCTGTAAGGGTGAACAAAATTTGTCAATCTGGAATCACAGGAGTATCTTGTTTTTAGAAAATGTCAGCAGTTTCCTGGAATGATAAGGAGGTTCAGTATGGACCACAAGAAGTGAAACAAAACTTTTTAGAGTTTAATCGATTGTTTCTTTTCCAGATAGCTACATTTCAACATTTCTATTTCTCTGCCTTTTGACTTGGTTTGTAATTATTGTATTATATTGTGTTGTTTACAGATTTAGGCTCAGGATATTTAGAGTTTTCTTTAAATACACTATTGTTATAATTGTTTTTAAGTTGTAAATTGTTTTTAATTGTTCTGTATTTAGGGATTTAATAATGAAACACAATTTAAAAGTCTAGTAATAAATAAAAATTAAATGAGAAGGGGGAAATACCGATGGCACCAAAAATTGCTACTTTGCTATAATTGAGAATTCAAATGTAACCTAGAGACCCATAGGGTAATGTCGTGAATAAAGTCTTGAACAAGAACTGAGAAAATGCAAGCTGAAATTGTGTCCTCCCAAGGGAAGCTTACAAAACAAATTTGAATCAGACACTACTATCTCGTATAACAAAATTATTATGGGAAAAAGTTGAAAATACCGTAATTTACACCACTTAAACTCCTGGAGGGAAAGAGAAGATATATGAATAAATAAATGAATATACTTTGATCTTATCATATTTGCCAGTGTATTGGTATTTTCCCGCAATACCTATGCCAGATTTGTATATTATAGTAAGCTACAACATCGTGGAAATTAAATGGAAGCTGCTGTGAGGCAATGGAGGAGCATGTGTTGTGATAGAAGGGTAGGGAATGTGATAGGTTAAGGATTAACACTGACCCATTAGCAAAAGCCAGCCTTACCCAAACTGGAATATTTCAAATATGTTGACTGGGATTGATGGGAATGTTGAATCCAACATGTCTGATTTGGATTTATGTCTCAGATATGCAGTCATCCAATCAATTATGTGATTCCCTACTAATTGTGAAAGGTATGTTGCTAGAAACTTCCTGATGTTTTCATCAGAGGTGGGTTTCAACAGGTTCTGACCAGTTCTGGAGAACCGGTAGTGGAAATTTTGAGTAGTTCGGAGAACCGGTAGTAAAAATTCTGACTGGGTCCGCCCCCATCTATTCTCTGCCTCCCAATCCCAGCTGATTGGGAGGAAATGGGGATTTTGCAGTATCCTTCCCTTGCCATGCCCAAGCCACACCCACCAAGCCATGCCACACCCTCCAAGCCACACCCACAGAACCAGTAGTAAAAATTTTTGAAACCCACCACTGGTTTCCATCCAGTAATTTGAACGGAAACTGAACTTCTTGTTTCTATGAATATTTTGAGACCTTTCAGAGAATGTTCCCAATAACTTGCCAAACCATGATTCCATAGGGATCTGTTCTGTTTGCTTGTGTGATCTGGTCTCACTCCATTTATCTCTTGATCTCTTCATAAACTTTAAGAAGGGTAAAAATAATTCCATTCTGTGACTCTCTTCCCAGCAAACAAAGAACATTTCCGGTATTGAGTTCATTTTTGGATATTTAATGAATAATGTAGATCCCTGAGTCTGCTTGGGTTGACTACAATAATTAGTACAGAGTAAACAAACACTTTATGCCTTGGTTTATGAATGGAATGGTGCCGCTTTAAATATTAATATGTTTTGATTGAAGTGACCAATCAATTCTATGCAGAGCTGGCTAACAGCTACAGTCTGTATAATGAAACCAAGCTGATTAGCAAAAGGTATAACTATTTTGACTCTTTCTGAAGTGGAATCTTTACGGTGAATGCAAGGGGAAGGTGTGCATATAAAACAGTTTTGTAACGAACTATCAGGAGAGGGAGCTGATAGATAGGAGTTTCCTCTGTGGTGCTCATGCAATAAAATATATACTTAATGCAGAATATCTGAAGGCATGAAAATACAGCTGGCAAAATGCCTGATTATCCTATATCTTTCCATTCCTTTCTCTGCATTTCTTCCCAAGCTGCCCATCAAGATTCCATCCACTTTCACGCTGCTGATCTCCATGTATTTTGGACTACATTCCCACTGCCTATTTAACCTGTTGTTGTTTTTTTCTGCATCAAACTCTTAAGTCAGCTTGGTCCATATGATATGTATTTCTTGAATGGTGGGTATAAGAAACATCTACTGTATAGAAAGGCCAAACTTGATCTTTTAAAAGACATGTTTATATCGACATTAATCTTTTATAAGAATTCAGTACATATTACTGAATTAGTCAGTTCAGCAGCATTAGTCAGTACAAGCTATTTTATATAATTTATTATATGTTGTATTATTCAAGACTTGTTAGTAAGACAAAGACATATTCAGCCATGCATGATTATTTTCATAAGTAACTGATAACAACTATTGAATTCAGTTTACGATATGATGTTTCCACACTTGCTTATGTTCTCCACAACTTGAGATTTAATGAATGTATAAGAAATGATGATAGATAGATGGATACCATATTTTTTGAAGTATAAGATGCACCAGAGTATAAAACGCAGCTTAGTTTTTGGGGAGGAAAATAGGGGGAGGGGAAATCTGCCTACCAGGTATTCATCTGGCTAGCATCCTTAGTCCATGATAAATAAAAAAGGATTCTTAGGGAAAAGACTGGAGAACATTCTCTTTGCTTTTTAAAATCAAAATGTAGCTCTTTTCCTAGAACAATCTAAAGCTTGTTGGGCATCGATTTTTATTTAGTGGTAAATGGGTAAGCTAACACAACAATACTTTAAAAAGTTGACATAGTTTAAAGAACACAGTTTTAACTTTAACCTATTGGTTTTAAATGGTAAATAACAGAAAGGGAAGCATATAATCCATGGTGCCCTTTTTCAAAGTGTGGTCAAAGCAGATCTTCTGTTTGATGCCTTTCCAAGCCAGATCAAGTTAAAGATAAACAATCATAAAAGGGTTCGATAAAACCCTTGAAGCCGCTTGTTAAACCTATAATCATAACAGATCCAGCAAGTTTCTCTTTGCAATTCTCATCAATAGGCTAAAGTATCCATCACGATGATCTTGCCTGGATTTTGAAGATAAGAAGGTCAGGCAAGATGTCCTTGGATAAGAGACAACCAGAGAAGCCCATCCCAGAAGAAAGCAATGACAAAGCACCTCTATTCTACCGCCAGTAAAATGCTTGGAAATACCTGTGAAAATAACAGAAACATGAAGGAGAATTTAACTTTCATTTTATTTATAATTGTGCATATATTATTTGGATAAAATATGATGTTATTTTATATTATTCAGGGGTCTGGAGGCTAAAACATATAAAGAACAGTTGCTGGAATTGGTTATGTCTGGTTTAATGAAAAGAAGGACTAGGGGAGACATGATCACAGTGTTCCAATATCTCAGGGGCTGCCACAAAGAAGAGGGAGACAACCTATTCTCCAAAGCACCTGAAGGTAGGACAAGAAGCAATGGATGGAAACTAATCAAGGAGAAAATCAACCAAGAACTACGGAGAAATTTTCTGATGGTGAGAACAATTAATCAGTGGAACAACTTACCTCCAGAAGTTGTGAATGCTCCAACACTGGAAGTTTGTCAGAAGAGATTAGACAACCATTTGTCTGAAATACAAATACAGGGTTTCCTGCCTGAGCAGGGAGTTGGATTAGAAGACCTCCAAGATCCCTTCCAACTCTGTTATTCTGTTATTATCTTGAAGATACAAGCTACCTGAATTGCAATTAAATGAAACAGCAATTTAACTGGAAACAAACAAATAGGTAATGATAAACGACCATAACATTACTAGACACCCAAAGGATTATTGAACATACATCAGGGATGTGAACCCCCAAGGGATTCTGAGAATCTCTACAGACTTTCAGCTATACAATGGATTCCCCCCCCCCAAAAAAAACCTTTCTAGCAAAAAGGGTGTCCAATTTTCAAAGTGATGAAAAGGAGAAGGAATTATTATTCATAGCTTGATAAATAGTTATAAATTTTCTTACTAATCCCTGAGATAGCCATTTTCTTTTCAGTGTCTTTATTAAGAATCCTTATCAAAAATTTGCCCTCTAAACAGCTTTCTTGCCCTGAATTTATATTTTCAATGAGTTATATACTATAACACCTACTTCTATTCTTACTATGATCCAGAAGATGTAGAATTTATTCATTTTTCTCTCATGCCCAGCAATTTATATTTATTTCTTCTGAATGCTCAACTTGCATTTTTATGACTTATTCATGCAACTAATAGATAGATTCTTCGCCTTTCAAGATATATTCCTGTCCCCACACATAAATTTACACTCTTGGTTGGAAAACTGATAGGTTTATGTCTCCATGTCTGCTCCTTTTTGAATAGCCACTCTTACATATTGACAAAATAAGGAGGACATATGCCATAGAAAGAAGTTCTGAGAGAAAAAAAAATTGCATAAAGAATACATTTATAAATAACATATTAAAAATAACATATAGAACTATTTTATTCTGTATCTTCTTGTGCCATATCCGTCATTGGATATTGGGGATCATGTTGGCGATCCTATTTTTCTCAACAGCCGCACGAAAAAGTGCTGCTGAGTTTTGTCCAAACCAGTCCCTTAGATTTTGAAGCCATGATGTTCTTCTTCAGCCTCGACCTCATTTGCCTTCAGTCTTTCCCTAGAGGATTAAGGGAAGTAGGGCATCTCAGATTCCACATTCCAATTCATATTTTTGGGTTTATCACAGAGGTGGTATTCAGAAGGTTCTGACTAGTTCTGGAGAACAGGTAGTGGAAATTTTGAGTAGTTCGGAAAACCAGTAAATACCACCTCTGACTGGCCCCACCCCCATCTATTTTCTGCCTCCCAAGTCCCAGCTGATTGGGAGGAAATGGGGATTTTGCAGTAACCTTCATCTGGAGTGGAGAGGGAATGGAGATTTTAGAGTATCCTTCCCCTGCCACGCCCACCAAGCCACTCCCACCAAGCCATGCCATGCCCACCAAGCCATGACCACAGAACCGGTAGTAAAAAAAATTGAATCCCATCACTGGTTTATCATGCTTCTAGAAGACTGGGAGATTCTTAGCACCAATGCCCCATTTAAGGGTCACTGTACTTGGGACCATTGTTAGGTTTTGCTGCCATTAACATGATTTTCCTGGGAAATATACAGTGTAGTAGTCTTCCTTTGCTTTCTACACCGCTGTGCACAAGCTGTTCAAGTGGCTGCCACCACACCATGTGCTGTACTTTTGAAGCCGTTCTGATCAATGTGGTCTCCGCCTTCAGTTCATACTGGTGAGTCAGCTGCCATTCACCAGGCCTGTTGGTCCATGGGAGGTATTTGATTCCCTCTAACTCTCCATTACAGCATAAAAGCCATACTGGGTATGGGGCCCCGATCTGCCACCTGAGGACGTGCTCTGTGGGGGCTCCCTCTAAGAGTTATTCATTTGGTAATATCTGGCAAGGTGAGTTTGTTCCAGATCTTATTATTCTTGTGGGACCTTATAGATGGACCTTCTCTGGATCAGCATCTCCCAAACATCCATATGACTCAAAGCCTGTAGAAATTCCCATTCATCCAGGTCATGGTTGTCCCAAAGGTGCTTTTTCAGGAGGCAACTGGACTTTCTTGTTTTTTTCTTTTGAAAGAAAAAAAATTGCAGACTACAGGAATAGAGAGCACTACTTAGGTAACCCTGAGAACACAGATAAACCTGCAAGTGCTTCAATTACCCTCTAAAATAGGACCTAGTTATCTTCAAGACCGCCTGCTGCTACCGACGGCCTCCCATCGACCTGTGGGCTCCCACAGAGAGGGCCTCCTTGGGGTGCCATCAGCCAAACAATGTAGGCTGGTGACCCCCAGGGGGAGGGCCTTCTCTGTGGGGGCACCTACCCTCTGGAATCAGCTGCCCCCAGAGATAAGGAGAATCCAAGACCTCAGTGCCTTCCGCCGTGCCCTTAAAACCTTCTTTTTCCAGCAAGCCGGGCTGGCCTAACACTTTTTAAAATGTTTTTAATTGCTTGTTATTGTTTTTAATCATGGGGCCAAATTTATATATATCTTTTTAATTGTATTTTAATGTTTGTAGTTTATGGTTTTATTTGGTTGTTCACCGCCCTGAGTCCTCAGGGAGAAGGGCGGTATACAAATTTAAAAATAAATAAATAAATAAATAGATAGATAGATAGATAGATAGATAGATAGATAGATAGATAGATAGATAAATGGATGGATGCAAATTACTAGCTGTTTGCAAGGAATATAAATCTTTCCATTCCCCACTATCCTGTCAGAGCTAAAGAAGCTTCTTGGATGAGAAGCGAAACGTCTTCAAAGAAAAAACAAGAAAGTCCAGTTGCCTCCTGAAGAAAGCACTTTTGGGACAACTATGACCTGGATGACCGAGAATCTCTACAGGTTGTAAATT